>NC_142315.1:4046562-5283125 GCF_054855325.1 Carica papaya
TCACAATTCAACTGTAAATCACGCAAGACAAGTAATACATGCATCAAGGAAACACAACTAAATCATCTTACTAATTCCAGTGTATTATCATGCATTTAAAACTGTAAAATCAAACAATCAGTTAAAACATGACAAACAGTGATAAATAACCGGTTTCGGCTTCATTAGTAACATGTAATTAATTATCGAAGTTTTCTAAATTATGCAAAATACTTTATAATTTATAATTAGACTTCAATTCCATAACAGAGAATAAAGTGAGGATTCTTACCCGAATCGGTATCCGAAATACTAAACTTTCAGCTGCGCCTTCTAATGGTCCCTAAGTTCCCTGAATTTTTTTTTTTAGATTAAAATACGGTTCAAGTACTTAGAAATACCCCAAAAATCCAAAATCGATGTTAAAAACCTTTTTTGGCCAATTTTAAAATTTCGGCACGGTGACACCACCGTGTTCCGACGACGATGCCGCCATTCGCGGCGCTCAGACTAGCTATTTTCGGTCAGTTTTGGCTGATTTTGGCCGGTTTTATACTCATCCCTGCGAGATAACACGTTAAGGGGCATCGTTTGGCCAAAAAAGTCGAAAAACAAAGACTTCCGGCAATGAAATTTTTCAGTGCAGCGGCTCTGCTGGCTCACATTTACGGTTGGACGTTTTTTTTGGTCAACTTGTAAAAAACAGAATAGTGAATACAATTGTGAAAAAATCGCACGAAACGAAAATCAAGAAAAGGCTCATCGGGGGCAGTTTTTGGTTTTTCCTGCGACACCTGCAGTTTTCAACTCATCCACCAGTCCTTTTGCTTCGATTTGGCCATGGGGGTGTTCAAAATTAAATTTTGAGTGAATGAATTTTTTTATACCTTTTTTGACGGTGGGAGGTGGCTCCGGCGTGGTGGCGGGTGGCAATTGGTTCTCTTCTCCGACGATTAGTTCTTCTTCTTTGGCGGGTTGCTGGCGGCTAGGGATAGGGTTCGGTATGAAGTGGGATATTTATACCCGTCTCTCTTTAATCTGGACCGTTCATTGCGTTTGATCTCGACCATCTGATCGTGTTTAAAGAGAAAATAAATCTGAACCGTTTATCGCGATTTGATCTGGACTGTATGATCGCGTTTAAAGAGAGAACAAATCTGAACCGTTCATTGCGTTAATCGTGACCGTCCGATCGCACTTGAGGAGAGAACGGATTCGGACCGTCCACGTGCACAAGAAGAAATCTGGATCGTCCAATCGCGGACACAAGAATTACCAGTGTGGCTTCTCGCATGACACCGAGTCAGCGTATCTTACCACGCAACGTGCTCCGGTTTGTCGGGGTTGCTGATTGGATGTTCCTACGTGACATATTTTTTTAAATTGCATTTTGACTCCCAATTTCTAATTTTTCTTTCAAAAATATCTCCGAACTTAAATTTTCACACATTTTTTCCAAAATTATTTTCAATTTCATCATCCACCTATTTTTTTCTAATTTTTATATTAAATAAAAATTTATAAGTATAAAAATTATATTTATATATATTTATTTTTATTTTATTTATTTTAAGATTAATTCCGGGCCAAAATTCGGACCCAATTATTACATAGCCAACCTTAAAAAAATTGTCAGCACTAATGAAACAACTGGTGACGAAGACTTGTTTGGAGAAGCTTAAAATAAAATTGTTAAAGGATGAGTTATAGGACCACAAAGTGATGGGTCTTTTTTTCCATATATAGTTGTATGGAAGATCATTGCTTCATCTAAGATTAAACTGTCTTAACTAGAATAGTATGATGGAATAAAAGATCTTGTGGATAATCTCAACTATTACAAAGTTGTTTATGTGGACGATAAATGCCATGTTGTGAAGAAAATTCTTTCTTAAGTTAAAAAAAGGGTTGATGAATGGTTTTAAGCATCAAGTCATGAATTGTGCATGGCTGTAAGGACCTTGCAGATAAATTCTTAGCACATTTCATTAACAATCAAATATCTAAGATAAAGGTGTATCATTATGCTTTATTATTTTAGGCTATATCATTACACTTTATTTAAAACTTTTAACTTTGGCTAACTTAGATAAAGGTGTGCCATAGTAGTAATTACCAATAGAAAATCATGAAATTGCCATTTATTTAATTAGAACCTCTAAAGAATCTAGTGGAACTCTTCTCTTAAGCATAAAAATAGATAAATATAGAGTAAACTGTGGTTCTTATGGTGATGGAAGCATAAGAGACTCCAATAAAAGACACCGCGATGAATACACTTTGGATTCGCATAACATCTTAAACAACATCGAGTGAATAAATCTGTTTATGAAATCTTGAGCTTCTTTGGGCAAGGAGAGCTAGTATAATACACTATAGTTAGGAGCGATAACGAATCAAATGCATTTATAAATTGTTTAAATCCAGTTCCACAAAAATTTGTACAAATTTCCTTAGTATTGAATTTGAGCCTAAGAATTGCATTTAATTAATGAGCCGAACTTGAAAGTTTTTGATTTGAAAACTTATGAATATAGTTGTTTATCCATTTATTTTCTGTTACGCATATATTTAGTAAATTTTGTGTTTTATATATTGAAATGTTTATACTAACTCATGCTAATTTCACCTCAAATTCGAGCTAATTTCAGCTTAATTCTAGATTTAGTTTTTTTCAAATTGATCTTGAATTATATATATATTAAAAGGAATCATACTTTAGTATCAAAAATAGTTAGAACCTAGATTCAAACCAAATAGAGTCTTACAGTATTCGAAATAATCAAACTCATATATCTAAGCATTTAGCTTGTCTCGATTTATTGGCACCCCTTACTCTTGTAAATGCATAACGATCTTATATGTCTATAAAGATTCAAGGTGACAAACTCCTTAAATGGTAAGATCTTGAGATAAAACAATAACATATTAATTAGATCAATAAAGTTTCACTTTCATAAAGTCTTAAGCTACAACATTAGTAAATGTAGGAAGTTTAAGGGAAAGATCGAAAACATTATCCATAAGGGCTATTGCAAAAGGTAATGTGAAAAATAATAAAAGGAAGCATGTAATTTGTAAACGAGGCCATGAAAGTCAACTCAAGCCCGACCCTCTTGATCAATTAGCAAAATCATTCATTGCATGAAAACCACCAATAAAATAACTCCATAATGACGTTGAGTAAAGAATATATGTTTAACTTCAGAAAGTAGCATTAACAATATTTAGTTTCTACCTGTCAGTTACGTACAAATTTTATTATCTTTTTTTCGTGCGAAAATAAATATTTTTTTTTGCAATTACGTCTATTGGTGATAATGTCATCTTAGCCTGGAGTCTTATCTAACCAAATACTAGAATCTACCTCAATTATAAATGCTCATTCATATGGTCTTTTAACATTCTTTACGACACACAATAAGATCTTTTTCTCGTATAAAAAATTGGATGAAGTTAAAATATATTTAGGATAATAATAAAATATCTTAATGAATAGCTCTACGGAATCAATAACCAAGTTGATATGTATAGTTTTTGGACATGAAAATAATTTAAAAATTACAACAAAAATATGAAAAATTTAAATTAGTAAATATTTTAATACAAATATAATTATATTATTTCTAAGTTTAATTTTTATTTTTAATAATTGTACTTATTTTTACATACAAACTTAAATTCAGATAATAAAAATTCAATATTTGTTACAAATAATCATGATCTAAAAATTTAAAACAAAAATTAAAAGGAAATCCATGGAATTGACTGAAAGAATAATTATAGGTGCATGCATGTAAAAAGTTAAACAAAGAACATTGTAGCTTCTTTTAGAAAAATCATAACGACATTTTAACTTTAGAATTAGGTTGCATCTTAAAAAATTATCGATCAGATTACAATTACAAACTTCAAAGGTGCTGTATAATTGAATGATAGTTTATGTAACAATAAGCCATAATTTATATAATTAAATAAATTTTATTTACATTTTTAATCATATAATTACGCTAACAAGGAGTATATATATATATGTATATGGCTTAGGAGAAAAGTGTCCCGACAAACTCACATGTAGCTCTTCTGCAGCATGAAGCAGATCCAAACATTTAGCTTGAAGTAGAAAATTTAAAACAGTAAAATGGGAATTCCAAACAGATCAGAGAAAAGATTTGCAGCAATATGGGCAACCTTTCTTTGATTATTTTCAAAAAAATTATTCTCAAACATTCCAAGATTCTGAAATTTTACAATCACAAAACCCTAAATTGTGTCGTTGAGAAGACAGTGAAGCTGGAGGTTGAAGATGAAGTGGTGTTGTTGATGGTGATGATGATTCTTGGCGGGACGGTATTTACAACAGTGAATCTAGAGATTGAAGATGATAATGATCAGATGATAAACATTAAAATCTTATTCTGTTAATCAATACGAAATAAAATGATAATTAATAAAATTAATCGACACCAAATAAAATAAAATAATATAACTTAACTTAAATGAAAAGAAAAATGACAAAAAGTAACACAAAATAAAACCGGTCCAAAAAGAATAACATAATAAAAAAAACATTACAATTCGATATAAAATAAAATAATGCGATAAAATGATAAATTATGAAATAAAATGACAAAAAAAAAAAAAACATAATAGAAAAAACGTAGAAGAAGATGTTAAATTCACCAACTAGGCTAATAGGTTTTGAAATGGTAGGCATTATGTATTTATCAATAAATAAAATTCCAATTTTTTTACTTCCCAAATAAAATTACGAAAGAGAGAAAAGAGAAAGGAAAAGAAAAATCCCTTTTGTGTAGTGAGAAAGGGAAAGCTGAATTGGGGGAGAAAGTATAAAGAGAAATTCCACTAAGATGGACCAGATTCCTATCCTTTCTATATTGGACTTGAGGAATAAAAGGCAGAGGTGTGTTCATCAAGAGAATGATATGATCTCTATACACATCAATCACCATCTTTCATTTGAAATTTACCCTCGCAACTAACTATCCATCCCCCCATTTCATGCCATCATATCATCATCATCATCATATCACCATCATCACCATCATCACCACCACCATCATCATCATCATCATCATCATCATCATCATCATAGTTATCATTACTGTTACTCTGTATTAAACCAAGTAGCTCCTAAGTAATTTTGTAGAGAAAGTTTTGTACCTTCAACAATTCTCTCTGAACTAGACTGAAGAACTCTGTGAATTTGATGTGCTTAAAGAAAATTTAGAAAGAATAAATGAATACCCTAAATCTGAAACGATAACCTTTTATTATACTCATGTAAATTTTTTTTTTTTTTTTATTTACAGAAGAAAATATAATTAAGAGAAAGAAAGAGAAATACAATTACAGAGAATAAGACATCCTCCAAATATTCATATAAACTTTTCAGTGCTAGCAAAACAACACACATTCACATCACACCATATCTGCAATTGCATTAAGCATCAAAGCATCATCCATAACCAGCCACTCTTCAGCTGAGTGGTTCCTTACTTCCCTCCACCTCGAGGGAGTATGTTCCAGTGTGGCCTGCAGTTACATGCCACTTTAAACGGCCTTCGAGCAAGAAAAAGAAAAAAAAAGAGCATCAAAGAAGAAAACCGATCAGATCAGAAGATACTTGCTAAGTTCAGATCAGCAGATGATAAGACTGGAGTCCAAATTAATGAAGTAGGACTAAATGGCAGCAGTATATAAGCAAACTGTTGACTAAATATTAAATGTAAATGAATCTGAAATCTACTTGTAAGGAGGTAATCACCAGGACACCGACTAGAGGAGTTATCCTTGATCGAACAGAAGTAATTAAAAATGGGGTGTGAAAAACTTGTACCAAGCAGCTAAAGACAATAAACAAAATGAACATTAGGATCAGTTGAAAGCCTTACTAGTTGAAGAGAGAGAGGAGACAGAAAAGTGGGAAGATCATTTCTTATGGAAAATGTGTTTCAATTTAAATAAATATTTCCAGGTAAACCATAAAGGCTTCAAATGTTTCATGTACAAATGATGCTATGTGATGATTACCATAATTACTATAACGATTGATTGTATCTTCAAAAACAAAATTTTGTAAATCAATCATTACATCCCAGATTCAATTTTATTGAGATGAATTAATGGAGCAGGTGATACCAGACCTCTGCCCAAGTAACCAAGGGTTAAAGAATGAAGGCAAGAAGCTTCCCTCATAAAACAAGGGATATCTAACAAACCATAATGGGCAAATAAATAATCATCTTTCTGTAAATCTCAAGTCGGATCAAGTTGGCTTTGCTAACTTTGGATCCTCCATATTAGCACTTGTAAAGTGTAAACTACAACTTAGTCCTTGTCCTCTTGCAAGCTGTGCCAGTTCTTCAAGTTTTTGCCTAAGAAGTTCCAGCTCTTTTGCTAATTCCTCATCTTTTTGCCTCAGCACCTGCAGGGGAAAGATGACTTTAGGCCAACAAGTTGCATGCTAAACATGTAGAAGCATCAACAGTAAAGCAAAAATGGGGATCGTAGACGAGAAAATAATCTTTTTAATTTGGGATCACACTTCAGAAGTAAGTTCAAATGCCAAAGTTATGGAAATTACATGTAATTTAAAAATATCTATAGCATGCGTCATCCAAAACCTTGACAGTGATAATCAGTTTACTGTGTGGAGGAATCAGTCCCAACTAACTATTTTCAGATTAACTCTCAGTGAGAAAACTTTTGTTTCAAAACACTGATGAATTTTCTATACAACAGCAGTCAATAGACTCATAATGATTCAATGATTTCTTAGAACCGGTATTACGACCTATACCACAATGATGCTGTCTATTTCTTGAAGTACTCTATTAAGCATAGAAAGGCTTTGTAACAGTTATTGCCTTTGGCCACTGTAACATGACAAAAGTTTTGGAGTCAAAAGCTACAAATGTTGTTGGAAAATTAGTACGGTCAAGGTATAAGATTTGCAACTCTGTAAAAGGACATTTGGACTTCTTTAAGAAAAGCTATGAGCCTTGGTATGGAAAAAATTGACATAACACGTCTAACATATTCCACTTATGTTTTGTTCTAGATCAGGATGGCACTGAAGAAAATTAAAACATAATTCGTGTGAATACAACAGGAAAGTGAATTCATGAGCACTAAGAAACTGGAAGGAGCATTCCTCAAGACAAATGGCATAATGAAGAACTCTTAGTGGTATGCGTACAAAAGGTAGTTTTTACTATGTCTTCTAAATGCATTCCTAATCTGGTGGTACCAATATTGCAAATCTAACTTTGACTGAGTGCAACTCTTCCAATTCTCACGAATTATTGGAATAGGAACTTTGCCTTTTAACTATTTTTAGATTAAAGGCACGATAGTCTATAGAAAGGCTACATGCCCTCTAACTTTCTAATTAGCAATTTTGGAGAGAAGGTAGACTGGCACAGTGAAGACTTGCCCTGGAGTCTTTGAAGCGACAAAAAAATAAGGATCTAAAAGACTTAGGCATGCTCTTGAAATTCTTTCAAAACTCAAGCTTTTAGGAATCTAAACAGAAAAATTGAATGATTAACCAAAAGTATAGGTCCCAAAGGATCGGCAAACCAACAAAATAAACTGTAGGCTTCTAAGAATCTGCAAGTTATTATATAGATATTAATTACAGCTAATAAATAAATATTAAAATAATTAAAAAAGAAATCAAAAGCTTCTGTAACATAAAACCATCTAAATAGCCTAAGATTCTAACACTTATAATCTACCTAAATTGGCTAAATAAAACAAAGATGCGAAAAGTAATAATAATAATACTCAAAGCTTCTTTAATTTTTTTGAAAAATAAACTAAAAGCTTCTTTAATAAAAAGTTTATTTCAAAGTAGGATCCTCTTGTTCTGCATTACACTGAAGGTTATTTCTGAGAAAGATATCACCTAATAAACCTAGGATTTCAGTTTCACAGACTGGATGAAAAAACAGCATGCAAAGGTTGCCTTAATGCAATCTGCAGAGGGACAATCTAGAAAAGAATACTTCTACATTACCTCTAGTTCTTGTTTACGTATTTCCTCCTTCCTGGCTTCTGATCTAGAACTTCTCTGTACCTCAAAGATTACAGCAGCTCCTGCAACCTACTAGCATGGAACATTGTGTATAAATATGCAGAAAGCAAATCAATTTATATGCAATTTAAATTGGTTCATTGCCAACCTGTAGGCAGTGACCAATTATCTTACAGTGCCTTACCTTGCAAAGTTGGAGTAATTGATGGATTAATGACCAGCCATGTTGCTTACCTGAATGAGCATTATCCCCAGTATTTACACATAATTCAAGCTAACCTTGAACACCAGATCTTTAGTTCCAATAGAAATTGAGCTGTTCACAACTTCAAACTATCCCCTTTAAGGAACTTCTCTAGACTACATAATGCTGGAAAGCAACCATATCTTGTCTTCAATGATGTTAAAAGATGAATATTTTTGCTATCCTCATAATAATCTTGCAAGTTTTACAAAAAGCAAGGAAATACCAAATTAAAATATATTACTTTTGGCTGTGGAAAAAATGGCTAAAGAAATTGGAGCATGTCATCATAATTTTAGAGTAAATGAAGCAAGCTCAAGCACTGTTGTTTAAAAATAATGAAAAAATTAGTGGTAAATTGCAAATTAGTCCTTGAAACGTGTTACAGTTGACTCCCAAAACTTTTTCTCCACTAAAATTTGTTTCAAAAGCTTACAGAATATTTCAAAATGTCATTTTTTTTTAATAAAGTTTTAACAGAACAACAGAAGCTCTTTCTGCCTTTGTTTGGGTGACACAAAAGAAAAAAACTTAAAAATGTACTAAATTTCTATTGTGAAAAAATTATTTCTACATGTCTTTTTCTTCTCTATTTCTATTATTATAACCTTGCATTATTTAAATATAAACAAAACTTGATTTTCCTTATTAAGTCTATCAAGGTTACTTCTAAACTGCTATAACTTTCAAACCAAATGAAAAATAAAATGCAAGCAAGATTGAAATTTCTTTTCTAAAAAATTCCATATTTCTATAGATAACAAAACCATATTTTGAAATAACTTTGTTAATTTAATGACCAAATTCTAATAAAAAATTCTAAGATTATTGCATTGTGGCCTATAGTTCAAGGACAAACAGTAATATTTTCCAAAAATTGATGCACCAATAACATTCATCTAGCTCAAACTAAATTAACTGATGATGGAGCATTGAAGACATCCTCCCTCATTATTTTTCTTGAATAATATGAGCAGAAAGCTCAAAGAATAAGTGGATATAACGTTTCATTTCAGTTCATGAAATTTTCTTTTCTAAATCATTTTTTTAAATAAACTCTTATCTAAATCAAAGTAGTTCACATAGACGCCAATTAACATGACTTGATGTTAACCGTAAATGTCCCATATCAGATGGTCTAATTTTATTTGTACCCTTGCTTCTATGCAGTTGATAAGAGCAATTTTACTCTGGTCCAAGTAGTCCCGTTTTTAGTAATAGAAATTTGCCCGGATAAACCTAGATTATTTGCTGATGCAGCAGCCAGTTGGGCTCGAACTCATTCCCTCCAAGTACAGTAAGAAGGGGCTTAATGATTTATGCAAACCCATAACTCCAGCCCAAGGTGAGTGCTCTACGCAGCAGATGCCTTTACTTTTTACCTTCTCAGTTCTCACCCTATATCGTGGATGAAATAAAATCTCCAGAAGTTTATAATTCAGGTTAATCGAAAGGGTTTCATCTTCACTCAAAATCAATCACAGAGTGTATTTGTGAGATTCACATCGGCAAAGGTAAACTACAGGAAATTGGATCCCTCTCTAATGTGAAAGAGAGAGTACTGCTGCTATGACCTATTATGGGGATACATGTATATTAGATTCAGAAACAAAAGAAGTGTCTTGCATGACAAACAGAACCACATAAGCATAAGTTTTCAACCCTAATTGAATATCAATCTTCTACAAAAATCAAGTATTTATAAGATCACAAAATTGTTAAGCAAATGGCATGAAAATGGGTAATACCGTAAAGATGAAGAGTTCTCCAATAAGGTCACCAGCAGCCTGAACTGCTTTCTCCTCGTCCAATGGACGTATCTCGACATCATTAGAATGACCATAGAGGCGTCTTTGCATTCTCGTGGTGATTCGATGATTTACCTGGTCCAAACAAAAGTGCACTGTAACTAACATGTTATATACTCCTTGAATCTTCTGCAGCAATCAATAAAACAAGATAGTGGGACAAGCAAGCAATGGCTGAAAGATAGTATATACTTCTTTAGACAGTACATTTAGGCTCCAACTAACACTGCTAATTGGTGCTAGGAGTTACTGCTAGCACCAGCTTGTGGTTGACAAAGGCTGCCCTTTTGTTAATGTTTGGGGATTGATCTGAATAAGTCTCCTTTAGACCTTGTTTGGAACAAATTGTGAACAACAAAGTTTCATTTAATGTGCTAATGAATCTTTTTTATCTCAAGAAAAAAAAATGTGCTAATGAATCTTTTGTTTGGAAAAAACTAAGAAGCCTTAAAACATTATACAGCATTCAAATGAATCCATAAATTTGAGAAAGCAAAAACAATCACTGCGCAAGTCGCTTCAAGATTCTTCCCTCCAAATTTTGCAAGTTAATTTCCAATTTTATCGAACTTAACAGAATTTATATTGCACTTGATGTTCCTTATGAAATTATTCCAAATTCCACCAGATCTTATAGAATTTGAATTGCACTTGGTTAATTCCATAAGGAATTCATTTCTACTAAATTCCATAATGTATTATTTATAATGATCAAATTCATACAATTTGAATTCCAAATGAAATTATTCTAAATCTCAAAATTTGATAGGATTTGGATTGCACTCGCTTAATTCCATAGTCTAAATATATAACAAAATACATTGATTTACAAATGAATTCCACATTTTTTGCATGAGACTCATTTACCTGAAACATAAGAAAAGAGACATTGTGTCACCAAAAAAAAAAAAAAGAAAAGATTAGAGACAGTGGGATTATTAGGGCTTTTATTTGCTAACAGCTGCTGAATAATAAGCCTTTTAGTTACAAGCTGTAGGAGAGTTTATTCTAAATCTATACCTAGGTATCTTCATGGCAAAGAGCTGAGTATATGATACCTCAAAACAAACCCACCAATTTTCGTTTACTATAAAGCAAAACTCTTTAGTCCATGGGAAAACGAGAAATCAATATCAAGCAGTAAAAAACTCAGAATTCCCATATAAAACGGAGCAGCTACCAATCGAATTTAAACGGTCAAATAAAACAAGTAAAACCGAAGCGGAAATGAATGCGTGAATATAACAATGAGATGCAGTACCTGAGCAATGTTGACGATAAATTGACGAAACCTGGGGTGCAAACTAGCTTGTTGCTTGAGCCGGCTAGCCACCGGCTTGCTAAGCGTCTTCAAGAAGAGAGTTCCAAGCTTTATTACTGGCAATACCATTACCGCTACTACTTCTGAGACAAGACAAAGTGGTTTGTCCGATCTGCGCCTCCGAAATGAAGGAAGTCTGTAATCGCTGTGAATGTTTGATCGATAAGTGCCAAAATCTCATTGGGAGCTTGATGTATAGTTCATAATATTTTGACTTTTAAATGGCGTTTGGTTTTCTTGGAGAAGACGGGAACGAGCATGTTGCTGGGAAAATACAGTGAGTTAAAATAACGAATTGACTCGCTCCGATCTTGTTGGCGGCTAATAACAGCTAGAGATTATTTATTATTTATTAATATTTTTTTTGTTATTTTATTCTAGTTTTAATTTTATTATAAAATAGTTTTTGACTTTTTTTTTGAAATTTTATTTTTCAAACTCTTTTAAAAATTTTTTTGTTTCCTTTATTTATTTTTTCTTTTTTAGTTTTTGAGAGCGTAATAAGTAGCATATCACTTGATTAACAATTAAATTATTAGTATTAAAATTATTAAAACTAAATTATAATATTTTAAAAAGTTTTCAACCACAAATTATAAAACTAAAATTTTAATTTTAATATAATAATATTTTAAATAAATTAGTAAGAAAAATTTTATTTAAAAATTTACTGTTCCTACCACCCACTCAAATCCCCAAAACCCCGCAAAACCCCTAGCGCAGAATTCGTTCGCACCTCGTCAATCCATCAATGGGGTTCTCTTCCTCTTTCTTTCTCATATCTCCACTTCCCTCTCACTTCCAAAAATTCACATTCTTTCGTAAAATACCCCTCGTAAGTCTCAAGAATTCCTTCCATGTTCTCTGTTGCTCTTCGCCGGGAATTCCTCCATTTACACAACAGGACATCCTCAACTTCATAGCCGAATCAAGAGGGAAGACGCTCCCTTGCGTGAGGACCTACGAGAATGACTTGGTTCGGCTCAGCCTTGTCGGAGACGTAGCCTTCGATCAGGCCATCACTGCTGCAGCAGCCGATGGAGGAAAAGTCGCCGCCGAGCATCTTGACTCGGGGGTTCCTGCAATGGTCGTCGAGACTGTTTTCCCAGGCCTCTCCGACCCGCACGCCACTGTTTCAACTCGATTGGTCGGTTTTCAGCTCATTTAGTGTCTCATCAAAGTTGGTCTCTATCTTTCTTTTACATGTAAATTAGTGTCTTTTTTTTTTTTGAAATTTCTATTTTTTCAGTTGTACCTAATATCTGCAATGAAATGAAGTTCTATTGGCAATGTAAATGGAGTTGTAATTTAGTGAAGCTGTAAACCAGTTGTATAGCTACAAAGCTGAGTTGTAAGTTTGAAGGTTATGTTTGGAGCAACTGAACTATGGTTTTCAAATGAATGCCACCAGAAATTTATCTCTAATGAATTCATACATTTAGAACGAACATGAATTTGTAAAGTATTTTATGGCATTAGATGATTTGTGGAATAAAATTTTAGGTGTATTCCATGGTATATGTTGATGGATTCCCTTTTTAATTTTCTTTTTTGTCTTAGTAATGTTATTTCAATCTATTTCAAATCATGTTTTTTTTTTGAAATTTCACATTTAAATTAACTCCCAAGCATAGGCAAAGTTACAAATGTGTTTTACAATTTTTTGAAATTCATTAGTTCCCAAACACATAATTCATCGGTGATATAAGCTTTTATGCAGATATATGGTTGCCTTGCTTTTTGTGGTCAAGTTTATCTCTTTGTGTTGGTTGTTGCTTTGCCATCTAACTGTTTCTTTCCCTGCTTTCTTGTTAGATTTTGCTTTCAAGTTACCATTGTGGCTGCTATACCCCATTTTAGTACTTCCCTAGTGATTTATTAAGCTGATTAGGATGTTTAGATAATTTTCACACCATGGCTTGTGTTTTGATTTCTTGGAATCTTAATTTCTTGAACAGTTCTTGCCTGCTCGGGAAGTTAAAGAAAAAGCAAATAAGCTCAAAAAGTCTCTTTCTGAAGATATTTTCTCCGAAACTATATCCAGGAACATACTTGCCATGACGTTTAGACAAGTAGTTCTACAACAGCTTAGCAACTTTGAGCTGGTTTTATTCCCTCCTGGAACAGAACGAGATATGGAGGATATTGAAAGCCCCAGAGAGGTATGGCACTGTTGTTTTCATAGTTATGCTTTTTTTTATCTTTATGTCTGCATCGCCTTACCACGTAATGGTGTATACACTTTTAAAATCACAACACTAATAGACCAAGATAATGGGCAACACTGTACACAAAATTTTTTGAAAGAAAAGAAATGAGAAGGGGAAGAAAGAACTTAAAGTAAAGGTGGGGGAAAGAAGAAAGAGAGAGGGAAAAGTGGGACAAAGGGAAAGGAAAAGCGTAGAAAGGACTAGAAACCAAAATTTTAAGGAGTTAGAAACATAATAATCATCATAATCTCTTTTGCATTATGATGAGTGTCTTATATAGCAAAACTAAGTGGCCGAAAGAACTAATAGAAGTTTATTTGAATGAGTCATGCATTTGAAATTTGGAACTCAATAATTGATTGAGTCCAAAATTTTCTTCTCTCTCTTTCTTTCTAGTGCCGCTATGCCCATCTTTTCACCTAAGAAGTTTATGGTGATTGAGAAGAAATCATTTGATGTAGTTTGAGAAGAAAATAATGGAGATATTTTCAGAATCACTTAGAATGAGGTCGAGTTAACGCCATCATTTTTTTCTCTTCAACTAGGATATCCAGTGGTTCTTTAAGTCTTTGTGTGAATCCTGTTGGTTAGAGGTCATAAGTGCTGGAGAAAGGGTTTTGAAGGGAGTTGATCTTTCCATCTTCACCAAGCTGGGTAGGAATAAGAGAGGTGGATTCATGGATCTCAAGGAGAAGAATGCAGGGGGGTTACTGATGATTGTTCATCCCTGAAGGAACCAAAGCTAATGGGTGATGGAGGATAGTTTTGTTGGTTAGTTTAATCAATAATTTGGCTCTCGTTGAAGGAAGAAAGTAACAGGTCCTTGCTAGTCAGATGGCCAGGCAATAAATTTACGAAGGGGTGAAGTTGATACTCAGTTGTAGAAGGCTACAGTTGGTCTAGCGAAGAAGGAAACTATGGTAACTATGGCGACCAATTGCTCTCTCAGTGGCGTATGTTAACATTGAGAGTGTCCTCTCCTACCTATGTTGCAATTGAAAATCAGTCATCAATCTGTTAGTGAAGGAGAAGTTTGTTACTTTTTTGGTATCCCAACCGCCTCTTGTACATTTTAATAGTGGAAGATCTAAAATTCAAAACAGGATGGGAACCTTATGTGTGTTTCTTGCAGGCTGAAGTGGGGCTGGTTCGGGCCTTGCTTACCCAAGCCCCATGACCAAAACCTCATTTTTTGGAAAGGGCAAATGGGTTCCTTAGGCCCGTCAGTTGGCTTCTCCCTTGCTTACCCAAGCCCCATAGGCCCTAAATCTGAAACTAATATTTCCTAAATAGCCTAGGTAACATGAAATTATATGGATGTACTAAAATCAAATAAATATTATAAATATTTTTTAACACTAAAAACATTAAATCTTGGCTTATTCCTGTCCTGCGTCATCATGATATCATATTTGAATGTCTGTCATGCCAATGATAATTGATGCTGAAGTCAAGGAGATTTTTTAAAAAAGAAGGCTGTGGAGGAGTGTCATCGAGGCGAGTTGGGGTGGCTTGGATTAATGTGGAGATGTAGGACAGAAAAGAAGGGTCATGGGTTAGGTCTGTGGAAGAAAATATTGTTGGGCTGGCCTAGATTTAAAGAATGCTCTATATGGAAGCTGGGTAGAGGAGATAAAATCAGATTTTGGCTGAAGAGTTGATTTCCAAGGATCTTTGCAATAGCACAATCAAGAAATTTGCTGATTGAGGAGGCGGGTCAGTAAATGTTAATAGTAAATGATTGGGAAGTCAGAGAATATGAAGAATTGCTGCCTCTTATTTCTGAAAAACATATCACATCAGAGCTGGACCAATTCCTATGGAAGCTAAATCAAAAGGGGGAATTCTCTGTCAAATCCTTCTATACGCACATTGTAGAAATGTATATATGTAGAAATGTAAATATAATATGGGGTAAACTAGTATTTTACTAGGTTGTTATGATAGCTGGAAAATGTCCACTACCATTGCACCCCGTTAGATTGTTAGAATATTTTTCATAACCTTTTTTTTTGTTTGTTTTGGCCGAATGCCTATAAATTGGCATCTTTGTGCCCAATAATAATAACAGAGGATTCTTCTCTTCTCTCAAACTCTCAATCTTTTTCATGGTATTAGAGCTAGTCTGATCCACATTTATCATCCAAATCAAACCAAATGGTCACGGATGAGTAAACCTCTTTTCCACCTGAAGTTCTTTTAGGATCCTATCTTCCAATGCCAGTCAACAACTCTCACGTTGATCAGGCACCCTCGTTTGTTACTGGACATAGGTTGAATGGAAGCAACTATCTCCAGTGGTCTTCCTTTGTTTTGATGTTCATTCGCGGAAAGGGAAGAGATGAGTACCTGACTGGAGAGATCATTCCACCTCCAGCAAACGACCTGAACGCTCGTACGTGGAAAGTCGAAAATAATCTCGTAATGTCATGGCTGGTGAATTCCATGACAACAGAAATTGGAGAAAATTTTCTGCTTTATGAGACCGCGCACGATATTTGTGTTGCTACTCGTGAGTTCTATTCCAGCCGCGATAACACTTCAGCAATCTTCGAAATCGAAAGCCACCTTCATGACCTGCGACAAGGGGAGCTCTCTGTCGCTTAATACTACAGCGCCCTCACCCGCAATTGGCAACAGGTCGATGCCTTTGAAGAACATCAATGGAGCTGTCCTGACGATTCTAAAATTTTCAAAACCATCACTGAACGAAAAAGGGTCTTCAAATTTCTGATGGATCTCAACAAAAACCTTGATGAAATTCGTGGATGCGTTCTGAGCACCAAACCGTTGCTGAGTCTCAGAGAAGCTTTCTCGGAAATCCGTTGAGAAAAGAGTAGGAAGAAAATCATGATGGGAGAGTTTGGCCTGAACACCATGGAAATGGGTTTTGCCCTTGCTGCTCAGAAGAAATTCTCTCTAGGTGAATCCCAGAACAGTGCTCTTGTCTCCGAGTACACCTCTGCCTTTCTGGTCGCATTTCGGAAGCTGGAGGAAGAAAGGGGAGACCGCGGTGTGAGTTTTGCAAAAAATCTGGTCATACCCCCGAGAAATGCTGGAAATTACATGGCAAACCAGCTGAGAAAAAGCATTCAAGGGATGAGGACAATATGTTAATTTCCGAGGAATTATCCTCCGCCCTCACATCCACAGAAACAACTCCCTTCAATCCAGCTCAGATGGAGACTATCTTGCAAATGTTTTCTCAGAAGGGCCTATTTGGTAATGTTTCAGTTGCTCAGAAAAGTAATTGCTTATTCAGTTTATCTGCATATTCTGTGAAAAGGCAAATATGGATTATTGATTCAGGGGCATCCGACCATATGACTGGGGATATTACACTCCTTCACTAGTACAGTAAGTGTAAGGAAATTTTCTCTATTAAAATTGCTGACGGAACAAGTTCTAAAGTGGCAGGAATTGGCTCAACCTATATATCACCGAATTTGGTTCTACATTCCGGTCCTCTACGTACCAAATTTGGACTACAATCTACTATCTGTAAACAAATTATGTAAAGACTTAAACTGTGTAGTTAAATTTGACAAAAGAATACGTGTGTTTCAAGACTTGGACTCGGGGAAGATGATTGACAGTGTTAAGAAGGAATCAGAACTTTATTTTCTACCAATCACAACATCATCTCCAAATGGACAAACTACAAGTGTAGTATGTGTTAATTCTGTATTTGTAGGATGTTCTAGTATTGAACACTCTATTATATTATGATACTATAGATTAGGATATCCAAACTTTATGTATTTGAAACAATTATTTCCTGCTTTATTCAGAAATAAAAATTTAAGTTCATTTCAATGTGAAGTGTGTCAGTTTTTTAAACATATTCGCAATTCATATCCAATTATTACTTATAAAACTTCAAAACCCTTTGCATTGATCCATAGTGATGTATGGGGATCGGCTTAGGTGAAAAACATTATTGGTACAAAATGATTTTCTCCTTCATTGATGATCACACTAGAATAATCTGGGTCTATCTAATGAAAAAAAAATTTAAAATTAGTTAAATCTTTAAAAAATTCAACATTATGATTCAAACTCAATTTCAAATAAAATACAAGTGTTAAAAACTGACAATGCTTATGAATACTTTACATCCAACCCCTCAATAAAACGGTGTAGCAGAAAAAAAAAAATATACATATACTTGAAGTGTCTCGTTCACTCATGTTTACTACAAATGTTTCTAAATTTCTTCGGGAACTGGCTATTCTCATTGGTACATAACTGATCAATAGGATGCCCTCCCGTATTCTTAAATTCAAAACACTTTATGACTCCCTTGTTCAAGCATTCCCAGAGTCTCAAATTCTTCACACAATTCCCTTTAAAATTTTTGGCTGCTCTCCTTATGTTAACATTCACACTCATCATAGAGGGAAACTAGATCCTAGAGCCCTTGAGTGTATCTTTGTCAGGTATTCCTTCTCTCAGAAAGGTTACAAATGTTTTTGTCTAGTCACCCACCGGTTCTATAACACTATGGATATCACTTTTTTTAAGAACAAACTTTTTTATCCCACTCTCAATATTCAGGAGGAGACATCTGGTACTCAGGAATATCAATTGTGGGATGTGAACATATCTCTATTACATGTTCTATTAACAACATTAGAAAAAGAATCCGTCTCTCAAACTACCAAAAAACCTGAACCTGAACCCATCACAGAGACTGATAACGCATTACTTGCAGTAAGTAAGTTGTGTGTCTATAACAGGAGGAACAAAACTCAAAGTAAAGATAAAGTACCTGAGTCAACTATGTACTGTCATGATTCAACTCCTGGACTAAACACTCAGAATAACACAAGTAATGAGATCTCTGACTCAATTGATGATATTGGTTTACCTATTGCATTACGAAAAAGTGTTCGCTCTTGTACAATGCATCCCATACAGGATTATGTCTCATATGGCAAACTATTTTCAAAATATCATGCTTTTATGAGTAAGTTTGACAGTATCCCATCAGAACTGAGAACGGTTCATGAAACTCTCAAAATTCCTAAGTGGAATGTTACTATCCAAGAAGAAATTCAGCTCTTGAGAAAAACGGAACATGGGAGTTATTTGATCTACCTTCAGGAAAAACTCTAGTAGGATACAAGTGGATCTTCACTACTAAATACAATCCTGATGGTAGTGTGAATTGCTACAAAGCACAACTTGTTGCTAAAGAGTTCACCCAGTCATATGGAATTGATTATCAAGAGACGTTTGCTCTTGTTGCTAAGCATAACACAATTCAAGTACTGTTCTCTTTAGCTTCTAATCTTGATTGGCCTTTTTTCCAGCTTGATGTGAAGAATGCTTTCCTTAATGGTGATCTAGAACAAGAAGTATATATGGAAGTCCTACCTAGACTCGAGATAAATCCACAAAAAGTGTGCAAACTAAAAAGACACTGTATGGTCTTAAATAGTCACCGAGGGCATGGTTTGACAGATTCACCAGAGCAGTGAAGCATATGGGATATGAACAGTGTCAATCTGATCACACTCTATTCATCAAGCACTGTATCACAGGAAAGAGAGCAGTACTAATCGTTTATATCGATGACATTATACTGACAGGTGATCATAATGAAGAAATCTAGAAATTGAAAGACTTTCTAGCCAAAGAATTTGAAATCAAAGACCTTGAAATACTTAAGTATTTTCTTGTAATAGAAATCGCTCGATCCAAGAAGGAAATTTCTATATCTCAGCAGAAATATATCTTAGATCTTCTGAATGAGACATGTATGGTTTGGTTGTAAACCTACAGAGACTCCTATAGAATCAAATGCTAAGCTTGGCTCCAAAAATAATAGCAAATATGTTGATAAAGAGATGTATCAGCGACATGTTGGAAAACTCATATACTTGGCTCCCATGAGACCTGACATTTGTTTTGCAGTAAGCACTGTGAGTCAGTTCATATCTCAACCTACTGCGGAGCATATGAGTGCTGTCTATCGCATCTTGAGGTACCTAAAGATGATACCTGGATAAAGATTATTTTTTCAGAAGATTATGGTCAGAGATATTGAAATCTACACTGATGCTGATTGGGCTGGTTCAGTAACTGATAGGAAATCTACATCTAGTTACTGTTCTTATGTATGAGGCAATTTAGTCACTTGACGAACTAAGAAACAAATTGTTGTGTCAAGAAGCAGTGCTGAAGCTGAATTACGATCTCTTGCCCATGAAATATGTGAAGGAGTATGACTGAAAAAGATCTTATTTAAATTAAGGTTCTCGGCTCCCATTACTATGAGGATTTGGTGTGACAATCTATCAACTATAAGTATAGCCAAGAATCCTGTGTACAACAACAAAACTAAACATGTGAAAATTGATCAACACTTCATCAGGGAAAAAATTGAAAGCAAGGACATATCACTACAATACATCCTAATAAGTTAGCAAACTGCAGACATTCTCACAAAAGTACTACCAAAAAGAGAATTTAATAATCTTGTATCCAATTTAAAATTACTTAACATTTATGTATCCTACATTGAGAGAGAGTGTAGAAATGTATATATGTATAAATATAAATACATTAGGGAGTAAATTAGTATTTTACTAGATTGTTATGATAGCTGGGAAATGCCCATTACCGTTGCACCCTGTTAGGCTGTTACAATATTTTTCATAACCTTTTTTTTGTTTGTTATGGCCGAATGCCTATAAATTGACATCTTTTTGCCCAATAATAATAACAGAGGATTCTCATCTTCTCCCGAACTCTCAATATTCTTCACACATTGTGAGGGAGGATCATGCTAATACATATAAGTTCCCATTTATCCAGATCTGGAAATTGAAGGTACCACTCAGAATTGCTTTTTTTTTTTTTTTTTTGTGTGGGAGGCTAGTAGAGAAAACATTTTGACTATTGATAAACTGGTAGCTAGAGGTCATATCTTGGCTAATAGGTGTTATTTGTGTAAGCAAGCGGTGGAATCATGCAATCATATTCTGCTTTGGTGCCCTGTTGTCTATGACTTGTGGTGCATGATTTATGATCTTATAGGAGTCAACTCGGTGATGACGGGAACTGTAAAAGAGGAGATTTGGGCTTGGGGAGGCTAGGTGCAAAGAAAGACATTGTAATTGTAAAATTAATCCTATTGACCATTTTCTGGATCATATGGAAAGTAAAGGAATTTAAGAGCTTTTGATGGTAAAGAGGTTGGAGCCTATAGGTTGAGAGATAGATGGTATAATTATTTTGGATCTTTTTCTTGGGGTATGACATTATTAGGGATGAGAATTTTGAGAATGTCCTTGACATCCTAACACACTTGTAAATCTTTGAATATGGGTGGTACCCTCTTGATGTAGTGTTAATACATATCTCACAATTTCTATTTAAAAAAATAATGATAATTGATGCTGATAGGTTCAGTTCTCTATGCATTTTGTATAAGCAGGTTCCTGCATCTTTCACCCTTAGCTCATCGAGTGAAGAGGTTATCTCTTTGATTGCAGAAGTTGTATGCATCTCTGCTCTTCAAAGCACTGAAAGGCATTTCCTTGATAATTCTTTGGGAAGAACTTCGAGTAATTTCTTTCAGTGGTTTAAAAAGCATAGAAGGATTGTATCTAAAGATTCCTCAATTTTCATTTATCAGTTATTTGAAGATGAGATAATTGGAAATGGCAAGAGTCTGCTTGAAAATTTTAACTCCTTGAAAGGAACCTTTTGGCCTAAAGTAAAGCCAAAGAGCCATTGGTGGAAGCCATCCGCATATTTTCAATTGGAAAGCATTGGTGGTTCTGAGTTTGCTAGCTGGCTAATTGAGTATATACCTGCTTATCGACTAGAAATTGACACCAACAGACTCAAGAATGTAAAATTTGAAGGCTGGAGAAAGTCTGCTGAGAATTTGTGGGAAGTTCTTCTGACTCATTCCCAAATGGTATTTTGTTCTCTTCCTTTCTTCATTGGAGCTTTTTCTTTCATAGTGGTAACTTGTTTTTTGCATATGAAGAATCCATTCATTATTAATTGTCCATGTAAAATGAGAGTTTGCTGGTTTAAATGTTTTTGCAATTGACTGTTATGCCCATGACAAGTTTTGTTTTGTTCTGGCCTATTTTCTGTATATGTGTGTGTATATATATATATATTTGTTGCATTGAGTGAGAAAAAATGAAAACTTATGAGGAGTTTTCAGCACTGTGTCTTTGTTGCTAATTAATTAAATGGAATACATGGTTTATCTGATATTACTTCAGGTTGTAAATTTGTAGGTCAGACTGGTTGATGCATTGGATATGTACTTCGAAGATATTTACTCAATCCCCACTAAAGAGCTACCATGTGAAGTGGCTGCAAACTATGTCAATTTGTCCACCATGAAGGTACTCTTGGTGCATGTGGATTACCTTTTTTTTTTTGGCCAAAACATTTGACAACTTGTTTATTGGAAGGTTATCTTGCCCCTTCTTTAATGGATACATTTTTTAGTCAAAATAAGTCAATAACTAGGCACCAGAGGGTGCTAGCCATATACAGGAGAATGGGGAAATTAACAAATCAAACTACCGCCTCAGTCGCTCACTTTGAATCCCAAATATATTATGATTATTTGCTTCTAACCTGTCTACGTTGAATCTTTCACAAGTTGCAGAGCATTATGCAGAACCAGGCTGATTTTAAGGCTTGTTAGGAGTTGATTATTCATTCCTCGATTTAGGAGATCGTGCTTTTTAGGAAACTTGAGTTTATTAATTATATAAGAACTTTGAAACCTTGGATTTGTTTTCCTATTAGTTTTTTCCCTTTTTACCTAAAGGTTAGAAAAGGTCTCTAATCGACAATTTATATTTGACTTGGATTGATAAATTTCTAGTGAAATTATTTTACATTTCTATCTAGTTACTACTTTTTCCTCCCTCATTTTTCTTCATCCCTGTCTATGTTCCCTTTTCTCCCTGAAAATTCTTCATCCTTATTTCTCTGCCCCATATTTTTTCCTATTTCTCTATGTTGTAGAATAATTATGGTTATACCATTTAGTTGTTTTACATCACACTGCTTTCTATATTTGATGTCTTCATGCGGATGTCGAGGATCTTGGTCAAATCTAAACTGACAGCTCTCTTTGTTATTTTAGTCTTTAAATGTGTTCATCAACTATAAATTGATTGGTTTCATTTGTCACAGAAGGGCTCCTCTTTGTTGAAAATCCTGTATGCCACCATAGCAAGTGGAATTATTCTATTGGCAATTTGTTCTCTTGGTCAATTTAGTTTGCGTTATCAGTCCAAGGGAAATAAGTCCCTTAGAGAAAGCTGTTCTCTTACATCATCAGAGATCAAGTCTGAGACTCATCAATCTTCAGGAACTGCAGAGGTACAAATGCATTTTATCTGGGTAGTTCTATATATCAGTATGTTAAATTAGATGAAGTATGGAATGGAATGGGAATTAGACTAACCATACCTAAAAGCTAATATTAGTCATTGACATTTTATCTGGTGGTTGTTTAGAAAATTAGTTATCTTTTTCCTGTCATAGGCGTGAAATGAAAAAAAAAAATATGTATATATATTTATCTCAGTAAGGTGTTTGCATGGACTGCAGTTCTGAATTGGTTAAACACTAATGAGTTGGTGCAAGCTCGTAGGCCCGATCCAGCTTTGTCTCCATATATATGTGTGTGATATGCTGTAAAAGAGGAGAAACATATAACCATATTTTCCTTCAAGATGAGGTGGTGTGGAGGTTATGGTCTGGCCCATTTAACCTTTCTTGGATAACACTTCCATCATTGAAATGTTTTATATACTTCAGCATCGGACCAATTCGGATGAAGAAGAAAGCATGACTATTATGGCGAGGAGCATTGTTCTCAGGCTTATGGACTATTTGGTTGGAAAAAAATCATTGGATTTTTTATAATCAATTTTTTCCGGTTTATATGTTGGAGGAGAAAACAGCTTTTTTGGCTTTCCCATGGGCCAAGGCACATGGATAAGTTTCTGAAATTTCTCTTACGATATAGAAATCGGGAAGCAATAATCATGTGATTACCCATGGTTCATCTTTGTCCTAGGTGCTGTTTACTTTGTTCGATGTTTATTCAGCATCTTTCTCAGTTAGATATCCAAATAAAGTTTTTTCATCGTTAACTTCTCGTTCTTAATATATATATATTTTTTCTGTTAAAAAAATCACAGATGCTGTAGTATCATTTGGGTTGTGCTAGTGTGAAGGTTATCAACATATGCTAGTCTCTATATATCAATGTAAATCTAGATCTATAATCTTTTACATTGGCTGATTATTAAGTTTCTTCTTTTAATTGGTTGAGCCAGGTGGTTTGTCAACCGAAGGTAAATTAATTGGTATACAACTCAAGAACCCAGAGTATGAATCATGTTTCTTATAATCTCTTAACAAGAACTGTCCGATGGGCGAAAACTTTCTCTTGGTAAGAATTAACTGATTTTAGGATCTACCAGAATTGTTTAACAATCGAGATCGTTATCTGATATTCAAATTGATGGTTTTACTTGCTGGTGTTGCCTCTAGCAGGTTTTATCAAAGCTGGAAACATCGATGACCATTCAGATTCTCCTTTTATATTCGTTTAAGCCAAATTGATGATCACTGTCAAGGAGCTAAGCAACTAGTAAGACATGATTCATTGCGCGACTTGTTACTTGTATTCGTACACGAAATTCATTGCTGCGGAGGTACATTATTGACTAATTTTTTACATTATGTACCTTTTTAATGATAATATAATTTTTTTTAATCATCATTTTCATATAGTAAAATGTTTATTTTATAATCATCCAATAATTTTATATATATATTTTTTATTTTTTTAATTATTTAAATTCATAATATTGTTTCTCATTTTTTAAAACATAATTTAAAATTTTTTATTTCTTACCACAACACCATGCCTATTTGTCTTGAGATTATGTGAAAACACAACATCCCTTATTGTATAATTTATATAACTTTTATCAAGATATAATATTTATCAAAAAAATTTTTTTAATTGTCTACAATATTAATATAAAAATTTTAAAATATTTTAATTTAAAATTTAATACAAAGGACAATATATTTTAACTAATAAATTATATTATGAATCATGCAATTCGATTCAATTTATTATAGTTTATTCAAAAGTTTAGAATTCATATCATAGTTCCAAGTTTAATTCCACAACTATGACCATGTTTTTCTGAGTTCAAATTTAAAGCCAACCAATTAAACATAAGTTGTAATGGATTAATTACATTAATATATTGTCTAAAATACATTAATTATGTTATCAGAAGGAATAAAGTGAATTATAAAAAAAAAAAAACAATAAATTTTAAGAAGAAGTGACAAAATAATGTCATTTTTATTTTTAGAAATTGTTATTTTTAATAATTAAAATTATATATAACATTTAATTACAATAAAATTATAATTGTTTTTAGTACGATTGAAGAGAGTCTGCCACGTTCGCCCATTTCAATAGGTGGCGCTGCGGACGGTGACCTAAAAACCTCTCTGAAGCTGGCGGGCGGGGGGGTTTCTCATGGCACTTCTGTAAAACCCAAATCATCATCACCATGGGAGCTGCCGACAATCAAAACCCTAGCAACACTCCTCAGAACACCCCTTCTTCTTCTTCTTCTTCTTCGTCGACGAATCACCTATCCTCAAAAGCTAATTCCTCCTCCCAAAAGATCCACTACCCTAACCCTCCCGATCCTTCTAATCCAGACCCTGCCACACTCAGAGATCAATGGCGCTACGCCACCAGACAATACAGTAAATGGTATTCTCACGCCTGGGGGACTGCGATTCTCGCTGGTCTTTCTTTCTTCGCTCTTGGTTGGATTATCAAGGGCTCCAATCCCCTCCCTTCTCTCTCCCGTGATTCTCCGTCATCATCCTCTTCATCATCTTCATCTGATGAGAATAAGTGATAATTTCCACGGATGTTGACACCGGGTAAGTTTGATTTCTCTTTTAGGCTCTTAATTTGAGCTTCTCAGTTTATGGATATCTGTCGTCTTGTTCCGTGTTTTTTAGGAGATCTGATTTATTTTAGACTGGGCATTTAAGGTATGGTTTTTTCTTCCAAATTGATCCATTTTTGAGTTTTGAGTCATTATCGGCTAGTAGTTTAATATGATAGTGATACATGTTTTATATATTGATACATATATACATATATTATACTTGTCTTCTGGTTGGTGGATTGAATCAAAATGGAGCTAATTGGGTTGCAGATACAAAAGAGGAGCCGCACAATTGAAATTCCTTACTGAATCAGAAAGACAAAGGGTGTTATGGTTTGTTTTTGAAAGATGAAGCTATAGTTGATGTCAAAGCAAAAATTCCTTCTCTTTTTTGGGATAAAGATGTTAAAGCAAAAGTTGTGACTTGAGAATCTGGTTAAATGCAAATTTAGTGATTGAGATTATGTATTCTTGAAGTTTATGCTGATTTTAACTCAATTATGATAGGGAAAAAATAATTTAAGATAAAATTCACATTGGCATTTTCAGTACAAATTTATAGTAAATGGAATTATTTATTGAAGAAATTTATGCGGATTTTCCAATTAATTTATTAAGTCAATTTTGATGGGTTGAAAAAGAATTTAAGATAAGTTTACCTCTTATCAGATATTCTTGGAGATGGAGATTTTTGTCAGTCAAATTTTCGAATTTCCTGAACATTGATGAATCAAAACTGGAGCCACAAGGAAACTCAAATGGACAATCTATAAACCCAAATGAAGAATCTGTGTATTATGAAGAGAGGTTGTATTCACAGGGATATGTCTATGGCCTACCAATACAGTAACCAAGCATGGCATAACAACGGTAGCAGCATTGTATTTGTTGAAAAATGGGTTAAACAGAGCAAGAAATTTCACTTTGATGTATGGCTAAATTGCTTTTCAAAATCCTGAAATCTTGGTGGTAGTAGGAGGCCAATTTTGTATAGACCCAAAATTATGCTGTTGACCCAGTTAATACAAGGGCTAGAGATCCATCTCTGTGTTTATACAAACAGAGTTTAGAATTTCAAATGTAAGATTCCTTTAAGATTCAAGCAGAGCAACATCCCACTTCGTTAACAGTCAATGCATCGTCTTTTGTTCCAACATTGATAGTCTGACCTTTGGGTAAATCTGCAGGGTCGTCGCCAATGTCTAGTGCCTTTCTGCTTACTACACGAAATATCTGGGTGAGTACTTGAGTGAAAGCATTAACCACATTCGTAGACTCGAGAGCTGATGTTTCCATGAAGAAAATGTTCTCTCTTTCCGCAAAAGACGTTGCATCTTCCATGGAAACTGCTCGCAGGTGTCTCAGATCAGCCTTGTTTCCAACGAGCATAATGACAATATTTGCATCTGTGTGATCTCGGAGCTCCTTGAGCCATCGTTCCACATTTTCAAATGTAATATGGCGGGTGACATCGTAAACTAGTAAAGCACCAACAGCTCCTCGATAGTATGCACTTGTAATGGCACGGTATCTTTACAAAAACAAAAAGAAATGATATGAAATGAGATGTATATTTCCAAGAGGAAATGCATTCAAGGGAAAAGATAAGCATTACAAATGAGAGGATTGAACAATACTTAAACCCAGGATAACTTGAAATCATGGTATGTTAGAATCAAAGAAAGATGGTAAACTATTTCACCGAATCTATCATCAACGTTTCAACAAACAAGAACGGAGTTAAATAACCTGTACTAAAGTAAACGATATACTAGGCTCATCATCCCGAAATTTCATTGAGAAGAGAGAACTAGCATCGGAAAAGTTTAGGAACAATCAACAGAAGAACAGAGTGTAATCTTGCCAGTGTTGAGGTAAAGGTGGTAAGAGATTGCTTCCTCATAAATTCCTCTCCTCTTCAAATTGCTCTCTTCTTGATCTTCTCCACTCTTTTAATCCAAAAACTATCATGTATGCTACCATTTCCTTGTTGACTTCTGGTAAGTTTATGATATTGTTTCGACAAGCATGAAACTCATAGCAAGGACGAAGACAAACTATGCAGAACAGTCAAGATTCCGCGAAGAACAATCTTTACCCTTGGCAGGATAGCATTTGTAAAGAGTATGAAACTATATCAAAAGTATTCCTTAGTGATAGAAAAAGTATTAACAAGAATTACCTATATATACACACACAAACATACACATGCAGAAGCACGTTCAGGAAAACCTAGTTGAATTCTGGCTTAGATTTCACATTACAAATTGTGGAATATTTTTCTCAAAGACAAAAAAAAAAAAAAAAAGATATAAAAACTTCTGGAATCTATGCTCCATATTCCTCCATTACATTACACCTACCACATACCATTGAACTAATATATAAAGATATGGATTATGCCAATTTCAACGAGCTGTAAATTGAAACATCTCCTATCCATTTTAGAGAAGCCCCAAATTGCTTACCCCATTTAACCAATGACACAAACCAATAAAGGGTTTTCACATTTTCGTAATCCTGAATTCAGACCAGCAAACAGAAACAAGCAATTCCCCTTGATCTAAAACCATCAAGATCCAAAACACAAAACAAGCATATAGATTAATCAAAACATGAACAAACGAAGAAGTGTTGTATATGTTTTAGGTTACCTTTCCTGGCCAGCGGTGTCCCAAATCTGGGCCTTGACGACCTTGTCATCGACATGAATGCTGCGGGTGGCGAACTCGACGCCGATGGTGGACTTGGACTCGAGACTGAACTCGTTCCTCGTGAATCTTGCTAGCAGATTCGATTTGCCGACGCCGGAGTCACCAATCAATACTAGTTTGAACAAGTAATCGTAATCATCGTCAGCTCTATAAGCACCCATTAAAACTGTATTAATATTAATATCAATTTGCTAAAGTTGATATTAATATTAACATCAATTTCTTTTCTCTCTTCTCTGTTCGTTTTGTTTCATGGAATTTGGATTGAGATTCCGGATGAGAATGAAAGAGGGTGGTGGGTTTTGCGTGTTGAAGTTAATAAAGGGAGACGATGAGATCATAATTTGAGAAAAAACAGCCAAGTGAATTGGGTTTGTGTTCTGTTCTTTCCTCTCTGTTTTCTTTGTTGTTGTGGGTAATTTAACATATTTATTAAATAGAAGTTTTAATTTTTTTGACAAATAAAATAATTTGATAGACAAAATAAGTGATAAATATAAGAAATTATTCATAGGATAATAATAAATATAATAACATCTAAAAATTTTGTACGAGTTTGAGGTTGTGATTAAAGTATACTATCATAATATTCATAGTAACTCTTCTAAGAAATATTATATTTAGAAGTGAAAATCCATGAAGAAAATTAAAAAAAAAAAAAGATATAATAACAGTTCAACTAAATTAAAAAAAAAAAGGTATATATTATTGATGTGTTAGAAAAGAATATATGTCTTGTACTTGTCATACATTGTAGTATTAGTTTATTAAAATTATCATTTTAATTAAGATCCTATAAATATAACACAATTTAATATAAAATATCATTCTTGAATTTGGAGGGAATAATTGATGACTTTCTTAGATATATAATTGCCAAAATTAATTAGTTATTTTTAGTATCTTAAGATATGAGTCACTGTTTTCTCACATCATCTATTTACTCTTTTTAGTTTAAAGAAAAAAAATACCTAGGTGTGGTGATTGTAGTTCATCACGTTTCCGCTGCGCTATTTTGATGAGTAACGTATTGAAAATTTGCTAGTAGTTGGGTGTGAGGACAACTCTTACGACCATACCCATACATACGAAATTTTTCTAAGAGTATTAGAACTTTTGGAAATAAAGATTCTAGTTAGGTGTTGTGTGAGTTTAATTCTTAAAATAATGGTCTATTTTCTAAGGATCAGGTTATTTGTTTTCATAAGATTCGGAACCACTATTGGAGTTTATAAACATAGTTGGAAAAGAATTTTAGAATAGTGAGGGTATTTGTTTCCCTAGAGGGATACAACGAGAATTCTTAAAAAAATTTAAATCGCCATTTGGCTCCTATCAGGCTTAGAATTTATTAGCTGGAGTATATTGAGGGTTTCTCTCATTTTGATAATTTCTTCATATTGGAAAATTTTCTCACTTGAGGGATTTTCTTTCCACCTAAGGGATTTCTCTTATTTAAGGAACGTTGCTCTCATTCGGGAAACCTCCCTGCTAGAATTTTTTTTTTTAATTGAATCTCAAATTTACTTGGAGGTATCTTTGCGTAAGATGGTCTCCAAGATCGAACGTGTAGCGCCCGGACCGAGGAGGAAAAAAAAAGAAAAAAAAAAGCCACGTCGGCAGCCACGTCAGCAGGCCCGGTCAGCAGTCCCGGCCAACCGGGACTTGCCACGTGGCAAAATCACGTCGTTCCAACAAGGGCCACGTTGGCAATCCGCGTGGGCGCGATCGGACGGCCCATATCAAACGTGCGATTGGACGGCCCAGATTTAAATGCACGGACGGCCCAGATTTAATCAAAATGGACGGCTGAGATCAAAAGGCAAGGGGTTATAAATAGAACCCCCACACAAGACCACAAACCCTAGCCGCCTGCCACTCGCCGGAGAAGACGAACCAGAAGCCGGCCGCCGCCACCCGTCGCCGCACCGGAGGAACTTCCGACCGCCGATCGAGGTAAATTTCATACTCCGACTCGTTTTTCCACGCTGATTCCTCCTGTGACCAAATCGGAGCCAAAATCCCGGCCAAACGGCCGGAATGCACGGCCGAAGCCCAGCGGCGTCGCCGCGCCCTTCTCGGTTTTTGCCTCCGATGAGGCCCTTCCCGGCCTCCGTTTAATGCAATTTTTATATCACTGTGATTACCACTCTTTTCTCTACAGGTTGACCGGAGCCGAATCACCAAAACACGAACCTCGCCGGAGAGCCGCCGCACCCGAGAGCCGCCGCCGGTAAGCTCCGTTTTTCCGTAATTTTTTGGCCCCCCGAGGGCCCTAGGGTTGTTTTCTCGCAGGGACCGATGCGAGTGTGGCCGAATTCGGTCGGAAACGGCCGAAAACAGCCAACCCGAGGCGAATCGCCGCCGCCAGCGGCGGCGCCGTCGCCGGAGCACGGCGGAGCCGTCATGCCGGAGTTGCGATTAGGGCCGAAAGGGGCCCTGGGCCTAATTTGGGATTTTTTTGGAATACGTGCAGGTACCAGTAGTGCGTTTCAGTTCCCCGAGAAAAATTCAGGGAAAATTAGGGACAGCCTGCAAGCGCACTGTGAAGCCGTGTTCGGACCCCGAAACGAGTAAGGACCCCTCACCTTATTTCCTATCACGGTTTTAAAGTTCAATAAATGATAAAACGATATTTCATGAATCAACGAATGTGTGAAATTGTTTAGGGTCGCTAATGGAGCCCGAGTCTAGTGTGTTTGTCGGTTAATTGTTATTTGGCCTGTTTTACAGTTTTAAACGTAGCATGAGGTTCGATGTTTTCATTTTATAGTTTCGTGTGCATGTTTTACTGTTTTATTGATTATGGATTAAATGACCGGGATATTGATGCTGTATGTTGTCTGCTTAGTATAAATTATCGTTTTGCTTGCTTGTATGTGGATTAATGATGCTGACTGAGGAAAAAGAGAATGAACAATTATGTAAATGGATAATGGTATAATGTGGTCAGCCTGACTAGATATCTTGGGAGATGGTGGACGGACCGGGTCCGTAGGGAACCCTACCGGGATTGTGGTCTCCCATACCGGACGGAGTATGGGGACGGCCCGTTTCACCCTCATACCGGACGGGGTAATGAGGTCTATGGTTTGGCGCCCATACCGGACGGGGTATGGGGACGGCCCTAGAATTTGATTTCAAGTGTTAAGGATTAACGGGTAGCGGGACTCCTATGGATCCCCATGGATACTAGTGGGCTGGTGAATTAGGAAAATATATTGTGTAACGATTGAATTACGAAAAGTGTGATAGGTATTATGTTATACAGTTCATATATATGTTTCCATGATGATGATGATGTTATTGCTTTCGTATATTGTTTTATGAATTTCACCGAGGTAAGTAAATGGTAAATGTTTTATTTATCGATAAAAGGATTTGTTGTAAATTATGCTCCATTGGTCGTTTTGTGTTTTCTACCCACCTTTACCTCCGTGACGGTGAGATATCGTGATGTCTTTACTGGGCTAGTGTAGCTCATTCCTTATTTAATCATTTCAGATCAAGAGGACATCGTTCCCGAGCCGATTCCGCAGGAGGACGACGAAGGGAACGCCTAAAGACTCCATAGTCACATTCGTAGTTTTTACTTTCAAGATTCTCCTTTAGGTAGTTTAATCTTTTATATTTTGTGAGCACGTTTCGGTTTCAGTGTAAGGGATGTTATTCAAATTTTGACATCGCTTCCGCATTTGATATTTTTGAATATAAAATTCTATTTTAAATTTCCGAGGCTGTTACAGAACGATCAATAGCCTAGAATAATTAATTATTTACTTTGAGGTCCTTCAACTTCAATCCGTCAATTTCTCTTTTTTGCATATCAGACACAGCTGTTTCAGTTGTTGGTTCTGGAACCCCTTCCAAAACGATCTGCCAGTACTTTTTATATATGAGAAAATTTTCCATCAACATGCTCCAATAATCATAGTGACCATCGAAGCGAGAATAATAATTTAATAGATGCCACACTGACAATAATAATTTCAATAAAAGAAAACATACTATTTTTCTTGTATAAACCAGAAACTTGTGACTCAAATACCACTATTGACTCAAATTTAATAGATTACAGAAATATGATTAATAGAATAAGAAGACAAAAATTAAACTTAAAAGTTTATCTAAAGTGATAGTAAATTAGTCTATAAATAGATATTAAAATCAGTAAACAACTGACCCATAATTCCTATAAAATATGAAGTAATAATCCCACTAACATAAACTGAAATGCTAAAACTTAGGAATCATCAAAGCATTAATCATAAAAATCTATAAAAATAAAATATTTTTAGCAAATAACTAAGTTATTGTTAACATGATCAACTAAAAAGGTAAAGATAAGGAAGGAAGCCTCTAGTTTAGGAACAAATGACGATGAAGAGGCATAATCTGTAGGTGATGAAGAAATTGATGAGGCGAAAGACATGGAGATTGTTGTTACCGAAGAAGAGGATTGTGTGGAAGTAGAAAGAGACGGAACAAAAGACAATGGTTTTTAAAGTCGCGAAAGAGTCTCATTTCGAAACAAACTTACAAACACTAGGCATTCTGAGAAAAAAATAAAAGACATTGAGATTAAGGATGATAACGTGGTTAGCAATTTGGAAAATGGTCTCCCTACAATTTCATTCTTTGACAGAGTTCATAACTACATTTCTTAATCCATGAAGAACCGTGTGATTATATGATTCTTGAGCAGAGCAATTAGCTACTGTGCCTTATTTGACTGCCTCCAGAATCTTTGGAGACTAACAAGAACCTTCCAACTCATTGGTATGAACAATGACTAAGCAAAATTCACTGACCCTAATGATTTCATGCAAACAATCACTAGGGGTCCATGAGTTATCTACGAACACTACGTAACAGTGCAACCATGGACATCGACTTTCTCCATCAACAACGATACGGTGACCTTTGTGGTAGCATGGGTGAGATTCCTTGGGCTTCCACTTGGATGGGAATTTGTCTTCTAGTCAGGACATTGGGTCGCAATGGGAAAGTGTTTCTCGCTCCTGGGAAATTTTCTCTCAGTTGGGAGATTTCTCCCCTCCTTAGGAACTACTTTCTTATCTTAAAGGAAATTAAATATTTTTTCCTAAGAGCTTGACTATTGTCATTTAACTCTACGGGGTCAATAGGTCAATAAAAGGTTAAGGCTCTGATAGTTTTCCTTAGCACCTGTGAAGTTTGACGACGGTGATTGGTTAAGTATCATCATCTGTTAGCTTCAGGATAAACTCCTAATTCGTTGAGTCTTAAGTTTGCCAGAAAGTAACTTATATGGTTCTTATCATTAGGATTGTAGAATATTGTCATCGTACTTTCCATGTTAAAAAATATTTCAGTGAATGTCCAAAGCATTTCTTAAGAGTCATTCTCCTAATTTCTGTTGGTCCTACACCTTCTAAGGTTCTTTTGCCTCATGTCACAAGGGTTGGTTCCGATGAACGTGTGCTCTGATATCACTTGTAACATCCCGAACCCCAATATCGGTAGGTACGGACGTTAGTATAATATTTTTAACTTATAGAGCAGATAAATATTAAATATGCAACAGAATTATACTTTAATACACATCCCTTATGACAAAATAATTATTCATTTATAAATAATTAAGGCATCTAAATTAATTTACAATATTAAAATAAAAGCTAATAAAGTTTTTTTTCACTATCTTCTATTGATCTTGAACTTGTTTATCATCTCCTTTGACTTAGATGAAGTTGAATTAGGGTGAGTTTCACGAGCTCAGTAAGAAAAATGATTATATAACGGAGACTTACGTACATACACTCACGCAATATATAAAATATATTAATATTTATATTCAAGAAAATGTCAAACAAACCATCACAATCAAAATATAAAATAAAACAGAGTTCATTACACGAAACATTTTTTAATCTTCACTCTTATAACCAATTTTTTTTTCTTTTTTCAAGTCAAACTTACATTAAAAATATTACAATATACTCAGAATATTACATATAAGATTTCATCATCTTAAAACATAATCACACACACACATGATCACAGAAACACTCGAAATGTTATTTCTATAGTTTCATCGCGCGATACCGGTTATGTCATCATCGAGGAAAGACAAAATGGATTCTCCCATCGCATGGATAGCACACACACAAATCACACAATGGTCACAACATGTCACACCAAGTACATTTGCTAGGTGACCCACACTCACAAATACCTATCCACGTTTGGACTAGACTTCATACTCTATCCATGTGCAGGTTCACCATACCCACTGAACTTCAGCTACACACGTATCCTCCCTGCCTCGATTTAGACTAAACGAGTAGGTATTCAGGGTTCTTTTACTCTACACTCTTTCCAAATCTCTCTCATTTTTAATTCACTTATTTGCTACCTAAGATCTTAATTTTTTGCATAATTAAACACAAACACACACATAAAATACATAATATCATCATGCATATCAGAGCTATACATTTCAAATCACTTTCTGAATCATCTTGTATCAGATCACACAACAAGTACATGATACTCAAATTCTTCGCGCAACTATACCAGATCATACAATAAGTACAGTGCATCTTACATCTGCATTAGATTAGACAACAAATGCAGTGTACCTAAATTCTCTACATACAGACATGGGTTATACAGTTCACATGTATAACATATGTACACACATTTTAATACATACACATATTACAATAAGACATGTATTTTCACTACATGTCTCAAATAGGATATATATTTATATTCACACACACACAATCTCTACTGATATACACACACACGTTCATAGTTAAACGCGTATACACAATCACACATAACATACTAAATATATATATATATATTCACGCATTTGTTCTTATTAGCTCTGTTCTTATCAATTTTGTTCTTGTTAATTCATATCACATTCATCGTATATTGTTATATATATACACACATGCATAACAGCATATATATACACTACATAAACACAAATAAATAAAAATTAGACATATTAATTACATATAGTACATTACACATATGTTTAAACATTCATACATAATGCCCTACAGATATACACATTTACATAAATATATAATTTATATCTCCATACAGAATACACATAATTCTTACCTATGGTGTGATCATGAAAGTTTTGGAAATCCTTTCTAACTCATTCTACAATTCTCTTGGAAATCCGAATACCGTTTGAATAATTTTCTTCATTTATAATAGAAAACACATAAATTAAACTATGAATAATTTTAAAAACTATATTACGCGAAATTAGGAATGGATTTTACCTTCGGACACACAGTTCCGATCACTAATGCCACCACACGTCATCATACGCGTGTCACTGAAAATGCCAGGTGCTGATGATCGAATCAGTGCGTGTTGTCATATGCGGCGCACCAACATCATATTTGGTCGTCACCATTTCATTTTTCTTCCTTAATTTAACTTTATTATTATTTTTTTCTTTTCTTTTATTCCATTTTTTTGATTTCTTTTTTTTTTCTCTTTTGCTCTTTTTTTTCCTTTTCTTTTCTTTTCTTTTTTTTTCTTTTTCCTTTTTCCTTCCTTTTTCTTCTTTCTCTCCCCTAGCTTCTTTTTTTCTTTCTTCTTTTTCTTCCTCCTTTCCCGCAACTCCTCTTCTTTTTTTTCTTCTTTTTCTTCCTCCTTTCAAGCAACTCCTCTTTTTTTTCCTTTCTTTTTTCTTTTCTTCTCTCTCTACCTGACCATGATTTTTCTCTTTCTTATTCTCCTTTTTCTTCTCTTCCCTTTTTTTTTTTCCTTTCTTCTTCTCTTATTCTTCTTCTTCTTTCTTTTCCTTTTCTTCTTTCTCTTTTTCCCCCGACTTCTCCCCTTTCGCCGCGTCCCACCTTCGCGACTGCCGCTCACTCCTCCTCCTCACGCAGTTTAGGCTCCTCCCTCACTCCACTCTCTCGACTCTAATGTCGTTTGACCCTCTCTCTTCTTTATTTGTTTTTTCTTATTTCTCCCTTTTTTTCCTGCTATTTTCTTGTATATATATACATATACATATATATATATATATTTGCCGCTTAAGTCTTTCACATCTTTTTTTTTCCTTTATAATTAATTGTGTATATTATTTCTTTTCTTTTATACTCAGCTGGTGCCCAGCTGGATATTACACTATCATTTCATGCTTACTCATTTTTATCATCCCTAGAATCATTAAAAACTCATTGAGTATATTAATTTCCCAATAAAAAGTTATCCTCTTTATATTAATTTTTCAAGTCCATTTATCCCGTTCCTATACTATTCCATCATTCACTTTAATATCCTGATTAATTAACAAGGTAGAGATCCTAGGAAAAGCTTCCTTAAATATAATTTCCTATACATAAACATCATTCACAAATCTTGTCTTTTAATCATCCTCAACTACTATAGAAGTACCTAAATAAACACTAGATCTATCTCATACAGTCAAGTTTATAGTTGAGATAATTTTTTTCCAAACACCTTATGTGGTAACTTGTTGAACACTCATCAGAATCAATTGTGAAGATGTCATGTCATATAATTTCTTCATAATCCTTTTCCAAAACTCTTTATTCTTAATGCTTAATCTTAAGAACCACTTGAACAATAATCTCTTTATTAATAGCCATTAGCCTCCCAATCCCCTATATGTTTTTCTCCTGTTTTGTATATACCATCTTCCAATTGATTAAATGATCTTTCTAGGCTCTTTAACCCCACTCATAAAAATTTCTGAAATATTGACTCAAACTTATTAGTATCAGAGTTGTGCATGGATATTAATAACATGGAGAATGTGAAAATTTTACTAAACACTAACTTCAATATAGTGATTATGCCTGTTAATTTAAGCAATTAAGTGGATGACCCACTAACCTAATATTTTATTTTTTCATCTACTTATAATGGTTGAAGCCAGCTTAAATGACACTCAAAATAATAGATAATCGTTATAAAGAAAAATGCACATTGATGGAGTGGGTAACCTTAAAATAAATTATAAAATTATTGTATTTTATGAGTATTAGTTTGTAATAATAAAAACAGTTATCAACATATTTAATTACTTTCAATGTGCTTTATCTCTCTTATCATCTATAAAAGGAGTACAAATTCCCCTTTTAAAGTGTTTTCCATCAAGTAAAATTATAAAGTCTTGTGTATAATAGTTAGATAGAAAGAAGTGAGTCAAAAAATTAAGGTCATCTCTAATGAATTTCTCAATCACGCTTTGATTACATCATATCAGAACGGTATATTCATCTAACTTTATGATGTCTTTATTTTCTTAAGATGTATTGAATTTAATAAAAAAATAAACTTCTACATAAAAGTTTCTTACAATGCCAACACTAAATATAAATCTTTTTTCCATCCAGCAAGATGTGCTTACATCTTCTCTACAATTAATTTTTATGTTTTAAAGAGACAATTTCTAATCTAAGAAAATATTAGGTAATTAAATAATAAATAGATTAGTATAAAGTTATATGAATTAATAAACTATTTTATTTAAAAAATAAAGAAATAAAATACGAAAACTTAAAATTAAATTAAAAGTACTACTTGTTACAACTCAAAACTAACACAATATAGAGTTAAAAAGTAAATATGATAAAACTAAATAGATATTAGAAAGAAAGTTGGTAAGGAAGAGATTGTAGTACTAAATATTAAATTCGTAATATACACATATATATACACATATATGTATATAGGGCATTTAAAACCAAATATCTAGATTTTGTGAAGTAGCAAGTAATTCAGCCGAATTGGAGAAAATTAACCATCTAACTGCAATTGCTAGGGCATGTAAATGATTTCAGGAAAAAAAAATTTCTACATATTCTAATAAATAATATAATATATTTATAATGTAAATAAACTATAAAATAAATAAATTAATTAATTAAAATCCCTCGAGTCAATCCAAAACTCTCATTTACTTGGCCTAAAATAACCACAAGATCATGCAATTACTCTCCCACCACCGCTTTCCAATCAAACCCTACATGCCATGCGCTATCCTCTTTCTCTCTTGACTTTGAAACACACCGCACACCACCACCTCCCCCATTTATATCCTGCAACAACCTTTCCCCATTAGAATATTAATCTCCTCCTCCATTAATATGCTCTGCAGTCAAGCAACCAAAACCAAAGGTGACCAAGAGAATCCTCTCCCTTACAAACACTGCAAAATACATATCAAAAATAGCAAGAGACAAACTCATCAGACCAACCCATTTCTCTAAACCCGTATATTAATATTCATACATATATATAAATATAAATCTGTATAACCCTTTTCATAGTTTGGAGTTACTAGCTACCAGCTTCTTCAGCATTAATAAGGGGCTTCTGATCTCTGTCAACACTGAAAAAATATTCTAAATTAAGCACAAGCATGTATTCTTTTCCTTGTTCTCTTTGCTTCAAGTCCTGAGGAATTGGCTTCTACTCATAAGCAAATATTCAGCTTTAATGCCAAAAACTGTAAGGGTGGGATGGGGTGGAGTACTTCTACTCTTGCTTCTTTTTTATTTATTATTTCCTTTCTTGTTTATCTTTTTTACAGGCGATTCCTGTTGAGGGATTTTAATTATTTGTCTATATATATGAATAATATTACACCACTCAGTTTTTATCACTCGATGTTTTTTTTTTCACCTTTTCGTTTCTTAAAGTTTATATGTATTTTTTTCTTTGGGAGATGGGAATTCACTGTTTATTAATTGGTATATATAAACTGAACACAGGGGTAGGTGAGAGGCTATAAGAAGAGATATGTGGTGTTTGGTTTGAGGATCCAGTACCAAAAACTTGAGAGAAAAAAAACTTGTCTTCTTGGTTTGACCCTTCTAATTATCATCATCATCATCCATGGCTTCTTCAAACAGACACTGGCCTAGCATGTTCAAGTCCAAGCCCTGCAACACCCACCATCAATGGCAGCATGACATAAATCCATCTTCTCTCATCTCTACCGGTTGCCATGGACCTCCCTACACATCATCAGGTATATATATACATATACAACAACAGAATATATTATCTCCATGGTTGATCCCTATCAAAGATTAAGATGACAAAATCATAGTATATTTTCACAATTAAATCCATGTTTTTGCTATATACATATGCCCCTAATTTCAACAAAAACCTGATTTTCATCATTGATCATCACTTGTTTGTCATCATTCACATTAATTCCTTGTCAATTGTGGATATATACACATGTATATATGCAATTTATCCAATATAGAAATGACTATATTTTCTTGTAAAAATGTACAGTTGGTGGATGTGATGAGCGGAGCCCAGAACCGAAGCCAAGATGGAACCCAAAGCCTGAGCAAATTCGGATACTAGAAGCAATCTTCAACTCTGGCATGGTTAACCCACCAAGGGACGAGATAAGAAAAATCAGAGCTCAGCTACAAGAATATGGTCAAGTTGGAGATGCCAATGTTTTTTACTGGTTCCAAAACAGGAAATCAAGAAGTAAACACAAGCTTCGCCACCTTCATAACTCAAAACAAACCTCCCAAACTTCACCTTCTTCCTCCCACAAATCCTCCCCGAAAGGGAATATCAACAAGAAGATTACTACTACTAGTACCAGTAGTAGTAGTAACAGTAGTGCACTATCTTTAAACACCCCTAACTTTGTTGATCTTTCTCATAATAATTCTTCAACTGGAACCCAGCAGCAAACCTATTTTCAGCCCCATACTGAGCTCTTGACTGAGCCCTTTTTCTTCCCACCGGCCGGATCAGGAGGAAGTTTTACGACACAAGGGTTTGGTTACTCTGAGCTATTAGCAACGAATGTGGTTGATGAACAACCAACTGCGCCTGTTGGACCTTGTACGAGTCTCTTGCTTAGTGAGATAATGAACCATGGAGCTTCCAAGAAAGATAATCAAGAGAAGATGAAGGTGGTGCAGCAGCCACAGCTCACTTACGCCGTTACTGTGCCTTCCACTGTCGACCAAATTCAAGGTGAGAAAGAAATTATAACCTTCTCTCTCCATCTCTCTCTCTAGGTGCATATACATTGATAGATAAACCTTGTCATGGTTCTGTTCATTGATATGAAGTTTGACTACTGACAAAATCTTCATTCAGATGCGGTTGTTAGCAAAGATGCATGTTTCTTTTCCCTTTGAGATTAGGGTAAAAACTTTCCCCTTACATGCAATCTTTAGTTTTTTACAATCAACAATGCAATTTAGTAGTTAAGATCTTTACCACCTACTTTTAATGTTTGGAATTTAAACTTCCAAATACAGTTTGTTAATAACAATTGATCTTTAATGAAAATATAGATATTAGATTATTAGAATGCTAGTGAGACTGTATAGTATAATCAAATTAATATGGCGTTTCTAAGGGTTAGTTTCTTTTGTTAAAGTAATCAAAACTATTTAAAAAAAATGTTAACTTAATCTTTTTTTCTTAAAAAAAGTAATTTTTCTACTTACAGATTTAGTTTATATTAATCAATAATTAAATACTTAATATATAAATCATTTAATTTATATTGATCCAACTCTGTGTAGAATACGTGTATATACGTTTCACAAGTATAGCACGCAACGAGGAGAGATTTATCATTTAAGAAACTTTAACTGCATTATTTTATGTAAAGTTCATTTAAAACATGTGTGCATGGTTAGTAGTAGCCAGTAGTTGTGCAAAAAAGTAGAGAATGATCCAGTGTGGGCAGGTGTAGGTGAATCTCTTAGCGTGGGAGTGGATCATCAAGATCGTCAACATGATGCGGGAAGATCAACGGTGTTCATCAACGATGTGGCTTTCGAGGTTGGTACGATGCCGTTTAATATGAAAGAGGCTTTCGGTGAAGATGCTGTGCTGATTAACTCCTCCGGTCAACCTCTTCCCACCAACGAATGGGGTGTCACCCTCCACCCACTCCAGCACGGTGCATTTTACTATCTGGTGACCTCACAATAATCTCTTATATACATATATATATATATATTCTTTTTCTTTGTAGGATTTTGAGTGTGTGTGTATATATATATATATATATATATATATATTGATCTGAATTTGAAAAGGAAAGGATACTATGTACACATATTAATGATCTATATATCTACTTGCTTGGTAATTTGTTCCAATAAAATTGATCTTTACTTCAAAAAAACGTATATGTATGGAGGTGATGTTCAAACTAATTTCTTGATTCGAGTGATTTTGCTGAAAAATTTTGATTTTATTGGGCGATATTGAAAGCTGTTTTAAAGTTGAAGAAGCTTCTTTTTTTGGGGATCTACAAGAAAATATATATGGCAGACAGCTGCTTCTTCTTCTTGTATCTATCCATATAGTAATTAAGCAGCAGCTGAATTTATATACATTACACAAACCACTAAGCACATTAATGGTTAATATTATTATTTTCTTTCTTTAATTTCTTCCTTATCTGGATGTTTTATTTACCAAGTAGAGCAATTGATTAACAAGCAAAATTTCTTATATGCAGATTTAGATGGGTGGAGAAGTTGAAAAGAAGAGAAGAGAAGCCGTGGCTAGTTATAATGGTTACATATATATATATATATTATATTATATTATTGCTTTCTCCCCCTCTCTCTCTCTAGGGTTTCAACTTACACTAGGGCTTAAGCTATTTCCAGATTATGATCATTATAACGACGAACTCTAGTGTCATATGGACCGTTGATTTATCTTGTTTCTTGTTATAAAAACATGTATTAGTTATTAATGCTTGCTATAAAAGTTCTCATATATGTTAGTGTATATATGTTCTCTCACCTGCTATATATATACACGTATATACACACATAAAAGAGGGATATATAAATAGAATAATATTCTTAGCAGTTATTTTTAATGGTTATATATGCGTTATGTCTATTTTACGGCATTTTGTGCGGTAATTGGGAAGTTATAATATTCAAAGCAAAGATGATATCATTTTCTCATAAATTCAGCCTTGTTTTTAGGATTTACTTGCTTATTTTCGAAGCAAACCAATCAAACCAATCAATTTTTTCAACTTCCATTAGAGAAATTTTGCTCGACCTGTCACCTTGCCAACTTTCTTTACCTCAAAGAAGATACCAGTACTGCTGCATGTGACTTGTTACTCTTACAGAAGCTTTCCTTTTTTCTTTTTTTCCGATCAAGCATGGCCGAAAATTGTTGTTCTATATAATATAATATAATGTATATATATATATATATATATATGGGTTCAAGCTTAAAATGCTGTATATACACTTGAAGATGATAACATGATTGAGTACAAAGGACTTTGATGCAATCTAGAATATAATACAAGTTCATCCTTATCGTTTAATAGCCAATCACAGTAAATTGACTGGTTCGTATTCGCGGATATGTTATGTATTCTTCTAGTAAAAATACTCTTAAAGCTAGTTAACATATTTATATATAATTTAAAATTTTTAATATTGACATATTTATAATTAGTTTAATTGATAATATATATATAATTTTTACAATGTTAGTTTGACTTGTTAAATATGAGTTATTATCTAAAAATACTATGAAATTTTATCTAGGCTAATACTAGTATAAACTATTAGTATATAAATATAATCAAATTATTAATAACCTCTAACTTGTAAAATTATAAAAGATCACTTTTAAAATCAAATAATTCTATGGAATTGAGTATGATTTGTATGTGCGATTATATCTATTATACCAAAAACATCAATGAATCTAATTATTGTGATTGCTTATAATACCCTTTTTTAATTTCTATTTAGTTTTTAAAATTTATTTTTTAATTTAAAATCTTTCTTACATATACTAAATAAAATAAAATAAAAATTAACAAATTTGTTCTACCCAAAATAAGAATAAGATAAGATTATAAACTTAAAATCTATAGTATGATGATTAAGTTGTGATTATAAATTTATTTTATATTGAAATAGATCAGAATAAAGTTGTATATATTCTCATTATAAACAAGGTCGTTCGAGAATATCAAAATAAATATTATGTATATATATGGATCTGTATGTTGTCACATCCATCAAGGATTATGAATAAACATAATCAAATTTATTTTTACATATCTCTTATTATTTAAGATTCTATTCACCTCTTTTAACATACACGTAAAAATACGATATTAAAAAATAAACAAAAGAGACCACATAGAAGAAATTTATTAGATAGCATATATAACAGAGCTGCAATGCATCACCAACTCAGCACCATTCACCTTCATATATATTTATATGTATATATACATATATACATTAAAAATTACAGAACCCTTTGCTAAGAATATTTTCAAGCTCATATTGAGATAGACAGTATGACTGATTTTTCCTCTTAATACATGTGAGATGTTATCTATATCCCATACATAATAGAGCTACTGAAAATGGAAAAGAAAATCAAACAAAAAAGTATATATATATATATATATATATTTAACACAAGAGAATAAAGAAGAGGTCTATTGACTTGGGCACTTCCACTTATGATATAGACATTTTTGTTATTTGAAAAATACTTAGAAATATATATAATCATTATATGTATGCATGATATTAAAATTTTCTAAACAAAAAAAACTATTGATCTGCAACAAAAGTTTTTGTAAGTGCACCTGTAAGAAATATGATATTTGTTTGTTCTTTTATAACTTAAAATAAAATTAAATCAATTTCAAGATATGTAAACTCGATGATGTTATAATTAGTGGTAAGAAAATACAGTTCCTCATTTCCCAATTATCCATTTATTAACCAGTAAATCTTGATTAATCATCAATAAATTACGGATCAAAGTTGGTAAAAACTCATGAAGCTTTTCATCTAGTCTCCCTGTTGACTATACTCTTTTTGAGTACTTTCCTGTTTACTCACTTACTCATGTAGCATCAAATCAATTACCAAAAATCAGAAAGAAATTGTAACATCAAATCATGCACATTGTCTCCATGAGATGCTGGATATACACCCCCCAAGTGTTTATTATATTTTACACATATCAATTTAGATTTATAAATTAGATGGAAGTTTAATTTTTTTTATTTATAAAACTATATAGTTAAAGATAACATAATCAATTGTTATTTTTATAAAATTAACCACTCGAGTTCAAATCTTAACCAAACCCTCGTTTCATCCAAGTTTTTTTATTTTTTATTTTTTATAATTCCATTAAATGAAGATTCAAAGAGAAACATAAGATATTATTTGTATATTCTTATATATATATATATATCGATGTGAGTTTTTATCATATTATATACATGTTCATTTAGATTTATACATTAGATAAGAAATTAAATTATTTTTGTAGAAAAATATTTACTTTAAATAATATAATGTTCTCCTTATAGAATTAATCACTTGAGTTTGATTTTTTTTTCCCAAATGTAAAAAAAAAAAAAAAAAAAATTTAGTTCTCTTGAACAGAGATGCAAAGAAAAATATCATACATTATTTATACACTCATATATTAATAAATTGATGTAATTAATTTATTGCATTTAATTAATTAATAATCTCATTAAAGGTAGAACATCCCAACACTAGTATTATTGCTTTCATATAGTTAATTTCATTTGAAAGATTCAGTCAATATATGCATAAATTAAAACATCTAACTCAAGAGTAAAGAATTTTTCTTTTAAAAGTTGACGACTTGGACTGGATTGGGTTTTACCCCCACTTTTATATAAATATATATACGCATAAATTTATATTGATAAATTTTACTTGGTATGTGTGTATATATATATATATATATAATAGAAGGTATACACCAAATTACTTTGAGCAACATTTTCTTAGGGTTTGGCCTAACCATGAGAAGTCCTAAAAGTAAGTAGTACAGCGTATTTCATCATTATGATGTGGCCATCTTTAAACCAAATCTTGATTCCACGAATCAGAACCACTGTCCTGAAACGGAAAGGTACTTACATTTCTGTGCTTACAGGTTCTTTCCTTTTCAACTCCTTTGGCCTTAAGAAAGAAATATCAATATGTACCGTCTTCTAAATATATATAATCAGAATCACCCTTTACAAAATACTAAATCAACATACACAAGTATAGATTATAAGTAGATCATGTATGATGATGATAAATACATGTATAAATAGGAGCAGCAGGCATGGCAAGGGTCAAGTTTTGGTTGAGTGGTGCAGATCTGTTTCGTGTACAATGGTGAAAACAGTGCAAACATATATGCTCCATCATTTATTATATGCACATAACTACACTTGCATCGATTTGACTAAGCGATTTAGATAGATCAAGCTCCATCTGCCAATAAAAAGAAAAACGAAAAAGAAAAATAAATTAATTAAGCTACGTCACCTACTTACACAAATAAATAAAAACTGTGCCTTGCATGAAACATCACGTATAGAGATATCTATTCATAATCATTACAATTAAGACCAACCACGATCTTTCATTCTTCCTACCCTTTACATCAGTTGCAGAGTTGTATATAATTACAAGTGTTTAGATATCCGAACTGGGTGGAGAAAGGACCAATAATGATTTCATCTTTTTTTTATCTGGGTAATTATGAATCTGAAAGATATGAGGCATGGTGAAAGTGAATGGGTGGCAGGAGCAGGCATTGCCCGCACGAGAGCCGTGATTAGGTGGTGAAAACATGCAGTAGTGACTCGTGATAGGATTGTTTTATTCTTCATGCTATATAGTGTATATATATATATATATATATATATTATATATATATATTCAGTGAACAAGATTAGTAGGGTATTGCAAATTATTAAAAAAAAAGGAAGCCAAACAAAGCAAATCCGAAAAAAAAAAAAAACAAGTTTGAGCTTCAGTGACGGTTTAATGGCAGTCATATGAAGTGACAAGCGGAACACGGTCGTTTTTATCTACATAAATATTGTATTATATTAGTCTGTGTCATCATAAGAAAGTATTCTAGTGGAATTTGAATTAATTTATTAACTATTTTTACCTTAAGTTAATAGGATATTTATATTAAATAAGCTTTAAGCTTGTTGTAATACCTATTAAAAAAAATTAACTTTTTTTTAAGTAGAGAGCAATGTTCTTTAAGAGGGCAAATGCTACCACTAAAAGTTATATATGTACATCCACATTTAAGTACACCAAATGCCCAACATGGGAAATAACGTAAAATGCTACATCATCAAAGGGTGTCCTCTAATATTCATTATATACAAATATAATTTAGCTCTTCATGTTGAGTATAATAATGCCCCCCATCAACCCACAAATTCATAGTTGCAGGGTCACTAATTTGATAACCTAACTTGAGGCCTAATTTGCATGATATCGAGAAGCTAATATATCATGCTGAATCTAATTCGAAGACACGCCTCCATAATTAACAACAAAATGCTACCAACTCAATAACGCTTCTCTTTGATCAACATCAAGAAGCTGACAAATCAGACTTCATTCATGAAATATGTTGTTCAATATGTCATTGGATTGAATACTTTTTTACAAGTTTAGAATGGTTTATATAAAATCTTGGACTCCATATCCAAAATTTACTAATTATAACTTCAATTTTGCTCTTCAAGAGCTCTAAAGAAGGAAGAATCTGTCTCTTAATATCTAAGAAAAACCAAGTTAATTGCCAATGAACTTGCTATTGTTGGTCGCTGCCTTTCTACTATATATTTCCGCACCATCATCTCGTATTTCATCTCCCAATTCTAGGAGTCATACGATAATTAACTTTGAAATTCATTATTACTAATCTTCTCATAATCCAACTCTTAATCTTTTTCATTCTTAGTAAAATATTTTTTCTCCTTGAAACCAAACTATCTTCCCATTTACCAGCACACACAATATATTAGTGAGACCACAAACAATAGTTAAATGACAAGTTAGCCTTATAAAGTACCTATTATCTGAACCTTGTACATATTTCTAAGTAATCGTACAATCATATATAAAGAATTTAATGTGTTAAATACTATTATTTATTTATTTATTTATTTCGTAATTAAAAAAGCTAAAATAATTAGTCAAATTTAGTGCAAAACAATTTAAGTTTGAGATAATTGTATTATGTTTCATGAAACGTAATGCAAAAATTGTAGTGATTCAATTTTTTATTAGTGATATTATTATAAGCTTGAGCTTAACAAAATTAATTGTTACCACTATTATATTATAATTTTCCGAAATATATTTTGCTTTTAATTATCAACACCTAACAACTAAATAATTAGTCTTCACAATCAAAACTTACTCTGATGTCGTAAAATAATCTTATTACAAGAACTGGAAAATCTAAAACTTGAAAAGAAGCAACAAGTTTCTGCATGCATTTAGTTGTGTACAAAACATGTTTGTCTCTCTCTGTCTTCTTCCAAAGAGCTGACATAAGGAACATGGGACCATGATGTTCTTGTTTTATTAGTTATCATTTCAAGATCCCTCTGTTTGGGGGAGACAAACAGGAAACTATGCAGAAAGTTGGAAATACCATCCCATCAAAGCAGTAGTAAAACTGAAGTAGACTTCTGCACTCACCATTTCTTATAAGCGTCTATTAGTTTTTTCCTTTTTTTTTTTCTCTGTTTCCTATTTGTTTTCGTATACGTGCATACTCTGTCTGTGTTCATTATTATGGTGAGTACAGCAAACCCATATCCCTCTTCTATATATTATATATAACCCATATCTCTGTACAGCTACGTGATTGATTCTCATATTTATTGAACTATTTTTCCATTTTTGTTTCCTATTTTCTTTTTCAAGTGATTTTTTGCTTTTCCATTGCTGTCATTTTGTCTCCAAGAAAATTCTAGTCTATTCTCTCTTGCCCATTTATTGTCCACTGACTTTCCCCCTCGCTTCCCTTTTTAATACCTTTACATATATATATTTATATATCTTTATCTACAATATATATATATATATTTATATAAATTGTTGATTGAACTTCGTGTCATCTTGCATTCATTAGCATATAAGCTTGTCAATTTGCGAATTAAGAGGCTACCAAAATCAGTATACAGTTCACTTGTCCAAGCCTCGAGAACTGTTCATATATCTTACAGTTATTGGATTCTTGATGACTACCCTAAGTAAAGTGGACTTGTAAAGAACTTTGCAAGAACTGGTGTCAAAGCTCATGGTGATTAGTAATTATGAAAATAAGAAATACGTATGATGTATATATTTATATTATTCTGTGTTTCCAGCTGCACAAGGGAAGTGAAAGTGGCTAGCTAATCTTTTCATGTGCATGTAATAAGGTTAGAAGCAGTTTATAGGAACAAATATATGTAACTCATCTTACCACATTTTGACACAAAACTCTACTCTTCATACTCTCAATATTTTAATTCTCTTACAACCAGAGTCTACTTACATATTAAGAAATAATACAAAGTTATTCAAATTTTGATAAAGCATAAAAGCAAAAATATCAAACTTCAATTTCCATTTTGAGCAAGAGGAGTGCAAATTTCTTTCTAGTTCTCCATTCAAAATTTATTTTGCCAGTTTCATGTCTTGTTCGCTAAAAAGTGTGCTAACTCGGTCAGTTTATATATATATATATATATTATTGTATAGTTTAAATCACCCATCCTAAGGACTTCAAAACTTCTCTCCTTGGATGAGGATCTATATTTGTTACTTTTTCTGGCTTCCATAGAACTCCTTATTGATCCTATCTCATGGTTCTTTACCACTTCCATAAGAGAAAGTCTTATAAAGATAGTTTCCCAAACAAGCTAATGGATGAAGAAGAGAGTTTTAAACTACTTCGTCGTATTTTCAGCATGTTTAATGTATTTGTACTTTTTCATGAATTTTGTAGTTAATTTCTCTTGTTTAGTGACCAAGTTAAGAGTACTTAAGATCGGACACTACTGTTTTACTGGTTTTAAGCAAAGAAAATGAGAGAAAATAACTGTACTTTTCATATAGCAATAAGTTTGAAAGCTATTTACAACAACTAACATCCTTACTCGGGCTTATTTTGTACTCAAAATCTAACTTTTTTCACACTCAATATTACTTCTCTTGCACTTTTCTTATACTCAAAGTATACTTACACATAGCAAAATATGATTTCACTGATATCTTGAATGAATCATAAAAACAAAAATATCAAACTTCAAAAGAGATATTCAATTTACATGATACTTGCATGTTAGTTGAATCCATTGGTGATACTAGGGGCCAAGCGCCTCCCTCTCTCCTTGTGTATAAATATATATAATATTATACGTACCCTTTTATTTAGAAAAAAAATACATGGCTGTTTGCCTGCGGAGTTCAATATATCTACATATATATTCTTAAATAGTTATTTATTGATTATCAAAAAATTTAAATGATAAAACAAGACTCAATCAACTACTATTACTTTAACATGCTCCTCGGAAGTAAGTTCACTAAGCTAAAACTATGAATCAAGCAAAACCCTACCAAACATTGTACGAGATTAATTTTTGATAGGAATTGGGCAACAAGATTTAAAAATTAAATCTTTTAAATTGAAGAATGTTCGGAATAGTCAGAGAGTCGTAAAAAAAACTCCAAATACTTTCGAAATTATTCTTTTAAATCATCTAAGAATCTAAAATGAGTGGTAAAAAAAACTCCAAACACTTTCGAAATTATTCTTTTAAATCATCTAAGAATCTAAAATGATCGAGAAATAATAAGTGTTTAACCAAAAAATAAACTTAGTCTCTCATTGAATAAAAAAATATTATCAAAAATTCAACATAATTTAAAATCTGAGTAAAATTTAATCATCAGATTAAAAACTCATAAAAAATTAATTAATTTTTAAAATTTAATTTAAATAATTTACCCATTAAATCAGAAACCATCTAAGATGACTAAATTAAATAAATATTTTTATTAATATCAATAAATTAATTATTTTATAACAAATTTTGTCGAATATTTATTTTAACTGCAAAAATTCTGTGGTTACACTACCAAGAAGCACATGATTACAATAAATAGAAAGAGTTGCAGTACTTATCTAATAATTAATAATTAATTAAGCTAGAAATGCGCTACGATATGCAGTCATCACTAAATGCAAACGTGCATGTAGTAAATACACAACAACACCCACTTATTCAATGCTTTATCCCTTTTGTTTTTTTCTATATAAACTATTATAAGATGTTAAGATTTCCAAGACCAAATTTTATAAAAACCTAAACATGATTATTATATATATATAATTTATTTCTCCTCTCACCTTCCCTCTGCATGCATGCATGCACGCACGCACAGAAAATTGAGAAAGAGAAATTTGGTTTTTGAAGTTGTCATCATCTATCCATGATTGTAACTATTGGTGGGTATATATATATATATATATATATATATCATCACTTCAAAAAATCTATTCAGTACCCTTTGTAGCTCGGATAAAATAATTAAAGGTTGTTTATTCGGTGCCCAATCGTGTGAATAAAATTTATTAGCAAACATATTTTTGTTTTATTCTAATTTTAAGTTTTCTCGAATTTTTAATACATTGTGTTTACTGGAACTAAGAAAATCTAACCCCATTAAAGAATATTGCTTTCATTTATAAATAAAATAAATTTGTTAAAATTTAAAATAATTTAATCATTACAATCTTATCAATATATTAATAAAGTAAATTTATAATTTTATTAAATTAATTATTATAACTCGCCTACCGTAAGACATAATACATTCATAGTGTAATAAAATTTATATTTTTAATGAAATTTTAACTCAGTAATATTTGAATATATTGTTGTATTGTTGATACATTTAATTTCTGAGAATTTATCACTGAAGAAAAATACAACTAGTCAAACCCAAGCTCTGTTGAAATATTGTTTTAAGCCCAACCTTCATTCCTTTGTATTTCTCTTTGGCATGGGCGTTTGGCCTTTTTCCCCCCAAAACGCTGCCGTTTTGGGGAAAGTAATTAAAACCTTCCCTATATTCGGTTATTTAGAGATTGGGTCAAATATTTTTTAAAAAAAGAAAAATTTGTAGATAAAAGATTATATTAGATATATATATTGATACTGTATCAAATTTGTATTAATGAATTGACAAAAATATTGATTCAGTAATTTCACTAAATAAAATTACTTTATATAATGATTACATATTGATAAAGTTTCAAATATGTATTAATGGATTGACAAAAATATTAGTTGGGTAATCAAATTCACTAGACAAATTAATTTATATAATGAATACATATTGATATAATATCAAATTTGTATTAATGGATTGATAAAAATATTGGTTCTAAGTAATCAAATTCACTAAACAAATTACTTTATATAATGATTATAATATCAAATTTGCATTAATGGATTAACAAAAATATTGGTCCAAGTAATCAAAATCGCTAAATAAATTACTTTATATAATCATTATATGTTGATATAATATCAAATTTGTATTAATGGATTGACAAAAGTATTAGTTTAGTAATCAAATTCACTAAGTAAAAAATTCCAATAAGCTAATTAATAATAAAAATAAGATACGAAATAAAATATTATATTGAATATTTACATATTGTTAACAAATATATGTATCTGATAGAATCCTATAAGATAGACATTCTATAAAATTTATACATACACTAAAAATATAGATCATATATACATAATCTACATATGTACTTATATATAAACTATATTTGCAATGTATAGATTTAGTTACTATCCATATCTATATATACCGCGTATAGTGTATACATTTATCATATTGTATGAATGTATGCATAAATAATGATAAATTCAGTAAGATATAGATTTTTCTTTCTATTTTTAATTCGGATTTTATTTCCACCTTTTTAATTCATAATCACTATATCATTTTTCTTTCTAAAAATGCAAGAAATCTCCATTGATATCTCCACGAGTTATGCATATAAATATATGACATTGTGTTTTGAAAAAATACATCAATAATTCAAACAACCAAAGCGATTTACTAGTCTTCTTTCAAAGGTCACAACAATTTTAAATATCAACGAAAATATGGAGAAAGCTTTTAGATGGAGTACTCTTTTTTTGATCATGTTCTTAGTCATCCCATCCTGTAGGTTTTCCTCTCTCATGTATTAAGTATTATCGTATTTACATATTTTTATTTATATTTTATTTTTTTTATAAATTAATTTAGTAATTATTTTAATTTACACAATTAATTATATTTTTTGATTGAGATTCAATAATTAAAACAATACTTTCAGATTTGTTGATGGGAGGTGAGGCAAGAGAAATCCCGACGAAATGCAAAAATCATGGCGAATGTCAAGGATTTTGTTCACCTGGCTGCCCAAACTGTATATGTGATTTCGGTCATTGTACTTGCTCAAATGCGAAGCTATATGTGTCAAACATTGTCATCGAGAAATGCAGTATCGATAGCCAATGTCAGCGTCCTTGTGCGCCTGGATGCCAAAACTGTATTTGTGAAAATCATATATGTGTTTGCTCACGCAACAATCCACCTGTCACAAAAACTATCCATATAAATTGAAGTAGTAACAGCTGATGTCAAAGTGGTAGTGCATCTGCTGATTGTTGAGACTACATTTGCTACAATAGTTATTGTTTGTCTAAAAATTGAAATAAAATATTTTAATCGATATATTTATTTTTTGTTCGAAGAGGATGAAGTATAATAATAAATTTTTACAAAAAAATAAAAAATTTTATTTTTTGAATATCAGTTAACGAAATTAATGCACTCAAATATAAAAATAAAAGATCATAAACTAGAAATAATATATTTACTGTTACAAGTAGTATAATTAAAATTAAAATAAAAATATGAACAAAAGACGCTTAAACTTAAATCGAATTATTCTAAAAATAAAATAATTAAAAACAAAATTAACACATTCAAATAGTAGACTAAAATTGTAAAAAAAAAAAAATTAAAACAGATGAAATGTAAATTTGAGCATTAAGAAATTTCAAAATTAAAATAAAAATATTTTTAATTGAATATTTATTAACATTAATATAATAATATTCAAAGGAAAAGACATGTCCTTTGCTTGCATGGTTTTTTCTTGGGCTTTGCTGGTCGCATGGCTACTTTTAGTGCTGCATCAAACACAGTCTTCACATTTTGAGGATATCAAACAAATAAGATATTAACCCAAAGGCATATATATATATATATATATATATTTAGCATTTCATTTTATATATAGGTAAAATTTATTCTATTTAAATAAAATTGTGTATTATTATGGTTAATCTTTAATTTTTATAATTTCTAAACTTTATTAAAATCAAAATTATAGGTGAAACATAAATAATAGGTTGATTTTTGTCAAAATTTTTATAATTTCATAAAAAATTATAAATTGAAAATGATTTTATAAATTTTAAGTAGCAAATTATAATTAAAAAATTTAACCAAAATAAAATATTGTGAATAATCAAGATTTAAAAAGTGATTTACATAGTTTTGGAGCTACATTCAACGTACGTAACTGCTGTAATATCCGGTCCCAAAATTTGATTTGAGATCAATTTTCATGTTATAAAAATAATTAAAACTATTATTTTTATTTAATTTTATTAAATTATTTGAGAAAAATAAGTTAGAAACGTAATTAAAAATAATTTTAAAGAAAAGATGTGAAAATTTGAGTTCAGTTAGTATTTTTGAAAGAAAAATTAGAAATAAGGGATCAGAATACAAAAAAAAAAGGCTACGTGGGACGATCCAATCAACAGTCCTGACGAAATAGAGCATGCTGTGTGGTAAAACACATTGATGTCGATGCCACGCGGGAGGCCACGTAGGCGATTCACATGCTCAACGATCCGACGACCCAGATTCGATCCCGCGCGCGTGAACGTTTCAGATGCATTCCTTTTTTAGGCACAATCAGATAGATGAGATCAATTGCGATAAACGATCCAGATTCGCCCACGTAATCGGTCTAAACAGACAATAATCAGACGTCTCTCCTCGCTCCATGTCGACGCGAATGGATGGCCCAGATCGATGCGTGATGAATATATAAACATCGTGTCATAGGGGAACCCTAAACCTAGCCGTCTGCCCTCGCTGGAGAAGAAGGACCAACAGTCGAAGAAGGAGATCGACCCCCAGTCGCTACTGCACCGGAGTTACCACAAACTGCCAAAAAAGGTAAAATTCTCCCATACCCACTCGGAATTCAATTTCAAGTCTCTCCATTGCCATATCCAAGCAAAAGATACGGCGGATGAGTTGGAAATTGCGGGTAAAACACGTTGGAGTTACGGCGACGGAAACCTTAAAACCCATTCGATGAGCCCCTTCCCATTTCGTGTTTCACAAAATTTTTTAACCATTGTATTCACTGTTTTTTTTTGTGTAGGTTAGCTGAAGAAGAAATCCCAACTGTGAATAAAAACTAGTAGAGCCGCCGCACCTGGAGACACCCCCATCGATAGGTTCGATTTATTGTGATTTTTCGGCCAACCAAGACCCCATAACGTGTTTTTTTTCTATGAATACATGTAAAATCGACAAAAACTGGCCAGACTGAGGCGAACCGCAACCGTTGGTGGCAGAGCCGGCGCTGGAATAAAGCGGCGCCACTATGTCAGAACCCTAAAATTGGTCGGAAAGGGGTTTTCGACACCGATTTGGGGTTTTGGAGTTTTTTTAGTTACATGATGAGCATTCGAGACCCGTTAGGAGGCGTAATAGATAGTGTGATGTCTCAAAACATAGATACGAGTAAGGATCCCTCACCCTATTCCTTGTTACGGTAAATAGAGGCTTAATAATCAATAATTGTATGTTTTATAAAACCTAAAAAAATCCTAACAATATGTATAGGTCATTAGTGGAGTCGAAAAATTGGTCAGTGTATGATTGTCCTAAGCTCGTTTATATGATTATTTATTTTCCTATAATACTTAAATTGCTTATTGTTCTGTCGTATGATTTAAATTATCACATTTAATTTCCTTATCGTTATTGATTGCTTGATTGTGATTTTATTTGATTGACTGATTTGAAATAAAAATCCTAATTACATTTCTTAATTATTAAAGTATAAAAATATACTATTTGCTTAAATGTCATCTGATTGAGCTGTGAATATAAAATGATATATTAGTAGGCGATTGGTGATTGTTTGTTGATGGGGATCTTTATATGAAAGGATGGATGGACCCAGGACTCAGGAAGACCCTATCGTGGACAATACCTCAGTCGAACAGGATTGAGGGATCCCATACTGGAAAGGTTGGGAGATATGGTTCACTTTTATACCGGACGGGGTATCGAGGCGATGGTGTGTTTGGCACATATTATCGAACGAGGTATGGGGACGGACGGATAAATTGACAAATCTAAATATTGGGTTCACGAGTAGGGAGATATCCCTATAGACCCCCAAGAGTCCCAATAAACAAGTAAAAAATGAGAATGACCGACTTTACTCACTTGTACATGAAATTATAAATGTTATGTGGGTGTTTATCTTATAGGTTGGTTTTGAAAAACCTGTGACTGTAAGTGTGGAAATAACATTTTGATATTAAACGAATTTATTTATATTAAGAGTTCTATTAGTTGTTTTTATGATTTTACCAACTTTTATTTTTCGTATCAGTTATTAGCGTGATATTCTCACTGGGTTATTGTAGTTCATTATTCTATTAACTATTTCAGATTAAGAGGACCAGGATCCAGATCTCGATCAGCAATAAGGTTTTGAGTAGTTTATCTCCTAGACTCATTCAAGAGCTAGTAGAGGTTAATCCCTAGGACATTTATTTATTTATTTTAAATCATTTATTTACTTCTTTTTATGAGTCACTGTAGTAGGGACATTCCCATAGTCCTATTGGGACTGTGTAAGAAATGTAAACCCTAACATTATTATTCGTTTTCGCATTTAAATTATAAATTCACTTCCTTTAAGGTTCCGGACCTCTATAGTTGATATCAGAGTTGCGTTCCTCAGAACCATTTCTTATACAAAGACTTAAAAACACTAAATATAAACTATAGCTCAACATTTCCTTGTGAAATGTAGGTACAAGGATATGAGGAAAGGATGACCCCCACTAAACCGAGTAGCCCAGGATGGTTCGCTTCGAAAGAATTTTGACTGACTCTTTGAGATACTAGAGAGACTCATCTCTACTTAACAGGCACAAGAGGAAAGGAGAGAGTTGTCTGACCCTTCCACACTGCCACAATTTGAGGCACCTTTGTAATGTGAAGATCCAAAACCACCCCGGTACAATCCTACTCCTCCATCGTATCATTTGGCACTGCCACAGTACACTTCGGTGCCTTTGCCATATTATTCGGCATTGCCACAGGGCCACCCAGTTCCTCTACAGCATAATCCAGTCCCTCTTCTACGAGATCCAATTTCACCCATGATAAACCCAGGCTACAGTAAAAGGTACAAGAGACTAAACCCATCTACCTTTACAGAGGCATCCTCTTTCAAAAAGGTCGAGTATTGATTAGCTGAGAGAAAGAAGGCATTCGCAACTTTTGGGGTGGTTCCTGAATAAAAGGTCGTGCTTGCCACCTACATGCTTGTGGGAGAGGTAGGTCACTGGCGGCAGTTCAAGCAGGCCACCTTGCCCATTCTAATTACTTGAGAATAGTTCCTTATGGCCCTCAATGCAGAATACCTCCTAGAGCACCTCCGGTATTTGAAGAAAATGAAGTTTGCACACCTAGTCTAGGGTGATATGACTGTGTCAAAGTATGCACGAAGGTTCCTCGAGTTGGGCCAGTATTTCCCTGAGAGCATGATGGATGAAGACATGAATGTAAGGAAGTTTGAGTGGGGCCTCTGTCATGAGATCAAACAACAACTATACATATTTGAGCTCAGCACCTACTCAGCTATTCTGGGCAAGACACAGTTAGTGGAGAGGAACCTTTGCATCTTTCCTCCAATAGTGAGGAATCTCAGACCCCCGTTTTCACACCGTAGACTAACACACTATGCACCGGTTCAGTAAAACAAGAGGCCTAGGCCAGTGACTCAGACTCTTCTTCAGGGTCTGGTAACAAGACGCAGTAGAAATTGCTAGCACTGTGGTAAGGATCATGAGGACCGACCCTACTATCATATCAATAATACTTGTCGCATATGTGAGAGTTCCCAACACTATGCGAGAGAGTGCCCGCGAAATTAGAAGTAGGCCAGACCTTCTATCAAGGATAAAATTTATAACCTCACTCAGTAAGATGATGAAGCTATCTCGGACGTGATACATGGTGTGTACACTATCTGTAATCACTTTGTACATGTTTTTAATGATATTAGTGTTTCACATTCGTTTGTCTCAAATAATTTTGCATAAAACTTGAATGTATTACCTAAAAGATTTGATTTTATATTATTTGTATCTACTCCTGGAAGTAGGACACTATTAGAAGATGTTATATACAAAACTTGTATAATAGACATAGCAGATAAAAAATTGAGTGTGGACTTGATAGAGATTGACATGGGGAACTTTGAGCAATTTTAAGAATGAACTGGTTAGCGTTGTATCAAGCCACCATAGATTGTTTCTATAATAAACTTGTATTCAATCCTCCTAATGAAGACTCATTTACAAGTTAATAAAAATATTAAAAATAATTCTCTCATGGCAATTTTCTTATTACGTTAGGCAAATCTAAGAAAGAAATTTACATTCAAGAGATTTCAGTAGTCCGAGATTTTTTGGATGTGTTTTCTGATTAACCACCCGGACTACCAATAGATAGAGAAGTTGAGTTCACTATAGATTTTTAGTCTGGCACCCAGCCTTTCTCGATTGCCCCTTATCGCATGAGTCATGTTGAGATGGAAAAGATGGGGAAACAGATCAATGAGTTACAGGATAATGGGTTCATGCGACATAGTATGTCTCTTTGGGGTGCTTGTGTAACACCCATTAATTTTATTATTATTATTATTAATTTTTAATTTATTTAATTTAGTTTATTTTGTAATTATTGAAATTTTAATTGATTAATTTAATAAAAATAAAAATAATAATAATGATAAAATTGGATAAAAATATTATTTGGATTTAATTGAAATTGATTTTGGAAAAAAGGGGTGAAAATTTGGATTCTGGGGGTGTTTTTGAAAAGAAAATCGAAAATCGGGGGTTAAAACGTAATTTAGAAAAGTTGTGCCACGTCAGCACCACGTCAGCGGCCCGGTCAGCAGCCGCGACCAACCAGGACGCGCCGCGTGGCAAGGACACGCTGACCAGGGGACGGGCCACGGGGGCGATCCGCGTGCGTGCGATCGGACGGCCCAGATCCATTCCCGCGCGCACGGACGACCTAGATCAAACGTGCGCACGGACAGCCCAGATTCACGCGCACGGATGACCCAGATTCAATCAGGCACGGACGGTCCAGATTGCATCGCGATGAACGGCCCAGATTTAATCCCAATTAAATCGCGATCGAACGGCCCAGATTCAATCTTGATGGACGGTCAAGATTAAAACGCGAAGGGTATAAATACCCCCACCCACACCTGACCAAAGAAACCCTAGCCGCCAGTGCTCGCCGGAGAAGAAGAACTAGTCGCCGGAGGAGCCGGCCGCCGCCACCCGCCGCCGCACCGGGGAAATTTTTGACGGCCGATCGAGGTAATTTTTCTCTCCTTTGCTCGTTTTTCGACGTTGAGTCCACCTATGGTCAAACCGGAGCCAAACCGGAGCCAAACCACCGACCAAACGGCCGAAAAACTCAGCTAAAATCCAGCGGCACAGTCGCGCCCCTCCTCAGTTTTTACCTCCGATGAGGCGCTTCCCGGCCTCCGTTCGATGCAAATTTTATACGACTGTGATCACTGTTCTTTTCTCTACAGGTTGATCGGAGCCAAATCACCAAAACACGATTCACGCCGGAGAGCCACCGCACCCGAAAGCACCGCCGCCGGTAAGCTTTGGTTTTTCCTGATTTTTTGGCCCACCGAGGGCCCTAGGGTTGTTTTATAGCAGGGACCGATGCAAGTGTGGCTGAATTCGGCCGGAAACAGCCAACCCGAGGCGAATCGCATTCGCTTGCGGCGGTGCCGTCACCGGAGAATTGTGATATTGGCTGAAAGGGGCCCTAGGTCTAATTTGGGATTTTTTGGGACACGTGCAGGTACCAGTAGTGCGTTTCAGTTCTCCGAAAAAAATTCAGGAAAAATTAGGAACAGCCTGTAGGCGCACTGTAGAGCCGTATTCAGACCCCGAAACAAGTAAGGACCCCTCACCTTATTTCCTATCACGGTATTAAAGTTCAATAAATGATAAAACTGTATTTCATGAATCAATAGATGTGTGAAATTTTTTAAGGTCGCTAATGGAGCCCGAGTCTGGTGTGTTTGTCGGTTAGCTGTTGTTTGTTCTATTTTACAGTTTTAAATGTAGTATGAGGTCTGATGTTTTCATTTCATAGTTTCGTGTGCATATATCACTGTTTTATTGATTATGGGTTGAATGACTGAGAACCTGATATTGTGTGTTGTCTTATTTGGCATAAATTACTGATTTGCTTGTTTGTGTGTGATTTGATGATGGTGACTGAGGAAATAGGGAATAAAAGATTACGTAAATTGATAATTGGATAATGTGGTCAGCCTGACGAGATATCCTGGTAGATGGTGGATGGACCGGGTCCGTAGGGAACCCTACCGGGATTGTGGTCTCTCACACCGGACGAGGTATGGAGACCTTATGTGTTTTGGCGCCCATACCGGACGGGGTATGGGGACAGCCCGTTTCACCCTCATACCAGACGGGGCATTGAGGTTTATGGTTTTGGCGCCCATACCGGACGGGGTATGGGGACGACCCTGGAATCTGATTATAAATGTTAAGGGTTCACGGGTAGCGGGACCCCTATGGATCCCCATGGATACTAATAGGCTGGTAAATGAGGAAAATATGTTGTGTAATGATTGAAATGCAAAGGCGTGGTAAGTATTATGTTATACAGTTCATATGATTTCATGATGATGATAATGTTATTGTTTTCGTATGTTGTTTTATGAACTTCACTGAGGTAAGTGGACAGTGAAGGATTTTATTATTGATAAAAGAATTTGTTATAAATTATGCTCCATTGGTCTTTTGTGTTTTCTACTCACCTTTACCTCTGTGGCGCTGAGATAGTGTGATGTCTTTACTGGGCTGGTGTAGCTCATTCCTTATTTAACCATTTCAGATCAGGAATACATTGTTCCCGAGCCCGTTCCGCAGGAAGACGACGAAGGGGACGCCTAAAGACTCCGTAGTTATATTTATAGTTTTTATTTTCGAGTTTCTCTCTTAGTTAGTTTGTAATTTCATGTTTTGAGTACATTTTGGTTATTGTGTAAGGGATGTTAGTCAAAATTTTTATCACGCTTCCGCATTTGACATTTTTAATACATATATTCCATTTAAATTTCCGGGGCCGTTACAGCTTGAGTTACATTTGCAAGAAAAAAAGATGACATTAAGATTATATATTGACTACAAGGGATTGAACAGGGTCACGATCAAGAACAAATACCCCATCTCTAGGATTGATGACCTTTTTGACCAATTGTAGGGTGTCTACGTCTTCTCTAAAATAGACTTACGTTCGGATTACTATCAGGTATAAATCAGGGTAGAGGACATTCATAAGATAACTTTCAAAACCAGATACAGACACTATGAGTTCCTGGTCATGCCATTTGGATTAACCAAAACATCAGCCATTTTTATAGACTTGATGAACAAAATTTTTAAACAATTCATAGATCAATTTGTTATTGTATTTTCGATGAGATTTTGATATATTCAAAAAGCAGAGAGGAACATGCTCACCACCTGACTCAAGTTTTGTAGGTTCTCTGGGAGAAGAATCTGTAAGCAAAATTGAGTAAGTATGGGTTCTACCTTGAGCAGACTATCTTCCTAAGGCACATCATATCAAGGGATAGAGTATCAGTGAACTTCAAAAAAATTGAGACAATACTTGGTTGAGAGAAATTGACATTACTTAAGGAGATTCGTAACTTTTTAGGAATGATAGGTTATTACCGAAGATTTGTGGAATAATTTTCTAACCTAACAGCTCATTTGACCTGGCTCACAAAGAAGAACGTTAAGTTTGAATAGAATGAGGATTGCGAAAGGAGTTTTACGGAACTCAATAAGCAGTTGACCACTGTACCCTTTTTTCACATTCTGAGGATATGAAACAAATAAGATATTAAATAAGATATATATTTAGCATTTCCTTTTATATATAGGTAAAATTTATTCTATTTAAAGAAAATTGTGTATTATTATGGTTAATCCTTAATTTTTATAATTTCTAAACTTTATTAAAAACAAAATTATTGGTGAAACATAAATAATAGGTTAATTTTTGTCAAAATTTTTATAATTTCATAAAAAAATTATAAATTGAAAATGATTTTATAAATTTTAAGTAGCAAATTATAATTAAAAAATTTAACCAAAAAAAAAACATTGTAAATAATCAAGATTAAAAAAGTAATTTACATATTAATACAACTGGTCTAAATTTGTGTGCTTGCTGTGTTTTGGAGCTGCATTCAATGTACGTAACTGCACCTATAATTTTCTTCAATTCCTCACCCTATCGTAATAAATTACTAAATCTCATCATTAAATCCACACTAAACATATTATATCTGTAGAGACCCGAAACCTTAAAAAAAATAAATTTATAATTTAAATGTGGAAGTGAATAATAGAGTTAAGGCTTACATTCCTTATATAATAATTTAGAATGCTCAATAAGGATATGAGAATATCTTTCTAAAAGTCATACAGTAATTAAAAAAAAAACAAATAAATAAGCATCATATGACAACATTCACTAGCACTTGAAGGGAGTTTGGGTAGTGAACTACTCATAACCCTCTTGCTGATCAAGATCTGAATCTTGATTTTCTTGATCTGAAATAGTTAGTGAAAGGGTGAGCTATACTAGCTTAATAAGAATATCACACTATCACAGATACGAGAAACTGAAGATTGGTAAAAATCATAAAAAAATAACTAATGGGGCTCTTACGTTAATTAAATATATTTAACATAAAAATATTTGTTTAATACATACCATTATGAATTTTTCAAAAATAGTATATGAAAATTCATATCCATACCACTAGACATTTTTACATATAAAAGAACAAGAGACGACAATTTTTCTTTTTTTTACTTACTTACTGATACCCTTGGGGGTCCATAGGGATGTCTCCTTACTCGTGAACCTAATATCCAATTTTAATAATTAATCGACCGTCTCCATACCCTATTTAGTAATGGGCACCAAATATTACATCGCCTCAATACCCCATCCGGTATGAGGGTAAACCATATCTCCCAAACTTTTCCGGTGTGAGACTTTCCAACCCCGTCCATCCTTTTCCTAGGTACCCAGTAAATTTTCACATAAAGATTTTTATTAAGCAAGACAACCAATAAATGCATACCAATATCTCATATTATATTTACAGATCAATTATACTATATTTATGTAGACGATGTAGCTTATCATAATAGGGATTGAGTAACCGAATAACAGAATAAACAAGATAAATCGATAAGACAATTGAAACTATAAATTAAGAACATGCACAATACGATAACAAATAAATAGGACAGTACATTAAAATAAACAAAAAATTAAGACAATTGTGAGCTAACCAGTTCTGGCTCCCCTAGTGACCTATAATTATTTTTAAGATTTTTTTTTTAACTTTTCATTAAAACACAAAATGATATATCGTTAAGCCTCAATTTACCGTAACGGAGAGTAGAGTGAGGAATCCTTATCTGAATCGGTGTTTTGGAACGTCACACTGTCTACTACGTCTCTTAATCGAATTTTCTGAATTTTTTATGCGGAATCCAAAACAATCATTATGTATGTAAAAATACTCTAAAAATCTAAAATCAATGTCCAAAACTCTTTCCGACTAATTTTGAGGTTCCGGCACAACAGCAATTAGCCTCGACTAGGCTAGTTTCTACCAGTTTTTACCTATTTTACACGTGTCCCTGCAAAAAATGCATTAGAGCGCATTAATTGGCCAAAAAATTACAAAAAAGCCGAACCTACCAGCGAGGGGGGGGGGGTCTCTGAATGCGACGGCTTCGCCGGTCCTCCTTCGCAACTTGGGTTCATTTTTCATCTAACCTGCACACAAAAAGATGGTGAACACAATGATAAGAAAATCGCATGAAATGGGAAGCAGAAAGGGGTTCATCGGAGGGATTTTTGAGTTTTGTCTACGACAGCTTTCCTGGGCTTTGCTCGCGGTTTCCAGCTCACCTATCGTCCCTCTTACTTTGATTTGGCCACAAAATGCTCAGAGTCGAATTTCAAATGGGTAGGAAAAAATTTTATCTTTTTTGGCAGTCGCGGTGGCTCTAGTGCGATGGCAGTCGGCGGTCAGTCTCCTTCTCCGGCGCCTGGTTTTTCTTCTTCGGTGGGGGCTGGCGGCTAGGGTTTGGGTTCCCCTGCAATACAAGGTATTTATACATATCCCGCATCGATCTGGACCATTCATCACAACTGTTCTCATTCATCCAATTGTGGCTAAGGAGAAAATGAATATGAACTGTTCATTGCGATTGATTTCGTCTATCTGATAGCACCTAAGAAGGGAATGAATCTGAGTCGTTCACGCACGCGGGATCGAACCTGGACCATCAGATCGTTAGGCAAGTGGATCGCCTGCGTGGCCTCTCACGTGGCGCCAACATCAGCGTGTTTTGACATGCGGCGTGCTCTAATTCGTCGAGGCTACTGATTGAGCTATCCCACATGGCTGAATTTTCCCTTTTTGTACTTTAATATCCTGTTTCTAACTTTTCTGTCAAAAACATCCCACCGACCTCAAATTTTCACCCGTTTTTTTCAAAATTATTTTCAATATTGTCTTTAATTTATTTTTTCTCAAAATTTCTATTAAATAAAAATAAAATAAATAAAATAATTATTTTAATAAATAATTTAATAAGAAAAATTATCCCGGGTTGCTTTTCAAATCTAGGTATTACAACTCTCCCCCCTTAAGAAAATTTGGTCTCTCAAATTGGTCATTCTCTCACTCAGTCAAGCAGCTAGGAGTATTGGACCCTGAAGCTTGATTCCAGTTCCCAAATGGCATCTTCCTGTGTATGGTTTTGCCATAGGACCTTGATAAAGAGAATTTCTCAATTGTGAAGTACTCTATTTTTTCGGTCTACAATACCTACCGGTACTTCCTCATAGGATAGATCATCCTAAAGTGAAAGGGGCTCGTGGGCAAAGATGTGTGAGGGGTTCGAGTTGTACTTGTGTAGCATGGACACGTGAAACGCTTTATGAATTCTAGATAGCTTTGGAGGTAGTGTCAGTTTGTAGGTGATGATACCAATTCTGTCTAAAATCTCAAATGACCCAATGAACTGGGGATTTAATTTTCCTTTCTTTCCAAACCTACTGATTTTGTTAAAAGGGATGACCTTGAGGAACACTTGATCACCCTTCTTAAACTCTAAATCCCTTTTCGAGGTGTCCACATAACTCTTCTGCTTTCTCTGTGCCAATTTGAATGTTCTTCCTGATTTTAATTATCTTCGTTGTAGTCTCCTCCACAAGATTTGAACCGAACAATTTTCTATCACTCACCTCTTCCCAACAAATCGATGATCTGCATGAGCGGTAATACAATACCTCCTATGGAGCCATGCCAATACTTGTCGGATAGCTGTTATTTAGGTGAACTCTATTAAAGGTAAGTGATCATCCCAATGGCCTTCGAAGTCAAGAACATAAGCTCAGAGCATATCTTTTAGTGTGCGAATTGTCCTCTCTTATTGTCCATCAGTCTGAGGATGGAATGCGGTACTAAGAGACAATTTCGTTCACATAACTTGCTAAAAACTAGACCAAAATCGAGAAGTAAACTTGAGATCTCTGTTGAATACTATTGTTACTAGTACTCCATGTAACTTAACTATATCCCGGATATACATTCTTGCTAACTTGTTCAAAGGGTCTATCATCTTGATAGCTAAGAAGTGAGAAGACTCGGTGAGCCGGTCAATAATTACCCAAATGACATCATATCACGAAATCTATTGTAATATGTTCCCACTTCCACTCTGAGATCAGTAATGGTTGAAGTAGTTCGTCTGAATGTTGATACCCTGCCTTAACTTGTTGACATAGTAGACACTTAGAAACAAAGTTGGCTACTCTATTTTCATCCTGCTCCACCAAAATCGGAGTCATATACTTTGATATATTTTAGTACTTTCGGGATGTATGACAGCGTTGAGCTATGAGTCTATGTCATGATGTTCCTTTTTAGTTCACTGTTACTTGGAACACACACTCTGTCCTGAAATCTGAGTAACCCATCAGCAGAGACTCGAAATTCTAAATTTAATCTCTATTTTGCATCATTCCTGAGAACTGTTAGGGTGGAATCAGTGGATTGGGCTTCTTTTATTCTCTATATCAATTCGGGTTGAACAGTTATGCGGGTCAAACATGTAACTCTGTTCAAGACCTGATGTTGTATATGTTGTGCAAGCCCTATTACCCTACATTCAGAAACTATTAGGTGAACTAACATACTTGTATTTTTTCTACTGAGGGTGTTGGCTACCACATTGCCCTTACTCAGGTGATACAAAATGTTGCAATTGTAGTCCTTAAGGAGCTTTATCCAGCGCCTCTGATGCATATTGAGATCCTTCTGAGTGAATATGTGATTCAAGCTCTTATGGTCGATATAAATATCAAAAGTCTTCCCATATAGGTAGTGTAACCAAGTCTTTAAGGCGTGGATAATAGTGGAAAGTTCTAAGTTTTAAGTGGGGTAGTTTTTCTCATGACTCTTCAACTGCCTGGACCTATAGACTATGACCTTCCTATCTTGCATCATAACACAAGTTAACCCTAGGTAGGAAACATCACTATAAACTGTATATCCACATGTCCCACTAGGTAAATCCAACACGGTTGCAGTAGTCAACCGCTTATTGAATTCTGTAAAGCTCCTTTTCGCTGTTCTTGTTCTACTCAAACTTAATGTTTGTCTTTGTGAGCTGGGTAAAAAGAGCGGTTAGTCTAGAAAATCCTTCCACAAATTTGCGGTAATAACCTCTCATTCCTAAAAAGCTACGAATCTCCTTGACTGAGATTAATTTCTCCTAACCAAGCACTGCCTCAACCTTTTCGGGGTTTACTAATACTTCATCCTTTGATAGGATGTGTCCTAAGAAGGTAGTCAGCTCGAACTAGAACCCACACTTGCTCAATTTTTCATACAACTTTTTCTCCCTAAGAACTTGCAAAACCTGAGTTAGGTTGTGAGCATGTTCCTCTCTGCTTTTTGAATAGAGTAGGATATAATCGATAAACACAATGACGAACTAATCCAAGAATTGTCTGAAAATCCTGTTCATTAAGTCCATAAAAATATCTGATGCGTTGGTTAGTTTAAATTGCATGACCAGGAACTCATAATGTCCGTACCTGGTTCTGAAGGCTATCTTGGGAATTTAGTCAGTCTTGATCTTTACTTGATGATAACCCGAACGTAAGTCTATTTTGGAGAAAACCTGGTAAACTTACAACTAGTCAGAAAGGTCATCGATCCTGGGGAGGGGATATTTGTTCTTGATCGTGACCCTGTTCAATCCCCTGTAGTCAATACATAATTTTAACGTCCCATCCTATTTCATTGCAAATGTAACTCCACTATCCCAAGGGGATACACTATGTCAGATGAACCCACTATCCTACAATTCATTGATCTATTTCCTCAGCTCTTCCAACTCAACACGACTCATGCGGTAAGGGAAAACCAAGATAGGCTGGGTGCCAAATTGAAGATTTATGGTGAACTCAACTTTTTTGTGTACTGAAAGTTCAGGTAGTTAATCCAGAAACACATCCGAAAAGTCTCGGATTACTGGAATCTCTTGAATGCAAATTTTTTCCTTAGGTTTGCCTAATGTAGAGAAAACAACCAAGTTGAAGCATATTGTAATAAGGAAATTGCCATGAGGGAAAAATATTTAAAATTTTTATTAACTTGTAAATGAATCTTCATTAAGAGGATTGAATACAAGTTTTTTGTGGAAACAATCTATGATGATGTGATACGTCGTTAACTAGTTCATTCATAGGATTACATCAAAGTCCTCCGTGTCAATCTCTATCAGGTTCACACTCAATTTTTTATTTACTATGTCTATGATACAAGCTTTGTATATAACCTCTCCTAGTAGTGTCTTACTCCCATGAGTAGACACAAATAACACAGAATCAAGTTTTTCAAGTAATACATTCTAGTTTAGTATAAAAGTATGTGAGACAAATAAATGTGAAACACCAGTATCAATAAAAATATGTGCAAAGTGATTACAGATAGTGTACATACCCTGTATCATATATGAGTTGGCTTTAGTATCTTGTTAAGTGAGGTGTAAGCTATGCCATGGATAGGAGGTCTACCCTAGTTCTGATTTCAATGGCACTCTTTCACGTAGTGTTGGGCACTCCCACATATGCGACAGATATTGTTGAGGCGTAATAGGGTTGGTCCTCATGATCCTTGCCACAATACTGTCAAGTTTTACCGCGTCCTATTACCAAAGCCTGAGGAGGAGCTGAGTTATTAGCCTAAGTCTCTTGTTTTGCTGAACTGGTATAGTGGATGCTGGTTTGTAGTGTGAAAGTGGGGGTCTAGGATTTTCTACTACTGGAAAAAAGATGCGAATGTTCATCTTTACTAGCTGTGCCTTGGCCAGAATGACTGAGTAAGTACTGAGCTCAAATAAGAACAATTGCTGTCTAATCTTAGAACGGAGGCCCAATTCAAACTTCCTTGCCTTCCTGCCTTCATCCATCATGCTCTTAAGGGAATACCGACCAAACTCTAAGAACCTTTGGGTATATTCTGATACAATCATATCATCCTGGACTGGATGTGCAAACTCTATTTCCTTCAAATGCCGGAAGTGCTCTGAGCGTACTCTGCATTAAAGAAAATTAGGAACTATTCTTGAATGATTGAAATGGGCAGGGTGGCCTGCTTGAGCTGCCACCAGTGACCTGCCTCTCCCATAAGCATATAGGTGACAAGTACAACTTTCTGTTCGAGAACCACCCTAAGAGTCGCGAATGCCTCCTCTGTCTCAGCTAACCAATATTTGATATCTTCAAAAGAGGATGCCCCTGCAAAGGTAGATGAGTTTAGTCTTTTGTACATTTTATTATAGTTTGGGTCCATCATGGGTGGCATTGGGTTCCGTAGAAGAGGGACTGGATTGTGTTGGGAAGGGACCAGGTGGTCATGTGGTGGTGCCGGATGATACAGTAGAAGTACCAAATTGTATTATAGCGATGCTGGATGATGCAGTGGAGGCACCGGATTATACTGTGGCTGTACCGGATGATATGGTGGAGGAGCAGGGTTATATTGGGGTTGCTCCGGATTTTTTTACTGCAAGGGTGGCTTAAACTGTGGCAGCGGAGGAGGGTTAGACAACTCTCTCCTTTCTTTTCAGACATGTTAGGTAGAGATGACTTTTTTCAGCATCTTAAAGTGTAATGCCCATTTTTTTTTTCTTTCAACGGCGTAAGATAAAACAATCCTATGATCCAACACACAAATCCCATGCCAGTTTAATCACACATAAAGGAAACTTATCCACATTTCATTGTTCAAACCCAATGTAAACTTACAATTCTACATATACATCAAATGACAAAATCATATCATACATCTCCAGCAATCAGTATCCATACTAAGATAAAATTTTACATACTACAACCCGCCATAAAGAAAACCCTTTTCCTATGGTGTTAAAGACTAGGCTCAGCAACCAGCAACTCAGATCCCAGCTCCATTCCTACTTCATCTGTTAATGATAAGAAGTGAGTTCACATAACTCAATACGATAAAAATCAAGTTGCAGGTATAATATGCAATGATAAAAAATTCTGTATGTCTATTTGTATTTCTCCTACACAACCCAAGTCATTCTTTAGAACCACCCTACAATTAGCTGTCATTAACCTACCCCGAAAGACCAGTTATGGTTATCAATAACACATACAACAACAGCAAATCCAGTACCCCCATAGGTACCCTATCTATACCACCTACATCCTGCCTTAACACTACCCTAGTACAACACCAACCCCACCTATCCCGGTAGGCTATTCGTATTGCATATCAAACGTGACCCCCTGCCGAAGTCATATCCTGAGTACCCCTGTTCACATTCATCACCAATCGGTGACCCATACTCAATTCTCTACCTCTCGACCCTAATAGGCCACATACACACACAGATACCATTATCTCACATCACCAACATCGGCGACTCATACTCATTCCTCTACATCTCGACCCTAATAGGCCACACACACACACACAAAAATACCATTATCTCACGTCACCAACATCGGCGACTCATACTCATTCCTCTAGATCTCGACCCTAATAGGCCACACACACACACACACAAAAATACCATTATCTCACGTCACCAACATCGGCGACTCTACTCACTTCCTCCACCTCTCGACCCCAATAGGCCATACACACACACAAATACTATTATCTCACGTCACCAACATCGGCGACCCATACTCACTCCTCCACCTCTGAACCTTATTAGGCCACACACACACACAGGTACTATTATCTCACGTCACCAACATCGCCAACTCATACTCCCTCCTCTACCTCTCGACCTTATTAGGCCACACACACACCCACATTTCACACATACATCGGCGATGTTCCCTCGCAAACCTTTAAATTTACAGTAGCTATACCGACCTATATCCCCTCCACACACTCACACTACACAACTACCAACACGCCCCTACTCCCCCACCTTAAACCACACCTTACAATCCCCTCCTGTGCCATCCCAATCTCTAACAGCTACACTCTCCTCCCCCTCTAAACCTACCTCTCCCTACAGTTATAATACGCCTCTTCCCTCACCCGAATCTCTTAATACACACTGATCTCCTATTTCACAGTCCACTCCATCGAACAGTCCAGAACTCTCCTCTCCCTCACAGCCCTCACGCCCCGCTTCCCTTATTCTTCTGCCTCTCAAGGCCTGTTCGAAACATCCCGACTCACACCGTCACAATCACCAACACTCATCCCTTTCACGGGACAATCACTGAAGACACTCTTTTTTCTCTCTCCTCTCGCGACTCCCTCCGCTCACACACACAAACTCTCTTTGTCATATCAGATCTCCCATACACACCAACTTCCTCACTCGCTCTCCCAGTGACCTTCCCTATGTGATCACACTCACCTCACACAACCTCCACTCTCTCCCACGAATCTCTCGTACGCCCCAATGTCGCCATCCTCTCCCTTCCCGCGGCCTCCTCTGTGAACTTCTCTGCCATTTAAGCTATACTCTCCACCGCCTACCTCCACCTCTCAGTTCCGCCACACTACATACTAACTACCTGGCTCCCTCAACCTACAACCAATATTTCAAATCACACAACACCTACACAACCAAAATTTTTGCCATACCTCCCATTTCCATTTTCCTTCCTCTTGCCGATCGCACTGTCACCGTCTGCGGTCTTCTTCTCTCTCCCTTCTCGCTCCTCTCTGCTCTGACTCCCCTCTCTCCCTTTTTGGAACCTTCTTGTCTCTCTTTTTTTCTCCTTCCCACTCTCTTCCTTCTCTGTTTTTCTCTTTTCTTTCTTTTTTTTCTTATCTTTTCCTTTTTCTTTTCTTTCTCGACCCCTATTTATATCCCACTAGCTTCCTCAAAACAATGTCGTTTCTCCATTTTTAAAACGACACCATTTTTCCCTCTTCAAAACGGTGTCGTTTCCTTCATTTTTTTTTTCAGTTACTACATAAAGAGTCGGTCAACATCCTCTCAAAGTGAACCATCCCGGGCTACTAGGTTTAATTGGAGCATTCCTTTCCTCATTTTTTGTACCTTCATTTTATAAGGAATGGTTGAGTGATAGTTCGTATTTGGTTTTTAAGTCTCTATGTAAGGAATGGTTCCGAGGAACACAACTCTGATACCAACTGTAGATACCTGAAATCTTAAAGGAAATGAATTCATAATTTAAATGCAGAAGCGAATAATAGAGTTAGGGTTTACATTCATTACACAATAATTTAGAATACCCAATAAGATTACGGGAATGTCTCTTCTAAAAGTAAAATAGTAATTAAAAAAATGAATAAATAAACATCTAAAACAACCTTCACTAGCACTTGAGGAAATTCGAGTTGTGAACTACTCACAACTCTCTTATTGATTGGGATATGAATCTTAGTCTTTTTGATCTGAAATGATTAATGAAACGGTGAACTACACTAATCCAATCAGAATATTATACTAATCACATATATGAAAAACTGAAGATTGGTAACAATTAGAAAAAAAAATAACTAATGGAGCTCCCCCTTACAACCAGTCAAACCCAAGCTCTGTTGAAATATTGTTTTAAGCCCAACCTTCATTCCTTTGTATTTCTCTTTGGCATGGGCTTTTGGCCTTTTCCCCCCAAAACTGCAGCGTTTTGGGGAAAGTAATTAAAACCTTCCCTATATTTGGTTATTTAGAGATTAGTCATATATTTTTTTAAAAAAAATATTTTAGATCAAAGATTATATTAGATATATATATATTGATACTGTATCAAATTTGTATTAATGAACTGACAAAAATATTGATTTAGTAATTTCACTAAATAAAATTACTTTATATAATGATTACATATTGATAGAGTTTCAAATATGTATTAATGGATTGACAAAAATATTAGTTGGGTAATCAAATTCACTAGACAAATTAATTTATATAATGATTACATATTGATATAATATCAAATTTGTATTAATGGATTGATAAAAATATTGGTTCTAAGTAATCAAATTCACTAAACAAATTACTTTATATAATGATTATAGTATCAAATATGCATTAATGGATTAACAAAAATATTGGTCCAAGTAATCAAAATCGCTAAATAAATTACTTTATATAATCATTACATAGTGATATAATATCAAATTTGTATTAATGGATTGACAAAAGTATTAGTTTAATAATCAAATTCACTAAGTAAAAAATTCCAATAAGCTAATTAATAATAAAAATAAGATACGAAATAAAATATTATATTGAATATTTACATATTGTTAACAAATATATGTATCTGATAGAATCCTATAAGATAGACATTCTATAAAATTTATACATACACTAAAAATATAGATCATATATACATGATCCACATATGTACTTACATATAAACTATATTTGTAATGTATAGATTTAGTTACTATCCATATCTATATATGTCGCATATAGTGTATACATTTATCATATTGTATGGATGTATGCATAAATAATGATAACTTTAGTAAGATATAGATTTTTCTTTCTATTTTTAATTCGGATTTTATTTCCACCTTTTTAATTCATAATCACTATATCATTTTTCTTTCTAAAAATGCAAGAAATCTCCATTGATATCTCCACGAGTTATGCATATAAATATATGACATTGTGTTTCGAAAAAATACATCAGTAATTCAAACAGCCAAAGCGATTTACTAGTCTTCTTTCAAAGGTCACAACAATTTTAAATATCAACGAAACTATGGAGAAAGCTTTTAAATGGAGTACTCTTTTCTTGATCATGTGCTTAGTCATCCCATCCTGTAGGTTTTCCTCTCTCGTGTATTAAGTATTATCGTATTTACATATTTTTATTTATAGTTTACTTTTTTATAAATTAATTTAGTAATTATTTTAATTTACACAATTAATTATATTTTTTGATTGAGATTTAATAATTAAAACAATACTTTCAGATTTGTTGATGGAAGGTGAGGCAAGAGAAATCCCGACGAAATGCAATAATCATGGCGAATGTCAAGGATTTTGTTCACCTGGCTGCCCAAATTGTATATGTGATTCCGGTCATTGTACTTGCTCAAATGCGAAGCTATATGTGCCAAACATTGTCATCGAGAAATGCAGTATCGATAGCCAATGTCAGCGTCCTTGTGCGCCTGGATGCCAAAACTGTATTTGTGAAAATCACATATGTGTTTGCTCACGCAACAATCCACCTGTCGCAAAAACTATCCCTATAAATTGAAGTAGTAACAGCTGATGTCAAAGTAATAGTGCAGCTGTTGATTGTTGAGACTATATTTGCTACAATAGTTATTGTTTGTCCAAAAATTGAAATAAAATATTTTAATTGGTATATTTATTTTTTGTTCGAAGTGGATGAAGTATAATAATAAATTTTTATAAAAAAATAAGAATTTCTATTTTTTGAATATCAGTTAGCGAAATTAATACACTCAAATATAAAAATAAAAGATCATAAACTAGAAATAACATATTCGCCGTTACAAGTAATATAATTAAAATTAAAATAAGAATATGAACAAAAGACGCTTAAACTAAAATCGAATGATTCTAAAAATAGAATAATTAAAAACAAAATTAACACATTCAAATAATAGAATAAAATTGTAAAAATAAAATAAAATAGATGAAATGTAAATTTGAGCATTAAGAAATTTCAAAATTAAAATTAAAATATTTTTAATTGAATATTAATTAACACTAATATAATAATATTCAAAGGAAAAGACATGTCCTTTTCTTGCATGGTTTTTTCTTGGGCTTTGCTGGTCGCATGGCTACTTTTATCGCTGCATCAAACACGGTCGTCACATTCTGAGGATATCAAACAAATAAGATATTAACCCAAAGGCATATATATATAGCATTTCATTTTATATATAGGAAAAATTTATTCTATTTAAATAAAATTGTGCATTATTGTGGTTAATCTTTAATTTTTATAATTTCTAAACTTTATTAAAATCAAAATTATAGGTGAAACATAAATAATAGGTTGATTTTTGTCAAAATTTTTATAATTTCATAAAAAATTATAAATTGAAAATGATTTTATAAATTTTAAGTAGCAAATTATAATTAAAAAATTTAACCAAAATAAAATATTATGAATAATCAAGATTTAAAAAATAATTTTCATATTAATACAACTGGTCTAAATTTATGTACCTGCTGAGTTTTGGAACTGCATTCAACGTACGTAACTGCACCTATAATTTTCTTCAATTCCTCACCCTATCGTAATTAATTACTAAATCTCATCATTAAACCCACACTAAACATATTATATAATGCACAAATTAATCTTAATATATAAAAATCATAGTTTATTCATATTATAAATTGATAATTAATGTTGAGAAATTAACAGAAGACATGCCTGTGCAGTTGTAATTGGTGTTACTCCAGGATGCTCCGACAAGAAATGTTTATCCTCTCTTAAATCTGCATTTAATTTACATTATATTATATTATATTATTCTTATTTTCATTATCATTATATACAAATTTTATATAAAATAATTTATTAAATTAATTTACAAACACTGACACCATTATAATTTAATCTTTAATATTTTTTCATTACAATTTGGTTTTTAATATTTTTATATTTCACATGTTTAATTTGTTTTATTTCATAACAAAAATATATATATATAAAATCATTGGATCGTGTTTCAATATTTTAAAATATTTTTTTTAATAATTGAATTAATAATATTTTAAATTAAATTATAATAAATGTCAAATATTTTAAAAATTAATTTGATAATTTATACTATATTTAGATATTTAGAGGAGGGGAAAAAATATCTTACCTTGTTTGGTTCCAACAAGCACGATTGGAACGTTTGGGGCATACTGTTTTAGCTCGGGGACCCACTATTAATCCACCCAATTTAAATAATTAATTACTATTAATCACCCAATTTAAATAATTAATTAGTTAAATATACATATATATATATATATATATAGAAGTTTAATTATTAGTGTAAATAAATTTGTTAAGATGAATGTAAATTACCTTTTTGTGGATATTCTCATAACTAGGCTTACTAATAAGAGAAAAAGCTAAGAGAAAAACATCAGCTCCTCTGTAACTTAAAGGCCTTAGCCGATTGTAATCTTCTTGCCCTAAAAATTCACATCAACAAGATTAAACTTAATAATTAATCATACAATTCATTAGCATTACATATAAAACAAGACATATGCATATATATATATATATATATGTAAGTAAGCTGTACAAAATGATTAGCAGAACTTATAAATACATATAACCAGCGCTGTCTCAGATAACCCATTATTGAATTGAACTGAACTGTAACATTCAGATCATAAGTTAAAATTCTAACAACAGTATTATGTATATATAGATGTAGATATCGATATACCAGCAGTATCCCATAGGGCAAGGTTGACAGTGCTACCATCCACGACGACATTGGCGCTGAAGTTGTCGAAAACAGTTGGAACATAATCCTGCAACGATAGAAATCAATGTTTATCATTATAAATATTTAGATGAAAACTGATAATATATAGACACAGATATATATATATATGTATATGTATGGATATATATATACTGTAGGAAAAGTATTGCTGGTGTAGGAAATGAGCATGCAAGTCTTGCCAACAGCTCCATCTCCTACTGTCACACACTTGATAAATCTTGCTGTGCTCATATCCCCAGAATGTTGTTTATTCTCTAAAACTTGCGAGTGATTTTTTGGTGCATGAAAGATATGTATCGTATGTGTGTGTGTGTATATATATGTATGTATATATGTATATGATCAAACTGAGAATGATTGATTTGAAATAGAGGTGTTTCTTGAAGTGCAAGGCCAGGGGGTGGCTGTTGGTTGGTTTAAGTGTTGGAGAAGGGAACGAATTGTTAGTGGGAACAGGGTGTTTGCTTAATTAACCAACATATAATGATGGAATTATACAGCAAACCATATAAAAAAATATATATATTATATTATAGTTTTCTGTATAATTCCATCAACAAATAATAATTTTATTACCATTATGGTTTAAAATTGTTCATTCAGTACAATTTATAAAAAATAAAAATTCAAAATTTGCAATTAATACTTTATTTTAAGTGTAATTTTTAAATAATATTTTGTTTACTTTTTATTAAGTTAAAAGATTCCACTGCTTTAAGCATATGTCTTTCAGAAATTTCAAACATTAACTAACTTGTGGTAGTGCTTAGTTATTATTATTATTTTTTTTTTGAAAAAAGTAGGTTAAATATACAATATGATATTATCATTAATTAATTATATTATTATATTTTTATTTTGAAAATACTTAATTTATAAATTAATAAAATAAAAAGTTAACAAAATTACTTATCAAAAGTATTATTTACCACCTACAATACAATTTATATCTCAAGAGCATCTATTTTTAATTTTTAATTTTATTTTTATCAAAAAATTAAATAGAAAGTTGGTTGTCGTTGAAAATTATCTGTTTTTTTTTAATCCCAATTTCTAATTTTTTTGTTTATGTATTATTGTTTTTGTTTGATTAATTTTGTGTCAATTTACTTTTTATATTTTCAAAAAACTACACGAGTAATTCATCTTAGTTATCGGACTTCGATAGCATTTATATTTATTCTACCTAACTATTAATGTAATCATATAACTTAAGTTTTTTTAAAAAAAAACATTCATGTATCAACCGCCATAATTTTCAGGTGACATAAATATACAATATAATTTTTAATTATTTTATTAAAATATAAAAATAACTATTTTTTTTTTTTGTTTCGTTTCAACATGTAATTACGCTTCAACGTTCTTTGTTGATGAGAGAGTTATTTTGAGCGAACTCACTTTTTTTTTTTTGGAGTCTTCTCTCTATAGAAGTCTCTCTTCTTATTTTTCTCTTTCTACAACTTTTCTTTACCTTTTTATTTCTCTCTCTTAAGTGCTTTCTATTTTGAAAGAAAATAAGTGAGAATAGATGAGTTAATGCTATAAAGATATAAAAGAAACCCATTTGTCAAGGACTTAAGCCGCTTGACAAATGGAGGTTACAAATTTAAGTCGATTTATCTGGGTCTTGTCTTGACTTGCTCAAACAGGCCAATATACTACTGACTCTTTTTATGTCCATACGGTTATTGCGCGAAGTAGAATGAAGGTTGCTTGTATTGAAACTAAAGGAGAATAAAATAAGAATAAACTCAAATGAGAGGCAAAGTAGATGTTGATATGAATTTCTTGATCTAAATTTTCGGCTAATATATCAACTTTTAAATAAACAAGTTATAGTAAAAAGATAGTCATGAATTCTTGTATATTAAACTCAATATTTATTGGCTTCCCCATATAATAGGTAAAAAATCCGTATGTATTATATCCGACATTTATAAGCTTTGTAGATAATAAGGTAATTCAAATTAACTAATACGAAATGTAAAAAACATGCAATTTTTTTCAACATTCTCTCCCTCAAACTAAAAACTTTTAGATTTTAGTTTATATAAGTGCAACTTTTTCATTAATAAGAATTTTTTTAAGTGTAAAACACCCAGCAATTTTTTCAGATTTTTTTTTTTTTCCTTTTAAAGAAAAGAGGTTTGAGAAATTTTATAAATATATCAGTTACTTGATCTTTACTCCTACAATACTTCAAATAAATTACACTGTCATTCCTAAGAACTCTTAAAAAATTATAGTAGCTCATTTTTGTTTGAAATTCAACACTTCATTAATTTCCACTTTAATTCTCTTCATTAATTTCGGGTTTTTTTTGTATTTGGAGTAAGTCGATTTCATTTCAAATTGCTATAAATTATTGTACATATTTTAATATCAGTATGGATGAAATAAACATATTCTTCTTCTTGATTTTCAAGTAAATTATGGGTGATTTATATTCATATTTTATAAATTCATGTAAAGTTTTATAATAATTATCATAAAATTTTTTGAAATAATATATATAAATAATATTTTAACAAGAACACGCCGAAATGTAAACCCATTTTTCTTGAATTTATAATAATCCATCTGTTCGTTTAAACAAACAAACTCCAACGTACATATAACTTTTCCCCCTTTGCATTTGAAAAAGAGAGGCAATGGGTTTGAGGCATGCTCCGCGTCTCCCCTTCTCCACCTTCCTCAATGCACTAATCATGCCAAGTACCGTGTTTGGCAGCCATTGTCGTGTCTCAAACAATTCAAACTGATATCTTCTACTCTCCATAAATTCTCATCCAAACGAGTCCTAAGGGCAACTCCATTCTTACTTCAAGCAACAAATTAAATCTTCTCAAAAAGAAAATGCAGGTCAAAATTACGGACACCTCTCTCGTCCTCCCCTCCGTGCCACCGCCTCTCTCTTCTCCCCCACCTCGACAATGACCCCCAACCTCAACGTCACTTTCCGCTATCTCCGCGCTTACGTCAGCAATGAAGCAAACTCTGGTGACCTCCTACCCTTCGGCGTCATCTCCGCCGCGCTCTCCTCCGCTCTCGTCTCCTACTATCCACTCGCCGGCTCTCTCCGCCGCCGTGCTCTGGATAACCGCCTCTAGTTAACCTACGAGATCGGACAAGGCATCTCGCTGGTCAATGCTACGGCGGACTGCACGATGGAGTCGGTCAACTACCCGGATGGCTCGGACGTAGATTTGGTTGAACAGCTGGTGCCTGACCCGAGCAGGGAGGAGGGAATGGCTAAGCCGTGTATTTTACAGCTCACTGTGTTCGAGTGTGGAGGATTTTGTCTCGGCGCGGCGACACAACACGCGCTTTGCGACGGTTTAGGGGCCAGTCTGGTTTTCAACGCGGTGGCGGAGTTGGCCCGTGATGCGAACCGGATTTCGGTTGAGCCGATTTGGGAGAGAACGAGTTTGTTGGGTCCGAGAGAACCGGTCCGGGTTCTTGCACCGGTAGGAGAATTTTTGAAACTCGATACGGGATTTGAACCGTACAATGAGGTAGCTGGATGGGTTGGTAGAGAATGCTTTCATGTAGAGGAGGAGTGGTTGAAGCGGTTGAAGAGTTTGTTGTTTCAGAAATCTGGTTTGAGCTTTACCACGTTTGAAGCTCTGGGTGCATTCATTTGGCGCGCAAAGTGAGTTAATTTAAAATTAATTAAACAAATTATGTTAATTAATTAATTTAATGACAGAGTTGGAGCTTCGAGGATTCAAAGTGAGGAGCAGGTGAAATTTGCATACTCAAATCAACATCAGGAAACTACTTAATCCACCATTACCGGCTGGGTACTGGGGCAATGGTCGCGTCGCCATGTATGTCTCGCTCACAGCCAGAGAATTAACAGAGCAGCCACTATAGAAGACAGCAGAGTTGATAAAGCAGATTAAAAGCAATTCAACTGATGAGTATGTACGGTCGTTTATCGACTTCCAGGAGCTGCATTACAGAGATGGGATTAGTGCAGGGAAAGAAGTGAGTGGGTTCCCGGACTGGAGACACTTGGGTCATTCCACAATGGATTTTGGTTGGGGAGGTCCTGTGAATGTTTTGCCACTCTCGACAAATCTCCTTGGTAGTATTGAGCCTTGCTTTTTCTTGCCTTTTTCGTCTTCGTCGGTTGCAGGGAAAAATGATAGCTTTAAGGTGCTGGTGACTTTGCGCAAAACTGCCATGGATGGTTTTAGGGAAGAGATGGAAAAGCTAGGAAGGGGAGAGCTTGTGTTGGACTGATATCAATAGTTTTTGGTTGGAAACTGGGAAACCGGAGAGCTTTTCAATTGCTAGTAGAGGCTAATGAATAAATCGTTAATAAGCTTTCAAATGCTGGTTTGGTTGATTTTCAGAGAGAACGCCAAAATTCTGGAATGGAGCTGAACCCTAAACTAGAACCCTAGATTTTTGAAGTGGGATTTGCTTCAAAAATCTTTTTCCTTGGTTTACTTACCTCGTACATAAAACTGTAATTCCAGAATTTTCTATGAAATTTCAAGATAGAAAATAAATTTATAAACCGTCTCAAGGCTTCAGTTCTGCTACACACTCTATTCTTGCAGGCAAGTTTGCTTCTTTGAAGCAAGAACTAAATCCTGAAACTGGTAATTTTTGCAGGCGAGGCTGCTAAAAAATGACAAAGAAAAATCCTGAGAGGCCGGGGCAATCTTCAACTACTAACAAGGGGCTTGTCATGGATGTTTGAAGCCAAGGTAACCCATGATAGGCTACGAATCTTTCTCAGAGAATGACGATCTACTTTTCTTCTGTAGAACATCGAGGGTGAGGGAAAGTAGAGTTAAACCCCTGATTAAGTATATAAGAAGAGCAAAAGCTGTGAAGAGAAGTGACAGGAGGAGGGAATAAAGGGTTAAAAGGTTGAGCATCAATAAGAGATACCAAATGCTGCATCCATATCCAATTTCTCTTCTGGTTTATTAGAAGTCTCACATTATCATAAATCAAGGAAGTATACTTAACCAAATGGTAACATGAATATTGTCTATATTTGCAAAAATTGAGTGGAGTAGGAGGAGATCAGCAGAAAGAAAACCAGTTAAAAGGAATTACACATAGACCAGCAAAAATTGCACAAGTCAACTCTCTTAACTAAAAACCTCATAAAATTTCTCAATCACAAGAAGACCTGAGTCAATTGACTCCAAGGGATCCTTCCGGAGACGGTGTCTCAGACAGTTCGGAATGACAGTAGCAACATCTTCTGCTGTTACCTTATCTCTGCCTTTCAAAGCAGCAAGAGCTTTCGCAGCCCTATTAGTCACTATGTCTCCTCTCAATCCATCCACATTGAGCTCCGCACAAACTTTGGAGATTTTCACTTTTAGATCATGATCAATCTGCACTGAAGAGAGAAAACTTCTAGCTGAAGCAATTTGTTGCTGGAGCTTCTCTTGTTCAGCCTTGTAAGAATCTCGGAATTCCTTTGGATTTCTGTCAAATCTTGCTCTCTCTTCAACAATTTTCACTCTTAGTTCTGCATCCCTTACTGTCCCAACTTGTGCATGCATTCCAAATCGATCAAGTAGCTGTGGCCTGAGCTCCCCTTCTTCGGGATTGCCTGACCCAATTAGGATAAACCGGGCAGGATGCGAGATCGAGATACCTTCTCTCTCTACTGTGTTCCATCCTGAGGCAGCAGAATCCAAAAGAACATCCACTAAATGGTCATCTAAAAGATTAACTTCATCAACATAGAGAATTCCTCTATTAGCTTTAGCAAGAAGGCCTGGCTCAAATGCCTTTACACCCTCAGTTAGGGCTTTCTCAATATCGATTGTGCCACAAACCCGGTCTTCTGTAGCACCCAATGGCAAATCAACCATGTTGATCTTGGTCAGCATCACAGGCAGTTGATCCCCTCTCATAACACTCTCTCTAACCTCCATACCCATCGATTCTGGGTCTTCAGGATCTGAGTTGTAAGGATCACCAGTTACTACCTTGATTTCAGGCAGTAAATCAACCAAGGACCTCACTGTTGTGGATTTCCCAGTTCCTCTGTCACCCATGATCATAACACCCCCAATCTTGGGATCAATCACGTTTAGTAAAAGGCATAGTTTCATCTCATCCTGTCCTACTATAGCGGCAAATGGATAAACAGGTCTCTGGCTTTCCTTTGCTGAAGTCTTCTGGACCTGAAAATCACCAAGTCATAAAACCCCACTATTCTAATATCAAAACTGATTACTTATAGTTCTGTAAAACCATATATACTCATTGCTCAAGCTCCTCCAGGAAATCTATCCTCAAGGGACAAATTTCATTTTCTTTTCAAGTGACTTTACATGGTGATGATTAGTTGCATTTGCAAATTTAACAATAAACCCACATCAAATTAAATTTCAACAAACATCTAGAATAGACCAAATGCAGTCCAATCTGATGCAAACACCACAAAACTACTTAGTCATCAAGAAAACATTAGGGCAACAAACTATTGTTAAATCTTAGAACAATAAAAAAGATTACCCAAAAAAATTATCCAAAAATAACTTGAAAAAATTGAAATAAAAAGCAAAAGCGTCCATACCTGTTCCACTTCTGTTGCAACGTTGGTAACTGCAACATGGAATGGAGACCTCCCCTTTTTACTCTGTATCCCAATGGCTCCATAGAAGATTCTCCCATGGCACTGCCCTGCAAAATCACCAAACAGGGATGTCACCAAAACGATATTAACTATTCACTACCCCTTCTTGATATTCATCAACATCATCCCAAAAAGAATGGTGTACAACGGTGAAATGGGAGCAATGTACCTGGGCAGAAGGAGAAAGAAGAAATGGACTGCTTGGAGGTAGGAGAAGAAAGTGAACGAGAAGCTAAGATTGCAGTCGAAGAAGTTCCCAGTATGGACGCCATTGACATAAACTTTGAACGGGTGGCGTTCGGTCTGTCAAAATTCCATGGAAGTAAGTTGTTGGGGAGCTTAATATGGTTTTTATTGGTCTGTTTGGTTGTGGATAAGAGGATAGATTTCGGTCCCGTCTCCCAAATTATCTTTGCTTCTCTGCTTGGAGTTGGCGTTTTCTCTTTCTAAAAAGCTTTTAAATATTAAAAGAAAAAGGAAAAGAAAAAAGCAAAAGTAGCGGCTGAAATGAAAGTAAAATATTTGATTTTTGTTTCAAGGAGAGTTATCATATAATTGCAATTTTATGTTTATAAAAAAATGTTTGAAATGTATTTGAGTAAATTATATAATTAAAATTACTTATAATAGCTCAGCTTTGCATATTATTCCTCGTACATTGTTATTTATATATATTTTTTACTAAAAACTTTAGATTCAATCGTATATATTACTTAAGATAATAACGAGAGTTGTTATTTTTATTCTTTAAAATTGAACAATTTTGATTTAAAAGAAATAATTTAACAACCTCTCTCATGGCATACTAACTTTGAAAGAGTTTCTATTAAGGATTTTTCACTATCATACCATTTTTCAATAGCATGAACTATAACCATTTAAAGTATCTAATGAATATATATATATATATATTATCAAGAAGTAGAAACATGTGGAGTAATTTTGGATGGTGTGAACATCCTTATGGACATAGAAAATTGTGTTCAATTTCTTAAAACTCATAAGAAATAGACTAATGAAAAACAAAACTGTTAAACTAAAACAAAGGCAACGAATATGAGTTATTGCACTTCAGAATCGAAAAAGTATAAACACATCTATATGTATGCAAACACCAAAAAAAAAATTTAAAAAAAACTTTAAAGTAACATTCAAATGGACAATTTAAGTAAAATAATGCATAATGTTGAACATTTGGTAAATAACTATAAGTTGTTCAAAATATAGGTAAAGAAAAGTATTAAATAGATGTTCTAGGTTGACAACATAGTCAAAAATTTTAAATATATAGAAGTCACAACTAAAATATAAATTTAGTCCTTATAGTAATAATAATAATAATAATTACATAATTATATACTTTTCCATTATTACATCACCTAATTTTATAATTATTATTATATATCATTATTTTTACTTTTCTGTTTTATTTTAACCGAAAAAAAATAAATTAAGGATGAAACTGAAAATAATTTTGATAAAAATATGTAGAAATTTGGGTTCTGATGGTGTTTTTGAAAGCAAAATTAGAATAGGAGGGTCATAGTGCAAATAAAGAAAATTTGGCGACATAGGACCGCCCAGTCAGCAAGCACGAAAAATCAGAGTGCGCCATGTGGCAAGGCATGCTGACTCGGTGCCACGCGGGAGGTCACGCTGGTGATCTGCGTACCCCACGATCAGACAACCCATGAGCGATTCCGCGCGCGTAAACGGTCCAGATCCGTTTCCTTCTTAGACGCGATCAGACGGTCAAGATCAAACGCAATAAATGACCCATATTTATTTGTTCCTTAAGAGCGATCGGACGGATGAGATCAATCACGATGGACAACCTAGATTAATGCGAGATGGGTATAAATATTTTGCATCACACTGAACTCGAACCCTAGCCGTCAGCCTCCAGCTAGAGAAGAAGAACCAGACGTTAGACAAGGGAGTCGACCGCCGATCTTCGCCGTACCGGAGCCACCTCCGACTGCCAAAAAAGGTAAATATTCTCCTACCTGCTCGGAATTCAATTGCGAGCACCCATGTGGTCATATTGGAGCAAAATGAACGGTGGATGAGTTGAAAACTACGGGTAAAGCCCGGTAGAGTCGCTGCGGGCAAAACTCGCAACCTCCTCCAATGAGCCCCTTCTTGTTTCCCATTTCGTGTGATTTTTTTACCATTGTATTCATCGTTTGGTTTTTTGCAAGTTGACCGAAGAAGGAATCCCAGCGGAGTTGTCCCACCCGGAAACCCCACCACTGGTAGGTTTCTATTTTTTGATTTTTTTCAACCAACTGAGGTCCCCTAACATATTTTTCCGCAGGAATATGTATAAAGTCAGCTGAAACTGGCCAAAATCGGTCGAAAACAGCCTGGCTAAGGCAAACTGTCGCTACGGCAGTGGTGCCATTACCAGAGCACGGTGATGCCGCCGTGCTGAAATCTTAAAATTGGCCAAAAATAATTTTTAATACCGATTTTGAGTTTTTAGGATATTTTTAGGTACGTGAAACATGTTTAATCTCTACAGAAAAATTCAGAAAATCCAGAGACCATCAGTAGATGCAATAGAAATTTCAATATTTCATAGACCAATTCGGGTAATAATTCCTCACCCTATTTCCTGTTATGGAATTGAAGCTTAATAATTAATAATATGGTATTTTGTGAAATTTAAAAAACTTTGAGAATAATTATATGCCACTAATGGAGGCAGAACCGGTTAGTTATTTATTTATCATGTTTAACTGATCATTTAATTTTACAGCTTTAAATACATAATAATATATTGAAATTATTAAATGATTCAGTTGTACTTTCTTGATGTATATATCGCTTGTCTTGCGTGATTTACGGTTGATTTGTGAAATATGAAATTAATATGCAAATGAAAAATTGTTTGATTATATGATTAATAAATAGTTGTCTTACTGGATATCTTGAGAGATGGTGGACGGATCGGGTACTTAGGGAACCCTATCGTGAACGTTACCTCATACCGAATGGGGTATCGAGGGAATGTATTTTTAATGCTCATACCAAACGGGATATGGGAACGGCCCGATTCACCATCACATCGGACGGGATATCGATGGATGGTAGTTTTGACGCTCATATCGGACGAGGTATGGGGACGGCCGGTTAGTTGACAAGTTTGAATATTGGGTTTACGCGTAATGAGACATCTCTATGGATCCCCAGAGATACCAAAAAGCAGATAAAGAAAAATTGTTGTTCTTACTCACTTGAATATGATATCATAATGTTAATTGAGTTATTGTCTCTATATGTCGATTTTGAAAATCTTGTAATGGTAAGTATGCAATAAATAGTTTTCCTTATGATAAATAAACTTATTTAAATTAAGAGTTCTATTAGTCGTTTTATGATTTTTACCAACCTTTAATTTCTGTATCGGTGAGTAGTGTGATATTCTTATTGGGTTAGTGCAGCTCACCCCCTCCCCTATTAACCATTTCAGATCAAGATTCAGATTTTAATCAGTAGGAAGGCTGTGAGTAGGTGTCCCCCCCGCATCTTATCAATAACTAATGAAAGTTAACATCCCTACAACATTTATTTGCTATTTTATAAACTGATATGAAAGAGATATTTCTGTACCCTTATTGGGCATGCTAATTTATGTGTAAGGAATATAAACTTAAACTCTATTGTTTCTCTTCCGTATTTAAATTATGATTTTATTTTTATTTAAGTTCCATGTCTCTACATTTATCATGTCAAATAATAGAAACTTACCTGGTAATGAAAACTTATCTATTGAGTCTGCTTATTCTTTTCTTACTACTACTAATTTTTCAAGGGGTTGCTCTTACCTCCTCTCCCTAGATCTCCATTTTAATCCATTTTAGTTATGTATATCATATTTTTTAATTTATGTAAAATTCATTTTATATCTATTTTAATTACAAAATACAAAACTTATATATAAAATGATAAAATTGAATTCATAAAATACCATATCCTCCGCACTCCATCAAATTTGATTGACCTTGAAATACATTATTCTATTCCATATTAAATTGCATATGAACTCAATTTCCATAATCTTCTAACAAAACTTGGGATACTTCTAGCTTTATATATATATATATATATATATATATATATATTTACAATGTTTTGGGGTAGGCATCTTATACTCTCCCATTTTATATATTCTCTTTCTCTCCAATAAAGTAATTCTTTTATCCAAAAAAAAAAAAATTCCAATATTCTAGTCTAAATTATATCCAAGTAAGTCTACGAAGAACACTAAGAATTTTATCTATCCCCCTTTACTCAGATTTCTTAACCAGTGAAACAAGGCAATAAAATATACAAGTAACAATGAATCACCCTCAAAGAAACTCAAGAAACACCAACCAAGCTGATGATGCCACAAGTTTAAAAGAAAAACCAATTCAAAGAAAACATAACATTTTCATAAATGACTTTTTTTTAAAAAAAAAAAAAAAGATTGCAATTCCCAGTTCCACTTCTGAAAAATCAAATAGAATACAATTACTCAAATTCATCAGAAACACCATCACAGACTAAAACTTCTGTCTGTTAGGTACAGGCAACTTGCAGAAGCCGAACGCCGAAGTCAGTTTAACCGAACACGTTACAACTTTCTGTTTCTACATTCTCCCCTTAATAACCAAACGAAGAGACTTAGTCAAGAATAAGTTCACTCCAGATGTTGGTAGTCAACAGATCCAAGCTTTTACCATACAAAGTCAGAGATTTATAAAAATAACAAACTTAAAATTGAGAGTTAAACATAAAACAGAAGATTTGGGATCATTATATAATAGAGGGGCTGACCTGGTGAAGTAGACAGCTCCAATGATTTTACTTGCAATTTTTTTTTCAGCGAAAAATTCGTTGAAACTTAAAGCTAGATGTCTCCCTTTAAGACTGAGATTATCTGGCTTTTTAGTTTATGACATTTTATATATTTGAATAGGTTACATTATTTTTACAGGTATTGAAGAGTTGAGTCTAATTCAGAAGATTAATCCCAAATAATAGATAAAAAAAATTCAAGGTATAACAGTATCTTTGCTTACAACTGTAGGGAACTTGAACTTTGGATTCTGCTCCACGAAGTCAGGCGGCCGCTGGTAAACCACTGATGCTGCCCTAATTAAAATTCCAGCAGTTAAGCCCCATATCAAATACTTCTTATTCTCTGTTTCATAGTCAAAGAAGTGAATGAGATACTTTTCTCCCATCCACTCTCTCTCCTCTGAGCTCCTGTTTTCATCCTGCACAACATTTTTCATCCAAAATCTCTTTTAGAAAAGTGAAAAAGGTAACTAGAAGAAGGTGTTAAGAATTCCTCAAGAAATGTACTTAAAGCAGTATTTCTAAGTAATTCTTTAACATCTGAATGCTGATTTTAAAAAACAAAAATGGATAATTGGGGTTGTGAAAGAAATGTACGTGAAACACTACGTACATAAAATAACCAAGAACATCTAGGTGCTGATTTAGAAAATAAATGGATGTATATGATCAAAGTAGACCGTAAAAATAATAAGTATATGGTAGTATTTCTGCTGCATATATGAATGACGGTGCAAGAAACGTAAACATTAGAGATGTTTTTTTTAGATAAAAGAAAAAATATTATTAAAGAATAGAGAAAGAAAGAATACAAAAATGAGGATAAGATATCATCTAGGACTTCCTGGAAAAGGATAAACAGTAAGCATTAAACATGTTAAGAAGATAAATTCTTTAGATCAGTATACAAAAGGTTGGGAGAGATGCGTTTATTATTTTACTGCTTATAAGCACACAATAAGTAGACTAGCCAATGGATAATCACGCAAGTAAAATTGAATAGGGTGCTTATAAGTTGCTTTTAAGTGAAGCCAAAATTGTTTAAATAAGCCAAAGAGAAAAACCTTAATAAACATTTCCAAGGGTGCATCGAAGACTGCTTCTACTTCAGCAGGATTTGGGGATGGCCTGAATGCACTCTTGTCACTTAATATGCCTATTACAGGGACGACTCTCAGGAGATGCTGCAATGAAAAGCAGTGATTTGAGAACTCGTAAGCACACTAAACAAGGGTTGAATTCTAGTTATAAGGAGATACAGATATTTGATATTGCCCCGATGTATTTTTTTAGTTACAATTCCCTATTCAAAATTCTTATCACGTCTCAGACAGCTGGAAACAAAAAGCAAGTTTAAGTGCTTTATTACATTCAAGCATGACAACATGCAACAGAGAGAGAAATTCAGTGCTCAAAACATTCTTTCACAAACTACATTACGTTTGCAGCTGAAGAGCAAGTTTGGGCTGCATCAAAACAGTTGGGATGCCAAAGCTGGAGCATCTATTAGTCACAGAAGATCCCAAAAATATATTGCTTCTGGAAAGATCAATTGATGGGGTTAGTGCCCCTCGCCTCGATCTTTTCCTAAGATTTATAGATTTTTCGCGAGACATAATGCTCCAATGGCTTCTTTCTTTATTACCACAATGAGTAAATTTTTCTAGAAACCTTTTTCTTTTCAGAAATCCAATGATCTTAAACCATTAGAATTGAGATCTTTGATTACTTGTTAGACTCTTTTCTTCCCAGTATGATATCTTTCATTACTTGTTGGGCTCTTTTCTTTCCAATTCTAGTCCTGATTATAGATCACAGTCCATTTACTCTTCAGGAGTTTATACTTGCAAATCTTTTTTCTCTTTTCGGTTTCTTGCCTTAGTCCTGCCATAAACAATTTTGACTTTTGCCCTTCTAAAAAGTGAAAGTTCTCTTTAAAGTGAGACTGTGATTGCCAAATCAAGGTTTTCTTCTGTATGTTCCTTGTTTCTTTTTCGTGAATTTGACTTCTTTCCTTTCTAGTTTACTTCATTCCTTTTAGTTTGACCTAGAAATTCAGTTTCAGTAGCTATTGTTTCAGTACCACTTATCTTCACTTAGCTTTTCCAAATGTGACATGATTTAATCAAAAGATAGAAACACAGAACTAAATAAGAAAGCAATAGAAACGGAGTCCCCAAAACATTCCCTTTATGAGGAACTCCTCTTTACAGTAAAGGTAGGGGTTGACAGAAAATGTTCCTAACACGCTGGAAACCAGATTCTAATAAAACAAAATGCTTGTGAGCTTTTCCTTCCAATGAAAAAAGAAAGTATTACAAAGAAGAGAGAAAGGTACAAAAGTAGAGGAGAAAAGCTTTCCTAAATTAATGCAAGAAGAAAAAAGTAAAGAACAATGTAGGAAACAAAACCCAATACACCTCCTTCAAGGCGCTCTACAAAATAGTCATAGAAACATCCCCAAAGAACCAATGAGCCTTAACCCAGAAAAGAAATATGGAAAACCAATATCCCACAAGAAGACAAAGAAGTAAAAATCCTAGACAAGTCTAACACAGCACTCCATCTAACATCTATAAACCAACAAAGAAAACTCATCTTCAAAGAACCTTAGCTTCCTTAATTCGCCCCAAGCCCCTGAGAAATGTAGAGAGGGAACACCCAAGGGAGAGGGAAACAAGGAAATGATGAAAAAATATCAAAAACTTAAATCAAAGTCTCCATACCTCCTTATAATGCAAAAAGAGATGGCAACAGGACTCGGCTTCCCTAAAGCAAATCACACCCATACAAAGAAAGATCACAATTAAGTTTGCGAACTTCCACTAAATCATTAGTATTGAGTTTGTTCAGAGCAGTAGTCCAAACAAAAACCTTAATTTTAAAGAGAGTTTTAGCCTTCGGAAATACACTAGCATAAGTCTCATTATGAGTATAATTATGCTGGCATGGGTAAAAAAGGATATAAAAGTGAGCACTCAAAGAATCCAATGTCCAAATTCTATTATTGGGTTGTTAAAAGAGAGTAAAAGGCTCAAGGATATTAGTGAAGAGGGAATAACATTATACTCATGATCATTAAGATTCCTGAATAAGAACAAGTTTGAAGAGGTTTGTAAATCAAGTTGATGGATAAAGTTACAGATAGGAGTACTCGTAAAATAATAGTTTATGGAGGCATAGATAAAGGATAGCAATGGATAACCAATCCAAACATCTTTTCACAACAAAATATTGGAATTGTCTACCACTTAAAGGATTGTTTTTAATTTTCTATTACTTGAATTTGAAAAAAAAAACAATCAAGTTAGTATGAAATAAATGATATTTTCCATTATTCTATTAATTGTTTGACATTGTCAATCATATCTAAATAAGTAGAGCATTCGTAATTTTGCCAAACTGTATTGGTCTTACATTTTATACACATATCAACTTTCTCTGAAAGATTTATTCCTAAGAAGGGTGTTGAAATTTAATTTTAGATTTATTTTGCACTAACTAATTAGATAAGTTCATAAAAACTAATTAAGAAAGTAAATCATGGATAAACTTGAGTTGACATGTATGATATAAAACAAATGAATTTGCTAAAAGAACTAGTGTCAAATTTCTAGCTCAAATTCAGCCTACCCGAAACAATATTGTATATTATAGTGATGAGGTCCAACTAGGAACTATTCACTTAATAAACATGTATACTATTATTATCTGTAATTTGATATATTATGGTGTTATTTATGTTTCCAAAAAAATATATTATGGTGTTATTCAGTCACCCTTTTCCTTAACTGTTATATCACTTCCTCTTTTCGGGAGTTGAGGAAGAGGCAAAGGTGCTCTAGAGAGGCTTTCTATTTGTTGGGCTATCAGTGTTGTACTTGGAGAGAAACATTCTGCTTCCTAAAAATAGTTTTCAAGATTGTTTTTACCTCTTCCACTTCTTCGGGATAGATTGACCCTCTTGGCTTTTCTTTGGACTAAGGCTTGCAGGTCTTTGGGTATTTTACAAAGAAATGGGCCTGAGATGATTGTATATCGATGGTATATCTTCTTTTTGTTTCTCTTTCCCTTTAAAAAAGAATAATTGTTTAAGAGCATCTCTTACTTGCTGATGTTGTTCTCTTTTCTCTATTGATAATATTTCTTCCTTCATTAAAAAAATTATGACTTACAGCTGAATTCATGCAATTATACAGCAAATAATAATGAGGCTTACAAAAAACTAACGGTAGTACCTCTAAAGAACTTATGATAATAAATCAATAAATTTTTATGCAGTGTCAATTACTCTTATGGCTTTTATGTAATTAAGTAGAAATTAAATACATGACTTCAAAAATAACAATGATAATAATAATAATAATAATGAGGGGGTTAAAAAAGACAATGTAACGAGAGTAAAGATAGAGGGGCATGGCTAGCTAGAGTTCAGAGCCTAGAGGGGATTGAGTATGTTGACCATTATTAGGAGGGGAGAAAGAGACACGAAGAGGCATGCATTTCCCCTGTTTGCACTTTTGGAAAATATTTTTCTTTATCACAAATTGTCTTCTAAAATTTCATTTTAAGCAAATATGAGAAAGTTATAACTATTTTCAAGAACTAATTTTTTTTTTGCTTTCAAAACTGAAACATAGTCCAAAAATGAACAGGTGCTAAACGGTGCAAAATAGAGAAAGAAGTGACTATAAATTCAAATGTGGATGCAGCTCTCTGCTTGCTTAGAAGTTGCAATCTAAAAATTCTCAATTGCATAAATTTCTTCTCACTCCACTAATCCGACATGCATTTGATCGAATTTTCAAATCCAACCACCATCAACACTTTGGATAAGAGGTAGCAATGGTTTGAGAAACCACAAATTTGTAAGATACCCGGGAGAAAAATATGTCTAACCATCCAGACATGCAGCTAAATACTATTGCACAGCACATTGAAAGAAATTTTCTATTAGAGTTAGGCTTAGCAAATTTACTATATACTTGATTGCTACTTGCAATTAATACAAACAATCCTTAGGAAAAGATCGCCGAATACAAATTTGGTTTAGATTCACGTCAGAAACAGTAGCTAGTTCCTCCATGTTAAGATCAATATATATAATTCCAACCAAGCATCTTGTCATAAACAAAGGGTAAAACTTTCTTCTTAGACTAAATTTCACTCATCAAACGACAAGAAAGCATTGCACACTTGAAATTTTGGTGAAAGAAGTAAGCAAATGAAATAAAGTATTGACAAAAATACCTTAGACAGAAATGGTTCAAGCACAGTAATGACATTGACAAGTGAGGGATCCAATCCAATCTCCTCCTTTGCCTCTCTTGTCGCGGTCTCTCCATCATCCTTATCACCCTCCTCAGCTTTTCCACCTGGCAAGGAAACCTCTCCTGCAAACGAACACACCCACTAACTAATTGACATTGTTATCAAATATCCATTTGCTTGCCCAAAGGGGAGACCAAGGAAAATTTTAAATTTCAATCATTATATGGTACCATTAAAATCAATCACCTTAAACAAGCCTCCCCAATTTACTATTTCTTTTTAGAGATTTTTCACATAAAAGTAATCAACATCAAATTGTCTACGAGACGATTGATTTTTACCCCACTGACGTCTCTTTCATGTGCACTTAATACTAAGGAAGAAACCGAGAACTCGTTAATTGCAACCAAAATTAGCAAATGAATATTTTCATAACCAATCTTCCAAAGGCATAAAACTCAGTTCACCTGAACTATACCATTTTGTTTCCTTTTGCATTATAATCAAATAAAAAAGAGCGAATTTTTCCATTTGTTACACAAATTTCCAGAAAACCAAACAAAGGGGATCAGAAGCTGCTCTGAAACTAACCCGAGTGAGTCGACAATCCGGATGACCTCTTTGTCAGTATCACACGCAAATCCCCAGCATCTCCTTCGAAAAGACAGATCAAAACAGCAGCTCTCTTGGGTCTAAACTTTTCTAGGCGTTGGGCGATCGGAGTTACAGATTCCTGAAACCCAAGTTGAGAAACAATTTTCCCTGCATTTTCTTGCACGCGTTGCTCCTCGATTTCATCGTAAGAAGAAGGTGGAGCCTTGTAGAGACGCAGCTGTTGCGCCAAGGTCGATAGTCTACTTGATGCTGCAACACAAGTTGTGGGATCCATCAGCTTGCAGAGTGTTACTCTCTTCAAGATTGAGATCATAAGGAGCAATTGAATTGAAACTGGAGCATTGAAAAAGTAAAGAATGATTTTATGAGTCCCTTGAAGGATGTCATCAGCATAACTGCGCAGGAAGACACGAATGTTAATGATGCAAATTCCGGTAATTTCTTGGAAAGATTTGCTTTTAAATATATATATATATATGTATTAAAAAAGATTTGCTTTGAATATATCTTGCTTTACACGTGTTTACAGAATGTTTCAAATTTAATCATAAGTTTTTATATTTAATATTGAATTAACTGTATCTGCCTCAGTTTAATTATATTTGTGTTAGTTTAATTATAAATTTTGTATCTTTTTTTATGAAATTTTTTAAAAAATATTTTAAATGAAAATATTATTTTTATTCAAATTTTTATAATATCTTATATTGTATTATGGTTTTAATTCTATTCAAATGAAATTTAAATGAACCCTATTCTTTTTCTTTTCATCCTGAAAATCCCACAACATAGAAAATTGTTCTTGACAAACTGTAAAAGCATGCCTTGGATTTAATTTGTTCTTGACAAATTGTAAAAGCATGTTGATGTACAGAATACTAATGGAGAACTGTCATTTTATAACAAGCCAAATGTTAAGTTTGATTGCTAAGAAAAAACTAATTTTGTTACATTTCATATTATTCTTACATGAAATGCATTGCTATGACATGACAAAATCTTGAAGTAAACAGAGTCAAATGATCTTAAGTCAAGGAAACCAGGATGTTTAAATCTAAATACAATCTACTATTATTAATTATTAGTTCAAATTACAAGGGATAATCTACATATCAAAAGTTCCTTAACAACTTCGGGCATGCGGCGAGCTTGCTCCGAGACTTCTCAGTCTCAGTATCTGTCAACAGATCCTAAATCCGTCTACAGATTCCAGGCAAATTTCGAAGGGAGAAACAGCATTCCAACCATACAACGAATCACCCGACAAAAACATATATACATTATAAATATATTCTTTGTTTTCAGGATATACAGATACAAAATAGAAAAGAAACATAAAATAGTTTATCACTCAGACTTCAAATCTAGGTATGCTCACTGATGTATAATTATATGCTCAAAAGCAGGCATAACATTATTTTGATCATGCCTATGCACAAAATCAGATTTAATCATATAATAAATAAAATAAACAAAACGGATACAACCACTCATCTGCAACATAATTAACGGAAATAGATGGATGCTCTTTCAATCTGTTCCTCGAGTTTGGCTAGACAACTCAATCTGTTCTGTTGTGTCCTTAACTTCTTCTGCAGCTTTACTACTCCCTTCATGTTTAGCTGGCTTTTCAGCAGCTGGATATGATAATCTTCTGGCTGGCCTTGTTGTTCCTTTCCCATTTGACAGAGCAGCTTTTGCTGGAACTGGTGTCTTTGTTGTTGGTGAGTTGATGCTTTTGGCAGACTTGATTGTTGATCTATTTTGCATTTTCTTTGGACTGCTGGACTGGAAAGCTACACGTATTTCCCATGGACGAGCAGTAATCCACCTTTCTGTCCAGCTCCAGCCCCAGTTGGCTTTGCCAAGTTCGTAGTTACCGAGCCCATTGGGACTTGAGTTGGCCCTCCACTGCCAATCACAAGTTTGGGTTGACTACTTGATTCCTGATGGCAAAGTAAAAAGTATGATAGAGTATAGTAGCTTTTAGAAATAAAAATACCTGATGAGAAAAGGCATATGCCATGGCCCTCTCCCGCTTAACTGATGCTTCTTCTCTCTGGTATATCCTTGCAAGAATTTCATCCTTTGTTTCTGATCCACCGCACCATTCCACCTACAATCCACTTAAACTATCACCACGAGAATTGTTTTCAGTGTTTTGAAACAGGCCCTTACTTGAGTGGAATAATTTGTAGACATCAAGGAACTTCGAAAAGGATGAACAAATTCTAGCACTAGATTTCAGGACATGAAACAAATGAATTGCGTTGTGTTTTTTTTAGTTAAATCTTTAAGTTAAATCCTGAGTCAATGTTTAGATACTACCAGCATAAAAAGAGTAGTAGGATTCCAGTTAAGTGAATCCATTTCCCTTGTTTCATCTTGTAAGAGCTAAACTCTCTGGTTGAACTAAAATATCGGTATTTTAATAGCTATAATTAAATGCCAAGCTTCAGTCTATAGCTACAATTTTCTTATGCAGGCTAACCAGTTGAAAATGTCCAGGAATATTTAGTTAGTGGGTTACTTCACTCAATGGGAAATCAGAACTCTGAACTAATGCAAAAGATACATGTTAGAAAATAACAGGTGTCATCCGAAAAGATTCTATCTATAGGATTCAAATTACCACATTATGTATATACCAAAAAACAAATCTTACAATTGCTCTAAGATGATAGGAAGGTCAAAGGAACCATAACTTCTTTCAGTGTCACTTACCCTAACACTTCTCTAAGTTGAAGAAACAGAGAAAATGAACTCAAACATCATTTTTCACATAAAACAGAAAGAAACAAGACTTGCAGACCACTCATCCAAAGAGTGATTTTTAGATAGCAGTATAAAGGGAAAAAAGAAATTGTAATTTGGCAAGATAAATTGTTTTATAATGAAAGAGAGGCCATATCCAATCATTCTGGAGGCTAGGCGTGTAAGTTGTTTGGTGATGACCCTCCAAACTTTGGTTTGGATTGAAAACCAAAAGAAAACTTTTAATCTGGTTTCAAGTTTGATTTGGAAAAATTTTCAAACAAGCAAATCAAAATTCAAATCATATATAGTTGAAAATAATATAATATATATAATAAACTAGGAAAAGATATCCACCCTATTCGTCCTAAATACCTAAAATAGATTCTGTGTAACCTATTTTTCTTTTCTGTTCTTAGTTTTGCTATCATATATAGTAGTTGCTTATTTTGCGAGAAAATTTGTTTTCAGATACTCTGTTACTAATGTGGGCTAACATTGTAATGTAAGTTATAGAATTATAAAAAATACACATAAAAAAACAATTCAAACCAAAGCAAGCCAAACTAAACTAGATTACTTTGGTTCGGTTTCTATAGTAGAATGGTTCAATTTGATTTGAATTCTATAGAAACTAAGTAGTTTGGCTTGGGTATAGGGTGTAAACCAAACCAAAGTAATCCATCTGCACCCTGACTGAAGACAGTTAGTTCATTGTACAGGATTTTCTCCATAGTAGTTTTTCATTGGAATTCTGTAAACTCAAATTTGATTGGCATTCACTTTTAACAAAACAAAAGAACTGAGTCAAACAAACCGTCAACAACCCAAAATTTTTTTCAAACAAAAAAAGGTTAAATATGAACTTACAGGAAATGATGTCCTGAATTTCATTACATGCAAGGTATTCTTTTTATCATCTTATACTAATATTATGTTCATCTATTTGTTAAAAATTTGATAGCAACCAATTATCGCAAAAGCTTGAACTTACAGAAAAAAAAAATCAATCTATTCTTTATATCCTAATATCATCCATCATGCTAAAGCCCGCTGGGATGAATGTATGGATCATATTTTTTCAAAAACGATGTGAAGGTTAGGATTTGAAAACTAAATTTCAGGTTTTAATAACATGTTAAGAATTGATTTTGGATAAATATTCCAAGATGTAAACTTTATTAAATTGTTCAATCTATTATTCATATTATAATATTTGTTTTTATGAACATATCTTTGTTGTTCAAATTCTAACATAACAAATGCATGAGGCCTTCTAAATCAATTTGACTTCCTAATTATTATTAGATTAGTTTGGACATGAGTTAGTTTTGAGTTTTATCTTTAACCAAGTGCACGTCAAAATTTCAACTACACCGAGACTTGGTGGGTATACTAAAAAAATAAAACAGCCATAAATTCAATTGAAAGTTCGGATCTTGTGCACAAGGATTAACAAAGAAATTTTTAAATCTTATTTGTTGTTAATTTTAAAGCATGCAAGAACCAATGTTTTGATCAGCAAGAAGCACTTTTCTAATGACTCTAACCTCTAAATCATGAAGCTTTGCCTCAAGTTTCAACTGATTCTCCAATTTCTTCTGCTTAAGCCGGCCTTCTGTGACCATACAAAGTCGCCGATCTCTGATCTGAGATTTTATTCTGCTCCAAGCATGAAGATAGCTCAATGTAGTTGTACCTTGCTTTTTAACAGAATAATTTTGGGTCAGGTTCTGTAATCTCACTCTCCCTTTCAGACGACGTAAACCTTTTCTAGCCTGCATGATGAAAGAGTAGTCAGTAAATGCATACTTTAAGACGATGCTAGAACAAGAAAAATATATTTGAGAGCATCTAATAGATAAAGGAGAAACATCATAAGAGATCAAAGTATCAGCTCCATATCAATTTATTGTGAAACCCAGAAATGATGAAGGTGCTTATACATGGAAACATAAGTTAAAATGGAGACCTAAATCGCTCCTCTTCTAGAAAGGAAACTTCAGAATTCTGAAGGTTTGTGGAGAAAGGCTCTACAGGTTAATATTGGCAGTAAACAACCACTGACAACAATCAGCTAAAAACTTGGAAATATGTCTTTCTGAACAAAGTGGGGCTAGTTAAACTGCATCAGTGAAACTTCAATTTATTTGTCTCTTTTTTTTGTCATGCTGAGTCTCTTAGAATGCACACCCAAAAAAATCAAATTACAAGAGCTGTAACCTTGACACAAGCATGACCCTTTAAAGTTTTATGCTCTCTTAACAGCATTGTCTATTCAGAGCATGAGAAGCAGAATTATGGACAGTAGAAATGAACTGTCGTGAGAGTTAGATTACAAAAGCATCCTTGGAAGACTGAAAACCTTCTCATGGATTCATAACATCTTACTAATATTATGACCAAACAAGTTGTGGATAATGATAGAGACTTACAGCAGGAAGTCTCATTAAATTAGCTTTCTTAAAAAAAATACCACCAAATAACCACAGTTACTACTAGTCATTGATTGCATCGGGATCAAAGAAGTCTGTCAAGAGGAACATGTTGCATGCTATCTATCAGTTATAGGCCAAATGCCAGATAACAAATAATTCCAAAGCATACACATAAAGAAATCTAGTTAAGCAATATTTTTACTCCATTTGGTTTATCTATTAATTTAATTATTTATGGTAGTGGCTTGCTTTATGAATTCATTCAATTATCAAGGCCTAGAAAAGTGAACATACGTATGGGCTAAACAACTCTTGGCAGGCATGCTGGATCAAAAGCTGTTAACTTAAACAGAAACTTAAAATCTGAGTGTACAGGATCTAGGTTGGATAGAATCCATGTGTCTGTAGTGCACAATAAAACTGGATTTTATTATTTAAATCAAAGCATGGAATTGCAGTATGGAGTCACCGATAGTGGCAGCTAAACAGAGAAAAAATGGATCACACTGAAAGAAGCTGAATCAATATTGAACTATAAATTTCAGAACGTATTTGGTAAAACTTGTGACTTCACCTACCACATAGGCCCTGAATGCAGTCTGGATCCTGATTGCTGCTAGGTCCTCAATAGGCAAACCAAGAGTGCCAGGAATTCCACCAGCAGAACTAGCACATGCTTTAAGTGGGTTTTTCTTCCATTTGAAGCCATTTGATTTTCCAGGAGCGGCAGAGCCCTATCTCAAAGTATGGAAATGAATAAGACAATGATATGGACAAAAGATATCATAATAATTTTTCCAAATTAGTTAGACTTATTTCCATACAATCCCAAGGTTTTTTTCCCCTAATACTAACTCATTAAGGTAGCTAGAAAACGAATTCAAATATACTTGTTCAAATAGTTACTTTCCATAATCTTAAATCAATAAATAATTGTTTAGGAAGAGAGTCAAAGTCGAACCTATAAATTGGGAATGAAGAGAGTAATCACCTTGCATGTCATGCCAATTGAAAATATGTTCAAGATTAGTTGTTCAATTGGTAATCCAACTACCAAATGCTTAGATTCTTTTATTTCCCAAAGTAAAAGAAGAAAAAAAAATCAAATTTGAATCGCTAATCCTAGATTACAGTAAGCTGAGCAATGTTAAAGAATTTGCAGGGTACTGTACCTTGACATGTTTTGAATTCTCCTCCTTCCCTTTCTTCAAGCTGATTATTGTCTTAAGGAAATTTCCAGAACCCATTTCCAGATTTTCTCAGATGTCTAACTTCTCATTACCCTGGAAATGACAGCATTTTCAATTTGTTCAAGAATATGAGTGATATTTGAACATAGCAAAAAATTAAAGTCGAGCATTAACACCATTTTATCATCTTCGTTCATACACATATACATAATCACCATTCGATCTATTAATAAGAAATAATCTACAAACCACACAGCTAAGTTCATATCACCCTTAAAGGCACCACCTTTGTTCCCCAATATAAGTCACAACTGATGGGGAGCTTCCATATTTTATATGAAACAAATAGAATATGGGATTTGCATTTGCATACCAGACACTCAATCACACAAAGCAACTAACATTGGAAGCGTTGACCAAGAAGAAGGATAAACAAGTAGTAATTTGTGAATGAAGCTGATTTAGCAATCGATTTAAGTGTAATTTATTAGCCAAAAGCAAGCATCTAGATCCAAGCCAGCACATTTCCCTATCAAGAAAAGGGCATTCCCCAATCACACCAACTAACCCAAAAAGTAAAAGTAAACAGCACAAGAAAGCAAACAGTGACATATCAAGGAACAAGAGTGACATACCAAGGCAGAAGCTAGTTCGCAAAAGGAGTGGAAAGAAGAGGTCTTTTACAAAATGGGTAGAGGTAAATATTCTGAGAAGAAAAGGGCGATGATTGATTTCCCTGAATTGGTAGTTGTAGACTTGTAGTGAGGATTAAGGAAGAAGGAAAGAAGGAAAGACAGAGGTTGGGTATGAATAGTGGAAGAAAGAACAAAAGTGGGTGTGTGAAATGAAGATTGCCAATTTGCCATGGCCCATTTACCAGCCTTTTCTTTTCTTATATAAAAAAAATCAAAACCAAATCAAAAGATGATTTAAAAAAACCACGATAGAATAAAAATGGGATTTTTTTATTCGAGTATTACGAATGGGACAGAGTAGAACAACTCAGGAAGAGTTTATAATTTGCTTGTGTTTATTAGAGGTTGAAAAATGAAACAGGAGGAGGGGGGCCTTAAAAGAGACTAATGAACAATGACAAAAGCTTTGATGGAGATGGGCTGCCTATCTTTTACCAGACTCGAGCTCAAATTGTCTTCATCTGTTCTCTCAAAAAATAAAAGAATTGCTTTTATCTGTAATCTGTTTCTGATTATAATATATCTTATCTGATTGGGTGCTTCCCGCTCTATTTACCTAACCGGAGTGTAATATACTACTGGCCGTTGATCTTCATCAAAGTAGTCTCTGTTAACAGCGAGGTCAAACATTAGCTGTACCGGATCCCCGTCACCCGAAAGACACGAGAAGGAAGCTGAAACAAAAATTAAATATTGAATTGGTCCCGGCGAGGCTCGAACTCGCGACCTTCGGCTCATAAGACCAACGCTCTAACCAACTGAGCTACGGGACCTCCTTGATAGTAAAATTGGGTTACTTTAAATAATACAAGTAAACAACAATTAATCAATGGCCCATGATTAAAATTAACATTAACCGCTAATTTAGAATAACTTTGTATAAATTAGAGAATAAAATACTACTTGAGAGCATTAATTTTTAAGTATTATTAGTACTCAATTAATTAATCATAATTTTCAGAAAATCTAATTATATATGGGCAAACTTCCTACTATGTGTTATATCATCATTGTTATATAAATGTGAACTCAACAAAAAATTTATTTTGGATACATTATTTAATTTCTTATTAAGGTACTATGAAATTCACCCAAACATATATATATATATATATATATATATATAAGCAAGAAAGATCCTAATCCAGGCACATGTCAACATATCCTATAATCTTCTTCTGATCATAGCCCATAATCTTAGTCTTTTATTTTTTAATTTTTCTAAATTTATTTTCATTATATATAATAAAGAAGTCTCAGTCATATTCCTATCTTGTATTAAGACTGAATTTAAAAACAATGGTTGAACACCTAATAAATTAAACACCAAGGAAGTTAACAAGAAAAAGAAATCTCAAATCATAATTATTCAAATCTCAAAAGCTATCTGAAGCAACCTGATTCCACCACGACTAGTTCATACTATATATATATATATAATACATATCCTATTAAACTGTACATTTATCCATTAATTGAACTTGCAAAAATGGATGATTAGGGATTCAGTTTAAGCCAGAAGATTGTGGTGAGTGTTATAATCTCTGTGTTAGTGGTAATTATTTTCATAATTTCATTTTCTTTTTTCTTTAGATATTTTCTTCAAAATTATGGAAGACGATATTCTGTTCTGTATTATATAACATCTCTGATTGCCCCAACTACTGAACCTGCCGGTTCTGGACTCGATCCTCTGGTTATAGCCTCACTACCTGCTTTCACCCATAAGTCAGCTCAAGAACTGCACCGCACTGGTCATGGTGAACCCAAGAACGACTGCTCTGTTTGTTTGGGCTCCATAATCGAGGAAGCCGTGGTTAGGGTTTTACCAAACTGTAAGCACGTGTTTCATGTCGAGTGTATTAATGTTTGGCTTGGTTCGCACACGAGCTGCCCCGTTTGTCGGACCATCGTCGAGCCTAGGTTGCGTTCCTATGTCGAACCAGAGAGTGTTTGTCGCACCATCGTCGAGCCTAGGGTGCGTTCCTATGTCGAACCAGAGAGAGGTGCGCAGACTACTTGCCAGGGTTGATAAGTGTGGTCGGAGAAGGGAAGACTTCATAATCTCTTAGCAGACAAGGATATATATACACACACGCATATGTGTGTATATATATGTATAGTTTAGTAGAAAGAACTTTATATGTATCTGCTCATTTCTGCATTATTTCCTTATATTTTATCCTTTAAATTCCTTCAATTCGTTCTGTTTTTTTAGATATTTAGTAGTTAATGTAATTTTTTTATTTAAAAATATTACAGAAACCATTATTTACTTTAAAAACTGAAAAGAACTTTCATATTTAAACTTTGACGGTAAATATATCAGAAATAATAAAATTACTGTGTACCCTTTATTCAATAATAAATTTATTACAATACCCTTATTAATTTATATAAATAAAAATATAAAAACATTATTAAATAAATTAATACCATTTATTAATAAAAATTATTGCAAATTAAATTTTTTTTCCATCTTCACTGATATTTCCCCATGCAATTACGTAGTGGAAAATGAAGAAATCGGTTTTTTAGTACAAAAATGACATATGAATCCTCTAATTTTTTAAGTTGATTTAATTAAATATATTTTTATATTTTAAATAAATTATTAAAGATACTATGACAATTATTATTAAATAGAAGGGCATCATAATAAATTTTATTTTTAACAATTTAATAATCAATGTAAATTATATAATAGCTTATAAATTATGAAATTTTTATTCAATTTTAAAAAGTTGGTGATTTTCTCTGTATTTCATAAAATTCTAAGGACAATTTCTATAATTTGTCTTTTTTAATTAAATTTTAATTTATATATCAAATTTAACATTTATTATGATAAATAAAGCGAAATTGTTAAAATTACAAGACCAAGAAAACCATATTTCACTTTTTTTGAAAAATTACAAACAACTCATTAAAAGAAAATTTAAAACATAAAATTGGAGAAGTAAGCTAATCCAGTTGGGTATTTGATTTTTATATTATTTGAATTGTATACTCGGATTGATCTACTTTTAAAATAATGAACACCCTAATCAATATATTATTAATAAAATGACATAAAACCCATTCGAAAAAACCAAAATCCCAAGTGATTAATGAATTTAAAACTAGATCATGAGCCAAAACATATATATATCAATTTATAGATACATACATATACACTAATTCTTGACTTTTCGTTGGAAAGACTCATAACTTAAAAAAAAATATAACCAAAAAGTTAAATGCGGAAGTGAAATAATAGAATTTAGAATTCACATTTCTTACACAATAATTTAGAATGTTCAATAGAATTACGTGAATGACATTTCTAGAAAAATAAATGAAAATTAAAGAAATAAATAAAATGCAATATGCTGAGTATTTTAGGACGACCTTCACTACCTTTTGAAGGAAGTCCGAGTGGTAAACTATTCACAACCTTCTTGTTAATTGGGATCTAGATTTTGGTCATCTTGATCTGAAATAGTTAATGAAAGAATGAGTTACACCACACCAGTAAGAATATCACACTACTCACTGATACAGAAATTGAAAGTTAGTAAAAACCATAAAAACAAACAAATGGAACTCTTGATTTAATTAAATTCATTTATCATAAGGAAAAAATTTATTGCATATATTTACCGTTGTGAAATTTTTAAAATCGACCTACAGAAGCAGTAACTCAAATAACATTATAATCTCATATTCAAGTGAGCAAGAACAATAATTTTTTTTTTATTTACCTACTAGTATCTCTAAGGGCCCATAGGGATGTCCCATTACACGTGAACCAATATCTATCATTGTCAATTAACCGGCCGTCCTCATACCTCGTTTGGTATGAGCGCTAAAAATATCATCCCTCAATACCCCGTCCGGATTGAGGGTGAATCGAGTCGTCCCTATACCCCGTCCGGTATGAGCGCCAAAAATATCATTTTTTGATACTCCGTACGGTATGAAGCAACGTTCACGGGAGGGTTTCCTATGTACTCGGTCTGTTTACCATCTCCTAGGATATTCAGTAAGGTTACCATTTATTAACTCACATTACCAAATAATTTTTCGTTTTTCTATTAATTTTTAATTTCATAAATCAACCGTAAATCACACAAGACAAGTAATATATATATCAAGAAAGCACAATTGAATCATTTAACTATTCTAGTATGTCATCATGTATTTAAAATTATAAATTCAACAATCAGTTAAACATGACAAATAAATAACTAACTGGTTCTGCCTCCATTAGTAACTTGTAATTATTCTCAAAGTTTTCTAAATTACACAAAATACTATGTTATCGATTATTAAGCTTCAATTCCATAATAAAAAATAAGGTGAGGAATTCTTATCTGAATCGGTGTCGAAACACCAAATTTTTTATTGCGCCTACTAGCAGTCTCTGAGTTTCTCGAATTTTTTTGCAGAGATTAAAACATGCTTCACGTACTTAAAAATACCTTAAAAAATCCGAAATCAGTGTTAAAAACTTTTTTCAGCAAATTTTAGAATTCCGGCACTGCCGCCCACGACAATGGTTTGCCTTGGCTTGGCTATTTTCGGCCAGTTTTTATCAGTTTCGGCAGGTTTTTATATCCATCCTTGTAAGAAAACATGTTATGTAACGGCCTAAAAAATACTCAAAGGAAAAAGATAATAACTTAAGTGTGGAAGCGAAATAAAAGAGTTAAGGTTTACATTTCTTACACAGTAACTTAAAAGTACTAAACAGCATTACAGAATTCACCCTTTTGAAAGAAACACAAGAAATAAGAAAATAAACGGAAAAGAGAAAATATCTAGCATCTACTCACAATCTTCTTGCGGATCGGACTCTAGAACTTAGTTCTCTTTATCTGAATTGATTAAATAAGGAATAAGCTACACTAGTCCAGTAAGGATATCACACTATATCACCGACACATAAATAAATATGGGTATAAAAACAAAAACAACTAATGGAGTACTAAATTTAGCAAATTCATTTATCAATCATAAAATCATTTACCGTTCACTTACCACAGTGAAATTTATGAAAACAACTATGCAGACAATAATATCATACAGATCATAATTTCATGTGGGATCAGCAACATAGCACATATCATAAATTTATACACATCGTCAAATAACTAAACAATAACTGTCACCTTTTCACCAGCCTACTACTATTTATGGAGGTTCATAAGGATGTCCCCGCTACACGTGACCCATTTCCTTTAACAATCTCAATTACGAGCCGTTTCCATACCTCGTCTGGTATGAGTACTAAATTATTAAATCTCAATATCGATGAAGCGGACTGTCCCCATACCCGTTCGGTATGAGCGCCAAATTATCAAGTCTCCATATCCCGTTTGGTATGAGACAGCGTTCACAGTATGGTTCCCTATGTACCCGGTTCGTCCACCATTTCTCAAGATATTTAGTGAGATTGTCGTTCCATCTATTTATTTAATCACACAACTTCTCATTTTCTTTTAGTCTCCATTTTCTAAATCAACCATGATTAAATAAGTAAACAAACATGCATCAGAGAATGCAATCATATCTCAAATTTTTAATCAAACAGTAGTCACGTAAGGCAGCAATTCATGCATTCAAATCATAAAATTGATAAACAAGATGCCATCATACTTTTAGACTATAAAATAAATCACCAGAAATTAACAGAGAATAATTTTCGGTTCGAGCTCCATTAGCAATTCATAATTAATTATGCACATTTATTTAATTTGTACAAATGTCATATTATTATTTATTTAGACTTCAATTCTATGATAGGGAATAGGGTGAGAGATCCTTACTCGATTTGATGCCTGAAAAGGTAAAATGTTTGAAAGCGACTACAGACGATTTTCAAGTTCCCTAAATTTTTCTTTGAGAATTAAAACGCACTAATAATACCTACAAATATCCCAAAAAAACTCAAAATCAGTCTCGGGGCCCCATTGACCAATTTCAAAATTTTGGCACGGCGGCTCTGCCGTGCTTCAGCGACAGCGTCATCGCCCACGGCGACGGTCCACCTCGGATCCACTATTTTTGGCCGAATTTGGCCTATTTTGCATCGATCATTACGAGAAAACACATTAAAGGGCCTCGATTGGCCTAAAAATATAAAAAAATCGAAACTCACCAGCGGCGAGGCTCTCCGGTGCAGCGACTCCTCCGGGTCACGTTGCAGTTGGGTGTTTTGTTCTGGTCAACCTGTAGAGAAGGACATGATGATCACAACGGTGAAAAAATTACACATAACGAGAATACGGAAGGACCTCATCGGAGGCTTTTTGTGAAATTCTCCGTGGTGGCACCGCCGGGCTTCACTGGGGTTTTTCGGCCACTTGGCCTGTCTTTTTGCTCTGATTTGGCCATGGGTGAGCTTAAAATTGAATTTTGAGCAAAAAGAAAAGTTTTTACCTTTTTTGGCGGTCGGAAAGGGTTCCGATGCGGCAGCGGGTGGTGGCGGCTCCTTCCCGGCGGCCAGGTCTTCTCCTCCGGTGAGGGGTTCTGGCAGCTAGGGTTAGGGTTTGGTGCGAATGGAGGTTATTTATATCCGTCCGTTTTTTATCTAGGCCGTCTATCGTGTTTGATTTGGACCGTCCGATCGTAAATAAATAGAGAGTGAATCTAGACCGTTCATTGTGATCCAATCTGGATCGACCATCGCAATTCACTCTAAACCGTTCGATTGTGTTCAAATCTGACCGTTCGATCGCATTTGGGAGGGAACGCATCTAGGTCGTTCATGCACGCGAAAATGGATTTGGGCCCTTCGATCGCGGGTATGCGGATTGCCCGCGTGGCACCATGTCAGAGTTCGTTGCCACACGGCGCGTCTTAATTCACCGAGCCTGCTGACTGGGCGTCTGACGTACTGAAACTTTCTAAACTTGTATTTTAGCCCCTGTTTTCTAATTTTTCTATCAAAAATATTCACAGAACTCAAAATTTCACCCATTTTTTTCAAAATTATTTTCAATTTAATTCTCAATCAATTTTACTTTATTTTTACACTAAATTAAATGAAAATAAATTATAAAAATTATATTTATAAATTTTAAATTACATACAATTTATTTTGGTGTGCTACAACTCTCCCTCCCTTAAAGAAAATTTGATCCTTCAAATTTGTCTCTCACTCTCAATTAAACAATTGGAAATATTAGACTCTAAAGTCTTATTCTAGCTCCCACGTAGTCTCCCTTGGTGTGTGGTTCTACCATATGACATTTACAAAAGGAATTTCTCAGTTGCAGAGTAATTTGCTCTTTCGATCCACAATACCGACCGATATTTTCTCGTATGATAGATTTTCCTGGAGTGGAAGAGAATCGTGGGCCAAGACATGAGAGGAGTCCAGTCTGTACTTGCGCAACATGGATACATAAAACACATTATGTAGGTTGAAAAGTTCTGGAGGCAGTGCTAGTCTGTAGGTGGCGGTACCAATTTTGTCTAAGATTTCAAATAGTCCAATAAATCAGGGGTTTAGTTTTTCCCTCTTGCCGAACCTACTGATTCCCTTAAAATGAGTGACCTTAAGGAACACCCGATCGCCTTTCTCAAATTCTAAATCCCTCCTCCGGGTGTCTGTATAACTCTTCTGCTTGTTTTGAGCCATCTGGATGTTCTTCCTGATCTTAATTATTTTGAATGTAGTATCCTCTATTAGATCTGGGCTGAATAATTTTCTATCACCCACTTCTTCCCAACAAATCGGCGATCTGCATGAGCGCCCATATAAAGCCTCATACAGAACCATGTCAATACTCACTTGGTAGCTGTTGTTGTAGGCAAACTTTATCAGGGGTAGATGGTCATCCCAATGGCCCCCAAAGTCAAGAATACAAGCTCGGAGCATATCCTCAAATGTGCGGATTATCCTTTTTGATTGTCCATCGGTCTGATGGTAAAATGCAGTACTAAGGGACAACTTCATTTCTATGGCTTGCTGAAAGCTGTACCAAAATCGAGAAGTGAACCTGGGGTCCCTGTCAGACACTACTGTCACTGGCACTCTATGTAATCTAACTATTTTTCGGATATATATTCTTATTAATTTATCCAAGGGATCGGTTATCTTGATGGCTCAGAAGTGGAAAGACTTGGTGAGCTGGTCAATAATTACCCAGACGACATCATGTTCTGAGCGTGTGTTAGGTAATCCTATCACGAAGTCTATAGTGACATGTTCTCACTTATATTCTGGAATCAGTAATGGCTAAAGTAGCCCGTCTGGGCGTTGATGCTCTGTCTTGACCTGCTGACATACCAAATACTTAGAAATAAAGTCAATTATATCTCTTTTCATCCCATTCTCCCAAATTCAGGATTGCATACTTTGGTACATCTTAATGCTTCCGGGATGCATGGCAAACTTTAAGATATGGGCCTCCGTCATAATGTCCTTCTTTAACTCACTATCATATAGAACACACATCCTGTCTTGGAATCTGAGCAACCCATCAGCGAAAACTCAAAATTTTGAGTTAGCTCCATGTTCTGCATCTTTCTTGAGGGCTGCTATAGTGGAGTCAGCGGACTGAGCTTCCCTTATTCTCTGAATTAACTCAGGTTGAATGGTCAGGTGGCCCAAACATGTGACTCTCCTCAGGTTCTGAACTCGTACCTATTGTGCGGCCCCTATCTGCCTGCATTATGAAACCATCAATTGGGCTAATATACCTGTATTTTTCTTACTGACTGCATCGGCTACAACGTTGCCCTTACCCGGGTGATATAAGATGTCGCAATCATAGTCCTTGAGAAGTTTTATCCACATTCTCTTACGCATGTCGAGATCCTTCTGAATGAATATGTATTTGAAACTCTTGTAATCGATATAGATCTGAAAGGTCTCCCCATACAAATAATGGCGTCAAGTTTTTAAGGTGCGTATGATTGTAGTAAGCTCTAAGTCGTGGGTGGGATAGTTTTTCTCATGACTTTTCAATTGTCTAGACCCATAAGCTATGACCTTCATGTGTTGCATCAACACACAACCCATATCTAGGTAGGAGGCATCACTGTAAACTGTATATCCACCTGATCTGTTTGATAAGGCCAACACAAGTGCAGTAGTCAGCCGCTTCTTTAGTTCTGAAAAACTTCTTTCACAGTTCTCGTTCCGCTCAAATTTGACATTCTTCTTCGTGAGCCGAGTCAGATGAGCAGGTAGACTAGAAAATCCTTCCACAAACCTGCAATAATAACCTGTAATTCTCAGGAAACTACGGATCTCCTTAATTGATGTCAATTTTTCCCAACTGAGCACTGTTTCAACCTTTTCGGGGTTCACTGACACTCCATCCTTTGATATGATGTGTCCTAGGAAGGTGGTTTGTTCAACTCAGAACACACACTTACTCAACTTTGCATACAACTTTTTTTATCTAAGAACCTGCAAAACTTGAGTCAGATGGTGGGCATGTTCCTCATGTCATCAATGAACACAATAACAAAGTAATCCAGGAATTGTCTGAAAATCCTGTTCATCAAGTCCATGAAGATGGCTGGAGCGTTGATTAGTCCAAAAAGCATGACCAGGAACTCATAGTGCTCGTACCTAGTTCGAAAGGTTGTCTTAGGGATGTCTTCTGCGATGATTTTTACTTGATGGTAACCTGAACGCATGTCTATTTTGGAAAAAACCTAGACACCCTGTAACTGATTGAAGAGGTCATCAATCCTAGGGAGGGGATACTTGTTCTTGATTGTGATTCGTTCAGACCTCTGTAATCAATACATATCATCAACATCCCATCTCCCTTTATAGCAAATGTGACTTCGACGCCCCAAGGGGATACACTATATCGAATAAACTCATTGTCCTGTAATTCAGTGATCGGTTTTCTCAGTTCTTCTATCTCAACACGGCTCATGCGGCAAGGAGGGACCGAAATAGGCTGGGTGCCTGGCTGAAGGTCTATGATGAATTTGACTTCTCTGTCCACTGGCAGTCCAGGTAATTCATCCAGAAACACATATGGAAAGTCTCATATTACCTAAATCTCTTGAATACAAATCTCTTCCTTGGGTTTGCCTAGTTAGAGAAAACAGCTGAGTTAAAGTACTTGATAATAAGAAAATTTATCGTGAGGGAAAAAATGCTAAACGATTTTATTAATTTGTAAATGACTCTTCATTAGGAGGATTGAATACAACCTTTTTGCTAAAACAATCTACAGTGGTGTGTTACGCCGCTAGCTAGTTCATTCCTAAAATTACATTAGAGTCCCATGTGTCTAATTCTATTAGGTCCACCATCAATTTTCTATCTGTTATATCTATGACACAGGCTTTGTATATAGCTTTTTCCAATAGTGTCATACTCCCAACGGTTGACACAAACAACACATAATCAAGTTTATCAAGTAATACATTAAATTTTGATGCAAAAATAAATGAAACAAATAAATGTGATGCACCAGTATCAATCAAAATATGAGCAAGATAGTTACAGATAGTGTACATACCTTGTACCATAACTGGGTTGGCTTCTGCATCCTGCTGGTGAGATTGTAAGCTCTGCCTTAGATAGGAGGTCTGCTCTAATTCTGGTTCCTTGGGCACTTCCTCACATAATGTTGGGCACTACCACATATGCGACATATGTTGTTGAGGTGATAGTAGGGTCAGTCCCAATGATCCATGCCACAATGCTGACAGATCTTACCGCATCTTGCCATTGGAGCCTGAAGGGGAGCCCGGATCACTGGCCTGAGCCTGTCGTTCTGTTTAACAGGTGCAGTAGGTGCTGGTCTGTGGGGTAGAGCTGAGGGTTTGAGGTTCCCTATTGCTTGAGAGAATGTGCGGAAGCTCCTCTCCACCAGCTGTGCCTTGGCCAGAACATCCGAATAAGTCTTGAGCACCAACACAAATAAATGCTGTCTGATCTCTGGGCGGAGACCCCACTCGAACCTTCTAGCATTCCTGCCTTCATCCAACAATGTTTCAGGGGCATATCGGCCCAACTTTAGAAACTTACGAGCATATTCTAACACAGTTATGTCCCTCTAGACCAACTGTACAAACTCCATCTCCTTCAGATGTCAGAGATGCTCTGGAAGGTATTCTGCATGAAAAGCCGACAGAAACTGTTCCCAAGTAACTGGAACAGGCAGGGTGGTCTGTTTGAGTTCCTACCAGCGGTCTGCTTCTCTCACTAGCATGTAGGTAACAAGGGTGACTTTCTGTCTGGGAGTCACTCCTAGGATCTTGAAGGCATTCTCTGTCTCCGCTAACTAGTACTCAGCATCTTCAAAAGAAGATCCCCTTGTAAAAGTAGATGGGTTTAATCTCTTATACCTCTCTATGTAGCCTGGGTCCATCATGGGAGGAGCTAGGTCCTGTGGAAGAGGAACTAGGCCATGCTAAGGATGGACTGGGTGGCCCTGTGGTTATACTTGCTGATACGGTGGCAGTACCGGGTGGTACTGTGGCTGGGGCACCATATCATACTGTGGTGGTGCCAGGTGGTACTATGGATGAGCATGGTCGTACCAGGGTGGCTCAGGATCCTCTCGTTGTAGAGGTGGCTCAACCTGTGGTAGTGGAAGAAGGTCAAGTAGCTCCTTTATTTCCTCCCAGCCCTGTTGGACAGCAATGAGTCTCTTCAGCATCTAAAATATCCGGTCAACATCTTCTCTAAGTGAGCCATCTCTGACTGTTCAATTTAGTGGGGGTCTTCATTTCCTCATCTATCTGTACCTGTATTTCACAAGGAGCGATTGAGTGATAATCTATTGTTTTAGTGTTCCCTAAAAATTTTGTGTAAGGAATGGGTCCGAGGAACACGGCTCTGATACCAACTGTAATGGCCCCGAAAATACCCAAAAGAAATAGATAATAACTTAAGTGTGGAAGCAAAATAAAAGGGTTATGGTTTACGTTCCTTACACAATAACTTCAAAGTACTAAACAGTATTACAGAATTCACCATTTTGAAAGAAACACAAGAAATAAGAAAATAAACGGAAAAGAGAAAATATATAGCATCTACTCATAATTTTTTTGCAAATCGGGCTCTAGAACCTGGTCCTCTTAATTTGAATTAGTTAAATGAGGAATGAGCTACACTAGTTCAGTAAGGATATCACACTATATCACCGACACAGAAATAAAGGTGGGTATAAAAATAAAAATAACTAATGAAGCACTAAATTTAGTAAATTCATTTATTAATCATAAATCATTTACTGTTCACTTACCGTAGTGGAATTTATGAAAAAAACCTATGCAGACAATAATATCATATGGATCATAATTTCATATGGGATTAGCAACATAGCACATATAATAAATCTATACACATCGTCAAATAACTAAACAATAATGGTCACCTTTTTACCAGCCTACTAGTATCTATGAGAGTTTATAGGGATGTCTTTGCTACACGTGACCCATTTCCTTTAACAATCTCAATTATGAGTCATTCCCATACCCCGTCCGGTATGAGCACCAGATTATCAAGTTTCTATACCCTATTTGGTATGAGACAACGTTCACAGTAGGGTTCTCTATCTACCTGGTCCGTCCACCATCTCCCAGGATATCTAGTAATACTGTCGTTCTATCTGTTTATTTAATCACACAACTTTTCCGTTTTTCTTTAGTCTTCATTTTCTAAATCAACCATGATCACAAAAGTAAACAAACATGCATAAGGGAATGCAATCATATCTCAATTTTCCAATCAAACAGTAGTCACATAAGGCAGTAATTCATGCATTCAAACTATAAAATTGATAAACCAGATACCATCATGCTTTTAGACTGTAAAATAAATTAACAGAAATTAACAGAGAACAATTTTCGGTTCGGGCTCCATTAGCAACCTGTAATTAATTATGCATATTTATTTAATTTGTACAAATACCATATTATTATTTATTTAGACTTCAATTCTATGATAGGGAATAGAGTGAGGGATCCTTACTCAATTTGATACCCGAAAAGCTAAACTGTTCGACTGTGCCTACAGGCGATTCTCGAATTCCCTGAATTTTTCTTTAAGAATTAAAACGCACTAATAGTACCTACAAATGTCCCAAACAAACCCAAAATTAGTCCCGGCATGGGCAGCGGCGGTCCGCCTCAGGTCGACTGTTTTCGGCCGAATTTGACCGATTTTCTATCGATCCCTACGGGAAAATACGTTAAAGGGCCTCGGTTGGCCAGAAAAACATAAAAAACTGAAACTCACAGGTGGCGGGGCTCTACAGTGCGATGGATCCTCCGGCTCACGTTGCAGTTGGGTTTTTTTTTGCTCCGGTCAACCTGTATTGAAGGACACGCTTATCACAACGGTGAAAAAATTACACAAAACGAAAATCGGGAAGGGCCTCATCGGAGGCATTTAACGAAATTCTATGCGGTAGCGTCGCGGGGATTCACCGGTATTTTTCAGCCAATTGGCCTGTCTTTTTGCTCCGATTTGGCTATGAGTGAGCTTAAAATTGAATTTCAAACAAAAAGGGAAGGCTTTACCTTTTTTGGCAATCAAAAAGGGTTTCGGTACGGCGGCGAGTGGCAGCGAATCCTTCTCGGCGACCAGGTCTTCTTCTCCGGCGAGGGGTTCTGGCGGCTAGGGTTAGGGTTTGGTGTGGATGGGGGTTATTTATATCTATCCACTTTTAATCTGGGCTGTCCATTGTGTTTGATCTGGACTGTCCAATCGTGATTAAATAGGGAGTGAATCTGGGCCGGTCATCGCGATCAAATCTGGATCATCCATCGCGATCCACTATAGACCATCCAATCGCGTCCAAATCTGACCATTTGATCGCGTTTGGGGAGAGAACGCATCTGGGCCGTCCGTGTGCATGGGAAAACGGATCTGGGCCGTTCAATCGTGGACATGCGGATCGCCCACATGGCCTCCCGCGTGGCACCGCGTCAGCGTTCGCTGCCACGCGGCGTGTCCTGATTCACTGGGCCTTCTGACCGGGCGTCTAACATGGCAAATCTTTTCAAAATTGTATTTTACCTATATTTTTCGATTTTTCTTTCAAAAATACCCTCAGAATCCAAAATTTTGCCCATTTTCTCCAAATTTTTTTTAATTTAATCATCGATCAATTTTACTTCATTTTTACTCTAAATTAAATAAAAAATAAATTACAAAAATTATATTTAGAAATTTTAAATTACATACAATTTATTTTGGGGTGTCATACGTTAGGGGGTCTTAGTTAGTCGAAAAATGTCTAAAAATAGAAACCTACCTGCGGTGAGATTTTTCAGTACGACTGCTTTGCCGGCTCACCTTCGCGACTAGGTATTTTTCTTCGATCAACTTGTAGAAAACTGAACGATGAACATAATGGTAGAAAAATCGCACGAAACAGGAAACGGGAAGGGGTTCATCGAAGGTGATTGTAGATTTTTGCCTGCGATTTTCGGCTCATACGCTGTTCCTTTTGCTCCAATTTGGCCATAAGGGTACTTGGAATCAAATTCTAAGCGGATAGGAGAATTTTTACCTTTTTTGGCGGTCAAAGGTGGCTCTAATGTGGCGGCGGGCGGAAGTTGGCTCCCTTATCCGGCAACTGGTTCTTCTTCTCTAGTGGGAGGTTGGCGGCTAGGGTTTGATTCGGTGTGATGCAAAATATTTATACTTATATCGCGTAAATTTAAGTCGTTTATTGTGTTTGATCTCAATCGTCTAATCGTATTTAAAGAGAAAATGAATCTAAACCGTTCATCGCGTTTAATCGCAACCGTCCGATCGCACCAGATGAGGGAACGAATCCGGACCGTCCACATGCGGGAACGCTTTTAGGTCGTCTGATCGCGGAGCATGTGGATTGCCAACGTGACCTCCCGCGTGCCACCGAGTAAGCGTGTCTTACCACGCGGTGGGCTCCGGTTCGTTGAGGCTACTAACTAGGCAGTCCTACGTGGTGTAATTTTTCTTAATTGTGTTCTAATATCTAGTTTTCGATTTTTCTTCCAAAAACACCATCCGAATTCAAATTTTCACTCATTTTTCTAAATTTATTTTCAATTTCGTACTCAACCTATTTTTTCCATAATTTCACATTATATTAAATTTTATTAATTTTAAAATTAAATTTTTATATATTTTTACAATTTTAAAATTAATTATGGACCAAATTCTAAAATCGAGTATTACATTTATAGACACATACATTGTAATGGCCCTGAAAATTCAAAAGAAAATACATATAATAATCTGAGTGCGAAAGTGAAATAAAAGATTAAGGTTAATGTCTTTTACACAATAACTTAAAAGTACTAAATAACATCACGGAATAAGTTCTCTGAAAGAAATATGAGAAATGAGAAAAATAAAGGAAACTATAAAGTATCTAGCATCTACTCGCAGTCTTCTTGTGGATCGGGCTCGGGAACCAGGTCCTCCTGATCTGAAATGGTTAAATAAGGAATGAGCTACATTAACCGAGTAAGGACATCACACTATATCACCGCTACAGAAGCAAAGGCTGGTAGAAAATCAAAACAACTAATGGAGCAGTAGATTTAAACCAATACATTTATTTAAAATAAAACCATTTACCTTTTTTCTTACCCTTGGAGAACCTGTGAAAACAACATATAAAGACAATAACATCATACAAATCACAATTTCATGCATAATCAGTAACATAAAACATATCATAAATCCGTATTCATTAACAATAATTGATTATTACCGTTTCTCGTTTTCACCAGCCTATTAATATCCCATGGGGATCCATCAGGGTATCCCCGCTATATGTGAACCATTCTCCTTAATAATTTTAATTCCAGGGCCGTCCCCATACCCCGTCCGGTATGAGCGCCAAGACATTAAATCTCAATACCCCGTCCGGTATGAGTACCAAATGCCAAAGTCTCTATACTCCGTCTGGTATGAGACAACGTTCACGGTAGAGTTCCTTATGAACCCGATCCGTCCACCATCTTCTAAGATATCTAGTGAGACTATCACCTTATCTGTTTTCCTTTAGTCTCCGTTATCAAGTTATACATAATCACATAAACAATAAATATGCACCTGGTAATACAATCATATCTTAAATTCTAAAATCACGCATTGGTCAAGTAAGACAGTAATACATACATTTAAAACCATAGAATAGATAAACCAGATACCATAATGCATTTAAACTATAAAATAAATCAAACAGGAATCGACAGAGAATAATGTCCAGTTCGGGCTCCAGTAGTAATCTTAATTAATTATGCATATCTATTTAATTTGTACAAAATATAATATTATCATTTATTCAAACTTCAATCCCATGATAGGAAATAGGGTGAGGGGTCCTTACTTGATTCGACGCTGAAAACTAGATGATTACCTATGGGCGGTCCCTAGGTTCCCTGAATTTTCTTTCGGGAATTAAAACGCGCTTACGGTACCTACAAATGTCCCAAATAACCCAAAATCAGTCCTAGGGCCTACTCGACCAATTTCAAAAATCCGGCATGGCGGTTCTGCCGCGCTCCGACGACGGCGCCACCGCCCGCGGCGGCGATCTACCACGGGTTGGCTATTTTCGGCCGTTTTTGGCCAAATTCAGCCAAACTTGCATCAGTTTCTGTGAGAAAACACATTTAGAGCCCTCGGTGGGCCCAAAAAAATGTAGAAAACCGAATCTCACCAGCGGTGGGGCTCTCTAGTGCAGCAGCTCCTCTGCCTCACGTTGCGATTGGGTGTTTTGCTCCGGTCAACCTGTAGAAGAGGAAACGGTGATCACAACGGTAGAAAAATCACATCGAACAGGAATCGGAAAGGGCCCCATCGGAGGCAAAAATTAAAACACCCTGCGGCGGCACCGCTGAGCTTCGGCGGCGTTTTTCGGCCAATTGGCTGGTCCTTTCACTCCGATTTGGCCATGGGTGGGTTTGAAATCAAATTCTGAGCAAAAAGTAGAATTTTTACATCGTTTGGCAGTCAAAAATTGCTCCGGTGCGGCGGTGGCTGGGCTGTCTTCTCCGGCGAATGGCTCTATCGGCTAGGGTTAGGGTTTGGGTGCGGATGGGGTTATTTATACCAATCCGTTTTTTTATCTAGGCCGTCAATCACTTTTAATATGTACCGTCCGATCGCGATTAAATAGGGAGTGAATATGGATCATTCATCGCGATTCAATCTGGACCATCCGTACGCGATTCAATCTGAACCGTCCGTGCGCGATGCAATCTGGGTCGTCCGTACGCGTTTTTGATCTGGGCCGTTCGTGCACGCGAGAACGGATCTCAGCCGTTCAATCGCGCGCACGCGGATCACCCACGTGGCTCCCCCCCGGTGGCCTCCCGCGTCAGCACCTCTGCCACCTGGTGCACCCTGGTTGGTCGAGGCTGCTGATCGGGCATCTGACGTGGCGTGTTTTTTTCAAATTACATTTTGTCCCACGTTTTCCGATTTCTTCTTCAAAAATACTTCCAGAACCTAAATTTTTATCCATTTTTCACCAAATATCTTTCAATCTCACCCCTCTCTATTTTCCTCCATTTTTACACAAAATAATTTAAAAAAATTACTTTTATTAATTTTAAATTTTATTGTATTTTGGGGTGGGTGTTACATACATATACAATAATCATTCAATCAAAACAATCTAAATGATTTCCAACTGACGATAAATAGTCTAATAAATTTATATGATTATAGTTAGTTGTCGGAGAAATTATCGAAACTTTTAACTATATCAAAATATTTATATTATAATTTATAGTCACAGTATCCTCCCTTATTTCTTTCGTTATTTATTTTTGAGTTTAAAGATTAATTTTTTCAAGCAAAAAATTATTAAATGGATAATACTTAGAATTTTTAGTGTTAATATATTAACACTAAATTTCAAATATTAAAGCATCTATATAAATTAATTTTCATAATTAACCACATTAAATTGGAATAAATGTTTATTTAATAATGTTTGTATATATTGTTTACTAAGAACCACTAGAAAAACGATCCTCTAAAAAATATATTCAATGTTTATATATATATATATATATTGTTTTTAAGAAATATCATTCAATTATATTTACTCAAGGCTACCAAAAGAAATAAAATCGAAACCAATAGATGTAATATTCATTACTCGATTACCATGATAAAGCTTTATCCTAATTAACTTTCCAACTTTCTACCTTTGCATGCAAATCTCTGGCGTGTATATATATATATATATATATATATATATATATATATATAAATATTAGACTTTATTAATTAAGGAACATTAAAGATTTTTATTAAATTTTTGGATCTTCCCTACAGCTTTAATTTCCTGAAATTTTCAAACAAAATCTTTATGAAATCAAGGAAGGTGAAAGTCTTAATGAATTTGATATTTTCCTGAGTTGTGTTGATATGAAACTTGAACTGATCGGTGGTCTGTACACAACCAGTTGCCAATTATATAAATATATAAATAGTGTAATCCTATATATAAATAAATGAAAAGGACCCACACGTAAAACCCAAAGTTGGAATCACTTATTATGGATATACATACACACACACGCACGCATATATATATATATATATATATATATATATATACACACGTATTAATTACTGCAGAAGCCATATACACATATACTTTCCATTTAAAGCTCTAATTCATTAATGAAACTAATTCTATAATTGTATTTGCTGGTAAACTACAATCAATTGCTCTAAGATTGTATTTTTTTTATTATCTTCTTAAGACAATTTTTATTAGATTAATATTGGGTAAAGAAAGATTCGATTGCAATCTTTTCCTTCAAATTTTGAAATATATATATATATATATCTATATATATATCTTAAGTTGATGTTGCATTGCATGCCACCCTGTAAGAAATTGGTTCCTATATTTATTAAATCTCTTAATAGATCTATATTAATTAATTTCATACCTTGTTAGATATATATGTATACTTAATATTATACATCAATGTCTAAACATAGCATGCTATGTATTATATGCTATGCTATATTTCACCAATGAAATTATACATGTACATATTTTTTCCAAAATATTTATTGCCTTCCTTGTTTTCTTTCGTAGTCTACAAGGCTTTAGGGGTTATTAATTATTATTATTATTTATCATATACTTCTCTTTCCATCTAATCTACATAGTACGGGCTTAACCAATAATTAATTAAAAGTTATTAATTACCATTCAATTAAATAATTAGTATATTGGAATTAAATTATTTTTCATATACGTCATAATTTAAAATTTATATTTATTAAATTATAATTAATATATATTATTTAAATAATAAATGTAGGAATTTATTAAAAAATTATATATTTTATTTTTATAAATTTAAATTTTGAAGGCAATTAATTGTTTAATTTTAACATCATATTAATTATATAAGATAATACCAATATGCGGTGATCTACACTTCCAAACTTGTTCTTTTTTTTTTTTTAATTAAAAATTTTAATTATAAATAATAGATTGTATGTATATATTTTTTCCAGCTTTATCTTTTGAAATGATGACGAATAATCATTAAATGTCTCTAAAAAATATAAAATATAAAATTAAGATTATAAAGTATAAGTTTAAGATTAACCATTTATATTTTGTAAAATCTTGCTCTTAAACCAACTAATAAATTTTCATATTCAATGCAATGAGAAAGATGATAGCTAGAAATGATAGAGGTTTGCTTATTGTACAAATAGAAACATACTTTCTCAGAGATTTTGAGACATATAATTAATATACGGGTCATTTATCATTTACCATACATGTAAAATTCGTGAATAAAGACAAATATATATATATATATATATTCACAGTATGAACACTCGTACACATACACGAACACATTATATATATATATATATATGTGTGAGATTTCGTGCAAAAATTTGAGAGAGAGAGAGAGAGAGAGTAAAAGATTTTGAAGTTTTGATTGATGATTGATTGGTTTTGTTTTGTTTTTTTTTTTCTCGGACAAGCAAAATTTTCCGAGAAAATCCCGGGAACCCATGTATTTAGATTGTTTTTATTATTATTATTATTATTCAGAAATTGGTAAAATAGTGAGGGAGTGATGTTTGAAAAGCTGAAAATAAGGGTGGACTAGTTTCCTAAATGCCACTTGTTCATTATGCAGAGGGGAAATAGGCACTTTCAACTCCACCTTTCTTTGAGATTTGATTTCCTTTTATCTCGGTTTTTTGAATGATTTTTGTTTCTTGTTTTAGATTTGTGATCTTGAAAATTGGGATTCTTGTTACTTTCTTGTTTCTCTACTCCCTCGCCTGTCTTCCTTTCCTGTTTTATAATAAACATTTCATTTTTCTCTCATTTTCTTGGCTTGAAGAAAAGAAATCAAGACCCAGAAAATGTGCAGCAGTGATAACGATGGTGATTATAACTATAATTATTCAACTTTTACTTTCAAGAAACCAAAGAGACAGAAAGTGCCCAAGAGAGGTCCTGGAGTTGCAGAACTGGAGAAGATCTTGAGAGATCAAAACAGGAAACTCGATCATCCTGATACTTCATCTTCATTATATTCTCCTTCTTCACCAAATTCTTGCCATCACTATCTTCATCCTCAACCTCCTAATTTCTTTTCTTCTACTACTTTCTCCCATCTTAATCCAACAACTACTGGTAATGTCACTCCAACTTCCGCTCAAATCCCTTCTGGGTATTCATTTCCCATAACTCCTCTCAGCAAATCCAATCAAAATCACATGTTGCAGAGAAAGCATTCTCAAATGGTAAAATTATCAATTAGTAATTTTTTTTTTTTTTTTTAACCTTAAGTTTCAGGAAACATTGCTTCAATTTGTGGGTAAAAATGATTGCAGGTTAATTTGTTTGTAGACTCATCACTGCCATCTTTCCCCACCTCATCATTTTATCGTCGTGTAGAGCTCCCTTCAAACCAAACATCCAATCAACATTATGCATCCATATTGCCCCAGGAAGAAAAGGTATATTCATCTTCATTTCCTACTATACTTTTTTTTTAAAAAAATTAGTTCAACTTTACTCTGTGTATTGTTCTTGGATTGATTTGTCTTACTTGTTGAAACCATTTTCTTCATCAGTTTTTATATGAATTGATTTTTGTTTCTTAAATTAATCTCTGCAACCGGGTATTGAATTGATTTTCATATGGCATTCAAATAATTTCTTATATGTTGAGCAGACAGGATTAGTGAATAAGAGCCTGTTTCTAAGCCATTTCTTACTGTCTCTTTTCAATTTTGATGGACTTGTGTAAAAATTGAGCATTCAATGTTTATGTCACTCTGATTATGTTAAAACAGATCATAGGCACGAAACGGCAGCAATCTTTTTCTTTCGAAAACACTCAGATTCCTCCATTAGTCCGCTACCAATGCTCCCCTCACTTGAATTCTTCTAGTCTGAGTCACAGCAGATCTAATATTGGACTCACCCACATTACCTCCAGGTTGGCCTAATTTTGTTTTGATAACATATATTTATGTATGTATGTATGGTTTTTTAACAGCTGCTGATGATCCATTTTTCTTGCTGAATTTTCAGGGAAGCAATGGTAGGCATCTCTCTAGACCTGAACTCGAAAACTTCTGCTGCAGCCGGTGGCAATTCCATCACATTTGCCTCAAATTCCTCAACATCATCTCAAAATTGTCAACAAGAATTCTCCAAATTCAGTCCATTTTCTATCCAAGTAACGGTTTTTCCTTTTCCCCAATTGAAAATTTCTCCGTGTTTGTGTACAAAATCCGCGGTTTACTTATATGTTATCTTTTTCGGTTTGATTAAGTATGAAAAGAAGGAAAGCATTGAGGAGTTACAGCAAAGATCAGGCACTAGTTCATCAACTCACAAGACACTCTTTTACAGCTTCTTGCCAACAGAACATGAGCAGGAGGATGGAGCAGAAACAACTCTTAGCTTAAATGGCCGAACTTTTGAAACAAAATCAGATGGCATTGATCTCAGCCTAAAGCTCTGAGTAGGCTCACATTATTACCTTATACATACATATATATATATATGTCTTGAGTGAAAAAAGATTATTAGGTTATGCAAACTTCATTTAAAGTTTTCCGGCTTGAAACGAGCTATTTTCATTCAACATATGCTTACATTTGTTGTTGATGCTATTTTCATCTTGATTAGCTCTTGTTTTTGGTTTCCATAATCAATGATTGATGATGATGAATTATGAAAAATGAGATTGCCAGGTGAAATACTTCAGATGTTTACAGTGTTTTATTATATAAGCACAAAAGAGAATTGCAACAAGTGAATATGTGTAAGTTCTGAAACCAAATTGGAAATTAAACCCTCAAATTATGCTAGATAAGCATAATTTTATATATGGGTTATTTAGGTACCTATATAATGGGAATATGACCTCATTTCCACCCAAGAAAACCAGTAAGAACAAAAAGCAGAACTAGAGATAATGGATATAGCAGATATGCGAAAATGCCAAAGATTAGTGGAATCCTCGTGCTCAGGCTAGCAAGAAGTCCTACTGTGGTGCAAACAACGAAAACAACGAGGACTTCAGCCGAGACATCCCATATTAAATCACGTAAAATAATAAGCATCAGGAAGACGGTTAAACCCATCATATTGTTCAAGAAGACTCCTCCATAAATCTGCAAGAAAGAAGTTCCAAATTCAAATTAGTATTTTCGCCTGATGGAAAAAGAGTATGATTCAAACACAAAGTCATTGTCCGAGTTAAAGATTTGATCAGAGAAAAAAATTTTGAACTAACCTCACAAAAAGTGAGAGAGAGTGCTTTTTCTGTCTTCTCAAGGGCAGTTTTTATAGAAGAAATTGCAGATTTGTAGTTCAAGGCCAAGGGCACGATGGAATAGGAAACTAAGAATGAGGGAATGCCTGCTCCATCAGCAAATGCTTGGATACTTTGCATGAGGGGACTACCAAGGAAAAGTGTCATAGCAGTTCCAAGAATGATTAGGAAAGCAGCCTTGCAGTAGTTCCACATTAGGTCCAATCTACTTTTTATTTCTTGTTTTCTCCTCTCTATCAGGTTCTCGTGATCCCCAGTAGGTGCCTGCAATTCATGTGTGAATCAGAAAGTTAATGTATATATATACATGTATGAACTGTATGTATGTATGTAATGGTTAGAACTGAAAAAAGTCCTGACATACAGGAGCTGCAACCATGTATTGAACTCTGTTTTCATCTTGCGTCTGCTTATTCCCAAAATCTTTGTTGGCTTTTTTAACCCATCTCATAAGTCCATGAACAAACTCGGCTTCACATATTTTACCATCACCTGAGATATCGAACTCTCCCATGATCTTTGCTGCAAAATCAGATTCATCAAGTCCAACTCGATCGATGTTCATTCCCATGATGAATAATTCTATTTCTTCAGGTGATAAAGCCTTATCTCCATTCTTGTCAATCCGTTTAAATAGTCTGGAATATAACCAAGTGATAGATGATACTTATTAAGAAATTGATTGAACCAGTTATTTTAAAAATTTAAACTGATAAAAAAAATTCAATGCATTTGAATAAAAAGCATGAATTATATGTTAGACTAAAAGCATGAATTATACATAAGTTCATGATACCTTATAGGAAGTTAAGTTTTAATAAAAATGAGAGAAACAGGATTTTAACAAGAAACTTCTGGTTCAGATATCACATAAAGTAATTGATTAAATCGATTATCTCAAATTTTAAATTGATATGAAAGAGTCTACCATGGACTCTAAGCAACTTACGTTTTTATTTTTGCCTTATCAGGCTTGCCATTGGAGGTGAGAAGCTTCTGTAATAAGTGCTTTTGAACATACTGATACATCAAAAACTCAAGCCTCTTGTCTTGAATCCATGGCTGAAATACCTGCTCATGCACGAGTATATTATCTCTAACTTGGTCAGAAATATCATATAGTGGAAAACCCTCTACATACACACACACACACACACACACACACACACATATATGTATTACCTGGTAGGTGCAATAAACAATGAGGTAAACAAGACTAAGGACGAACGAAAAGATGACTACTCCACGAGAGAGCCATCGCGAATGAAAGAATTTTGAGAATTCAAGGATGAGAAATGGAACCAAGGTGGAAAGCATAATTCTTGCAGTGTATTTGGTATCTTTATCAGTTGTTACGCCATAATCTGCACATAGAAAAAAAGAAGTGTTGAAAACAATTCTGTTTGGGAAGTGGGAATTTGTTTCTCAGTATGGAAAATGAGAAAGAAACTAACCTAGTAAATTGATGGGTGTTTTTCCTTCTTCTTGATCGTCTTGTTCATCTGAATCATCATCATCATCATCATCTGAAGTGTTTGATATATCATGGCTACCAAATATAACAACTGAACCCCAAATTAGTGTGAGACTCATCATCACCGATCCTGCAACTAAACCCATACCCATTGCAGCTGAACTTTGTATATTTTCTTTACTTCCCGATAATCCAGAGACTGCCAAAAAAAAAGACCATTTTAATTTTAACCATTTCTTTTCATACAAAATTCATGCATTAATACAATAATATATATATATATATATATATATTACCATATGTTTCTTTGGTTCAAAATTTTGCATCATGTTTCCCAAAGCTCACATATTAAATACGTATATATATATATATATATTTTTTTATTATTTTATTTATATATTTTATAAAAAAAATTCGCATAGCATCATCAAATAATACAAGTAAACTTAAGACAAAAAATAAACCTACAAATTATAAATAATGCTCGGACTATTTTAGAGGGATGAATGTATGCGATTGTTGCATATGTACATATATAAAGAACTTCATATTAAGTGTGTTTTGTTTTTTTTTTTTTTCAATCTAATCAAATAAAAACTATTTATGCTGGTATTAAAACATTCACGAAAAACTTCTTGCAACTTTTATTTTGTACCTGACCTACACATCAAGTAGTATATATAGTAAGTGAGAAATGACTTACCAAAAACCAGTATGGCTCGTGGTATCATTCCCAGAATCTGAAAGAAACTAGCACCAAATATACCAGTTCCAAACATTGTAAAGAAAAGTTCAGTGCCAGTAGAATTATATGCACTAGCCATGGAAAGCAAATATTCATACACCACAATTAGAAACACATGCCCCCACATCCTGTCCGTACAAGGCAAGAAACTATAGGCCGGTTTGCATATTATTGTATCATCATCCTCATCATCGTGGCCGATAAAGAAATCAGAGCCAACTGAAATGTACTGATTGCGATCATAATTTGTTTGGTTCATCATCTCATGATCACGATAAAGAAGAATGTTACTATCAGTTATTAAACGAGCAATACTGATTTCAAAATAAGTCGTCGAGAGAAATATAAACATAACTAGAAATATTCTCGTCATCATCATCATTCTGATATTCTAATATGTGTTTTTCCTGCAATTTAATTATATGGAAAAAAAAAAAGAGAGTTAGAAAATTATATGATATCAAGAAATGAAGCAAGTTATCTAGACAAACCTGGATTTATTAAATATATGTTGCAAGAATTTGCTTCAAACTCTCCTCGAGAAGTATTATATATTGCTAACCTATATATATGTACTGAATGATCGTCCCCATAGAAGGAAAGAAATCAAAAGAAAATATATTAATATATATGTTTTCCCATCCAACATAATAACCAATGATTATAGGCAAAGTAAAATTTAGTTTTCTCTTGTTAAAATTGTATGGTATATTGAATCTTTGGGTGTAATTTAATAGAAATTTCACGTGCTAGAAATATCATCATTTTTTATAAGTCAGCTTTGTTTTTCATCATGATTTTATTTTAAAAAAAATTACTTATAAAAATTAAATTCATCTAATACAAAAACAGAAAATATAAAATTTTATAGACAGAGTTTAAATTTTATAGTTTTTACTCACAGTTATTTTTAGATTCAGAAACTTGATTTAAATTTTATTTTTATTTAAAGAAATATAAAGATCGAATTTGGTTACAAGAATTTAATTTAGAATTATATTTACTAACTTATTTTATGTTTCCGAAAAATTTAATATTTCTACTTACAAGCGGATTATGATCAAAATATATTACAAAAATAATGTCTGTAACTTATGTTGTTATAACTTTTCACTTAAAATATGAACCAAAAAAAAAAAAAAGGAATTTACATAATTTCTTATCAAATTTCATAGTTGTATATATACATATACCACGATTGAAACTCTTTCAAAAGTTAAAATATAAGTCACAAGAAAAAATGTTTCTAGTACAAAATTGCATCATAATTCATAATCAAAAGTTTAAAACATACTTGGTCTATTATTTATATCGTACTCCAATACTTATTTATCAAATACGTTAATATATAAAAAAAAAATTCTTAAAGTGAATTAATAATGAGATGCGGTTAAAGCAAATTAAATCATCGAGTGTATATGATTTTGGTACTACATGAAAATCTTCATATACACACTACAATTGCATTAAGAGATGAATGAACTTACGCACATTTTTAGATGCTCATGATTGCAAATCCCTTTATAGCTATAGATTTTATGAGAATGATTTTTTCTCAAATGTCATTGATTCTTCATGCTTTAGTTACTTTCAATTTTTACTTAAGACACTACTAAGAACAATACATATAGTGACAGATAACTTTGTCGCTAAAACTATTTTAACGTGCCGCAATAAAAAATGACTGTTAGTAAAAACTCAATGTAAATATTTATAGTGACTTGAGTTTTTAGACTTCCTTTAGTATAGTTCTTATATAAATCTTTAATTAATTTAATGTTTTTTTATAATTTAAGTTTATTTATCTAATAAACATGTTTTATTATATCACAATAATATCTACCAAACCAAGATAAAATTATAAGATTCAAGAATATGAGACGGAAAAATAATATAATGCACAAAAAAAAAATATTTTATACAGTATTGTGAGTTCGAACTGAATCATGCATTCTTTTTTTCTATAAAAAAGTTATTTTATGATTAATGTGCATCTGTCATTAATTATAGAACTAAAGATCGAGTATTCTTACTATTTAATCACAAATTATATTATGTAAATAAATTTGCCGACCAGAATAATGACGTGGATTAGTCTGTGAAACAAAATAAAGCTAGTTAGGAGTATAATAATTCATCATTTAATATTGATAATAAGCATAATTTCCCAAAATGTTTACAACACAAAACCAAGTAGATATATGTATATACTTACGTAGATACAAGTAAGTAAATTTTTTCAATAATAAATATTACTTCTTTTAATTAAAAGAAAAAATTATTTTCTCCGAAAAATTATTAGAAAAAGTTATTAGAATATTGTATTATTGAGTTATAGTATAAACACATTTTTACTTGACTATTAATTATTTCTTTATGAAGTGTCTATATACTTTAATATGATTCACTTTGTCATACTGCATAAAATTATGTAATGTTAAGGATATATATATATATATATTTCACATAATGTATTAGTCCTTCCCATTGGATCTTTGAACCATCCAAATCATCTTGATTCATAATAAGTCACAAACTCTTTATATTAATCCAACTAGTACCACCTATAAAATCACCTTGGTCTATGTCAATGTCCTCACCCAACCATACGAGATCAGTGATGAAAATAATGAACTTCATGATTCAGTGAGATTTTTATAATCATGTTCAAGAGGAAGAGACCGGAATTTTAATCCTGCATAATTTCAAAACTCAAGACCAAATTCTTAGGAGGAGGTAAATACAGTTTTAGAACTTTTTTCTTTGCTCGTACATGATCACAATCTTTTACTTGCTTATAGAAAATATTCAAGAGAATGTATTAATCGATTAATGAAGTTTGTATCATTTAAAAACTTCTTACTTTTATATATAGATATTATCAGGTCAATCTAAATGTCATTCAAATTTTAAAAACTATATCCAGTATATGAGATAGGGAATGATGCTAATCAAGAAATTATTAATTGTGGTATATGAATTAATCTATATGATTGACCTAGTTCAATCATGAACATATTAATTTTTAGTCAACGAAGTTAATTAAGAATAAAAGAATTTTTAGACAAAAACTCAATATAGTCTATAACTTTATAAGTACAATATAGTATTAAATGTATAATTTATTAAAATTTAATTTACAAACTTCTAAATTTGTTTTAAAAAATATTTTAATGCAAACGTTGTCAAAATTTGGAATAGAAAAAGGAGAAATTTATTTGAGAAAAAGATTTATTTTTTACTTAGGAACAATAATTAAATCATTTTAATTAGCAAAAAGAAAGGACACTTATTTGTAATCATCTTCTTCATTAAAGAGAAAAATTTTGAGATATATAGTGAGAGCAATAAACAAAGAAAATGAGAAACCAAGTTGCCAAGTTAGATTAGAACGGATAAACATCCAAATGAAATCTCAAAGTTTGAAAAAAAAAAAGACTTTTGAAAGCCCTAACACGAAAACGAAGAACAAAGAAAATAATGCTTCCTATCATCTTTAACATTTGCCTCTACCAATTATCCTTTGCAACTTTCTCTTATTACTCTTTTCTTTTATTTTTTCTTCTTTCTTCTTCATATATATTCCCACTTTTTCTTGTTTTTTTTTTACTAACTACACAAAATTAATGCTCCGGTTTAAGCATTAATCAACGGCAAGGAAGCAGTAGAAACCCTACATCTTTTCTTTCCCAAGCTCTCACTATGGTCTTCATGCTGGTCTTTCAACCTAGAGGCAATAAGCGTATGATATTTAACTACTTCGGCTTTGGCCTTCACAATTCTATTCTTCTTCTTTGAAATTCTAGCCCTCTTCCTTTGAAAAGCTAAGGTTGTAAAAAACCTCTAATTTTTTGAGCTTTATGAACGGATTATGTTTATGAAGCAAAAGGTGAATACAACCAAAGGTGAGAAAAAAGAAGAACATTGATGTTTGGTGGCTTCTAGTCATCGCCGATTTCAAGCTTCTTCTAGCACCCAATGATCAAACTTCACTATCTATAATGTAGGTCTTACGATATTAAACTTTTGGGCATCAAATGGATTACAAGCTTCTTCCATTCATTACAAAGAGAAATCAGAGGGGAAGAGGAGAAAGAAGCTGAGTGGTGACTAATAGGATTGATGTTGGTGATGGTTTTGATGAGGCGATGTAAGTGTTACTTGGAGATTGTTGTTAAAAAGATATTATTCAATTAACCAAACAAGAATTAAAAGAATTATGATTTTTTATTTAAAGTTTTTTTTTCGTTATTTAGTTTAAGTCATATGTTAAATTAAATTTAAAAGATTAGAGATTAAATTATAACAAAAAATATTTTTAAGATTAAATTATATTATTAATTATAGTTCAGAAATTAAATTGAATATTTGTTTAAAATTTTATTTAAGCACAAAGACTTTTAAGAATTATATTCTACTAATTAAGTTAAGCTCTAGCCAAAAAGTAAAAGATATTTGTTATTTTCAAACTTAAAAATAAAATCTTAAAATAAGAATTGTTAGATAAAAGATAAAAATTTTAAATAACAATAAATTACATTATTGAATAACGAAATTAATAGAAGATGCTTGATTTGCACATACTTCCTTCCACAGTTACAATAGAAAATAAAATTTGCAACATAATTTTAAGGCAAGTTCATAATATGGGTAAGAATATAAAGCATAGCTAGAGATATTGGATATAGAAGAAATGCTACAATGCCTGTCCAAAGTGCAAACTTCCTATTGAAGCTTGAAAAAAATCCCATTGCTGTGCATATAACCAGAACAACCAGAAGTTCAGCTGAGACATCCCACTGTATATCACGTATATAAACAAGTGCTAGGAAGATGGCTAAGCCCATTATATTGTTCATGAAGACTCCCCCATAAAGCTGCAGAAAAAATTTATGTTTCTTTTAAGACAAGGCATCTAAATGTGAATGCATATACTTATATGGAGTAAATATTTAGTAAAGTTGAATTAGGGAGAAGAAATTAGTTGACTCTAATTACCTGAGAAAATGTAAGAGAAACAGCATTTTCTGTCTTCTCATTGGCAGTAGATATTGCTCTTACTGCCTGTCTGCAACTCAGGCCTAAAGGTATTAAGGCATAGGAGACGAGGAACGAAGGAATTCCTACTTCATTAGAGAATTCTTGGATACTTTGCATAAGTGGTCGTGCAAGCAAAATTGCCATTGAAATTCCAAAAATGACAAAGAAAGCAGCCTTGATGTAGTTCCAGCAAGTCTCGTATTTCTTGACTACATAATAAGTCCGAGGTCCACGAGGTAGCAAGCTTTGTAGCTCCTCACTGGTTTCCTAAAATTGATCAAGATCAATGTGACGTAAATATAGAATTATGGTTAGCGTTAAACAAAATCATGCCATAGGGGATTTCTATGTATATTTGAGTTTTTGTAGTCTTCAGCTTGGTTACGTACATAGGTATTAGCTTTGTGAAGCCACCTTGAGAGTCCATGTATAAACTCTAGTTCACATATATGAAAATCTCCAGTAACATCAAACTCTTCCATCATCTTTGACACGAAATCCTTCTCGCACAGTCCAACCTCTTGGATTTGCAATCCAAGGATGAATGCTTCTAGTTCTTCAGTTGATATATATCTATCACCATTTTTGTCCATCTTCTCAAATAGCCTGCAAAAAAAGTATATTTCAAGACGTGTAATGCTTAGTATCCCATATGGGTAGTTTATGGGAGAAAGCGAAATATATTTTTGTAGTTCAAAGATTACAAAAACATTAATCGCTAGCATTTTTGAGCAATTAGTTGAACATGTAATAAGTTTTTTGTTTTAGAAATGAAATCAAAGTCAACTCAAGGACTAATATTGAAAGTGTTACAAGCGAAAGTATAGAAATATATTTGTGGTATAAAGACATGAAAGTACTGCCAGTTAGCATTTTTTGAGTGATGGGTCAAGTTTATAGTAAGTACATAGTTTCATAAGATCAATAGAAGAATCTAATGGGTTGAGACTGTAGTCGAATCCTGTTTAATCTAAATTAAGAGACAGCTAAACCTGTAATTAGATTGAGAAACTTACATTTTTATCTTGTCCTCATCAGGCTGGCCACTGTGAGTAAGAAGATCTTGTAATATATATTTCTTCACATATTTATGCATGAGATATTCAAGTCTCTTGTTTTGAATCCATGGCTTAAATACCTACACAAATATATATATATATATATATATTTAAGTTAGATTCAACAAAACCATCATCTATAAATCTATTGGACATTTTTATGTTGTTGAATTTGTTATATTACCTGATATGTGCAGTAAGTGATAAGGTAAATAATTGTTACGACGAGACAAAATAGGACTAACACACGTGTACCAGATGGTGAAGCTACAAGTTCTGCAACTCCAAGGATGAGAAAAGGAATCATGGTCAAAAGTATAATTCTCGCCATATAAGTGGTTTCTATATCAGTTGTTACACCATATCCTGCAAAGAGATCATTATCACACAATAATTAGTTCATCAAAATTGTTTTGTATAAGAAGTTGGATTTTGCTATCGAGTAAAAATAAATTAAAACCTGTTAAATTGAATGATTTGTTTTTCTGTGAATTTGGTAAAATATCATAGTGACCAAATATCACGATTGAACCCCAAATTAGGGTAAGGCTCATCATCACTGATCCTGCAAGTAATCCCATTCCCATTGCTGCCATGGCTTGTATATTTTCTTTTGTTCCTGACACTCCAGCCACTTCAAATAAACAAATCAAATCAGAAGATATATACCTATAACATCATGCAATTCATGTGTATATGTATAAAGAAATTCAAGAACTTACCAAGAATTAGCGCGACTCGTGGGATCATACCGAGCATTTGAAACAAACTAGCACCAAAAAAACCAGTTCCAAACATTTTGAAGAAGAGCTCAGAACCATTAGCAATGTAAGCATCTGAAAGAGAAAGCAAGTACTCGTAGACAACGATCAGAAACACCTGCCCCCATAACTTGTTGGTGCACGGAAGGAATCCGTAGACACTTTGGCACCGGATTTCGTACCCTCCTAAATTCACATCACCACTAGGCATCTCAATAACACTACTCCAGTTTCTATTCTCACTTAAAATTGACGAACCACTGCTGCTGTTTCCTAAATGGATATTGCTTAACATCAACATTAAAACAATCAGAAACATTGATCTCATCCTCCTCGTCCTCATCCTGATCCTCTAATCTTTTGCTTCAACAATAGACAAGAAACATATAACCCGAAATTACACACACACACACGTATATATATGTATATATGAAGCAAAATGGGAAATAGATTAAATATATTTAATTAATTTGCTTCAACCTTTCCTACTTGCATAAATAATATATGCGGGTTAAGCATTGAGAAAGTCAAAGAATAATTGTACATGGCTAGGTAAGGCCACATGCACGGTTTGTAGATAATAAAAGCTTAAACAGTATCTATTATGGTGATTGTGGATATATACAATTATTTATTTCATAGTAGAAATTTCATTTGATACTTATTTATTTATTTATTTTTATAGAATATAAAAGATAAAACTCTTTTTTAATTATGACATGAGTAATTCATTCCTAAATATTTATATTATTTTATATTTTTGTAATTATATTTTTTAGCTTAATATATATATATAGTTATTTATCTGTATAATATTTTTACTTCAAAAAAAAAAACACATAATTATTTGTTTTTAGATTTAAATATTTTAAATTATTTATGTAACGGCCCCGGAAAATATTAAAATGAAATGAGTATTTAAATATATCGAATGCGGAAGCGAGATCAAAATTTCATTTAACATCCCTTACACGAAAAACCAAAAACGTACTTAAAATATAAAAGATTAAACTAACTAAGAAAGAAACTCGAAAATAAAACTATGCGTATGACTACAGAGTCTCTAGGCATCCCCTTCGTCGTCCTCCTGCGGAACGGGCTCGGGAACCATGTCTTCCTGATCTGAAATGGTTAATTAAGGAGTGAGCTACACTAGCCTAGTAAGAACATCACGATATCTCACCGTCACGGAGATAAAGGTGGGTAAAAAACCACAAAAAGACCAATGGAGCATAATTTACAATAAACTCGTTTATTAACAACAAAACCTTTTATCAATAATAAAACTTTGACCATCCACTTACCTTGGTGGAATTTATGAAAACAATATGAGAAAAACAATAACATTATCATAATCATTGAATAATCTAAGCTGTAAAACATAACACTTATCACGCCTCTTGTAATTCAATCATTGTACAACATATCTTTTTCTCATTTACCAGCCTACTAGTATCCGTGGGGGTCCATAGGGGTTCCGCTACCCGTTAACCTTTAACATTCATAATCAGTTTCCAGGGCCGTCCCCATACCCCGTCCGGTATGGGCGCCAAAACCATGAACCTCAATACCCCGTCCGGTATGAGGGTGAAACGGGCCGTCCCCATACCCCGTCCGGTATGGGCGCCAAAACCATAAACCTCAATACCCCGTCCGGTATGAGGGTGAAACGGGCCGTCCCCATACCCCGTCCGGTATGGGCGCCAAAACCATAAGATCTCCATACCCCGTCCGGCATGTGAGACCACAATCCCGGTAGGGTTCCCTACGGACCCGGTCCGTCCACCATCTCCCAGGATATCTAGTCAGGCTGACCCCCATAATACAATTATCAGTTTACACAATCTTTCATTTTTCCTTTTCCTCAATCAGCATCATCAATTCACATTTAAACAAGCAAATCGTAATTCATACCAAACAGACAACATACAGTATCAGTTTTTCAGTCATTCAACCCATAATTAATAAAAACGTAGTACATGCACACAAATCTGTAAAATGAACACATCAAACCTCATTCTGCATTTAAAGCTGTAAACAGGCCAAATAACAGTAAACCACCAATCACACTAGACTCGGGCTCCATTAGCTACCTTAAGCAATTTCACACATGCATTAATTCAAGAAATACCGTTTTATCATTTTGAACTTTAATACCGTGATAGGAAATAAGGTGAGGGGTCCTTACTTGTTTTCGAGATCCGAATACGATTCACAGTGCGCCTGCAGGCTGTCCCTAATTTTCCCTGAATTTTTCTCGGGGAACTGAAACACACTAACAGTACCTGCACGTGTTCCAAAAAAATTCCAAATTAGGCCCAGGGCCTCTTTCGGCCCAAATCGCAACTCCGGCACGGCGGCTCCGCCGTGCTCCGGCGACGGCGCCGCCGCTGGCGGCGGCGAGTCGCCTCGGGTTGGCTGTTTTCGGCCGTTTTCGGCCGAATTCGGCCACACTCGCATTGGTCCTTGTCAGAAAAGAACCTTAGGGCCCTCGGGGGGCCAAAAAATCACGGAAAAACGGAGCTTACCGGCGGCGGCGCTCTCGGGTGCAGCGGCTCTCCGGCGAGGTTCGTGTTTTGGTGATTCGGCTCCGGTCAACCTGTAGAGAAAAGAATGGTGATCACGGTGATATAAAAATTGCATCGAACGGAGGCCGGGAAGGGCCTCGTCGGAGGCAAAAACCGAGAGGGGGCGCGGCGGCGCCGCTGGGCTTCGGCCGCGTATTCCGGCCGTTTGGCCGGGATTTCGGTTTCGATTTGGCCATAGGAGGAATCAGTGCGGAAAAACGAGTCGGGGGTATGAAATTTACCTCGATCGGCGGTCGGAAATTTCCCCGGTGCGGCGGCGAGCGGCGGCGGGTGGCGGCGGTCGGCCTCTGGTTCGTCTTCTCCGGCGAGCGGCTGGCGGCTAGGGTTTGTGGTCTGGTGTGGGGGTTCTATTTATAACCCCTTGCCTTTTGATCACAGCCGTTCATTTTGTTTTAATCTGGGCCGTTCGTTTTTGATTGAATCTGGGCCGTCCGTGCGATTGAATCTGGGCCGTCCGATCGCGTGATTGATCTGGGCCGTCGGATCGCACCCACGCGGATCGCCAACGTGGCTCCTTTCGGAGTGACGCGATCTTGCCACGTGTCAGGCCCTGGTTGGCCGGGACTGCTGACGTGGCTGCTGACGCGGCTGCTGACGTGGCCCCCCCCCTTTTTTTTTTTTTTTTTTTTTTTTTTTTTTTTTTTTTTTTTTTTTTTTTCCTCCTCCTTTCCGGGTGCTACAATTTAAGAGTTACCATGGCTTTAAGTCAGCACTTATATTATGTAATCTTACATGTAAACTGACAATAAATTATCATGTGCCCATATTATTATATTTTTATGAATAATTTATATAAATTTTCTATTAATTTAATTACTAAAAGAAAATGTATAACAATTACATTGATGTATAACTATATAGAATAATTTTATCTGTTTACATCATGTTGATATCATCATCTTGCTTTCGTCAGCATATGGGATGACAACCTAATATCAAATGTAAAAATTTATTGTAGACCAAATTATTTATAACATATGACTTGAAGCAAATTTAATCAACACTTGGAATGTTGACTTTATCAAACCTATCAACCCCTTGTATGAACAAGTTGTCAACAGGACATTTATGAAAATAGAATTATGTTATTAGTTTATGAAAGTATACACTTGGAATCTCAAAACTATAGAATATGACAGCTTGAAGAACATTTATTCGATATTTAAAATGTTGACTTTAAACCTAGCTATCAACCCACATATTAACAAGTTATCAATCACACATTTTTTAAATAAACTATCTTATTGTTTAAGTCCCGAAAACATATGACATGTTTAGGAATATTCTAAGTAATACCTTCATTTAAAGAAAAAAATAATACAACACATAGATATTCAAGTCTTTGTATTTCTCAACGAGCAAAACAATCAAACAAATAGAAGGTATTCATGTTGCTCTCATCCGTGCTATCGGACACTTGTTATTGAAGGACTGACGTGTTAAAAATTCAACATTTATTTTGCGAAGAGAATAAATACGCCAACGGATTGACGAATTTTGGCTTCTCGTTAAAGCTTGGTCTTCATCGGTATGCTCGTCTTCCAAATGATTTTCAACAACTTAGCACGAATAATATCAAGTGAATGAGTAGAATGTTGTATTAATTTGGATATTAATGTCTTTTTCTTTTACAAGATTATAATAAATATTTATTTTTATGCCTAATTATAGTAAAACAAGTAATTATTTACTTTCTAAATTTAAATATTTTAAATTGCTTATGAGTTACAATGGCAGCACTAGTTTTGGGTCATTTTTTACACCTGAAATAAATTATTGAACACATTATTTTGTGCTTATATTAATGTAATATTATATTTTTCTAAGTAATATATGACCATTTTTCATAAATTTTATTGATAAAATAAAATGCATCAAATTTCTCTAGAGCTCTTAAACTAATTTCCCTGTTTAAATCATATTGATATAATCACTTGGCTGAACAAATTATTTTATGTGAACATATTAATGTAGTGTTATATTTTTCAGTAATTTATAGAAATTTTCTATAAATTTTATTAATAAAATAAAATTTATTACATTATAATGTAGCTGTTACATAATAATTTATCTGTTTGCATTATATTGATACAATCATCTTGCTTTCATAAGCACATAGTATGACAAATTATATTAAATGTAAAATCTTATTGTCCATCAAAATTGTTCATAAAATAAAAAGTAGGTAGATCTGACAGTTTTGCTCGGAATCTCAAAACCCTAAAATATGGCAACGCGTATAATTTATTCAGCACTTAAAACGTTGACTTTATTAAACCCATCAGCCCAGGTATGAACAAGTTTCGAACATTTTTTTTTTTTAACAAAATATCTTATTAGATTATGTTCAAACCAATGACATACTCAGGAATCTAAATAACCTCACCAACTCGGCCACAAGAAAAAGAGAAAAAGGAGATGAAGACTGATGAAATCCAATAAAAGAATATCTGAGTGTTTGTGTTTCTCAAGGAAACAAGACAATCAAAGAGATACAAAGCATTCTTGTCTCTGTTTATTTTGATTTTTAATTTACTAGTAGTCTCTAGTAATCATTGTTTGGTTGCTACGAAAATGAAAGAAAGCTGACAAAAGGGTCAAGGCTTCAGTTGAGATTCAATCTGACAAGTTGAATGTGATCAAGGAGTAGAATGAAAAACCTATAAACCGGCTACCCAATATGAAATATTTCATTAAGAATCACGGCAAGATCTCACAAAGAATGAAACTAGTCTGGTACCATTCAAAGAAAACAATAACACATAACAGAGGGACCATCACCACATCTAAAAATCAGTACAGAGAAAATTTTTGTTTAGCTAGAAAAGAAATCAGTACCAGAAACAGATAATGCAGGTGTTATTTTCCAATAATCAGTATAATATTGTCTTTGTTGAGTTGAGAATCACGATCAACATACATTTCTGTGACATTTCTAGGAAAATTCAGAACAATCAGTATGCAATGTGATTGTGCCGATGCTGGTAAAAATGTGGTGCAGCCTCCATCAACCAAGATGAATCAATGGAAATGACATTGCGGATGTATTGTCGATCAGTTGAGACAATAGAATGGTAGATAACCCACTTCGGATTGACTCTGCTAGGCAACAAATGTTTGCATGAGATGTAGTTCATTCGCAATGGAAATAAGGAAGGTTAGTTGAAGATCTCATATTAAAGCAGCTTCAGATTATTTTATTATGAAAATCTTTAGTATACAAGTGAAAGAATAGTTCACTCAGTGCTCAATGCACAGCACTGTCCCTTTCTTATCAATAAATCATTTAAGATATTACTCAACAAAACAGAAAAACCAGTCAAAAAGAGTGGCTGCAAAAATGGTGGATCAATTCAGTTTGTAACGATGGAGAATCCTGAAAACTGGGAATTAGCTGTGTACCAACCCAAGCCAAGGGAATTCTGCTGTCAAGTACTGTTCTCCGTGACACACAAGAACCTCAACAAAATGTGGAATCATGTTAAAGTGTATTATGTTGTTGACCAGCTGTACAAGCAGTTTACAGCAGAAGAAAGGGAAAGTTTATTCATCTGTTTCATTTCCTAAGCAGTTGTTTTACTTCTCGGTTCTTTTTGGTAGTTATGGATTCTAGTATTACTGAGATCATTAGGAAACAGCTTTCCTGTGTTGAGGAGGTGATCATCTATTGCCGTCTGCATTCTCTACATATGTATGCTTTATTTTTTTGAAATAGTATTTATGATTTATAAAAATGCCGGAAAACCTAGATAAGGATGAGTGTAGTGTGAATTGGGACAGTGAATGTTGACAGAACAAAGTATTCTTAGCTTGATTTTGTTGCTTATAATTTCTCCCACTTCCTAAGTTATATAGCCATAATGAGTCTGTGCAGACTACAAGGAACTCTTCTCCACTGGGATAGCTAATCTCCTACAAAAGCTACTGGGAAGGATCCTAGATACATGAGATAAATATTACTTCAGAGCAGTAACACCCCTGTGATGCCAAAGTTCAAATATGCATGCACCAATTTTGCATAGCGCAGAAGAAAAATGCTCACACCTTATACTTCAGAGCAGTCACCATACTGACCTGAATAATACAGACGATGGATGAATATAGACTTCCTGAGAACCTCTGACAGTTTTGTACATACCGTGGCTGTGTGCCTAGACAATGAAAAATATACCAATAGAAGACATCAACTTAATATAAAAAAAAAAAAGATTCCCAAACACATTATGTGAATTATCAAATTTCACCAAGAACAGGAAGGAAAATGATAACATAAATTAAGATGTTGACTTAAAATAAATAAGACTGGATCTGCACCCCCAATGCATAAAGGGTTTAGTTCAACTTGCAATTATGAAATATTACTCACTTGTAACTGACAGGCATTAGTGAAAAATCCTGAAGTTACAGCCTTCCTCACTGCCTGCAATACAAATGTTGCAATGGTCATTTAAACTATAGAAATTATATTGAGAAGATCCAATAGGCTACTATAGGGAGCACGCCTAGAACTGAATAAAAAGCCAAGTCAGACAAATAGCCTCTCAATATTTCATGAGGCTCCTGGAATAGAAATTAGCCTGATCCATATAGCCCATTCTAAGCTATAACAGACAGATAACAAACAGAAAAATCACAGAAAAGAGTCCACAAATGGATTTCATATATCTCACTGTTTTTTCTTTTCCCTTTTTTCCTTTTACAATTATAAGCTTCCGATTTGTTTTGCAAGACTCCTGAGTTATCGCACAAACGTTGCCTCTTAACTTTCTACCTTGTTACATATATCCAAGTAAATAAAATAGGAACTCCCCGCTAGTACTAATAAATGCATAACAAAAATAACCCCTTCATGATAGAGAGGTTCGCAACACACATCTGGGCTGTGATTGGTTCGCTGCTGAGAAGCTCGCATTCTGGTGGTGTGATCTAGTTGAGGTCGGATCTGGTTGCGGCAGAAAAGCACTAGCATTGCAGTTTGTGTTTGTGGTCGGGTCGCGTTCACTATCGGGTCATGCTCATGGTTGAATCTTGTCGAGTCTATCCGCTATCCATGTCTGGTCATATCTGGAAGATGGTGTCACGACAGAGAAGGTCGCATCTTTGTCTGCTCGTGACTATGGCTGATTATGAGAGGGTCGTGTCTGCATCTCGTCACGGCAGGTGGCATTGTGACAAGTGACAATGGTGCAGAAAGGGTCGCATCTGGATTTGGTATTGAGGTTGCATCTTTCTGCAGGGCGACTCTGTCAGGCAGTGCAGCTGAAGGTTCTGACACTGGCAATGAAGGCCAGTTTAGTTGTTACTGGTGGCCGGCAGGGATGGCTGGTGGCCGATCTAGAATGATCTGCTATGAAGGTTAATCTAATCCTTTTAGGTTTTTTCTTTTCTATTTCGGCAATAAAGACCGAAATAGAGTTTGTAAGTGATATTAGAATTTCTTTAACCTAATACTCTAATACCATGTTAAGAATTATTTAGTATGTATTCTATTGAATGTTACGGCATACATATGCAGATTTTCTACAATAAAAAATAAAATAGATAATAAATTATAATTAATTACAAAAAGTGTAATTTACTTCTATACCCTTCAACTTAATTTACCCTTTCTTTAACACAGAAACATAACTCTTGTATTAGTTGAAGCAAAAGAGAACAGAGATCATCTGAAGTTAAACAAAGGAAAACTTGTTTAAAATTGAAGCTGGTCCAACTACTTTTAGTTTTCTTTCATAAAGGTCATAACCAGAAGTCCTTCACCATGTACTCAAGCACGAGACAATCAAAAAGATATCTTTCTCCTATTTTGGATGCTTGAGAAGACTTTAATACTTGAAAAGTGAGGAACTCATAAAAGGAATCAAACATTCATTTTTAGTTCCAAACACATCAAAAAAACTATTACACACCATCACATAAACATGAATAATCTTTTCTATGAGAGAAGTAATCCTGTGTAGGAAGTTCTCTCAGAGAGAGAAGTAATCTTACTGCTGAAACTACCTTAATATTAGCGACATCACACGCTTACCTGCATATCTCCATCAGAAGACTTTAAAGCCAATCCTAATCTCTGTAATATTCTTCTAAGTTGTTCTCGAACCTCCATCACCTTTTTCTGCAAACCAATTGAAACCAAAATAACAATTATGTATCATTAGATATACCTGCAAATATTTTTGTTTTTGATACAGAATGCATTAAAGGGCAAGAAGGGCTTGGAACCCATTTAAGAAAGATTTTACAAGCTATAATATTTATAAGAACACTGATTCATTTGCAACTTGACTAGATTACTGTTGAACAAAAAACAAACGATTTGGAAGAAAACATCACAAAATCTATCAAAATAATAAGAAACATCCTCAATCCTTTCATGGAATCTTCTGACTACAAACGATTTGTCACCTTCATTGATTATTGCATCAATTTTGTTGTTTGAAATATTGATTATTGCGAAAACGAATTCTATATATCTTTTATACACCAAAAAGTTAGGTCTTTCCTAGTTTTAAGTCATTCCACATCATGGCCAAATACAATTTGATGCAAAAATTTTTAAAAAAATTCAAAATAAAAATGATAAAATGTTAAAGCGGAAGTAAATTTAAATGTTAAAGAGAAAGTAAAACAGAATGTTGAAGAATAAGTAAATCAGACTACTATAAAAGAAATAAATAAAGTTAAAAGGTATAAAAGTAAAATTATACTATTTATAATTAATTATAATTAATTGTTTGAATCATTTTTCTGTCCTAAAATACCTGTATACATAAAATTCTGATATTCAATAGAATATACACTAATAAAAAATTATTCTTAACATGTTATTAGAGTATTAAGTTAAAAAACCCTAAACTCTAGTTAACTCTATTGGCCCTTTATTGTCGAAATAGGAAAAAAAAAACACTACAAAGGGTTAGCTCAGCTTTCATAGCTGACCACTGTGTGACAACCACTAGCCATCGCCGCCAACCACTACCATCGGCTATTAGTAGCAACCGACCTCACACACAAGATTTGCCTTCACCATTAAAGACTTATCACCCATCTTGTTCCATTTTAAAACTTATATTTTTCTCATTATTTAAGAATTCAGAACATGAAAATTTACACTACAATATTTGTGAGTTCGCAAAAATATAAGCGTGTAACATTTTTTATTAATAAAGATGAAATTTAATTCTATTCTCATTAATTCATAGTGATATTTGAGGACAATCTTGCATATCAAATATTTCTAGAGCTCGATAATTTGTCATTTATTGATAATTGTACTAAAATCACCTGACTGTTTTTACTCAAAGTCAAACCTGATGTTAGTCATATAATACCCTAGATCTATAATATAATAAAAAACTAATTTGGAACATCCATAAAAAAATTCAAGTACAAGTAATACGAAAAAATTTTTTCAATCACACACTTTCATATTCTTCTATCATGAAAGAGTTCTTCATATTCCATCACGTGTCCACACTCTACAATAGAAAAAAGTAGCGCAATACAAGAATAATCATCTTTTAACCACCATCAAAGTTTTTTTTTTCCCAAAACAATGCCACAAAACAATACTGGAGTGAAAATGTCCTTACTGCCACTTACATTATAATTGCTTGCCTACAAAATGTTTTTGATTTCAAAAGTTCTCTTGAAACCCCTTCAACTGTTTTACCCAACAATAAGTGTCACAAACTATCTATTCCGTTGGATTTTTGAGTGTATTGTCTTTGTCATATTCATTCTCATTAAAGATAAAATTGGATCCATAAACTCCTAAATATGCATTTATGAAGTACTCTCCCACTCAAAAGGGGTAAAAATGTTACCATTTGTCCACTTAAAAATTTTATGTATTTGCGAATGTGATATTTGTTGAATAAGAATCATATTTCACCCAATTTTATATTTAAGGGGTGCTTATATTAGAAGATAAGGATACAAAGCATTTCAATAGACTTTAATCTATCACTTTTGTCACTCACCTCAATACCATCACCAAAGAACATTCATAACCCACTAGAAAATTCATCACCACAATAAAATATCTATGGCGCACTCAAGAATTCACTACGAGAAGAAAACCTTCAAAATCAAGTTTCTCAAAATATCATATCAGACGCTAACCTTGATCCAGCAATGTCAAGTACTGAGCGAAAACCTAACCTCGATCCTGAGATCATACTAGACCCTAACTAAGTTGCTACCAAGAAGATGTCGAAGTATTAATCCAAAGTCGGTTCAAGAATTTAATTTTGATCCTGCAATTGAAGTAAGTTCTAGAAAACTTATGTAGTTCTCTGATAATGATTTATCTATTATATTTCGCAAAAATATAAGAGAATGCACTAAACACCTTTTATATCCTATCTTGCAATTTGTGTCATTTGATAAATGTCTATTAACCCATAAAAATCACAAACTTATGTAATGAATATATCCCTAAAACAATATATGAGATATTGTCTTATGAAAAATGGAAACTGTTGTGAGTACCAAAAGGCAGACACTTGAAAAAAACTAACCTTGGGAAGGGGTGAATTCACTCAAAAGGCAAAAAACCGGTTGGATGTAAATGAGTTTTCTCAATCAAATATAAAATAGATAGGACAATCAAAAACCTCTTCCAATTCTTCTTTGTTTAATGCTTTTTTTTCATTTCGAAGGAGGATAACTAACAAAATATTCCCTTATACTTATTTTCTCACCTAATTTTTATCTTCTTTTCTATTCAAGAAAAATTCTTATCATTTTGCAAAAATTGTAAATCTGACCTCAATTAAGATGTTAAATTTGACTACGCACCATGGCATGGTAGTTTATGAAGTTCTTATAACACCACTTCGAAGATTTACCAGACTTGAGAAATCCTTTGTATACATTTAGAAAAGTGACATGGTCACCCTGCAATGGATGATAAATTGAAAGTTATAGCACAATAATTGTTGGATTCTCAAAAAAGTCATACATAGTACATGAAACTTTAGAAGCAAATAAACATGAAAACCAATCATTACAACATGCATTTTAAGAATTAAATTGCAATTATATTCCCTAATGCTATTATCACCATGTGATACGAAGAATTAAAGTTAGTTTAATAATATAAAAAAGAACATATCCAACAACGTGCATTTTAAGAAAAAAATACTGCATAAATATGTAAATTGGTCCAGACACAGCTGAACAATTGACAAGAATAAAAGTGAGGTACTGCAAGTATCAAAGTAGCAATTGACACTATAGTTTCATGAATAACCTCTTTAAGTAGTAAAATACAGCCCATTTAGTCCAAATCTCACTCTGTTCATAACTACTTTCTATTTGAAATTTTAATATTAGTTGTAATATATAAAATTACAACATCATTTTCTATAGTTCAGTTACCCTCCCTGCATTCATTGATGGCGGATTCCCAATCCTTCTTCTCAAAGTGCAAATCAAATCCCAGCATTTAACACTACTATGAAAATTAAAATTACAAAATTACTAGCAGCGGAATGGAAATTGAACCAAATGCGACTTTACACAAATCATATCTGATTAGCATGAAAAGTGAAAATACCTCAGAAGCAGCAAATCTCAGCTTGGCTTCATCCAGTTCCTTCTGTGACCCCCTAACAGAAACCCAAATAGACTGGAAAAATAACCATAAATGTTAGCTTAAGGAATATGTTAAAGAGAAAAGTTCAAGCCCCAGTAGACATAGCTTTATAATTTTATATTTTTATTAATTTTCCTCGTTAGCAATATGAATAAATTAGAATTTGCTGTTTCTAGACAATGAAAAATAAGAGAATATTTAGCCACATTGCAATTGTAAAGATATGGAGGAAAGAAACAGAGGTTTACTTGGATTGAAAGAATAGCGGCTATGGTAATGATCTCCTCTGAACAACCAAGTTCTTGAGAAGCTAAAATCATTTTTGAGATCATTGGATCCTACAAAATATTCAAATTCAACATTGACAATTAAATATAGGCCTAGGGTCCACATAAAAAAACTAATTTGCAACATGGCCATTTAAGGTAAAATATCAAATCAATTAAAGCAAAAACAAAACCCATAAAAATATATCTAGCAGTATAACAAAAGATTTAATGAGGTAATGAATACCAGCAATACGGTTCCTCAAACTGCAGGACTATTAATTCTCAAACCAATCCACTAATGCATAATTGTGGAAATAATAGGAAAAGAAAGAAACACATGCTAAACAGTAAATAATTTACCTATTTAAAAACAAAAAGCACAAAATTCTGACACTAAATGGCTTGATAACTATTGAATAAAAGACCAACTTCACTCAATGCATAAAGAAATTGTACACGGATATTTACTTCATAAGATGAAAAGAAAAACTAAGAATTGACAGAAGCTAACAAATAAGTATAGATTATATAGGAAAAACCTAATTAAAGGTCTACCAAACTAAAATTTTGATTCCTATTTTAGACATTGAGTTCTTATACCTAGTAATTCAACAAAGTGATTCCAAGTGTAAAACTGCATACCCATGATGTTAAATCCCAAGTGATGAATTCAAAATTCTCCATTCAAACCATTTACAGTCCCATAACCCATGATAGAGGATAAAAATGAAACAACTGGACAAAAAGAAATTACCCAAGTGCAAGGGAAACTGACAGCAGACTCCAACTCACAAGACTCTCTGTCTGCATTAGTAACTAAAACACACATGTTAGCCTTATCTTCGATTTCCAAGAGCAACAGCTCGGTAATATCCATAGCTAAGAAACTACATGCCTATCCTAAGTTGATTAATACTACCAACAAAAAACCCTCTTAAGGGGCCACCCTTTTGCATTGTTTATGAGGGTGAACACCTATGACACCTATCATTTGATGATAGTATCAGTGAGAATCAGCCATTTGTATTTTCAAATTCATGGAAATTGAATTTGGGGCATTTCAGGACAAAGAAGGAGGTGTCTTGATGATCTTGCTCGCATTTCTCCTTCCTCCTATTATGGCTAGCTTGGCTAATATCACTTCTGCCCCAATAATGTTTAGCTCAAAGATATTTGAACAACTCATCCAGAGATCACTAGCCCACAAATGTCGCCGGATCTTGCTCCCATTGTAAGCAATCCTATGCACCATCCTTATGATAGGATTTTGAGAATATTTTCAACTAACGATCATAAATGACCCATAACCCCTGGCTCGAATATCAAATTGGTAAGTTCCCTTGTTTTAGATCTGGTTATAGGCCTAGATATTGAGAAATTAGAGAAGAGAGCCACAGAAGTTCTCTGCAACTTCATTCCTTTACGACCTATCTGTCAGAAACCTTGCCCATGGTTCTGACTTGAGTCGATCGAAAGGAAGGAAACAGAGTTTCACTGTTTGAATTTAAGTATATTTTTCTGAATTACCTTTCCAAACAAAGGCCCATATTTATAGGCCAGGTTTTGGAAGGCACGCTTATCTATTAGGCACGTGATCAAGTGGGAGTCTGATTGGATGACCTTTCTATCCTTTTCCTTTACAATCATTTCCCATTTTACTGTTTTTCCAACAATACACTTTAAGAGGCTTCCTTACACTATCTTGTTTAAGGAAAGTACTCCACCTTCATCTGAAATACATCCATAAGTCTAATCCCTTCAAGATAACCTTATATAGGCAGGCAGTATACAAGGAACAGTCAACTGCTACTCCAACATAACAGTTTTCAGGGATAAGCAGTTGTTTGAAATGATTAAAATTCTAATACCAATTTCATAAGACAAATTAAAACTTCTAAAATTAACTGCTTTCTTGATTTAGTCCCATAATCACTTTAAATTAGAAAAAAAATACAAAATTAAACATAACAATCAATCAGACTACTAATTGCTAATCTTCTAGTTCTTCCCATGAGTAAGGTGATTACAAACTTTGCTGCTAAAGGGTACTGTTCTGGATAGAACAACTCATTCGGTTAACTGTTAGTTCACTACAATTGCTTCCTTCACCTAGCGTACAGTTTGGAAAATGATTTAATGTTGGACAATCAAACGAGGAGAAGGCCCTGCATTAATCACTACTTCTAATGATTAAATGAATGTGAATCCCAAAGCCATGTTTTATCTTGTTGTTTGAAACTGTAAAGAACTGAGATTCAGCTATTCGCACACACCACCTATGCAGGGTTATGAGTTGCTCTGCCAAAGACGAAAATGGGTCTAGATTGTGATTTTGGCACTACTCCAAAAGAAAATTCGTCATCTTCATCCTAACGACTATATTTTGGATCACCAAGAAGAAGAAAAAGAAATCTATAAGCTTGTATATTTTGTATATCGCTGGCAACCCCTGGTGCCATTTTAATTCAGTTCTTTTCCCTCCCAAAAGAAAATACCCCATGCAGGAAAAGTTTTTCTTAAACTCTAACAATAAGGAACTTGGAGGACTTTCAAGGATAACAAGGTAACAAACACATAGTCATGAAGTGTTCTGCATAAATATGTCAAAAAGCAAAACCCCTTAAAAATAAAAATCGAAAAGAAGGAATATCAAAGAAAAGAACAATAACTAACCAAAGCTGCATGTCAGACATCCGCATATTTAGCTCTCATAGAACAAGAAAAATAAATGAAACATGAAAGATAAGAGTGAAACTCTACAAATACCAGTAGAAAAACTAACCAGAAGTTCTTACCAGCCCATCAAAAATAATCACACCATTGGATAATAGTGAAAAAGAAACACAAATTCTGATTATTACTAAATATATATCGACTACGTACCAGTGGAATTTCTGCAACTTGAAATCCTGCTGGTGAAGTTAGTTTGGCATCATCATCCAGAACACCAAGTGAATAAAGTAATTCAAGTGCTCGGATCATTGCTTCAGAAGATGGTGATGATGGCCAATCAAAGCCCAAGATATTATCTATACCTAAGGCTTTTAACTGAGGGATCAGAACAAAAGAATCGGAAAGTTATTCATTAAATAGGAAAATGTATTTTCGTATAATCAGAGTAAAAGATATACAGTAAAATACCCATATATGTAATTAATTGTATACTTCCTTATAATATCCTAAGAACACATATATTGGGCCCTCTAATTCAATAATAAATACAGCATTAATTCTTGCACAGTTGTACTAGGAAAACTGTAGCTAAGGTGTAAAGTACATATCGCAAAGAATTACTGCTTAAAAATGAGCACCAAAACTATCATACCGAAAAGAAAGTAGAAGCATACATTCTCTAACAGAAGAAGTGACTTGTAACAGAAAAATATATTTCTGCTCTAAGCAAATTAAATTTGAGATATAACTGAGAAAGCACTTACTCAAAAAAATATGTTTCAAGAACTTTTGACATGAATTATAATTAGAAATCATCATATTCAATTTTCTCCTATACTCTTATAGCATAGAGCAAACTCTTGCCTAAGTTAAAAAAATGCACAAACTAGTCATCTGTAATTGCAATGAGAGTGAATATCTGAATCTGTTGAAAATCTACTCATGTAGCTTTTCTTATTTGTTTTTACAGCTAAGAATTCTGGAAAAATCCCTAATCTTTCTCTATGTACCATTTGGATTTTTTTTCAATTCTAGGTATCCAGATTGTAGGAATTGATTGCAGGTTCGAATTTTCATAATTAAGCTGACCTTGTATATGATGAATACTGATTATCTGCTGCTTATTTGTGAACAAGAGAAATTTAATGCTTTTCCAGATAGTATTGAAGCAATCCACTCTCTGGGAATTTTTTTTGCTACAGACCTCTCTTCATTTGTGGACTAGAAAAATTCCTCAGCCTTTGTTTTTAATTATTGGCCTTCATAGTCAAAACCCCTTTTTTCACTTCCTTTTTCCCTTTTCTTAAAAATGACATAAATTTCTAAAAAATATTAAATCCCTTAATGATCACAACTAAGATCATGTCAAATGAGTGAACACCAGAACTTCAAGACATTTGTAGCTCATATAGACTGAACAATTAAAATTATCTTTGATGATCATATATCGTCAGAACATTTCATAATGCTCATCTGCAAAATGTGACTAGAGCTTTTCTTTTTTATAAAAGATTCACCAAACTTACTCAGGAAGTTGTGACTATAGCGGCTTACATAATCAACCACCTGTTTTCATGGGTTCTGGGGCTTAAAACACCAATGCAGACATTTTCTCAGTTTTATCCTAATCTAAAATCAATAATTAAAATCATCTCAAGAGTCTTTGAATGCAGTAACTTTATCCATACTTGTAGCCAGACCAGAGAGAAGTTAGATTCAAGAGCTATTAAGTATTTAATTGGTTATTTACCAATCCAAAAAGAGTACAAATATTATCATCCAGCTACCAAGAAATTTTTTTTTTTTTTCTATAAACGTCATTTTTTATAAGAAATTCCTTTTCATCCATTTAAAATAATGACATGAACTTATTTTTGCTTGACTTTATCACCAACAGAACTATCCATGTATCAGTCAACGTGTACCACCAGTTACATCATCTTAGTCCATGTCAACATCCTAAGTCATTCACACCACACTTGTAACAGATGGCCATGAACTTCTTAATCCATTAAGCTCTATGAGCTGTGTCCTAAACAAAGAAAACCAATACTTGATCCTATTCAAGTTCAAGACTCAACTCGATTAGGATGAGGTAAATATCATTCATGAATTTTTTGCATAGTTAGCTCACAATCATGCTCTTCTTATTGCCACTACGAAAGGTATAAGAAAATGCAATAAGCACTTATTTTTTCCATTACCGAAGTTATAGTTAAAAATATTCCAGATCTGGCATGCAGCAAAAAATATCTATACTTCTTTTTTATTTAAGAAGCAACAATAGTTGCATACAGAAAATCTTAATCATCATGAAGTGCTTTGATACGGGCCTAGCTAGTTAAGAAGTTGGAGATTCCTGAAAAAGCAGTAACATATACTGCACAGACAATTCATGAAACATATGAATACCTGAATAACAGAAGAAGCAAGATTTGATCGCTGCATCTCAGGGATCCCCTCTGCAGACATTTCATTGACAAAAAACCCTTCCGTGTATAGCCTGGTAGAAATAACCAAACTAGGTCAAGAAACTGTCTTAATTAGGCTCAAGACAAGCACTATTTCCAAAATACAATAAACTAATAAGAAACTTCTTACATGTAAAAGATGTTGACAGTATGTATACAACAATCAAATACATCAAACTAGCACAGTCAGCAATGAATCAAGACTGCATTAACCATAAGGATACTCAGACCCCTCCATTCTTTCTCTCTTTTTGACAGGAAAAGAAGCTTTATTTAGAAAGGAAAAACCCCTCCATTAGATTGTTGTCAAAGAGATATCTTCAATCATTAAATTGAATGGTTAATTACATAACTATAAAAGAGACTAGTCGAATCAGGCAAACACTACCAATGGTGTACATTGTAACAAGCGTCAAAATCAACATCCTTACATTTGGAGCAATAAAAGATGGTTTTAGCATGAAAACTTTAACAAAATAGCAATTCCGGCCGCCAATATGCCATTACATGCAAGAATCCAAGAAACAATAAATGCCAAGCCATTAATATTTCTTCTCACAACTTCAAGAAGATCATTTTCAGGATGCGGAGGATTTTTTAGGAAGATACCTGTAGCACTTCCCAGGCCTAACTCTCCCAGCCCTACCAGCCCTTTGCCTTGCAGATGCCTTGGATATTGGTGCTACTACAAGACTTTCAATGTCTGAAATCTGTAACAAAGTTAACAATGAATATATAATGAAAAGGAAATTTTTCTAAGCTTCAAGAAATTTGAGAAATGGAAGGTAGAAAATTAAGGGCCTAAGACTATTACATAAAATCAATGATTTACAATGAAGTCTCATATAAACTAGAACAAAGATAAATGAATAAATTAATGAAATAAAGTTACTGCAAAAAAGCATCTATATAATTAAAAAACTGAAACTATTCCACCTTTGAGTTATTAGCATTACTGAACAGCTTTTCTCAACATTGAATTAAAATGCGGCAAAAGAAAAGGCAACCTACTCATCTAGATGATCAAGAAAACATTAAAAGGAGTATTGATAGAAAACAAAACAACCCTAACTTGGACTTACTTTTAGCATTAAGAAAGATGTACATAGTTAATTTATCTATCCAATTGAAGTAAATTTTAAGTTATTAAGATCTTAGGCTATTTAAGTAGATTTCAAGCCATAAAAGCTTTGATTTCCTATTTAATGATTATAGTATTTACTTTAGTTCTAATTACTCTCTATTTAAACCAAGAGCATATAGCGTAAATGGCATAACCTTCTTTTAGTTACATATAATGACTTGAGTTTTACCCTTATACTCTCTCCCATTTTCTCAAAAAGAAAAATATTAATACATATATATAGAGGCCAATAAACTATCAACAACAAGAAACAGACAGTAATGAATCAAAAATTTCTTGTGCTAGAGCTACACTATCTCTCTGTGTTCATTCTTTTAAATCTATTCTATTTCACCTATTATGTTCAATCTACTTTCCGTTATATTTCTTCACTTTAATCTCCAATTTTATACAGTCTACTATTCTTCTGTTTCTCACCTGAATTTCCTCTTCTTTTAAACTATACATGAAAAATTAGTACCCATACTACTTGTCTTGTATAAATTGATATAAAAGCAAGAGAATCTTAAATGGGAACAGTTAGCACTAAGAAAGATACATGTATTATTATTATTATTACTAGTATTATTATTATTATTATTATTACTGTTTTGTTACTATTATTAATTATCTTTTGTTTATTTAGCCTTCAGGTAGATTATATGTTATTATAAACTTGTAGACTAGTAAGATTTTAATTTATAAAGCTTTTGCTTTCTTCTTAAAATGGATTTCTAGAGCATATGATAAGGTTTATTAGAATTTCTTGGATAAAGCTATGGACAATAAGTTTTAGAGATATACAAGAGATGTGTATGAGAAGATATTTATATCCAGCAACTTTCTCTTTCATAATTAGCAGAGAGCCTGAAACTTGGTCCAGATATGAGAGAGCAGTGAGAGAAGGAGATCCTCTCTCTCTCTCTGTTCTAAGTTACATTGGTGGTTGGTGTCTTAAGTCATATGCTTCCTAGGGGTCTCGACAGGGGCTCTTTAGGGGAGTTTACTCATGGAGGAGGATGCTGTAGAAGTTTCTCATTTGAAGTTCGTGGATGACACCATTTTATTTCTTAGGATAAGGATGTCTTTCTTAATAAAACCTCTCTGTTTTACAGGTGTTTGAGTTGACAGCTAATTAATTTGAATAAGGGTGAATAGGCTAGCATTAAGTTTAAGAATCACGTACATCATTGCTGACCTTCCAGAGACTTGGTTTCACTATCTGCATTTGTCTGTTACCTATTTAGGGATGAACCTGGGCATCTTCTGAAAAATTAGTATATATTGTACATTCTCATGCTAAAACTCAAAAATCGAACATCAAAAATTCAATTAATGGAACGACCAATTTCAAGGGCAAAATCACCGATAAACTTCAAAAAGGAAACCCAAGAAAAAAAGTAAAAGCAAATACCATACTTGAATAAAATCATTCATAGTATTTCTAGAAGGTATCTTTTTTCAGTTCAATATGACCATAATTTCAGTTCAATATGACCATAATTTCAGTTCATAAATTAGTTTTGGCAAAAGCCTAAGAGCAAAACTAAATGAAATAGTAAGAATAGAGAAGAAAACCACCTTAACTAGCAACACAATTAGATAATTTGAATGTCAAATAATAGAAGTGGAAAACTACCGGATTGTAGAAACGTTGTTTTGAGAATCCGCTGTCAACAACATAAACAATACCCTGCAAAAATATTAGGTAGAAGGTCATCCAAATAATGCAATACAAAGCTTTTATTTTTCCTTATTCTCTTCAAGCTATAGGAAAAAGGTTAGAAGAAAATAACTACTCCTTGCAAACCCTCCAGGTTTCCAATGGAGAAGTGTCTAATCACCAAGGAACGAATAATAAGAGAAGCTTAGATGGATAGCTTGCAAAAGGTAAATCTTTCTTTACGAACCTACAAATCGAGGCCAGAGCCACCAGCTCAAGGGAATTTGCCAAAGTCACACCTCCATTCTACAGAAGGCATAGTGGTTGCTAAAGTATAAATATAATAACTAAATCACGTTCTATTAACTTAAGCTTTTGACGTAATTGTTACTTACAACAATTATTTCATATGATATTAGAGCTTGAAATCAAGATTTTAAATCTTGATTACTCATATTTCTATTAAAATTAAATTTAGTGCAATGTATGTTAGTCTATGCTTCATTCACTTTCAACTTATGGACTTAACATCTTAAAATAAATGTTACTGCTTGATTTCGCCTATAAGTTTAATCTTTTAAAGTAACCGGTCATCAATTCAGTTAATAACAATGATTAAACCAAGAAGTGCAGATTGACTTGCATTTTCCTTAAACTATTAAATTGAGCCCATAAAGACTCAAAAGTCAAACCCATAGCCCTAGTTACATCTGACCTAGCCAAGAGAAGCAAGTTTAGCCACTAGGCTAATCTTCATTGCTTTGTGATTACACTTTAATTGTTTAAAAACAAAAAGAGAAGTTCAATGACCAGACACCAAGGGAATGGCGCCATTGTAGAAAAACATTCTCAGCAGCATCTTGTCAGTAATCTATAGGATCTCCTAAATCTTTACCTTTTTTCAAGGGGTGAACTTTGCAAAAAATGCTAAGTGCGCAAGATAAAAGATTGCTAGTCCTATTAAAGGGAGAACAAATAGCATGGAAACTAAATTATACTTTCTTGTACATAAATAAACAGAACTTAAGGCCAAAGCCAAACTTTCACCTCATAGAACATGCAAGTGAAGTTACCCGCTAGGCTAAGCCCCTATCTAAATGATGCAATTCCTGATGACTGACAAGGAACCAATTTCACAAGCCTTGCTAATAAGTCCATACCTCCAAAGTCAATGATGTCTCGGCAATATTTGTTGATATCACTACTTTCCTCTTGCCACCAGGAGTGGGTGAAAATACCAGCTCCTAAAGAAATAAGAAAACAGCAGACTCAATTAATTGGATATTCAATGATAATGCATAAACAACTTAAATATAACATAGAAACCAGATAAAGCATTACTAACCTGATCTGCTCGTGAAAGTCCGGAATATAAAGGAAGAATGATTAATCCTGAAAATTAAAATTTAATCATGCACTCATCCCCAGTTAAGGAAATGAAATTCTGAAAATACATCAAGAAAAATTTATATCCCACCGACTATTACAATCAACTCAATGTCAACTAATGAACAGTGTAAAATGGTTTATTTCAAAGAAAAAAAAAAATAGCGTAAAATTGCTTTGAATTGCTAATTTTACTGTAACTGTAGATTTCCATGCTCCATCTATGCCCTTATGTTATTTGAACACTAGCAAACAAAAACTTAAAGATTGTTGTGGTCCCTACTGATGGATCGAGTTACAGGACAATGAGCATGAAAACCAGTAGGATTGTAAGTATTCTGTGTTATAGACAATAGAAAACACAATTGCCACTTGTTCATATATTGCGAGACACCCTGAATACTTTGGACTACAGTGTTTGAAATGTTCTGTTTATGTTGGGTTACTCCTCTCGCAGTGGAAAACTTGATGCACGCTACCATTCAGGGGGAGGGAGTACGAATAGGGGCAAAACCCTTTGGAAAGGGGCCATTATTACAGGGTTATGGATTTTATGGCTTCAATGGAATCGAAGAATTCTGGATGATTGCTACTCATCAATTCAGGAGATGTGGGATAGATTAATATTTTTGGCTAATGCATGGGTCAAAGCTCGTGGACATTATTCCAACCATGCTCTCATTGAGATTCATCAGAATTGGGATGTGTAAGGATCCAGGTGCAATCAAGAGAAAATCAGCAGGGAGGCAGAGGATCAAAAGAGGTGCAGAGAGGTAACAGTAGCAGGGAAGCATAATGAGAGCATGGGGAGCATGGTGGAACCATCCGCAAAGGAGTGGGTGGACTTAAGGAGCCCTAACCACGTGTCATAATCCTGTGAATACAGGGAGACATTTGTCATACTTTGAGCCGTAGAATCACCTACCGATCAAGGTTGAAATCTTGACCATCTGATCCTCTGCTAGGGAAACGTGGTCGGTGATTTGGAGGGGTATTTAAGGTAAATAGGATTATGGTTTTCTGGAGCTGATAGATGCATTTCTGCTGTTTGGGGTTCTCTCTTGGTTTTCTTCCTCTTCTACTTGACAGCCTATGGTTCTCCTCCGATTTCTCCCTTTCTGTTTCTATTTTTTCTCTCTCTCTCTCTTTCTCGTATCTCTCCCTTTCTTTCTCTTAAATCCAAACGCATCTTCTTAAATTGGAACCATGTACACAGGTCCTGACAGGATGCTTTTCTTTGGCCTCCTACAGGTACCTCTTCTAGTTGATATGTACTTATTTTACTTCTTTTTGGTTTTGGCAAGGATATCTTATTTCTCCGTGCTTGTATTCTTCTCTTTCTTGTCTTAATAATAATTCTTTTAGAATCATGAGTATTTTTGTGGTCTTTCTTTACCTATCTTGATCTTACTACGGACTTATTAGGAAAGAACCTAACAATTTTTAGAGTAAGAAAAAATACCTACAACATGAAGACATAGCTGAAACCGAGATCCAATTTAGAGAAAAAAGAAGCACCATGTAATGTTTCCAGTAATTCTTCAATAACTGAAATTGGAAATTTATTCTTAACAATGTGAGAGTTTAGAACACAATAATCCACATAAAAGCTCCAAGAGTTGTCCACCTTCCTAACCAATAAAACGGGAGAGGAAAAAGGATATTGACTTGGTTTAATCAAGCCTTGTTGTAGCATACTATCAGACACTTCTCAGTATCATCTTTTTGCAACAGTACAGCCTCACAATAATCACTGGAGTACATGTTTTCCAGTCTCATCTTTTTGAAAGTGTGGGCAAAGGTACAACCTCACAAATGTCCGTGGAGTCTCTGGAAGTAATATAATACGATGACCACATGCATCTGGAGGAGGAAGGCCACAAGGTTCTTGAAAGATCAAATCAAATTCCAAAAGTAAACAATTCCATGTCACGTCTTCATGAGTGAGGGATGAAAGGTGTTGGAAAATAGAATGTATATTCATTATTGAATAATTTGGTCCTGTATCTATACAACTTTAGGTGCAAGAAAAGGAAACACTAAATAATTAATTACATACAAACTTTTACTAATAAAAGGGCCTGATGAAAATCTATATGATCTTGTTGTGGCAACAGGCCAACCATAGCATAGAAGGAAATTTTGGTTGGTTGAATTGCATCTTCGCTCTGGATTTCTAGGATTTCTAAATCCAGACACTCCACTGGAAATGGGTTGAAGACATCCAGCCAGAAAAGACAATTACAATAACTCAAACTTCTCTACACAGTTAAAATAGATGCCTGAGCACTATCATTCCAGTTCTGTCGCCAACAACGGCTTCACTACTGGAGTTCAACAAAGAAGAGGCTGATGATTTGAAGGCTTGTCCTTTAGCAAGAAAAAACGTCAATTGCATGTGGAGCTGCTGAGTAACTATGAGGATCATCTCTAATAACATTATGAGAGACTCATGGCCATTTTTAAGCCATGGAGATTCTAAAATGCAACCTCCAATAGAGAAGTTCTCCTTCAACCCACTTGAAAATATCTCTACTTTTTGCTCCAATAAGAGAGCACTGGCCTGCAGAGCTCGAACCGAACATATTTCTCTGTCAGTTCCTGTTTGATTTAATTTACAGTCTAAATGCAGTATACTATGTGATTTATTTATTTTATGGTTTTGAATGCATGAATTACTGTTTACTTCATTATGGTTTGATTTTGTGAATCCGATGATATGCTTGCCTTATTGGATGCTCGTTACTTGTTAAGTATTCATGTTTACGTGAGAAACGGAAAACTAAGAAAAAAAAGTAGAAAAGGTATATGAATTGATAAATGGATAAGTTGACAACCTCATTAGATATCCTAAGCGATGGTAGACGGATCGGGTCCATAGAGAACCCTACCGGGAACGTTGTCTCATACCAGACGGGGTATGGAGTCCTTAAATGTTTTGGCGCTCATACCGGACGGGGTATGAGGACGGCCCGCTTCACTCTCATACCGAACGAGGTATTGAGATTTATTATTTGGCACCCATATCGGACGGGGTATAGGGACGGCCCTGTAAATTAAGTTTATCAAGAGAATAGTTCACGGGTAGCGGGGACCCCTATGGATCCCCACAGATACTAGTAGACTGATAAAAAGGGGACAACTGTTATTTGATGATTGAAATATAAAAGTATGAGATATATTATGTTACAGATTATGTATGAACTTATGATATCTATGATGTTATTGTTTCCATGGGTCGTTTTTATAAATTCCACTGAGATAAGTGGACGGTAAATGGTTTAATTATTGATAAATAAATTCACTTGAAACTTGTGCTCTATTGGTTCTTTTTTTTTTTTTTTACCAATCTTTACTTTTGTAACAGTGATATAGTGTGATATCTTTACTGGACTAGTGTACCTCATTCCTTACTTAACCGTTTCAGATCAAGAGAACTTGGTTCCCGAACCCGATCTACAAGAAAACAGCGAATAGATACCTAAATGTTTATTAGTTTCTTTTATAATCTTTCATTTCCAGTATTTTCCTTTAGAGAATTTATTGTCGGTATTATTAGTACTTTAAGTTATTGTGTAAGGAATATTAATTAGAACCTTTTATTTCGCTTCCGCACTTATATTCTTTATATACATTTCTTTTTTAAATTTCCGATGTCGTTACATCTAGTTTATTATAAGAGGAGGAAGAGGTAGTTATTCTGGAAATTATCTACCTTATCCAGAATCTAGTAACCACTTTTTTACCTTCTTTTTGACTTATTCCTATTTATTACTAGTAATACATACATGCAGCATAGATTAAAATATACGCATAATTATTTAGCATCTCTTCGGAAGTATATAGTATGTAGGAACCTGAATCTTTGCATAGTCAGAGTAAATGATATATCAGTAAAATACTCATATATATAATTAATTGTATTTCTCTTTTATCACCCCAATAATACTACCCCAATAATGTGACTATATAGGGTCCTCTAATTTACTACTTTTGCACATGGTGTAAGAGTTCTAATAAAAAAACTCTAACTCCTTTAAAACCCTATTTTAGTTTTGTTGCCGAAATCAAAGAAATAGCTTAAGGAGGTCAGCAATCATAGCTGGTCACCACCACTACTTAGGTGGCTAATACAGACCCGCAACTACCCACCAAGACCAGTCTTCATTGCCAGCAACAGCACCATCACCAATCTTCATAACCAGATGTTAGAGGAAGTCTAGCTGCTGCGCACCAGCAAGCTGTGCACATAAGCAAGACCCTCTAACCACCGTGGTCCACCAGTTCCCTCCAGCCGAAAAACTACGTGCCCTCCAGTTCCTTCCAGCTGAACGTCGTGTACTTGCTGCCAGCCATGTCCACCTCAGTCAATCCAGCTGCAGCCGCCTCTATCCTGCAGTCCGGTCACCAACATACAGGCAATGTCACATGCACCCAATATCGCCTGTAGTTGTGCACACCACCAAACAAGGTTCAGTCGCATGCGCGCATCACCAAGCCATGCCTGCCACCCAAGCATATCTGTAACCACAGCTTCTGCTCCGTACAATCGCACACTCCTGCCCAGACAATCGTGCACCACTGCCCAACAGCGCACCTTACCCAGCCGCACACTTGTCACTTTTGTGCAAAGCAAACGACTGCGCAGCCTCCATAGTCGCGTCTGCCATTCTGCACACAGGCAGCATTGCCCCTGCTCCTCCCAGCCACAAACCATTGGCCGCGGATAGTTGTGAAACAAGAGAGTTTCGTTCCAGTATTGTAATTCTCAACTTTGATCTATTTAATCCATCTTAATTGCCTAAGAACATTAAATCATGTCAAAGGTTACACCGTTAGGTGCCAGTTACCTGGCTCATTTAGGTATGTTTTATATCTCTCATAGTTTAAATGTCTCAAATTAACTTTTCATATTATCATCAATTGTAGATCCGTGAGTCACATACCACAGAACCAACTCTCCTCAATTTTTTAACACCTATGCCTCTCATTATCCACAGTAGCAGGAATTTGAACTGTAAAGTTTACCCCTCACTTTACATTACTGATATATTACATGTTTCTAAATTCTGCATCAAGCTAATATTAATAACTAAGGTGCCCTAAGACCTCAATTTCGTCCTTTTGCAGGACCAAAACTCGAGGAGGTCGATTGAACTTGTTGAAGTTCAAAATTTGAACCTTTTTTTCTTTCCAAAATTTCTTGAAACTATTTTGCATAATCTGGACAGCTTCACACAAGTTCCTCAAACACATCGAGTCATTCCCAATTGTGAGTAAGCACACCATAGTCCTAAGTTACAAATAGATCTCCTTGTCTCAGATCGTGGAGACTAGATTCAAGAGTAGAAATTTTTCATGTGTTTTTTTTTACTCGAGTAGAACTCCTTAACTGCTTCCTGAATTTCGTGTACTATCCTGTACAACAAGAAATTAGTACCAGTATCATTTGTCATGGAGTTAATCAGTCATGACACGACCAAATTATTCTCTATTTTCTAAGTTTAGAACTTTGGGTCTTCGGTTGGGTGACTTCTTTAGTGAGATATTTTTCTCTCTCTCTCTTCCACATATAAACATCTCGATCAATTGAGACTTTTAAATATAGTTGCTTCTATTTAATTTATAACTAGTGATCGATATTTGAGTTGCTTTTGATCCAGGTGGCTTAATTGAAATAATTCTATCAAACTGAAATATGACTTCAAAGAGGTCACTAGTTCTTGTCGTGGCCACTCCATATTTAGTCATCAACAAGAGAGAGGAAAAAAAAGATTTTTTAAGTTTCAGAGATTCTACTCTAATATAATAAAAATTTATAATTAAATTTTCTATCTATTGAATTTTCTTCGTAATACTTAATTTATATCATTTGGATATGCATAGAAGAAAATTAGAGAGAGTTTTAGTAGGAAACTAAATAAAAATTCTTCTAATTATGGAAATCGACTATGATTCTGTTTCACATGAAAATTTCCCTAAAGATATCAATTTATATAGAAATTGGACTTCTACAAGAAATCAAATTCCTACATTTTTCTACCTCCATCCCTTAAAAAGGAAACAATTGATGCTGCACCACGACCTCCACCAACATATCTGTCGCAATCTCATCGTTGCTACTATCACCATCACAATCTCCACCATTGCACTACCACCACCACCATTAATCATAATTGAGGAAAGGATAATATGGTGTATATATTATCCTACTGATGTTCTTACCCAATCATCCTAAAAAGGTGTAACGTAAGAATCCAATTCGTGGCAAGGTGTCACGGTACCTTCGCCTACATAACTATGACAGGTACCAAAGGCAGTCTAAATTTCATATGGCAAAATGAAATTAGGATGGATCTAGATGCTCTTTCAAGTTTTATTTTCACCAAATCAAGCTTTAAACTTCTTTAACAAAAAGTAAAACAAAAAACTCAATCCAAAAACCTACTCTTAATAAAAGTAGTATTTAGCGAGGCCTATAAATATCTCTGGTTTCTTGAAAAATTCATATCAACACAATGCAGTAATTAGGTTGAGTAAGGCATGCATGGTAACTGAATCTTTTACTCCCTTCAAGTCAATTTCCCAAATTATTCTCTCTTCATACACCAAATACGTAAATCCCTTTGTTTCCATTAAGAAGAAGAATGAAACTAAGATGTATATGCTACAGAGTAAGCGGATGTCACAAGTTGCAACTGCTTAATTAGAGTATATGCTATCATTTGTACCTGAAGATCTTTTTCCTCTGCTCTGAGTTTCTTCATTAAGCAACTTCGCAGCAGCATCAATATCATCCTGACCAGTAAGAAACACTAGGATATCTCCAGCAGGCTCCTGATCAACAGATATAACATAAACAGTTCAGATAATGGAGGATAAATTGACTTTTTAATTAGTTTATAATGAAGTTTTAATCAGAAGAAAAAAACCACAAGAAGAAAAGAAATCTGGAAGGGATGGGGAACAAGGAGACACATCAGAGAAAAGCACTAACATGTGCAACAATCCACAATTCATTCAGTAACTTAGCAATAGCAAAAGTTTTCAAGATTAAAAACATTGACAATATAGTTACAATCTATCTTTCTTAGCAGCACGAAGAGTTCCTTTCTGAAGCAAGACTTCTGGGAGATTATGACATTTTTGGTTTCCCTCTGACCGAAGCTCCACAAGAAAGTTTCAGATATTACTATTTTCTGTGTTACACAGAAACTGAGAGGCGATAATTTTTTAAACTCAGTGGGTTCAGTTGAAAGTCCTTTTTGTGTTTTTGCATTTTCTCCTAGAAGGCTCTAGGAGGATATCTTATTTTCTGTCATTGTAACAATATCATTCTCATCTTGAATAATAATTCTTTTTCAATCAAAAAACAATCAGGAATCCATTTGGAAATCCATATTTAAATCGAATAAGAGATTATGAAAATTGCTTAAAAGTGATAGAATTAGAACATTGTTCCGACTCCACCAATTCTTTTGTAAGGCCAAGTTTTTGTCATTTTGGATCAGATTTACATGATCTCCTAGTTAAACTAAATTCATGATTCATCATAAACGTAAGTATTATCCTCTTTGATAGAAAATAAAGTATAATTAACAAAGAGAGAGAGGAATATGGAATTACTGTTCCTCCCAATGAAGACAAAGAAATAGTTATGTTCGTTCAAGGAACAAGTACTCACAGGGCGACATACATCAATATGGATGAGCTCAAGTCTTTTGGTTGCTCTCCGTGCTTGATATTTTGAAAAAGCTTGCCCCCAAGCTCACAAACTTCACAAACATCAATTAGTTCCTTAAAGATTGGCATTTTTCTGCCATTTTCTTCCGTTATAGGTCCTTGAGAGACTACATATTACAGTGTCCAAACCTTTTGTGCCAAATGGCAGCATCCTCCGTCAAACCATTAGTACTCAAGGTTCCATTTCAAAGAGAAACTCCTACCCCTCATCTTCAACGACATCACCTCATATCCACTTAGGTTTAGCATAGGGAAAGACTTGCTTTAGAAAACCAAAGAATAATATTCTCAACCATTTGGCCAACACTCAACAGATTTCGATCAACCTTAGGCACTAACAGCAAATTAGATCTCATACCATTTAGAGTTGTCAATGCCAAACCTCCTTGTCCTTCCACTTCCAGGTATTCTCCATTAACATATTGACCCTTGAGTTGTAAGATCTATTCAGCCTTTTTGATAGACTCTCTTCAAGTGACATATGGTAACTGCAGCCACTGTCAGTCAACTGTGCTTGGCTGTTTGAGCAGGTTGAGTAGCAGCTGGCCGCAAACAATGCTCCTCTTCAGCCACTTTAGCCTTCTACCCAACTTGTGTCTTCTTAGCTTATGCACCTCTTCCACAGATCCACGGGTCTTTTAATACCTACATTGGATTCCAGGCCTAAACCAACAGTATTTCTCCAAGTGGCTGGTATTTTTGCAATTTGGACATGGAGGAAATTTTTTCTTCTCCGTGTCCTTTGTTGCCTTCTTGTTTCTTCTTCTTTCCCTTGCTGCATCCAGCAATGTTTCCTTGAGCCTTGCATTTGTTCATCACCACAAAAGCCTCATTTATCCTCAAGGATCTCCTTTTTTGGGTTGCTTGCAAGGTATTCACAAGTTCTGCCAAGGTTATCTTGGAAAAATCCTTTGAGACTCTGAGAGAGGAAATTTTGCTTCAAACTTCTCGAGAAGACTCACTAACAACTTTTCTACCAGCCTCTTACCCATTCTCTCTTTTCCAAGCATCCCCACGTGATTGACAATCTTCATCACTCTATCCGTGAACTCATTGGTTGTTTCTGCTTCACTCATCCTAAGGACCTCAAACTCACTCCTTAGGTTGAGGATTTGCATTTCTTGGTGTTCTCAATTTCTTGGAACTCCTCCTTGATCCTGTCCCAAGCTTCTTCGCCCATTTCACATGACATGATCTTTACAAAGATGTTTCAGAAATAGCTGAGTGAATGAACGAAATGGCCTTGTACTCCTTTTTATTGGTGCTTCATTTTTGTCACAGTAGGGTTTGCTCTTAAGGAAGGAGGATCATCACCAACTTTTACAACTTCAGAAAGGTCTGTCCCATTCAAAAGAGTCTTCATTCTTACTACTGAAAATTGATAGTTTTCTTCATTAAAATGCTCCCTGACCAAACCGAAGCCATGTTCAAAAAGTTCTTACTCAGGTGAGTTGGTCTCCAGTGGTTTTGCAGCAGAAAAAGGGTCCTATTTCTAATCCCTCAAACAGCATATAAGCTCTGATACCACTTTGTAGCTCTGTGTGTGTGTGTGTGTTGGATAAAAAAGGAAACCGGAAGGAAAACAAAGAACACAGCCAACTGAGATAAAACGAACGAAGGATAGGGAATATCCTGGAACTAAAAACTGAACTTCATCTTTGTTAAACTTCCTCAAAACAAGAATGTGGTTGACTACAGCTAATCAACATCCAATAGTGGCAAATATACTGTGCTTGTAAAAACAAATAACTTAAACACAACATAAACTTGCCACGAAAAGCTAATTAATTACTAAAAGTAATCTACTCAATTTTTCTTTAAATAAAATAATCTAGTCATAATTAACTAAAGTGTAAGAGACTTAAACATGAAAAACATCATTGTTGACAGCCAAAAAGTCAACCATCAACACAGATCAAATTTTGAAACTAGTAAGATATTTCAAGATTCCTAAAGTTGAAGAAAACTGTTTAGCCCAATTGTGTATACACATTTCTCAAGCAATTATCAGACAAATAGGATGTTTTCCTAGCAACAAATGAAGGGCCAAAGATCCAATTAAATGTCTAGGGAAGGAAACATCATCCCTTTCATCTCCAACAGACATCAGACTATAAATTTCTTTAAAAAACATCAAACTACAGTTTACCACCACTGTCAAATTACCTGATCATGAATCAACAATACAGTTGAAACCGCAGCCTGAACGTAGTCTGAGACAGGTTCCTCAACATAATGAATTTGCACATTGAACCCCCTGCCCTGAAAGTCAACTACACAGAATCAAAGCTCAATATTTTCCATTCACGAAAAATAGTCTTTTTCATCAGACTATATGAAAGACAACTCCTAAGGTAATGTGTTGAAAAGATACCTACACCATAAAAGTAATGAAGTTGCCAATCTACAAAATGATTTAAAATATATATATATATATATATCTTTCAGAAAGGGAAGACAGATGTTCAAATTGCCACTTAGAAATTTACCTCGACTGATAGGATTGAGGGCTCTATCTTTGGTCCAAGTTCATCATCACCTTCTGGTCCTCGACGTCTTTTGCTATTTTATAAGGAACATTTGGATACTTGAGTCAATACTATAAAATTGTGCAACTTCAAGTTCTTATGGATAAATGACCAATCAATTTTTGCATCCAGTTTGGTAGAAGAATAAACAAATAACTAACACGTTAATCCAGTACAGGCAGAAACCCAAGGAAGCCTTGAAACCTTTACAAATATTCCAAGCATGTGTAAGCATAAGGTAAGCTTTTGGCATTTGATTGCAGAAGCCAACAAACTCATGTCTGTAAAAACCTGTTTACTAGACTTGTAAACGAAAACAAAAGCTCATAATTTGCTTCCACCATTGATTTTATGCAGCCCTTGAGAGTTCTATTTGGGAATGCAACTTGAAATCACAAGGACAAAAGAAATAGAGGGAAAGAGTAAATAACTTTAAACCAATATTTAGAAGATAACCTGGACTGGAAGAAATTAGACATCGATTTTGCTTCAATTGTAGCTGACGAGATAATTAGGCGCAAATCAGGGCGCCGCCGTTGGATCTAGAATTATATTCAGTCAAAGATCAGCAACACAAACCACAAGAAAAAAAATTGCAAAAACTTTCTAATTTTTATAACGATCACCTTCTTGCTCGTGAAAATTATACCTTTTTCAGGAGGCCTAGTAAAATATCAGTTGAAATAGACCTTTCATGAGCCTCATCAACCATAATGACACTGTGGGCCCAGATAAGAAGGAAGTAAATTACAGATATTGCAATCCTTTAAAAAAAGAGTAAAATAAAGTAGCAAAAAGCATGACACTATTATATATTTCCACCCAAGCCTCAGTGTTGCTTATCAAACAACAGGTACATAAAAATCTAGAAAGTCAGAAGTTTCTTTTATTTTTCCTTGTAGAAAAAGAATATTAAGAAAGGAAGAAAGAAGAGAGTTTAAAATATATATACATTTATAAAAAAAAAAGATAAGAATCCTCACAAAAAGAAAAAAATAAGAAAACAACAAAATAAGAAGGTTAACTAATCTTGGACAAAAAAGTGAAGCAATCTCAACGTAAAGAAGACAAAGATAAATCTTTTAAGTGCTCATGTGCCTTAAATCAGGGAAGCTAAGAAAGACATCTTGAGATCATAAATGATGAAGCGTAGTATTATTGCATTTTTTTTCCAAGCCAAATCACTCATAACTTACCAAAAAAAAAAGGCACTACACCAATGAGCTTTAATCTCTTTCTTTAAATTCAAAATCGTAAGCCTAAATCAAAGGAAGCCCTCATCTATGATCATATGCCTTCTTCACGTCTAGCTTACATAGTACTCCCTCCCTCTTTCTGAAAATCAACTCATCTACCACTTTATTTACTATCAATGCGGCATCAAGGATTTGTCTACCTCCCAAAAAAACGTGTTGCCTTTCTCCAATCACCTTACCCAACACAGTTGTCATTCTCCTATCAAGAACTTTAGCAATCAACTTGTAGACACAACTCACCAAACTAATAGGTCTAAAGTTTCTGATGTTATTGACTCCACTAATCTTAGCAATAAGCGGCAGGAAAGAAGAATTGAGAGTTCTTACAAATTTTTCTACTTCATAGAATTCATGGAACACATCAATAATATCTGTCTTTATGACTAAACAAAACTCCTGCACAAAACCCATGTTAAAACCATCCGGTCTAGGAGTCTTGTCGCCTTTACCAATCGTAAGACACTCATAGATCTCTTTCTCTGAAGCCTTCTCCAATTCCTCCCTACTAGAATCATACAAGATCCTGAAATGCAATCCATCCAATTCTAGTCTCTTGCTCATCTCCTCTTGATATAATCCATTGAAGTACTCCTTTGTCACTTTTTAAAGCTGCTCATTACCTTTAACCAACCTATCATCAATCTCCATGGACTCCACATAGTTGAGTCTTCGGTATTGATTAGCCATACAATGGAAAAACTTCTTATTCTGATTTCCCTATTTAACCCACATAGTCCTCGACTTCTGCTTCCAAGCAATCTCCTACAATACCTCAACACGTTTGGAAAAAAGCCATAAAAATATATGGACTTTGTGCTTATCAATACCAAATGCCCAAATAGCTCCTTAACTTCTATTGCTTATGATATTTTAATATTTTATTATTTATTAATTTATTATTTAGTTAAAATGATGTAATTAGAATTCTACTAAAACAGTAGTCTCATATAATTATAATTCTAGTAGAGTAATAATTTCCTTATTAATAGGTTAAGAATTCAATAGAAGTCCCAGGTGTAACAACTTAAATGGTGAAAAATAAAATTTATATTTTTTTTCCAAAATCAACATGGTATCAGAGCCAAATAAAGTTATTTTAAAGTTTCAATTTTAAGATTTCTTTCAAACCTTAAAATAGCACAATAAGTTGGGTTGATACTCATTTATCCAGATCTACTCTTATCACCACCATAAATAGTGTCGTAGACACATCGGTAGCTTTCCCCGACTCCGCTAGCCGCCAGCAATAGAGAAGCGTCACTACACGCGCCAGCACCGACAACCACACGCCGACACCTAATGTCACCGAGAATAGCGCTTGAACACGCTGGAACAGACAGAAAACACCAAAGATCTAATCAAGGCCCCTTCGTGCGTAGATTTGACTCCTTTCATGGCCTCCGCACATTGATCGTTTGCAAATCACGCAAGGCCATGCGTCTTCTCCGATCGTCAGTTCAGATTTCGACCACCCGCAGAGCCAATTCCTCTCTAGTCGCACAGATTCACGCCAGGAACAGATCTCTGCGTGATTTGCTGCTTCAAATCTAATTTCGTGATACCGGTGCTAATCTCGCTTTTCCGTACGTGAGATGCTCCGACTAGTCTTTTCTTATCCTTTTTCCGACTCCTCAACGTGCGTCTGCCTATGGTTCCGCAATTCCGGCGCTCATCTGTTTTTTGCGCGCGAGCTGCTCTGACCAGCCTTTTCTGATCTTCTTTCTAGCTCTTTTGTGCGCGTCGGTCTCTGGTTTCACGAACCAACGCTTATCAAGCTTTTTGCGCACAAGCCACTCCGATCAGCCTTATCTAGTTCTTTTTCTGCCTTCTTCGCAATGCGCGCCTTTGCTTTCGCAATTCGGTGCCAATTCGGCGAACGAGCCGTTCCAACCAGCCTTTTCTGATCCTTTTTTTGGCTATTCCACATGCATCTGCCGCTAGTTTGCAACTTGATTTGCAAGTTGAACATACGTGATATCGATGCACAAATTTGAGATGGGGTGTTGACTTTGATATTTTATTATTTTATTATTTAATTAGTTAAGATGATGTAACAGAATTTTACTATAATAGTAAGCTCATGTAATTAAAATTCTAATAAAATAGTAATTTTCTATTAATAGGTTAAGAATTCTATAAATATTCAAGATGTAACGACTAAAAGGGTGATAAATAAAATTTATATTTTTTCTCCAAAATCAACTTCCTTCTCCTAGAAGGGTCTCTCCAACTATAATACTCCAAAAAAAAAAACTCTTAAATTCAGATTCCATAGATCTAGTCGATTTGGTCTGGTCCCATCCGAACCAACCTCGGAACTCAGAGCAATCGGCATGTTTTGGACATTAGAATGGGGAGAGGGGAATTACCCAATATCATGAATAGTTAGACTCCAAAGAAAACCTCCAAAGTTATTTAGCCAAACGAGACATATTTTTACAAAAAAGATTACCAAATACCAAGAACCCCATCAAACTTGAATAAACAATATCTCTTCCAATTGATTACATGTTCTCGCAAGGAATCACTCACTAAACACCAAAGGAAGTTCCTCATCACCCTTTCAATTCTCTCTATCACATCTTTTAAGTATTGAAAGATAGTAAGATAATAGAGTCGAATGCTAGACAAGCAAGACTAATAATGGAAACTCCCATGGAAAAAAGATCACCCTTATAGTGATCCAAGAGCTTAGAGACCCCACACATAGCAAGGTCCCAAAAATACCTATTACTATTTGATTCTCAAAAAATGATCAGTTAGTAATTGCACATGGATGCAAGTTTTATATAACAACAATCATGTCATATTTTACTAAATATTCATGTTGTCATAAGTCCTTCTAACAATATATCATTCACATGAAGTTAAAGAAATAAGGAACGGTAGCATGAGAATATGGAAGATATAAAATTTAAATGAGCAAATAGTCTGATGGTATGCTTTTGTTGCTAAATATTCTTCAGCCTTTTACAATCTCTTCACAACCTGATAGAAGAATTTGATATTTTGATTCTTTGAGTGTATACAATTGCAAGTCTCTCATCATCTAGCTTACCCATAATTCTAGCTGCCACAATGAGACTTCATAATGCATTTTGAAAAGCTGAATACCTCTCTAAATTTAAGGTTTTTATCCAAACTGCTATTTTGTATTTTGAAAAGGCTCCACACAAATGATTAGTAATAACTCTGCAGATCCAATCGTGCTTTTTCTTTGCACGTGTACGTTTTATGTTTTAGGAAGGTCAAGTTCCATTGTCATGTTTTTTGCTTATAATAAGGTGGCTTTGAGACTTTGGTCTAGGCTTTTTGATACTTTTGAAACATTTGGGTTACACTCCCCTCCTTCGAGTGTTTCCTCTCTACATCCTTCAAGATAAGTGGGGGGAGGCATAAGCTAAATTGCTTAGAGATGAACCTTATTCAGTAGCCTAAGTGTCGTGGTTGGGCACAATGCTAGACTTTTCAAAGATCATCAATTTCCTCCTTAACTTTGGGATGGATTGATTTCCTCTACCTCCTCATGGGCCAAGGCTTTTAAGGATGTTCCTTTGGCTATTAAATAGAAGGATTCAGATGCACCGTTGTTTTGATTTCTGTACTTCTTCTCTTTTTTATGCTTTTCATTAGGTTAGGAATTTTCTTATTATATGTTGTTGTACTTTCTTCTTATCTATCTAATGATACTTTTTTGTTCATCAAAAAATAGTGTAGACAAGGTATTCAAAAAAGAAACTAAAAATGGTCTATTACAATCAATTAGTACCTATACTTCGACAATAAAGGATCGTCCATCATTTCTCTTAGTAAAACCCCATCAGTGAGAAATTTTATCATAGTTACAGCCTGCACTACCAAAAATGAGAAAACTCTTAGCTTAGTAACAAGGAAACTACAAGCATAATAAGTGAGAATACATAAAATATTTCTTTACACAGAGAATGAAAGAGCATATTTAATTGAATAAGAGACTTATATATATAGGTTTACATGAACAATAAAAGGAAATATATTTAATTAAAATGAAAGGAGTATATTACTAATATACCATTTACCCTACTTAATATACACTTTATACTTTCTCAACACTCTCCCTCAAATTAATGAATAGATATTCTCTATGTCAATCCAGAATCACTTAATTCTTTGGTCAATATATCGCAATTCGGAAAGCAGTAGACACATATAAAGTGCTTACTCCACTATCTAATTTTTTCTTGATGAAATATAGACATATTAATCCACTCTCCAATTTTTTCTTGAATGAAATATTTATATACTTCAATATGTTTAATTCTGTCACGTTGCACTGGATTGTGAGATGCTAATTACCGAATTATTGTCACAGTACAATCTCATAGGTCCATCCCATTGAACTTTCAAGTCTTTTAAAATCATTTTTCAACTATAGAAATTTATGCACCCCTTGAGTTATAGCCATAAGCTCTAATTTCACACTAGACTGAACTACCATATTTTACTTTTTATTTCTCCAATTCACTAGATTTCCTTCAACAACAGTGCAATATTCAGAAGTAAATCTTCCATCAACTCTTGATCCTCCATAGTTAACATCAGTGTATTCTTCAACAAATAGTTAATTGTTTCTTTTAAACACAATTCCCTTCCCAGGAGTACCTTTCAAGTAGTGAAGTATCCTGTAGATAGTTTGCAGATACACTTCCTTAGATTGTGCATGAATTGCCTCACTATACTGACTGCATACGCGATGTCTGGTCTAGTATGTGACAAGTATATTAAGTTCCCCACCAATCTTTGGCACATTTCCTTGTATGCATTAGGGTCTTCTTCTGGGAATTCCAGTTTATGAAAGGGATCGATTAGTGTGCTACCAAATTTGCATGCTAATTTGCCAGTTTCTTTTACAAAGTCTATAATATACTTTTACTGTGAGATGAATATTCTAAACTTTGAGTAAACCACTTCTACTCTGAGCAAATATTTTAATTTCTCCAATTTGTTAATCTTGAACTTTCTAATCAGGTATTACTTGAGAACTACATTTTCTCCTTCATCATTTGCTGACTCTAAATGTTTAATGAATAAGGTATAATCTCTTTGACTTTGTTTATACCTCGTGCAAACTATTGCAATACCAATTGCAGTGAACAACTAAGAACAATAGGATATGAATCATAATTATCTTCAGATTAGGTGCAAATGTCTCTTAATAGTCAATCTTATAAGTCTAAGTATACTCTTTGACTACCAATCTTGCCTTATACTCCTCTATGGTTCTATCAGACTTGTAATTGATAGTGAACACCCACTTGCACCCAACAAATCTCTTTCCCTTATGTAAGTTTACTATTTTCTATGTTTACGTTATTTTAAGTGCCTGCATTTCAACACTCGTAATATTTTTCCATTTTTTACAGTTTAAAGCTCATATAATATTTTTGGGATAAATACTCATTTAAACTTATGCGAAAATTCTTATGCAATTGTGAGGATTTTTCAAAAAAAAAAATTGAGATTAGGTAAAGTGGATACTTAGAGCATTCTCTTGTCCTTTTTCTAAGTGTAATAAGCATATCAACATCAGAAGGAATGTGATTCTCAATGCTTATCTCATTTTCCAACACTCGATTTGGATCCTTGAACTTACTTCAAATTAGAGTCCAAGGCTTTTCCTTCTCGAATACACCTAGAAGAAGCACAGGTCTTGTATGGGTTGAGTAGGACTTGAGGCTCAAGATCATTTTATGGACTATGGTTTTCTACTAGGATGATTGTTTAAAAAGTACAATGTTTGAGTGTAAGAGAGAAATGTCAAAAAATGAAGCACCCTTACTTTCTAGTACAGTTTGCCATTGAAGATAACGGTGATGAAAGAACTCAGTCTCAACAAAAGTAACACCACCGGACACGTAAAACTTTTGGATAGACGGATGTTAACATTTGTACCATTTTTGTTAGCATGTGTTGCTGAATATTCCACAAAGACACACTTGATGGCTCTAAGGTCAAGTTTTCCTTCTTGAAACTAATGTACGTGAACATAAGTAACGCACCAAAAGACACAATGATGAGGTTATTGGTGACTTGGATCTCAGGCAAGAACATAGCTAGAACCTCTATAAAACTGCAAAAGTCTAGTACCCTAGATTGTAATCAATTGATAAGATAGATAACAGTTAACACAACTTCACCCCAGTAATATTTCAGTATATGGTTTTGAACGTGTAATGGTGAGCAAGTGAATATTTTTCCTTTTAATTACATTTTATTTTGGAGTATAGACACAAGAAAACTCATGGACAATTCCTTCCCTTCAAGAAAAAGAGGATAATGTCTGCTTAAAGTAGTATTTGACATTAGAAAATTATTTTAACTGTTACTCCAAACTGTGTTTTGATCATAGTGTGGAGCTGGAGAATAATATAACTAAACTTAGTTTTAGATGTCAATAAGAAAAGCCAAGTTAACCGTATATAATCATCAATAGAAAAACAAACCAACGAATCCCATAAATAATAGGTACATTTAAAGGATCCCAAATATCACTATAGATTAATTGAGAAATTGCTTCTTCTATGACTAAAGGCAAAAATTACACGTCTATGTTTTACCAGTTCAAATATATTGCAGATTAAGTTTGGATTATTATAATTGAAAAATAAAGAGGGAAACAAAACCTTAAAAGTAGAGAAAGACGGATGTTCTAGTCTTTTCTAGTCTTATCTAATACGCCGATAGAGAGAGCAGCTCGTGGTATTTCAGACATATCCAGGTAGTACAATCCCTACCGAGTCTCAGCATGTCCAATTGTTCTCCCCAAACTTCGTCCTAAATATCCCCGAATTCATATGAAAGTGTGTGTTTTATTGAATATGAGGAACCTATATATACAGCTCTCGATCAGCAATAAAAGGAAATACATTTAATTACAGCAAGAGGGGTATATAACTAATATACCCTTTACCTACTTAATAAACACTTCACACTTCTCAACACTTTAGTTTACAGCAAGGAAGAAAAATCCACATTTTCAACTATCCTAATCCAAGGTAAAAATGATCCAATGGTAATATAAACTACAAGGTTAAAAAAGAAATAGGAAATCTCACTGGATTAGTAAGATCTTCAAATCGAATTGTGTAGCCAACTTCCTCTCCAAGCTTGACCCCCATTTCTTCAGCTACTCTAGAAGCAACTGACTGGTCATGAGAAATACATGAAGCTTGTAAGCAATATAGGATACAGAACCACAAGATTTACTTGAGCATTGAGACTTTATAAATCTACAAACAAATCTAAAAAGGGAACTAAAACTACATTTGCAATCAGCTAAAAAAATTAAGGCAGATTCTTTCCAGTCATGAAATACTAAGAGAGGATTATAAAGGAAATATAGAATCTGAAATATGAAGCATTCCTTTCCTTCAAGGGGGAAAGGTAAAGCATTCATAGAGTATGACATTGCATAAGAACAAGTACTTTTTTTAAACAATGCATAAGAACAAATAATAAGGAGATGCTCCAATAAGGAGTATTAGTAAAGCAGCGGCAAGTGTTTAGATTTCCATCATCTTTGAGCTTGAAATTTGGGGGAGAAGCTGACTGGACCCCTCTGAAATAAAGGAAGGGACAGTGTCCACCACCTCCGAGCAGTGGCTGGAGATCACTTTGGCCTACAGTTGTTGTCTTCCCTCTCTTGCTCGTGGCTATTTTAGAATTTTGGGTTTTCTTTCTTTTTCCTTTTTCAGCTTTATGAATAAAGAGTGACCAGGGTGTTTTTAAAAGCAAAGCTTGTGTTTTAGGAAGCAAGTTTTTGAGTAAACAAGGGAAGCGTACAAATTAGATTCAGGCTTTAATACCAAATGATATAGAACAATGAGAACTTGAAGATAAAACTTACAGAAATTTTATTAAGAACCAAACTTTGAAATCTTAGATCTTAGTAATTAAAGCAATATCCTTTTTTTTTAAATAAAAAACAATGTCTTAATATATGAATAACAATTATGAGCAGTTTACTTAATAACTAAGCTAAAGTACCAAAATTAGGGGCACCAAATAAAATTAAAAATAAAAATTTTAAAAAATCTAATGAATAAGAAAATGAACTAAACAGAAAAAACTAAGAAAATACTTAGGAAAAGAAACTAAATCTTCATACTTCTCTTCATTGTAAATTTAACAAAACTTTTATATTTACTAGAAAAGCAAATTAAATCTTCCTAGTCATTTTAGCATAAAACTTCCTAAAACATTTATTTTCTTTCATTAATTCTGCATTATTCCTCGATTATTGAAATATGTCCACTTAAAAAAAATTTTGTTCTGCATCACCATCTTATGGCCCAAAGCTCACGGGAATTATTCCGACTTCGCAATTCCTGAGCATCATAAGAATTGGAAGGTGGTCATTTAATCTCCATGGGCAGTTTGGACTATTTCCGTTTTTCTGTCATTGTTTTTTCCATTGATATTCTTTGAGGAAGATGCCTTATTCTCTAGATATGTATTCTTTCTTCTGACTTCCTAATAATACTTCTTTTTCTACCAAAGAAAAACAAAAACAAAAACAGAACCACATTATTAACATTGTATTTTCCTGTTGAAAAGAGTTCTGTCCACGTGCCAATGGTAAATAAAAACAATTTGATAAAAAGTTCTCTATATGAAACTTCAATCTCAATGAAGGTAACTATGTTCTTTTTAAATTGAATGAAGGTAAAATATATAGATTAGTTGCAAACTACACATAAAAAATGAGCTATGAACTAAATGCCCAACGACAATGGGACCAGATGTAGATGCCAGACCAGATGAAGATGAATGGCACATTAAGAACAAGCTCAAGTGAAACTAAGTACCTGGACAGCTAGTCTTCTTGGCTGGGTACAAGCCACAACATGCCCCCCATCTGCCCAGCCCGCTTCTTTGAGGTACTGAAACTCCACAAACACCAATCATCATCTTAACTGATTGATATTAATCCATCCAAAATTTTAAATAAACACATCTTGTCTTCATATTTCACCTCCAGCTTAAACATAGAAGTTTATGAATAAGCACGTGAAATACAATAAAAGTTCAAGGAGCTGATCTTTCTTGCTCTTTCGCATTTCATCATTAGAATTTTTTTAAAAAAAACTTCCTACATATCAGCAAACCAACCTAGAAACTTTCTTCTCTAGCTAAAATATTGCCTGCTGATAGGAAAATATCAAAGTCAAAGGCACTTAATTCTTATAACTCCCCATTCCTTTAGTCCCTAAGCAAGTGTAATAAACACTCACTTATTATGTTCTCGGAACAAATGAATTCCACAAAAAATCTTCTTTTTTGTAATAGAAAAAGAAGTTTTATTAAGAAAGAGAATAATAGTACAAAAAACCACCAAATAAGTCATCCACCTGAGACACAAAGTAAAATGAAACAGAACAATATAGTAGAAGCCGGCAGCTTGTCACATGATCAAAGGCATCCCAACTCCTATGGAGGACCACTTAGGGCATCTTCGAGAAACTCCCATGAGCCTTAGCCCAGAGAAGTGCCAAGAAGGCCATCTTCTTCTAATGGAAACCAAAATTTTAGTTTTATGCTTGGGTTATTTCAAAAATAAAATTAAAAAAAATAAATCAGTTTCAAATAAATTCAAAATATAATTGAAGGTTACAACCCTTTTGTCATAATTGGCAAAATCTTTGGAAAAAAATGTGATGGTTCAAAAGAAAACTATAAATCATAATTATATATCTTGAATTAGAAATGAAAATCACTATCAGTGCACCACCAATACCTTTTCTAGAGAAAAAGAAGTATCATTAAGAGGCACCAAGATGGGGCATCCTAGATACAAAAGATCTATAAAAAAGTTAGAAACCAAAGAATCAATAAGTTTCTGTAAATCCCAATCATGCAAAATGCCATTCCCTATCAACAGATTACTCAAGGCTTGAAACTAAAAGTCTCCATCCTATCAAAACGAGAGCATATGCCCCTAATACTTCTCATTTCATTCTTCTTAAATGACCACATTATAGAGATTGGAATAAGCTCTTCTACTTTCTTTCAAGATATACACGCCTCAATGCCTGATGAAGCCCACAACTTTTGCTCATGACTCTAAAACTAAGTGCCCAGAAGATGCTACAATTTTGAAACATTTTATTAAAAAAGATCGAGTTTATGATTTTCTTGCAGGTTTCAATAGTGAATTTAATCTAGTCAAGATCTAGATTTTTGGCAAAGAAAAGTACCAATTCTAAATGAGACTATTTCTTTAATTGGAGCCTAGAAAAGATGTAGGAGGTTATGTTTGAATCCTCAGTCCTAGATGGTTAAGCAATAACTTTTTTTGAAATAAAATGTATAGTATGTATTCATTAATTACAAGCACCAATGAAGTGTCAACTCACGTACAAAAGATATTTACATGTCAACCAGAATATCGATAAGGTTACCTAAATCCTCCATAGAATCCAAAGAGTAACCCATGACCAAAAACTCTAAGGTCTGAAACCATTTAACTCTATCAAAATCCTTTTTCGCCCTTTCAAAAGTCTTTCTATTTCTTTCTTTCTGGACCACCCAAAAGATTGTAAAAGGAATAAGACTCAAATATTCTTTTCTACCATTGACACTTGTCCAAGCCTATATCTCCTCCCTTATATTACCCGACATTCCCAGTTGATTCCCAATAATCGCCATACTCCATAATTTATATGCTAGGGGACATCGTAGCAAAATATGGTTGCAAGTCTCCTCCATCCTCTTGCAAAGGAAGCAACCATTCACCAAAATCTTTCCGCTTCTCATCAATTTGCCAATGGTCAAAATACATCCACACCCTGCGTCCCAAGAAAAGAAAGTAATTCTAGGGGGAGCATTCACTTTCCACATTTCTCATAAAGGGGACTTGTTCTCCAATGAGTCATTCTTGACCAAATATTTATAGAGTTGTCCAATCGTAAAAGTCTCTATTGGGTTGAGGACCCAAGTTGGTTCCTGAGGATCTTAGTTCTGTCATAATATTTTCCTATATTCTTATTTTGTCATTATTACTTAACTTAGAAGATGAAGCAAATAATGACAAAAATATGACAACTAGCAATATAGGAAGATATGATAACATAATCAAGATACTCAGGATCGGACGGTAAGGATTATCTCTTGTGTACCTATTGCAAAAAACTGAGGTATATTAAAGGTATTGAAACTTGAATGATAAGCCATCTAATAGAGAGGAGAGCCACTAATGAAAACACCAGACATTTATTGTTTCGTCAGCTGCGTAACTTATCCGCCAGTCTCTTTGTACTCTCCTTTCTCTCATCAATAATATTTCCGTTGTTTATAAAAAATGAAACCACTAGAACAATTAAGACCAAGTCGACTTCATAATAAAGCAACCAACTTAAGAAATATCTCAAGGCCAGAGTTCAATAAGGAGGAGACCAAGAAAATATGAGGCCTTTAGGAATCATAAGAAGAGGCTAGTGGAACATGCTCTCTTGCACTCTCACAAAAGTTTTCTATTTCTCAAGAGTTAATTTTCTCAAATAACTTAGTAGGAACCTATGGATTATTGGCACAAAGTCACAAATCATGTGATCCATTCTTCATCAAATTTTATCATTTTATCCTCTAGCCAAGAAATCAAAAGATAACAGTTTCACATAACTCTCCCATTATTCTAGCCAATATATAAGATATTCATACCAATTCATCCCTTTTATTAAAAAAATTTCTCTATGTCCCTAAATTATCCACCAATCTTGTAAGCATACAAAACTTACTCATTGTTATGAATTGTAATTTACTTCTCTATCCTTGTTACTATTTAATTCAAAAGGATTATAAGCTTGATATGGAGACAGCGTATGATCATGTAAGTTGGGAGTTTGTGTACTACATGTTAGAGATGTTGGGCTTTGGGATAAAGTGGAAAGGATGGATCTCAGATTGTATGACTCCTATTTCATTTTGTTGTTATAGTGAATGGTCGGGCATCTACCTTTTTTCAGGCATCGAGAGGGTTGAGATAGAAAAATCCACTATTGCCTTTATTGTTCATTGTTGTCATAGAAGCTTTGAATAGAATGTTAATAAAAACTAGAGCTTGTTCATTATTCAGTGGCTTAAGGGTTGAGGTTGGTGGAGATTTTGAGAAGATCATTCACATGTTTTTGCAAATGACGTTTTAACGTCTTGTGAGCCTATAAAAAGTTCACTACTCAATATTAGATATATTCTTATGGGATTTCAAACTATGTCATCTCAATATTAATTTATCTAACTCTGAAATAGTGAGATTGGGGAATAAAGATGACTCAGAAAAACTGCGGCTTCCCCTTGGTGCCAGTTTTAAAGAGGCGAGGACATGGGAAACGATTATGGATCGGTGTGAAAAGAGACTAGCAAGCTGGAAGAGAGGGTTATTTTCAAAGGCTCACTTTGATCAAAAGCATATTGAGCAATCTCCCAATATATTTCATGTCGTTATTGACCTTACTAGTGAATGTTGCTGAGAGATTAGAGACCATTCAGTGCAGATTTCCATGGGGAGACATGAAGGGTGGTCACAGGAAGTATCACTTGGTTCCACGGAGTGAGATTAAGAAGCTAGTCACACTTGAGGGGATTGGGTATTCGGTCTGTTATTGAGGTGAATGAGACTCAGCAAGGGAATTGGTTATGGAGATTCTCGATGGAAAGGGATGTCTTATGGAGAAAGGTTGTTGCTGCAAAGTATAGTATGGATGAAAAAGGCTGGTTCACTAGATTGAGTTCGAGACCGCACGACAAAAGCCTATGGAAAAAGATTAGCAAAGGCACAACTAACTTTCAGAGGAATATCAGGTGGAAGGTAGGGAAGGGGGATAGGATAAGATTATAGGAGGACGTGTGGTTTGAGGGTGGTACACCCAGGCAGGTTTATGCAATTGTTCAACAGATTGAGGTTAAAATGTAGTTGTGAGGAGCGGAAAAAACAGTGAGTGTCAGATATTAGTGCAAAGACATTGGAACTGGGAGATTGGGGAGTATGAATGCTTACTCAGAACTCTTGCACACGTCTCTCCAGAGGATAGCAATGATACCCTAGAGTAGTGTCTAACAAAAAAATAGGATCTTCACTGTCAAATCTTTTTATAGACAACTACGTAATCACGAAGGCAATAATCTCTCTCTACCATAGAGACATAGTGGAAAGGAAATGTTCCATCTCGTATCTCCTTTCTTATTTGGGAAGCGAGTAGGGATGCATCTTGACTACAGAAAAATTATGAAGAGGGACAAGATTTTGGTTAATGCATATTATTTTTACAAGAAGGCTGAGGAAAGTTGCAATCATATTCTACTTTGGTGCCTAGTGGTTCACAGGCTTTGGTCTATCGTCCAGAACACTCTTCGAATCAGCTGGGTGGTTTCTGGTTCTGTCAAAAACAAGATTTGAGCTTGGAAGGGGATGGGGAGTAAGAGAAAACATGTTGAGATGATACAGCTTACTATTTTTTGAGTTGTGTGAAAAAAGAGAAACAAGAAAGCTTTTGAGGGAGTAAAGGATACAAATGGTTACAGCTTACTAAAGAATAGATGGTTCCAAACCTTTACATTTTTATTGATGGGTCACTCCATTCAATCTTCAGGGAGTTAGGGAGCATACTAGATAACATAATTGAATTGTAAATTTTTTGTAAATGGGTTAGTATCCCCTTGGTACCATTATTAATACATACTTATATTTTTTATTTAAAAATAATAATTCAGGAGGATTGTTCAAGGAAGAGAATTGAGCTTGCTAGGGAACAAAATAGGTTATGCTATCTTTAAGTATCAAGCAAATCCAATCCAAAGCAAGTGACTAAGTTTGCCCTTGCCTTTACAGAACACCTGGTACATTCTCAAGGACGTTCATTAGCCTAATAGGATTTTAATCTGTTAAAGAAACTATATGGTATGTCAATTAAGTTGCAAAAGTCTACAGTGACCTTGAGGTGAGGAGTTGACCGTGATTGACCAGAAGTCTTGAGGAACCTCAATGATTGAAAAATTAATGAATACAAGTCACTTTTGAGCTCTTTTGCCTCGTCTTCCTTGATGAGAACTATGATCAACCGGTTTGATCCCTTAGTGAAACAGGAAACTTCACAATTGGATCTTTTTTATAGACGTTTAACCAAAACCGAAGATACTAAGAACAATTTCCCATTCAGGCAAATTTGGAAGGTAAATGCACCTCCCAGTGTCATTTTTTTCACTTGGGAAGCAATCTGTACATGTATTATAAATAGACAAGATGATGAGAAAGGAAAAGGTCATGGTAAATTGGTGTTGCTTATGTAAGAGAGCGAAAGAGACCTGTGATCATATGTTACTTCAGTGCCCCATAGTGTATAGTTTATAACCAATGGCATATGAATATTGGGGTATAGTAGGGCTATACCAGATAGCGTAAGAGATGAAATGTGAGCATGGAAGGGCATCAGTAGTCAAAAAAAACAATTGGGGCTCATAGCACTAACAATATTTTAAGTTATATAGAAAGAAAGAAATAGGAAAATGTTCGATGAGAAAGAGGATATTGATAAGATTATAGTGAAATAGTTTCACAACCTAGGTTTTTTAATATCAATTTCTATACTCCATGGAGGACTTGATGATTTGATAGAGATGATGATTGACTTGTAAATATTTTTTATATATGGATTTGCATTCATTTGGTACTCATAGTCAATAGCAATTTATTCTCTTTATTTCAAAACAAAATCAAGCAAATCCAGGTTATTCAAGAAAAAATCATCTCTATCATTTTTCTCATCATCCAATAGAGATATTTTGGCTTCATCATTTTAAACTTGGATACCCATCTTTTGGAATTTTATGATATTTCCTTCTTCCTCTAAATGAATTAGGATTAACCAATTTCATTGTAATGTATGTAACTTTGCAAAACAAATATGTGTATCTTTCCAATCAATAATCAAACAAGTCTAGTACTAACTTTCTCTTTGTAAAAGCTATACACACTTATGGATATGCTCCTTCTCAATATACAACAGAATCAGTTCCCCAAATTTCCACAAAAAGCCATCAATTCAAATTATTCAAGTTCAAGACCTAAAAAAAACTTTGAATCATATAAATAGGCATCTAATATTCAAAAGCTACACTCTCTAAAAAGGAATCATTAGCAAAAAGTTAGTGTTTCAGTTGATTAATCCTCCCTTTTCTCCCCACCTTAAGACAACCATGCATCCAACTCTCAATTCAACACCATTTCAAAAAACAGCTTCATCACCAATATGACAAGAGAGGTCCCTTGCCTAACAGCCCCTAGAGGAAGAGGAAAATGCTATTGGCCCCTTATTGATTAGATGGCAAAAGTGAGAGAGGAAACCCATCTCCTAATTCAGTTCCTCCATCTGTCCTTGAAACCCATTAACTTTAATAAATATCCAAGGAAGCACCAAAATACACCCTCGTATGTAGCACCCGGAAAGGAGGAGAAAAAAAAAAAAAAAAAAAAAAGGGGGGGCCACATCAGCAGCCACGTCAGCAGGCCCGGTCAGCAGTCCCGGCCAACCGGGGCCTGCCACGTGGCAAGACCGCGTCACTCCGAAAGGAGCCACGTTGGCGATCCGCGTGGGTGCGATCCAACGGCCCAGATCAATCGCGCGATCGAACGGCCCAGATTCAATCAAAAACGAACGGCCCAAATTAAAACGAAATGAACGGCTGAGATCAAAGGGCAAGGGGTTATAAATAGAACCCCCACACCAAACCACAAACCCTAGCCGCCCGCCGCTCGCCGGAGAAGACGAACCAGAGGCCGACCGCCGCCACCCGCCGCCGCACCGGGGAAATTTCCGACCGCCGATCGAGGTAAATTTCATACCCCCGACTCGTTTTTCCCTGCTGATTCCTCCTATGGCCAAATCGATGCCGAAATCCCAGCCAAACGGCCGGAATACGCGGCCGAAGCCCAGCGGCGCCGCCGCGCCCCCTCTCGGTTTTTGCCTCCGACGAGGCCCTTCCCGGCCTCCGTTCGATGCAATTTTTATATCACCGTGATCACCATTCTTTTCTCTGCAGGTTGACCGAAGCCGAATCACCAAAAGACGAACCTCGCCGGAGAGCCGCCGTACCCGAGAGCGCCGCCGCCGGTAAGCTCCGTTTTTCCGTGATTTTTTGGCCCCCCGAGGGCCCTAGGGTTGTTTTCTGACAAGGACCAATGCGAGTGTGGCCGAATTCGGCCGAAAACAGCCAACCCGAGGCGACTCGCCGCCGCCAGCGGCGGCGCCGTCGCCGGAGCACGGCGGAGCCGCCGTGCCGGAGTTGCGATTTGGGCCGAAAGAGGCCCTGGGCCTAATTTGGGTTTTTTTTTGGAACACGTGCAGGTACTGTTAGTGTGTTTCAGTTCCCCGGGAAAAATTCAGGGAAAATTAGGGACGGCCTGCAGGAGCACTGTGAATCGTATTCGGATCCCGAAAACAAGTAAGGACCCCTCACCCTATTTCCTATCACGGTATTAAAGTTCAAAATGATAAAACGGTATTTCTTGAATTAACGAATATGTGAAATTGCTTAAGGTGGCTAATGGAGCCCGAGTCTAGTGTGATTGGTGATTTACTGTTATTTGGCCTGTTTACAGCTTTAAATGCAAAATGAGGTTTGATGTGTTCATTTTACAGATTTGTGTGCATATACTACGTTTTTATTAATCATGGGTTGAATGACTGAAAAACTGATACTGTATGTTATCTGTTCGGCATGAATTACTGTTTTGTTTGTTTGTATGTGAATTGATGATGCTGACTGAGGAAAAGGAAAATGAAAGATTGTGTAGACTGATAATTGTATTATGGGGGTCAGCCTGACTAGATATCCTGGGAGATGGTGGACGGACCAGGTCCGTAGGGAACCCTACCGGGATTGTGGTCTCACATGCCGGACGGGGTATGGAGATCTTATGGTTTTGGCGCCCATACCGGACGGGGTATGGAGACGGCCCGTTTCACCCTCATACCGGACGGGGTATTGAGGTTTATGGTTTTGGCGCCCATACCGGACGGGGTATGGGGACGGCCCGTTTCACCCTCATACCGGACGGGGTATTGAGGTTCATGGTTTTGGCGCCCATACCGGACGGGGTATGGGGACGGCCCTGAAAACTGATTATGAATGTTAAAGGTTAACGGGTAGCGGAACCCCTATGGACCCCCACGGATACTAGTAGGCTGGTAAATGAGAAAATGATATGTTGTACAATGATTGAATTACAAGAGGCGTGATAAGTGTTATGTTTTACAGCTCATATTATTCAATGATTATGATAATGTTATTGTTTTTCTTATATTGTTTTCATAAATTCCACCGAGGTAAGTGGATGGTAAAGGTTTTCATGTTAATAAACGAGTTTGTTGTAAATTATGCTCCATTGGTCTTTTTGTGTTTTTCTACCCACCTTTACCTCCGTGACGGTGAGATATCGTGATGTTCTTACTGAACTAGTGTAGCTCACTCCTTATTTAATCATTTCAGATCAGGAAGACATGGTTCCCGAGCCCGTTCCGCAGGAGGACGACGAAGGGGATGCCTAGAGATTCTGTAGTCATACTCATAGTTTTATTTTCGAGTTTCTTTCTTAGTTAGTTTAATCTTTTATATTTTAAGTACGTTTTTGATTTTTCGTGTAAGGGATGTTAACTGAAATTTTGATCTCGCTTCCGCATTTGATATATTTAAATACCCATTTCATTTTAATATTTCCGGGGCCGTTACATCGTAAGCATTTTCTTCATCAAGATTCTACCTGGTCATATAACTGCACTACCAATACCAACGATACAATGAATTGATAAAAAAAATTTAAAAAGTCATCATTTTGGAAACATAAGAATTCATTTCCAAACGACTTCCTTGCGAATTTACAAATCAACCAAATTTCCTTGCCCATTTATTCCTAACAGAGGAAATAAAATTTTGAGAATGGTTCAAATTTCTGATTCATATCGATATTTCCAATCTTTCAACAACTAAGGAATACTTTTGCCACAGAAGGCCAGGGAAGGAGTCAAATTTTTTGAATAGTTAATAAAAATAATATTCACCGCAAAAAAGAAAAGAGGAAAGTATGAAATTTTTACGCTAGTTTCACTAATTTATCCAAATTCAAAAAAAAAATTATTACAAAAAAGAACATCATCCCATAAGAAAACTCGAAACTGCTCAGCTATACACACATGCGGGGTAAAGTAAAAGAAGACACTGACAAATTAGGAAAAGTGCGCTATATTTCTTCCAAACTATCTCCAATTTTTGCTACGAACCAAACAGAAACTTTTGAACAAACATTAAAAAGAGAGAGAAACAAAATTAAACCTGAGGAATTTGAGTAGTTTTGCCACTACCCGTCTCGCCGACAATAATGGTAGTAGCATGAGTTTCAACCAAATAGAGAATAGCTGTTTTATACTTATAAACAGGCAGTCTCTGCCTCTGCTTCTCAATACTGGCATGCCCATATCTGTAAGCCAAAATATACCTGATAAGTCTATATGAACATCCATGGTATGCCCATAATGACTGAGAAGAGATTAACCAATGAGAAGAGAGAATACGTAGAGGAAAAGGAGGTAGCAGAAGGAGAGAGAAAAACGACGCCGCCTTCTTCATCGTCGACGAACCGAGGCTTCTCCGTTCCCGGCCTCCAAAACTGGGACATTTTGTCTAAACCTTGCCGCTGCTCATTCTTCGGTCTCCCAATTTGGATTTATAAACATTTAACTTTACGGAAATAAAAGTTTTATTGAACTAAAAAAAAAAATAGATAATTAAAATATAACAGAATTATTATATCTTAATTTTTTTTGTGAAAAAAAAAATTGCAGAATTAATGAGATGTAAAAAAAACAAATAAAAGTCTATATTTTATATAATATATAATTTTAAAGTTTTTAATCAATTAAAAATTTAAATAGATAAGTATATATATTGTCGAAACATAAAAATTAAAATTTAAAAGTTTAATAAATAATTATTATTAATATTATAATTTTTATTTTATTTTATTTTATTTAATCTTTATATTATTACCTTTGTATATAATTATCATATAGGTCTGTAATGAGTTAATTAAATTTTATCCAAAAAATTTAAGGTAATATTTATTACAACTATGATTATTTTATTTTTTATTTTTATTGATAAAATGTGAATAAAAAATTATTATTTATATTACCGCTTTATTTGTATTTATTTTATTTAAAAATTAAAAAAATGAAAAGTTTAGTTACGGTCTATTTTTGTTTTCCTTTTTATGTATGTAATATATTATATTAAAAAGTTAGTAATAAATTTTAGAAATGATAAAAAAAAAATAATATAATTAGTATGTTTATTTAAATAATATTACATCTTTAAAAAAATATTTATTATAATCTACCTTAGAATACATATCTCAATTTAATTATTCTATTGATCGTCTTCAACATTTATGTGAAACACAAAATTATCAATAATAGATTATCATTAAAATTAAATAATAGAAATACCAACTTCATATTTTAGCCCAAAAAATTAAATAATTCACGTATAACCTCAAACGTGCATTTAATTGGATTATCAAATTTAACAGCTGTATGGTAATTTTTAATCAAAGTTATTCGATTTCTAAAATAACAGAAGAATGAATATTTAAAAAAATGAAAATTGTTGTTGTACCACTTCTCTACAAAGTTTAGATTCAAATAACTTCCTCGTACAAACAGAGCAATAAGATTCAAACATGAAAAAGTAAGGAAATATTCATTGCTGTTTTTAACTCATTTGGATTGCTAAAACAAAATCAGTTCATTTCTTTCAAATTTTGGTATGTCGTACATGGCTTAAAACTACAAATTCAATTGGATTACCAAATTTGATTCCATTTACTGACTGGACCTAACTAGTGTTTCTAGTGCCAACCATCCATGTCCCATAAAGATTCAAAACTAAAATTGCACAGAAAATAGATTCACTTGCTCATATAACAGGCGAATAAAATTTAAATTACTGTCAAATCACAATATTCTACAAGTCATATTTATAGAACATCCTTACAGGCTGAGCACTAGGATACAAAATATGAAGAAATTCCTTACTAACAACAACTTGGAACTCAAAACCCTAATCCCTATAAAATCATTTAGAAACGTCTGTGGCGGATTCATTGGCTACTTTAAGTCCATAATAAATCTAGAAACTCGGCATAAACTTGTAAATCAAAACGGAAGAAATCCATTACATTTTTATGTCTAATTACTTTTTTTTTTTCCAGATACAGGCTAACTTGTCCAAATATTTGACCTTCTAGGAAAACTACCTGTAGCCTCTACCCCTTCCACGTCCACCCCAGCCTCTGCCCCTGCCTCTTATGCCGCTCCTCCCGCCACGAGAGATACCTTCTAGTGCCTTCGTGACAAGCTGATTTTGCAAACCACCACCAGCACCACGGCCTTTTTTCATTCCTACATTATTTGAAACATTGGCAGCACCAGGCCGTTTCCCTCTGCATGGAAATTATTATGAGAATCGGCAAGAATTCACTGGAAGTTAAGCATTACATTCCAATTTAAATCTCTTTGCATAGCAAAAACCCTCTCCCTCCCAAGGAAAAAGTTAAAGGAAATAACGAAATGATTAAAAAGCATAATATGAATAAACTATGTCTGATGACAAAGGAGAAAAACTTTGAGATCAGGCATATATCTCATACCCTGTTGCCGTTGCAGCAGATGGCAAAGATGGTCTTATAGCTTCTTTCCAAGAAAGATTGATAGTACTGTCTCCAATAAAAGCTGGTGTTTTTGAATGTAGTGGCTGAATTATTACAAAATAGTTAGTTCTAACTGTTCATGCACACATTCCACATAAAGCTGTCGCAAAAGTTTCACTGCCATTGTTCACCTTTGTCATTGCCAAAATGTTATTACACGTTCTCAACCCAGTTGTAGTATTCTGCTTTTGAGTTTTCTGCAATAAAAAGAAGAACTATGTCTCAGAGATGCAGACAACAAAAGAAAGTCCTCAAGATACCAGGAATATCCAGAGAAATAAACTTACAATACTCTCCTTAGCTTCATCAGACGTAGCAGCTGCCATTGCTTTGTTGTGCTCAGCCATTCCCTGAGTTAATTTCTTCATTGTAGCTCTTGTTAGGTCTTCAACATTGCTCAATCTGGATCGTCAATGACATTAATAAATTAATTAATTAAAGATGCATCAATAGAAAATATCCTGACCCGTAGAAAAAGCATAGCAATATTATTAAATAAATTTTCATAGATAAAATGTTACATAAAAATGAAATATCATCAAAAACAGATGTAGTAAAGTCAAAACAAGGGAGCATTGCAATGGACTCTATTACAAACACATCATACTGATGAATGTGGAAAAATGATTTTTTTTTTAAGATAATTTCATTTAATTAAATAAAAACAAAATAATGAATATTATGCTTATTATTGAGTACTAGGACCCTGTAGATACATATTTTTATGAACAATAAAACGAAAGATACAATTAATTGCACATGTGGGTATTTTACTAATACACCATTTACTCTCATTACACTTAATATACATTTCCCAACATTCCTCCTCAAGATAGTGAATAGATATTGTCCATTCTTAGCTTGGTAATAACTATCTGAAATCCAGAATTATTTAAATCCTTAGTTAATACATAGGCAAACTGTGAGGCGGTAGACATGTATGGTGTACATATCAAACCACTATCTAGTTTTTCCTTGATAAAATGCCTATCAACTTCGATATGCTTGATCTTCTTGTATTGTACTGGATTGTGGGCAATACTGATGGCCATCTACTATCACGGAACCTGTCTCTAGACTGATTTCTATGAAATGAAACTGGATGATGTCATGTTGAATCCCTGCTTGCTTCATTTTGGAAATACAGCAAAATGCACTAGACAACTAGATATGACTGTCAGTTAAGTTAGAAGATTTTATGAATCCTGATCAAAGCATGCATCATATCCACCCATCATAAATCACTTAGTTCAAAAGCCATAGATGATTATCTAATTTTGGATAACAATGAGATGATGCAAAAACTCGTTAAGGGAATTGGAGAGATGTATAATAGAATTCAACCACCTACTCATGCAAAAGAACAGGCAGTAACATATGCTAAGCAAAGCTCCAATTACCATCCAACACTCATTTACTTTGAGACCAACGCTTTTCTTTTCTTGACAGAAACAGTACTATCAGAAAAAGAAAGAGAAAAACATCAGTTGCGGACTAGATATCGTGAAAAAATTCTTTTTTTTTAAGGAAAGAGATCCAGCAAAAAGCAATGAAGAATAGCCGGCCAAAACTTTGAGGCCATGCTCAAGCAGTTATTTTCAAAAATAGAGGAGAAAGTAATGTTATGACATATGGGTCATCTGATGCCCAAGAGAAAAATAACAATACCATTTGCTTAACTTGCACATGAAATGTTAAAGAAAGCATTTCCGAACAGATCAAAACCCTTAGAAAAAAAAACCAGATCGTGACTAAGCCCAAGTATCCAACTGGATTTGACCACCAATACACAAAAGTATTGAAGCATACATGATGCAAAATGGGCTAGCATTAGATTTTCTAAATAGTTTAGAAATTGTAATTATATTAAATATAAAAGTACTAACCAATTTAGGAGCCTATTCTTTTTAGAAGTATTATAATAGTTTTAGTAACTTAAAATTTTTATTCTTGTAAGCATTTTCCTATTTGTATTAGAATTAGTATTCCTAATATTACCAGTATTACTTTCTTATTTTTATTAGGATTAGTATTCCTAATTCTACTCCTTTACTATTTCTTATTCTAATTCTATTTAGGAGAGGTTGCTTAGAACTTATTATAAAAAGCTTGTAATTTTACTTATATAAGCATTCATGTTATTCAATAATATTTTAAAAGTTTCTCAATTTTTTGGTTTTGTCATGCAATCAAACCCTTAAGTATAATACATAAGGTTTCTTATATGTGATGTTTAAAAAACCTTAGCTGTGATATCTAGGTTTTTTTTATCCCCAAATCCCTAATTGGACAAATCAACTCTATTTGTTCTACACCAATCCACTCGTAACATTTCATTAAAAAGATAAGTTATGATATAACAAGTAATATAAAAAAAAATCACAAGTAGAACTTTGCTACAACATCTGTAGAAACTTTATACATCTGAGCATTTCATTCCCATGACAAAAGCTTCTCTAACTGAAAAGACAAGTGAAGAGGACAATCATTCGTGAGCATACCCCAGTGCATAAGTACTCGACATGGTTAACCTTAGAGTATATGGAAATATGCCATTTAGTTATGTCGTTAAATTACTGGAATGTGAAGAAAAAAATTTGGAAGCATACAAGGCTCTCAGTGACTTCTCAAAGTGGATAGATATGTACCATGTGAACCAGGAAAGGTGGACAATGAAAAGGAGGATGATAGAGATGTGAAACAAGAACTTCCAATGATGTATGACAGCATTAACCAATTTACTAAAATGTCCACAAAAACCAAATACACAAAAGTACCTTTCAGTGAAGTCCTTATAGTACTCTGAGAAGTCCTCACCAAGTCTATCTGATGGTTGGCCAGTCACTATTTTGTAACCACACAGACTGTTTGTAGCATTTGGAGCCTATATAAACACAAAGATCAAATGGTTAACATAAACCTCAAACAAGCCTCAACCAGCAAAGGGGGACAGCCATGCCAATCCAAGCAGAGCAACTAGAAGCCCACTATAATGAGAAATGTAAAATCACAAAATTCAGCAACCTTATGGGCTAAGTGGTGAAACGCATACAACAAGCACTCCACGTAAGTAAAGTTCATCTCTTCTCCAGTCTTTCTCCGAGGCATGTATTTCTGAGAGGGAAAAAAAATATTTTAAGAGGCAGTATCTACAAATACATAGTAACTTCAACAGATTAATTACTAAGAAGCTTCCTGACATTCTATTTTCGAAAAGAAAAAATGCTTCCAAAACTGAAGAGATGATCAACAAACCAATGTCAATAGCAAAACAAGTTTTTAAACAACAAAAACTCAAGAGTAAACATTAGATGTCAATCATCATTTAGGGACAGATGAATTAGATATTTCTCATGCCATCACCACATAATGTTCCAGAAAACAAATACCTTTAGCAGCTGAACCATAGAGGGAAGGATCTGGCGAGACTCCTGTGATGTTGTATAAGGTGAAATATCAGCAAGGGCTTTTAACAAATCAAGCTTTCTTTCCTCAGGAAGCTGGCAGGAAGTAACACAGTTAGGATGTATTTATACCAAAGGTTCTTTATGGATGAAAAGGAAAAATAGTCAAGAGAAGTGCCTTCATAAGGAAATGTTGCCAACTGCAACGTATTACATTGCTAATGAAATGTTAAAATCCACAAGCCCATTAAAAATTACAATCAATTTTAGATGTCCGTTGCTGGTGATAGAAAATAATGCATTACCTTGTCAAAAACAGGTATGATGTGTTTGTTCAAGTAGTTAAGGAACTTGCTTCCTGGTGCACCCCTCTACAAAAGTTTAATCAAATGTGAGGAAATTATAAGGTGTCATTACCAAAAGCGGATATCCCAGTCATCAAAGAAAATGCATACCGCAAAAAAGGGAAGAGCCATGTGCAAGCATGATATTAACCTGTCAATATGGTCTGCATCTGAAACCTGCATTTGAAAATTTGTTAGCTACGGCTATTCATCAAAATATAATAAAAGAGCATCAGAATATGAAACAGTCAAAAATTTCCCCACAATGTTTTAAGGCAGATTTACGGGACTGAGTAACCCCAGTTAGCTTCATGGGTCAGTACAATGCATGCATTCCCAACTCTGTTGTGGGCATCCACACCTTTCCCCATCCCTTTCCCATACAATTGGAGGCTGTTTATTTTGGATCATAGGTAAATTTCAATATGAATGGAGGTTCTAAAGCCCTCAAATAATCAAAACACAAGATCCGATTTTGAACAAAAATTTCTGTCAGCTTCCAAGCTGCTTAAGCTTTCAAAACAACAATGAATGTATTAGAATGGAAGTCCACAATTTACAAAAGTATCTTTTCTTTTATCAAATGGCTTTCCTCTTCCATTTTGCCGCCAACAAGCAGGTAAATTTATGTTTTCAAGAGATGCCTTTACATAGTTCCAAAGCCATCTATTAACACCTAGATTCGCAAGCAAACAAGTGACCAAGATAACATAAATATCCGTTGCACCCGTCTGAAAAATCAAGCTTTTCATAGCTCAGTTGGTTAGAGCACCCGTTTAGTAAGCAGGAGGTCTTGAGTCTGACTCTCAATGAAAGCAAATTGTATTTGCATCATCTAGTTGTTTCTAACCTTCTTTGTTATCTCAGAAAAATAAATAAATATCCGTTGCCTAACAAACATCATTTTCAATTACACAATAATCATGAAATTAGGTTTCAAAAATATTGACACTTCTAATTTGTTCACCAAAGCAACAGACTTTCAATTCAGAATTCCTTTTTGGCAAACATACACAATGAAACAAGCACTTACATTAAATTGTGCATCTAAATCAGCCTGCCCTTCAATAATTCCAATTAGTTCCTTCATGCGTTCTGGAGGAGCTTTCTCCCCAAATATGCTCAAGCTTGTCAGGAAATCCATAAACATTCTAAATTCTGCACCAGTTACATCCGCTAAGCTCTGGAACAAACCTAAACCAAATTAATAATGTATCTTACAGTAGGAAAACAAATTTAAATCTTTAAAAAAGAAAAAAGCTCACAATTTAAGCATAAACTGAACATCAATAAAAAAGAATATTAATGAAAGCTACTGTGGTAAGATCATCATCCTACCTTTTTAATCAAATCAGTTATATGCCTTTCCATCTCCTCTTGAGGCTTTAAGAGCTCAGCTTTAAGAGGAAAAACCTGCCAAATTGTGCAAAATCAGTCCAACCATCATAAAGAGAAGGGAAGTACACAAGAAACTAAACCACCCAAGAAAGCTGAAAACCACATTCATCAACCCTTGCCTGGTGGTTCAGGCCTGAACCTCTTTGTATTACCCCACACTTATCTCCCACTGCTAAAAAACAGCTAGTCAATTATTTATTTATTTATTTGATTAAGAAAATATTACTAGAAATAGAATGTGAGGCACAATGGTATAACACTAGTTATCCTCCCAAAAGAATTAAAAAGATAAGGAGATTAGAAACCGACAATGCTCAATAGTGGATGACTGGCCGAAATCTATAGAAAAAATGACTATCTTTAAAATGCAAATGCACCCTAACTGAAAGAGACACTGAAAATGATAACATTCTTAGAGAGATAAAAATGAGAAACATGACATCTGAAAATCTTATAGTTCCTCTACAGCCAAATCACCCACAATCCAGCAAAATAGCAGTGTGCCACAAACTTAACTTCCTTCTGCCAATGCCAAAGAAGGCAAAACAAAGGAAATCCTGAAGATGAGGCGGAGAAACCTAAGAAACTGCAAAAGTATCAAGTAAACAGGTCCAAATGTCCCCAGCAATATTGCAATGCATAAGAGGTAACCATGTGAACTAGCATCTTTGGAGCACATCAAACACATTCCAAAGGCAAAGCACAATTGGTCAAAGAGCTTGGAGTAAAGCAATAGTATTCAGTCTATTCAGAATTGGAGCTCAAACTCTTTATCCTTATAAGGAACAAGAACATTCTAAAAACACTTCAGAATCAGCTCTCGGCATGATGCCTGGTTGGAAGGTGGACACTCAGCAAACAATTCACCGGATCTATGCTATTGCCAAGTACAAGAATGTCTTGATTCAAGAATCATACCATGGTATTATGAGGGAGGGAAATCTCAATGATCAGAAAATTAGGGAATATGAGGCTCTACTTTTAGCCCTTACTAGGGCCAGAGTTAATGAGACTAGAGACCAACCAGCATGGAGGTTCAATGCTAGAGGGATTTTCCCTATCAGATCTTTCTACAATCACTTGACCAAAAGAGACGCCACGATTACTGGCTTTCCATTCTAGAAATCTAGAAGCTTAACACTCCACCTGGAGTTACTATTTTTTCTTGGGAGGTTGGTAGAGGTTACATTTTAACTTTGTACAAGCTGAGTAAGAGAGCAGGATTTTGGTGAATGTTTTTTTCTTATGCAAAAGGGAGATGAAGTCATGTGAGCATATCCTTTTGTGATGTCATTTTGTGTATAAATTGTGGACCTTGCTTATAGCCTTGTGGGTAGTAATTGGGTGATGGCTACTTCAGTGCGAGAAGAAATTTGGCAACGAAAACGAATCAGTGCTGTGAAGAAGCATGTTAACCTCATTTCCTTTACTACCTTTTGGGCAGTGCAGAAAGAAATGAACAAGAGATGTTTCGAGAGCATGGAAGGTTATTTAGATAGGTTAAAAGATGGATGGTTTGAGACTTTAGGTTTTCTATTATAGGTCTCCTCTCTACTCATTTGAGGACTTTCAGAACCTTATTGACATTTTGATTGATATGCAAACAACATCATACATGGATTTGTATCTCCTTAGTGCTTGTGAATGAATCATACCATCTATTTTTACTTCAAAAAAAAATACATTTTAAAAACACTTATCTTGAGTTCGGTTCAATTTTCAATTCTATGGAATAAAAATAGAAATACAATACAAATGAGATGAAAATAAAAATGAAAATAGCATTGTCATTTCATGTCAATTCCATCTAATTCAAGATAGGTGTTTTTTTAATTTCTCCCTTGCCAAGTAGGAATCCAGAACCTTTACTATAGAATTGAAGATACGACTGGTGTTATTTAATTACGCATCAAACATGTAAATTATTTGTAATTCTACCAAATAATTAAGATGTAGGAACTTAATGGGAACATAATCAACTTGAATTAAGCACAATATTACCAAAGACATCATTATGAATAGAAAGATTATGGGCTAAGAATGCTAAGAAATTGAATGAAATGAGTCTCAGGACCAAATCCTACAATCAAGACCTTAAAAAATGATATAGAATCAAAGAGCTAACCAAAAGAAATAATTTCTACAACTTCATGATCATTAAGAATGTATTCAACGAGCAATGACTCATAGAGTTAATAAACAAAATGATGTTGGAGTGATATGACCCTGGGATAGATGTATAAACACAAAAACTAAGTAGGCAACAAAACATGTCAATCCAAGGATCTTCCAAACAAGAAAGTGTGGACCATCACCAACACTCGATCTGAACAAGGGACAAAGGTGAAGGCCAAAAGTAGCTTTCTAGGGGCTCATGTAAGTAGTAGTAGTGATAATGAAAATACCTAATATAAGTGTACAGTCAATTGTTAAGAATTATTGGAACACCAATCGCCAAACTCAAATATATAATTTGTTTCCTAACAACGATCTTTTTGTAGAAATATACATATATCATCATATAGAGAAAGAGAAGTTCAACATCTGAGGACTAGTCTTCCCAACAGATAAAACTAAAAAGAACAGGAAAAAAAAGAGAAAAAAAAAATTGACAATGCTCAATGAAAGATTACCAACTAATCTCTGTGCAAGATAGAGAAAGAATAATATCCAAAATGTATATACACCTTAGCCCCAAAGAGATGCCAAAAAAGGACAAAATTACAACGAAGCAAAAATAGAGAGAAATAATCGCTAAACTTAGTGTTCCTCTCAAATCATATCACCCACAACCCAGCAAAAAAGAGCCAGTGTCCTTAGCTGTTTCCTCTTGCCAACACCATGGAAAGCAGAAGAAAGAAACCACTAAAAGATGAGATTTTGAGTTCAATTCTTCTAGATAGCACTCTTGAAGTAAATTCTTCAATATACCAAGACGATGTAAGGGATTACAAAGCCTTTACGATTCCACACAAAGGGGACTGTCTCAAGCAAACCTCAGGATACCCCTTCCCATCCAAACCCAAAAAAAAAACCATCAAGTAATGGGCAGAATTTTGTGTCATTTCTGATAACACAAGGACATAGTGTAGGTTTTCTACATTTTTTATACAATTCAATATTTGCATTTGAATTGTCTTTCCAGTTCTTGTCTACTTTAAGGGCTTCTTGTTCTTGTTCCTATACTTCTTCCTCTTCAGAGGTAAGGAAGATATAAGGACAAAGTGTAGGTTTTCTATATTGTAGGAAAGAAAATGAAAATTATAAAAAGACGATGTCATTATATAAGATAGTCTTCCAACCTTATCTCTTATGAAGCTTAGAACTTTCTCACGAATGACTTCGTCAGCACTTGGTTCATCAACACTCCCGACATGCTTAAACAAGGCTGTCAAAGATGCTGCATCAACAATAAGATGATGTTACCAAGGGATAGAAATCATCAGAATTGTCCACAGGCCTATAAATGTACTAGAATAGAACGATCATGAATTACTCCAAATATTTTAAATATCTTAATCCACAAATCAATGGTGATGGAATCAAATTTGTAGTTTGTCAAAGTACTACTTCTTTGTTAATTACTACTACTATGCACCATCATGGTACAAGGCTGAATTTAATACGTACTTGTTAATAAAATTAAATTCGTTAAATATGTGCTACTTCACATTACAACCGCTTTATACTTTTTATTTCGAAAAAAAAAAAAATGTGTTACTTCACATTATGTGCTCTTCATCACTATATATCGTCCAGAAAAGAGAATAAGATTTTATAAGGCCCAAGCTCATCAAAAAACTAGGTTGCCCCTATTCTCTTCTTTGGATTGCCAAGAAATCCATCTCTAAAACTTCAGTTGATCCTGGATGAGTCAATGATCCTAATTTGCAAAAGTCAACCAGCATATACAGACTTCTAGTTAAATTTTACGTAGAAACTACATTTTCTTAATATAACACTGGATTAATTTTGCAATTAGCAACCTTGTTTTGAACAACTGATTGATATTGATCAACCTAATAAAGGATTACTATGCTTAATTGAGGAATTAAATACAATGATGAAGCCAATACCCTTCCAGATTTTGAACAGTGGCATCAACTTTTCAATTGAGTGAATAACATACTAGTCCTGAGAATTTAGTAATTGTTCAATTTGGTCTCAAGCAACTTAATGGTGGCAGTTTAGGGATTAAATATTGCAACAAACGCAATATTAATGACGAACGGTATATTAGAAGAAATCAGAGATTCTAAAACCTAGCCACTCGCTATTTCGTTGAGTAGAAATTGGGTTCACCCGTGTGGACTTTTTATTGTTTACTTAAAAATGAAAAGAAATGTTACTAAAGATGGTGGTTCTGTTTTTCTGGTACGAAACTAAAAAAATACACTCTCATAAAAATTTCAAGCATCAAAATAAATTTTTAAAGAGGGGTTTAAAAAAATTTTAACAGGAGCTATCAGATTTTAGTCTTATTGCTTTCAAATACTTCAGGAGACCAAAAAAGAGAAAAGAGAGAGGTGCATAATTGGAAAATTTTAAGACAGGCGAAACAAATGAAGTTGGAAATGAAAGATGGCATGACTGGAAATGTTTTTCTTTTGAAATAAAAGAGGAGTATTATTATGGACAATAATACAAGGAGGTACCACCCGTATACAAAATAAATTTACATATCAGTCAAGTGATCGATGACCATTCTAATATCATTTCAATCTTTCATATCATGACCCAATAATATAGAACTAAAAGTGTTAATCCATCTATCTCTAATTTTTACAAAGTCTGTTTCTGTATTCTCAAAAATTCTCATATTTCTTTTCTTCCACGAACTCAAAAGATGGTATCACTTGAAAATACAAGGAAGCATAGATAATAGTTGAAGGATGGCATTGACAAACTCAAAAGTTTAAGAACATCCATGTACACGTCAATTTAACACAAGAGTTACCATTCAACTTTCATTAAAATTCATGCTAAATGAACAGAGAGTTATCATCCAACTTCCATTTCCAATATCACTTTCTTTTAAATCAGACATTGTTTCATAACACATATATAGAACTCAAAACATAACTTTGCCATCCTAAATTAGTTATTGAGTCTAATATATAACAACAGGACCGTAATTTCATGAATTCTAAGGTACATAATCTAGAACTAAGTTTACCTTTAACATCCTGCCTCAACAAGGACATAAGTGCTTTATGTACTGCATCTCGCTCGACAGTTTCATCTAAGCACATCAAGGAAAATCCAATATCATAGTATTAATACAGAAAAAAAAACCTCAAAAGCAACAGCCATCAAGTTCACAAAACCTACATTCCTTACAAAAACTATTTCACAAAACTTACCAGAAGCTAAAACTTGCACAAGAATGTCCACAATTTTAGACAAATATTCCGGTGTATCCTTGCAGAAAAGGGGAAGTCCCCTTATGGCTTGCACACGGACCTATTTTCCAAGTTAAGTGTAAAAATTAAAAAGAAAAGTACAGAATAAATTTCAGAATATAGAACTAAAATTCTCTTGTTAACTAGATTGCAAAGGAATTAGCTAAATTCTTCCATTAAGAAACTTCCAACTTGATTGCACATCAGCAAACAGGCTCATTTTCACTAATATACATAGGTGTGTGACCGTGTGTATGAGAGGGATGGGACTGACCCCGAGCTCCTCCTCTTCTATCAAATCGATATGAGCGTTAACAGCACGGGAAGAAAGGTCAGGGAAGAACTTGAAGAAGCGAGGAATGAGCTGAGCCGCCAGTTGCTTGGCCTTAATGCTCGTATTTGCGGCGGCGATAATCCCCTCGTAATCCGCCACATTCTGCAACAATAAAATCCGAAAAGACACACACAAACAATAAAGACACAAGTCTCACCGTAACTTAAAAATATACTGAAGAAGAAGACACGACAAAACCCTAGAAAAAAGAAGTAAGGGAGACCTGAGACTTGTCCTTGGCTTCATTGAGCCTCTCTCCAAACTCGTAAAGCTTCTCGATTTGCCTGGCCTCCTCTGAGAGGTCCGTCATTTGGTGGCAGCCTTGAAGAAAACGAGAGCGAGAGCTGAGAGCGAAAATGGAAGAAAATGAGTAACTCGTTTTTCCTGAGAGGAACATATATGTTCATATATAGTAAGATTTGCAAGTGTATGAGAGTACATGGTAACTACTGATGCTTCCTTTCTCTATACAAGAGCGTTGCTTGCGCAGATTGGTCGGAGTTTCAGAACCAGTTGCAAGGGTTTTGAAGTTGGAGGGTCAAGCAAATTAGCAATGTAGACACAGCAACACCAGACTTCGATGTGAGGGCGAAATCCCTTACCTGCTTCCATTCAAACGGCAACGTATAGCGAATTTGTTTATTTATTATTTACTTATTTTTGCTTGGCAGAAATAGGAAGTTGGAGCAGCGACGAACCGCACCGTTTTGACTGCTATCTTCAATGTTCTTCAATCAAAATTTGGAAAATAATTATTAGAAAACTTTTAGTATTTTTAAAAATTTATGAAGAAAATTTAGTCAGAAGTTTTTCAATGGCTAAAACATTAAACTGATCCCTCTAATATTTTAAAATATTCAAATGGTCCCTGAATTAATTTTTTTTTATAATTTTAATCATTATATTTTCAAAAAAAATTTGATTTACTCCCGAACATTAATGTATATTAACACTTAATAGAAATGGTATATAGTTCACGTTAAATATATATTACTTTTGGTTTAGTAAATATTTATTTTAAATTTACATATTTTATTATATAACAATAAATATTTATATTAATCTAATTAAAATGTGATATGTGTGCAATTTGAATTTTTATAACGTTATTATTAACGATTTTAATGTGCATAATAGTTAGAGACTAAATTATAAAAAAAAATTAAATGTATGAGAATTAAAATTATAAAAAAAATAGTATTTTGATTAATCTAAATATTTTAAATTAATATATAAACTAAATTAATATTTTAACAATTTTTTAGTTGTAAAAAAAGGTGAAGCATGAAATAATATAATAAAGTATGAACTTCTAACTACTCTTATTTAGAATATTACTATAATATGATTGATAAACGATATTATTATTTTATTTTTAAAAATATTTAACAATAAATCAATAGTAGAAAGTGTAAATACATATATAACTAATAGAGTAATATAATAATTAAAATTTATATATTTTATTTAAATATTACGAGTTTGATAATTGTTAAATTTTTTATTGATCTATATATATAATTTATTTTTATTGATAATTTTTATATAAAAAATTAGTTGTAATTTAAATAATTGATGATTCACACATGATTAAGAATCTATTACTTATTACAAAATCTAAATTAGGTGCACACATTCTATATATTTATTTAACTCATTACATATTCTGAATATATGTAGTTAATACCAAACATTTTTAATTGTCAACTATGTACCACTTTTTTAATCTATTTTTTTGGACACATTGTTTATATAAAAGAAAGTAAATATGATGGTGTAAAAAATAAGTGGTAGGACAATGGGGGTTTACTGCAATTGATCAGAAGTTTGCATGCTAAAAAGTAAATTAATCAACGCGGCCGCAATGTGTCACAAAGAGGTTCTAATAAACAAAGTTTATTTTAATATCTTAGTAGTTTTTATATCTTGTTAAATATTTATAACTTTGTTGTCTCGCTAAAATACAGTTTAACCGTAGAAAATTAAACCTTGGAAAACTTTATGGTAAAATGGTTTCACATGATATAAAGCTCAAATAGTACAGAAAAGCCAATTGAGAGTAGAGACTGAAAAAGGCAGGCTTCCATTACCGAAGAATGAAGATGGAGATGTGGTATAATTTAAAGTCAAAATGAAATAAGGTGACGCGTGACTTATTGCACATGCACGCCATTTATGTTTGTGCCTTTACTATAATTCAGATATATATGTATATATATATATATATATATATAAATCACTTGTTTTTTATTTTGATTTTTTTGAAAATGGCCAATTTTCATTCCCGTAATTAATTATACGTTATTCTAACCCATTTGAGAGCTACGTTCCTAATTGGGCGTCAATCTCTACCGTTCTGGGTTTCTGAACGTGATCATGTATGTATTGCAAGGCCTTACCAACACTCCATCGATTCCGCCTGATAAGGCGAACGACATCCTGACAATCTACCCAAGAAGATAGGCATCACGTTGCCACCTGAATCACGGACGATTGCACCGTACCCTGCTCCTGCTTGCGTACCAAAGACTTGTCCGTCCCATCCACATTGCACTTCCATGTCCCGAGTTTCGGGTGCTGCCACCTCTGGGGGGCAGTATTAAGCTGTTGTTGCACGTTCTTTTTCTCTCTCTCTCTCTCTCTATAACTTCCTTAGCTTGCTTCTACTTCTCCTGAACCTTCCCCATAAGATAGATGGAAGTGTGATTTGCAAACTTTTTGTCTAATGGCTATAAACGCCACAAACGGTAGGAAAAAAAAAATTAACAGGAAAAAAAGTTTAAGTAAATATTTTTATACAAATTACAATCCATCTTATTAGTTAATTGCCCGCCGTCAGTTGGCACATTTTATAGAGAGACATACAAAAAACACAGTCTCCCTGTACCCTAAAAAGAAAACTAACAGCCACTGCATACTTGTCCCCTTAATTGAAAATTTTCTGTTAAATCAGATTCCGTTATGAGTTATATTATTATTTATATCTTACTGGAAAAGAAAGCCTATATATACACACACATACACATATATATTTATCTTTATTGAAAAGAGAGTTTTGAGTTTCACGGGTGTTGGATGTGGATTCTCTTCTTCCAATCTATGCAGTCAGTCCCACCACATAACCAACTTTTATATATACACGTATGTGTGTATCCATATATTCGTGTACATGTGTGTACATATATTCCCCTCCTTTCCTCTATAACTAACTAAATTGTATTACCCGGTTTGTCCTCAGCTGCCTCATTATCATGCCTCCTTCCATTCCTTCTTTACTCACCGTTACTCTCTTGCTCTCATTCTCTCTCTCTCTCTCCAAACCCGCCGGCCGCCGCCGCCGTGAACTCATAGTCGATTACTATGCTAAGTCATGTCCTCAGGTGGAGCAGCTAATCGCTTCACTCACCTCCCAACACTTCAAGGAAGCTCCAGTTTCAGGCCCTGCCACAATTCGTCTCTTTTTCCATGACTGCTTCGTCGATGTACTAATTCTACATCCTTCTAATCTCTCATTTCCCTGCATTAGGTTATATATGCCTTTAATTGGATGTGGTTGCAGGGTTGTGATGGCTCAATATTGATAGCAGCAAAGGCGGGAAGCAAGGAGTTGACAGAGAAAGATGCAGAGGATAACAAGGAATTGAGAGGGGAAGGGTTTGAGATTGTAAGACAGGCAAAGGCTGTGTTGGAGAGTAAGTGCCCTGGGGTTGTGTCTTGTTCAGATATTCTCGCCATTGCAGCTAGAGATTTTGTCCATTTGGTTAGTACTCTTTTTTTTTTTTTTTCTTAAATTAATTTTTTCAACTTTACTGATTTCCTAAACTATGATCTTCTACCCAGAAAATTGTGATTAAACTTGTCAGGGTTCTTCATTTCTTAAATCTATTTTTTTGTCTGTTGATTGTTTGTTTGTTTGTTTGTTTTATGTGCAAATTAATTAGTAAACATATATAGAACTAGTTAAGAAACTAAGAGATCAGAGAATTGATTTGCTACAAAGAATCTTCCAAGGAGTTGGCTGATGCTAGTGCCAAATCTGATGTGTCATTTTGTTTTTGTTCTTTCTTCTTGTTTTTTTCCATTGTTATTCTTCTTCTGGGCTTATATCCATTTATTATTTTGAAGAAGGCATTGTTCTGACAAGAAAATCCACTAAAAAATTTTTTTCTGTTAAGTTGTATGTTTATGTGGAAGTATATATATGTGCACTATACTATACATTGTCTTTTGAGTTATATGCTGCCGCTGAGTGTACAATTTCAAGACATGATTTAACATATTTGAATTCATACACAAAGTGGGATCCATCACTAACTGTTTGAAGATGGGACATATGCACTGAAAGCACTATGTAATTTACTTATTTTTTTAAGAATTGTAATTTATTTATTACAGCAAGCACAAACATGTTTAACAAGATCCCAATGTAGGAAGTTGGGAGAAATGGTGTTTACCCATTTCTGCAGATCATGATAGAAAAAATCAAGATGTACTTATATATGCCTGTTTTGTCTTTTATTCAAATTTTTGTCCTTAAGAACAAAAATCTTCTGTTAAACTTGTCATATTGCTTTTGTTCTTGATTGTTGATTATTGAGCAAACAAAGATAAACTATCCTAGCCTCCAGTCAAGAACATGCCAACCAATATTTATTAGATTAATGGCAATAATTCATTACTATTACTATCCTTGCACAAATCTCTATGCAAATATTATTCTGCATTAAATATAATCCTTTGGTAAAAGCATCTAGCTAAGAAAAGGAAATCTCAATGAAGTTCTTAGTTCTCCAGCTTCAGAAAGTATAGGGATTATCTATATATATATATATTTAATGATTTTGACAGCTAAATTAATTTAAATTTTGTAAATGAATCAATTTTTTGATTAAATTGTTAATATTTTCGCTTATTTTTATGAGAGTATGAATTTAAGTTGAAATGTGCGTTTTATGTACACTTATTAAAAAGTTACGGTATTGATTGTATTGTTATTAAATATCACTTAATTAAATTTTTATTGAAAAAACTGTAATTTTTTGAATTTGCAGGCTGGAGGGCCTTATTATCAAGTCAAGAAAGGAAGATGGGATGGAAAGATATCAATAGCATCAAGGGTTAAATCCAACCTTCCACAATCAAATTCAACAGTTGATCAATTGATCAAGCTCTTCAGTTCCAAAGGTTTAACCATCAATGATCTTGTCGTCCTCTCTGGTGCACATACAATTGGTTTTGCACACTGCAAAGAATTTGTTAACAGACTATATGATTTCCGAGGCACCAAGCAACCGGACCCTGCAATTGATCCAAGATTGCTAAAAGAACTAAGAATGTCATGCCCTCGTTTTGGAGGCAGTGCTGATGTTGTTGCACCATTTGATGTCACCACCCCATTCTTGTTTGACCACGCTTATTATGCAAACTTGGGTGCCAAAATGGGACTTTTGGCATCAGACCAAGCCTTGTTTTTGGACCCAAGAACCAAGCCTCTGGTTCAGGAGCTTGGGAAAGATAAGCAGAAGTTCTTTCAAGCTTTTGGTGTTGCTATGGAGAAAATGGGTTCAATAGGAGTAAAGAGAGGAAGGAGACATGGAGAGAAGAGGAGGGATTGTAGTCTGCACGTGTGACAACCATTGTTTATTATCTCTTTGACTTGTTATTTTAAAAATATTTCATTGGCCAATTTCTTTTATTTTTCTCTAGTTTTATTAACTTTGTTATGGTTAAAAAAACTAAATTATTTGTACTTATATATTATAGCAATATATATTTGTTACTTTTAAAAGTAAGAATCAGGAATGTAACATTGAAGAAATAAAATATAAAAAAATGAATAGTACAATTTTTTCCTGCTCAAGCATTAAAAAAAAAAAAAAAAAAAAAAAACACTGGTATCTCCTTTTACTAATTTTTTGACAGTGAACCACTTTTTTCACAGTTTTTATATATAATAACTGCTGTATTTAATTTTCTAATCATTTATAATTTACTTTCAGACTTTATGGGTCACAATGTTTTTTTTTTTTATGAATTAATTTAAGAATGAATGTGGAAGTTATTAGTTTATGTTTTTGTTCAGATACTTTTATAATTTTTTTTTAAAAAAAGAGTAATATGAAATTTAGAAAATAATTATTAAATCGAAATGCTTTTTATAACTTTGTTGACCTGACCAAGACTTTTTTTTTCTAATATATTCCTAATTAAATTAAATTAAATTCTAATATAATACAATGGGCACGAATTAATTATTGGATTATTTTCTTTTTTTTTAATTCAAAAACATACTTTCGAAATAATTATTGTATAATACATACATATTAAATTAATGGAATAAAATTCTAATACAAATTAAGTTGTAAGGTTTATAAATATTTAGTTATTTTATTCTTCCCTAAATATATATCTTTTAAAAAAATCTGTATCCTTTATTTTTTTTCCTTTATATTTTCTAATTGCAATATTTTCACAGCAGCTTCAATTAATTATTGCTATTGAATAATAAATAAATCAATTGTTTATTTTTTAACACGATTCTTTGTGTATAAACTTATTAAGTTAAAAAATTAAATCATGCATAAACTTACTTTATGCAAAGCTTTAATAGTATTCCAAGTAGTAATAAATGGAATTGATTAGTCAAATATTTAAACCGATATAAAAAACATTTAATCAATTATTACTATTTTTTTATATGAAAAATATATGTTTGAATTTTATAATATTTTAAATTCTATTTATCCATCTCTATTGATTGGTATGAAAAAGAAAAAAAAAAAAAAAACCCCCCATGTATTCCCTCCGGTTTACTACACCCTCCTTTGCCACCACAACGCGCACTGGGAGAAGAGCAGCTCACCACCAGCACCTGCAAGTCAAAGCCATGAGAGCCGTAGTTCAAAGAGTTTCCTCTGCCAGCGTCGAGGTCCGTATGCATATACGCATATAACACTGCATCTTGTGTTTCTTGCCTTTTCTTATTGTACGCACCGTTTGGCGAAACCTTGCAGGTGGACGGCCGTATTGTATCGGAGATCGGAGCGGGCCTTCTCGTCCTCGTCGGCCTCCATGAGTCCGATACCGACTCCGATGCCGATTACATGTAATCTTCTTTTTGTCGCAAATAATCCCTGCTATATTGAAGAAAAATTCTCTTATTTTTCAACTTTTCTGTAATTGATCATTTGCGGCAAAACATGAAAATTCTCTTCTATTAACTTTTCTATAATTGATTATTTGTTGCAAAAGATGAAGTGATAGAAATGAAATTGTCAGCAGATGTCGTAAGGTTCTTAACATGAGGTTATTCCCCAATGAAAGGACGGGTAAAGGATGGGACCAGAACGTAATTTACTTCTCTCTCTCTCTCTCTCTCTAGGTTTTCCTTTTCCTTTTGGTTATCTTTTTCTTTTTTATTTCGATTTAATTATTTTAGACATTGTTGGGGTTTAATTAGAATTAAGTGAGATTTTATTTGTTTCGCAGGTTGTGCAGAGAAATTATGGAGTTCTACTAGGTATAGCTTAACATTTTGGTTTTAGCTAATCAATAATTTCTGTTGAAGTTTTATCGTTGCCTGAGCATTTCAGTGTTCTTTTTAAGAGGGAATGCAATTAAATTTGGGTTTCATTTCATAAATTGGTGGATGTGCTTCGGAGTTTCTCTCTCTGGTAGTGTTGATTGCTATCAAGCTAAATTTTGCTTTTATGGAGAGCTCTTTAATTTATCGAAAATGTTGGAATGAGAAGAAAATATGTTCTAATGCTGTATGTGAATGACAGTGAGTCAGTTTACATTGTATGGATTCTTGAAGGGTAACAAGCCTGATTTTCATGTGGCGATGGCGCCCCAGAAGGCAAAGACATTTTACGCCTCTTTAGTTGAAAAGTTCCAGAGATCGTACAGCTCAGAAGCTGTGAAAGGTATTTCTATTCTCTGTTGTTGTTTGGCTAATATTACAGTGTCAATGTCTAGTAGATAGGAGCAGACCAGGTTGAAGTGTTTTGCATGATACAGTGAAAACTAGAATGATTCTTGGAGGGAAAATGGCTGTTGAGGTAGATTTTGCATCTTTTGGTTGATCATGCTAGTTGTTTGTAATGATTGTTTTTATGCTTTTCAGTTCATTTATGTTTTGTTTTTCTATAATGAGGTGGTGGATGATCTATTATATCGAAAGAGGGAGGGAGTCTTGTACAAGGTAGACATGGAGAAGACATGATCATGTTAGTTGGGGTTTTGTGGATTACGTGTTGAGGATGGGTATCCGGGATTAGTGGAGAAAGTGAATTAATTCCTATGGTACTACAACTCCTTTTGCAGTTATAGTGAATGGGGGTCCATCACTTTTTTTTAAGTCTTCTAGAGGTAGATAGGGTGATCGGTTATTGTCTTCACTCTTCGGAGTCGTTGATGGAAGTGTTAAGTATGCTGTTATTGAGAGCGAGGGAGTTGGAATTATTTACAGGTTTAAAAGTAGGCAGAGATGATCACATCTCCAATGATCCACTGATCCTCACTACACTACCTCCTTTTAAGATCCTTGCAGATCAGTAATGCCCTACTACCTTCCTCCTTGCCATGGACCCTAAAGTTGCAAAAGATAGAAACAGTCTCTCTTAAACAATTAAACAGTTTCAGAGGTTGATTTTCCCGGATAACAAGAATATAATAACTAGCCACTCGCATTGCTGGAAGGTCCTACCACTCTAGTTAGCTTTTCCCATAAACTGGCAATCATATTGTTATGCATGAACTCAACTTTTGTCTCTGGAGACAACTGACATCACCTTCTGATTTTTTGAGGGACACTTTGGTAACTGTTGCCTTACCTGAATTATTAACCGTAGTCACATTGTAAGATATAATAATGTTAGTCATCAGAAGTATTGAAGGAAACGCGGCATCACCTCATTGGAAGTTCTTCTTCGTGAATCATAATTAACCAAATATTCCAATCTCTTGAGCTCCTTAGTCCTCCATTTTCTGTCCTTTCAAAGATAGAGAATTTGAATGCTACCATGTTCGCGAACTTGGACTAATTTTCAGTCAATCCAAACAAGTCCATGACCTGATTTTTTTTCATGAGAAGTAAAAGTTAAATATTATTAATAGATACCAAAGAAGTGCAAGCCTGATACAAAATAAGTACATGCCTATCCAAATATCAATAAGTCCCAAAATCCTCGCAAGTATAATGAGGATGACTCTTGATAAGAAAGCCTAGGATTTGGAACTATAAATTTTAAATTTGTCAAAAGTAGACTCTATGTTCTTTAAGCCTTAAATGTTTTGTTTCTTTGCTTTCAATGACCCAAAAGGTAGCCAAGAGGGTAGACCTAAGCTTTCACTGAAACATTTTATCTCTTGGGATGCCTCTCCATGCCGAGAGCTCCTCTTTAACTAATCTGGCCACCATCCAAATGAGCCCCAGTAGACTATAAGCCATAGACCAAAGTTGATAACAGAAAAGACACTAAAGAAGAATAGCACCCATTTTCCTGAATTTTTCGCCTTTGGATCAGGTCTCTATTGTTAAAATGCATTCCTTTACCACTTCTTATGCAAAAAAGGCACCCTGGGTGAGGCATTGATCTTCTAACTCTGCTTTGACACAACTTCTTGCTAGCTCTCTCATTTTTATCCAAAGTGTAGGTAATGGGATTTTACAGAGAAACCCCTTTGGGCTTTGGCTTCCAGAATGGTTCATCCAAAGCCTTATTATATTTTTCACAATGTGAAAGAAGGTAAAATAATTTAATATAATCATTGACCTCCCAGTTGTTGATGTTCCTCATTAGATCAGCTACTCAGTCACCATTATTAAGGGATCCCAAAAAAGACTCTGCCACAGTAGATTCTTTATTACGGGGAACAGAATATATTGTAGGAAACTGTTGCTCGAGTGTCCCGCCTTCATTCCTTTCTTTCAGCCAGAAACTCACCCTTTGACTGCTTTACATCTGACGCAACTTCAAAACTGCCCATGCAAATGTTCTTCCAGATCCCTGCATGATGTGACTGACTAGATCTTTGAAACCACAATATCAAACGAGCACCATTCTAAATTTTACCAAATGTGGTGGATTTTGAAATATGTTTTTCATGTGAAGGAATTCTGTTTACATATTCTTCCATCGAATTAAGTGTGTATTTATAAAGACTGTAAAATTAAGGTTTTCAAGTGAAATATGCAAAAATAATTTGTTTGTTCCAAACATTCCGTAAGTTTGAATTGAAAATGCACCTCCAGATATTTGAGATGGGAGTGAAGGTGGATTCAACATTAAACTTGTTATATAATATTGTAATTTTGCAGTTTTATAGAGATTGGAAATGAATTTTTTTAAAGGGTGGAAGATTCAAATTAGTTATGTCATTATGTGAAGGAATAAGCTAAATATTGAATGAAACTTGAGCAAAATGGATGGAAAGAATTCTATAAAATATTACGTGATAAGATGTGGACAAATGGATTGGTAAAATCTTCTGTCTGTGCTCTTATTTCTGATTATGTGCTACTTATATGTTTTATTCTCTTTACAGATGGTGTATTTGGAGCAATGATGAAGGTACAAATACCTCACCCAGGTGCCATCTCAGCTTTTTCATTCTGGTATTTTTTTGTCAATAACTTGTATGTTTCAAATGGTATGAAGGTCAATCTGGTTAACGATGGGCCAGTCACAATGCAGCTTGACTCATCCCAAACATCAAACTAAAGTAAGCTTTGCTGGGCTGAATGAGCTTATCAACCATCTTGAATACTAGATCAGTTTTACATTCCTAAAACAATAGAAGAATGACATGTTGATGGGTTATTTTATGGTGACTTGCAGGCTGTTTGGCTTAATGTAGACACGACCTCAAATTGAGAAACTTGGGGATTGTGTTTGGATATAAGTGATTATTGCCAATGAAAAAAACAGGTAGTTAAGTAAACCTATTAAGAGAAGTATTCACTTAAATTACTCGACAGAGCTAAGGTAGAGGTGTCTTTTTTGGTTTGAAATACTAAACCTGCCCTTGTATTTTTTAAAGTTGGTCGAATTGGCCCATAGACAATTCTGTGTTCAATTGGATCTGAAATCAGCCTTTTGTTGATGAAAGAGTGGATAGCCTTATTCATTACTAACTTTCGTTAGCTTGTGCAGACATTGGCGTGGCAAGTCACATGAAAATTTTTATACATGTGGAAATTCATGTGATATTATGGTATTAAGATCATTTTATTTTTTTAACTTTTTAATAATGATATTCTTTAATTATTCCATAAATTTGAAACATGAAAAGCCCTAATCCTAATAAACCAACACGTCTTACCCCCTTCCTTTCATGCAAGACCTACCTTAACCATCCAATCCTTTTTCTCCTTTACTGCCGTTGGGCTTCTCATCTCCTGAGAAAGTCTCCTTATTTGCTTCGTCAAACTTTAATTTTTTCCCCCAAACTTTGATCTTCCTTTCGCCTAAGACAGCATTTCTAGAAGCTTCTTGCTGTGCAACAAGAGATGAGACCGATTGAGATTTGAGGCGCAGTACTCTAATCATTCGAGATAGAATTAAAGAGGTTTTTGTCCTTACCCTTTCCGCTCTGAACCTCTTGTCCTATATCCTTTTTGGTGCTTCCAAATTGTTGCCGCACGTTGCTCCTCTTCCTAGATATACTAGAGGATGAACTTTCACTTGCTATTTGCCCTTCTCGGTGTGCTCTTTGTCTCGTATAGGGAGGTTGCTCATTCTTTCCTCTTAAGTTCGTTTAGCATTCCTTGATTAGAATTGATCAAGCCCTCTCAAATTTGTTAGATGACGCTTAAGCAAAAGTGATTGATTGTTTTTTTTTTTTCCTCAACTTCAACAAGATTATTATACTCTTATTGAGATACTATTTGACAATAAGATTGGTTCCTTACCCTAGAACTTGGTTAATTATCTTTTGGGTTTTCTGAACTTCTTGTTTTATTATTTTGCAAGTATTCTCCTTGATTAGTGTACAGAGTGTGGACTTCTCTTTGTCATCATATATGTTTTTGCGTTTCCAATAAGCAATACTAATTGAGTCATATCTTGAAATTGGAGTTGACCAGTAGCAAATGACATAGCTCATGACTTGATAGATAGACCGAAAAGCTGAATGTAATAAATGAGCTGAATGTAATAAATGAAATTAGCGATAACTTATTAGACATGCATTAATCAGTGACGTAAGATGATAGTTTTAGTTAGAGAAGTTGGCTAGTTATGGATGATGTCGTTAATGATCTAATTGATGAACAAAGAAATTGATGGATGATCAGGTTGATAGAGCTTTCTTGAGAAGAGATACCTATTAAGATGAACAAGTAATTTCGGGTTTCAAAAGGGCTACTTCTAAGTTCAATCAGTATTATAGTATATGAGAGAGTAGGACAAACTAATATATTCATAGTGTAAAGAATATTTATTTCCATGTTTTAAAATTTATAAGGTGTTGATATCTATTAGTTTTTTATAGCTCCATTATAATATTTGCCTAGAGTTAGTGGATTTATTTAGTGACTTGAATAGCGAGTCTGAAGTAATTGTGAATTTGTAAATTTGAAGTAATTGATGTTTGTAACCACTAACAATTGCAAACCCCATATGCCATTGAGTGATTAGTGTGTGCTCTTTGTTCTACAATATCAAGTGTTAGCATGGTAATTGCAAGTTCCTTGTTATCTTAAGATTAAATTTCTGCTGTATGGGTTCTTGGGTTTGCCATCTGTTGTCACCCATTGTCCATCTGTACAATTTTCTGATATGTCAAAAATAAATAAATTTTAATGAAAGCTCCCCTTTAATTGAGCTTCTTTCTTTTATAAAGATAAACATATTGAAAGAATATTAGATGCTATACCTTTCATTTTAGCCCATGTTTTTCCATTGACTCATTCAGTAAGATAAGCATATTGGACGAATATTGTATATCATATCCACAGAACTATCAAGGAATGAATTGACAGACGACTAGGAAAAGTGGAAAGATGGAACCTAATGAATTTAAGGAGACAGTCATGCTTTACAAGAACTATGCAGCACTTCAACAACCACCATCAATAATTGACCAGTGTCATTTGTGACGTAAACTTAAAAATAATAATCCTATTAGTTCTACATTTATGTCTATTAACGAATCACAAATCAAGTTTGACTGCACTTCTCATTTCTCCTAGTATCATAACCTCATCTTCTGCAAACGCATTCCAAAAGGAAAAGTTGGATCGGACACTGAAGCTGCTGCTAGATTGTAATTGGGTGCTGCCAACTATCATTTGCATCCTTACCAGACCAATATTGGCAAAATCACATTTTGTCAGTAGTAAAATGAGAAGCATGCCAGATGACTGCAGATTAACTACATTATTTCAACAGTTGGAACTAAATTTTCAACAGCGGTCGTCATTAATTGAAAGTTGAAATACAAAAATATAGCACATTAAACTTCCTTGAACGAAATATGGAAAAAGAGCTGCACTAGTTACAGAGGATATACCCCTTTACTGACCAAAAAAAAGAAAGAAAAAATAAATTTTCTGGGTATGGCTGGAGGCACGTAATTCATTAGTGGATTGAATGAATCCCCACGAAGCTCTATACTCCAATTGAGCAACTATTCTACGACCAAAACTTAGAAGAAGTCGAATAAGCATCGGCAGGCAGCTATATGTCTCCCCAATTAGCAATATCAATATTAAGGTCTAGGAACATGATCACAAGATTACATCCGACCACTGTGTCCAGTTGATAAAAGATTCGTATGTAATATCCATATAGTAGCCCTAGTTAAAATCATCCAATGATGAAAGTTTCATTGAGAAAAAAGGTCTATACAGGTTGGATTACAGTTGGATGCTTGTGCAAAGTCTGCCAAATTTCTGTCCTGAACAACTAAAGCAGTGAAAAAGTATCCATATGAATGCTTCTATTTACCTGTAATGCAACCCTGAAATAGATTAACTCTGATGCAATTTTTTTCTGGGCTTTTCTGAAATTATTGACCGGATAGTTGCTGCAGTAAATACTGCTTCCTTTCCCAGTGGAGAAATTTCCATGTTCCTGCATAGAACTTCTTGAGACAAAATAGTTTTCTTTCTCGTATAAATCTAGATACAATTTCAAGGAGTACTAACATCAAAGCAGCATACGACTCAGCTTCTTATAAATGATGCAGCGTATGGAAATGGAATTTAAGATGCATCTAAGATGACTAGAAGAAATTCCTACATTGGGAACCAGAGAATGCTTTCAGTTTGACTTGAGTGGCAGGCCAAAATGTTCTGTATCAGTTCTTTGTTCATCTTTGAGTGGGTTATTGACCTTGGTTACAACTCTAATTACATTAAGATATAAGGAAGCCTTACCTATTTGTTCTCCTCAGATTATCCAGAGCGGCAATTACGTGATCACATGTTTCCATAAGAGAACTGCCATCTTCTTGAGGATGAGAGGTACCTTCGACATTTTGCTGAGATGATAATCCCAAGTGGGCCTGAAAGAAAATTATAAATCCAAGAAAAGCATAATAATAAATGGCAGGGGTGATGTTTCACTTCCTCTCTGTTCTAACACATGAATTTTAGTTCTTGTATGTTACAAACCAAATTTTCAAACTCCTAAATTCCCAGCCACATTTTGTTTTCAAAATTGGACCATGAAAGCAGACCTCTATCTCATCTACGACAATCATTGTGGATATATTCTTTGGTCAAAGTTGACTCCAGCAAATAAACCATGAGTGTTTGGCAAGGCATGCTATAAAAACTATAGGAACACATTCTTTGCAGTACTAGACTTCAATATCCCGGATCTTAATTCCAGGGGTTCGTTGTTGATTGAATAAACGAATGCAAAAATGAGAATATAGTACAACAAGATAAGCATTCCGGTCTCCTTCACATGTTAATATTCAAAGCAAAAGTAAGATTACAGAAGGTGAATTTTCTATTAAGAAAGTATCTGTATTACCAAAAATATCTTATGTACTCATCTTGATTACTTGAATAGAGTATAATCTATGCAATTAAGAACAAATGGTGTAAGTACTAAAAGAACTTTTATCACAGCAGATATGGAAAATGAGAAGAATTACCAGAAAAGCATGTGCTATAAGTAACTGAACCACATCTGCGCCGATTTTTTTGGAAATGTTTCTTGTGCTTGTGCCATTCGAAAAGCACTTCAAGAAACCACTAAACTTTAAGTCTTCAGCTAAAGTGACATTACCAGACCTCCTGGTGCATACAACTGGCTGCAGTAGCAAACATCATTTTAATTGAAGATATTCGCATGATAATTCCTAATAGACTAGGACAACATAGATGAAAAGTTCATATTCTGCGGTATGCTAAAGTTGCAACAAGTTTTATGATGACATAATAGGTGTCTTACCTTAGCAATGTACTTTGAAAAATATTGCAAAATGATCCCCAGCTTCCATTTAGAATCAGTAAAAACCTGCCAAACCATTCTCGTAAGTACCAAAGAAAATTTTGACTACAATGACACTGCAGCATCATGATCTCTTAAGCAAAGATATGAAACTTGGATTGGTACAAAGTTTGAATATCACTAGGTTTCTAATGGATATACTGGCTTGGTTCTTCAGGAAGCAGAAAATAAAATGATGCACTCAGAAACAAAACACAAGAAAATTTTCCAAAAAACTGAGGAAAATAGTTTTTACAAAGGAAACATGATTAAGTGACATTATATACTCTTATCTTATTGAAAATAAGTTTTCTTTTTTTCTCTTTTTCTAAATACAACAACTTGGAATATTTTTGTCATCTTAATTGTTTTCTACTTTTTTCTTCCAGTTGAAATAGATTCCCAACTCCAAATTAGAGAACTTTGTTAAGAAGTGTTGTGTATTAGTTAGAGTATGGATTAAGTCGGGTAAACGATATATTATTAATATATCCCTTCTATGTAATTTTTGTAATTAATCGTATTTCCTTGTATGGCTACTATTAACTTATATATATAGGGTCCTAATACTCAATAAAATATATGATATTTTAATCTTTCACATGGTATGAGAACTATAAAAACATATCCTAACTTTTTCTAAACTGACCTTTATTACCGAAAGATAAAAAAAAAAACCCTAGACCCATATCCGGCCTTCATAGCTGGCCTCCATTAGCACATGCCGGCCTTCATAGCTGGCCTCCATTAGCACATGCCGGCCTTCACAGCCAGAAAACCACCACTCTGCACTAGAAAACACCCTTTTCCTGCTTGCTTTGCTCTAGCTGCAATTGCTCTGTTTTTCGCACCATGTTTTGCTTTGCTTTTTGCGCTGTTCTGGTCAGTTTCACTCCCTCCTATATCAGAAACCAGAAAAAAAGAATATTTCCTATATCTTCTTTTTTTATTTCCTATTTCTAATAAACAAGCCAAACACTCTCCAAAGAGTAAATAGCACTCAGAAACTTCTCTGAAATTTGTCTTTCTGATAATCTTTGATTCCTTGCAGACAACTCCTATGCTTAAAAGAAAATCTGAAGAATAACTGCCATTCTAAGACCAGGAACTTCCAAGCTAAGGAACTAGGAACTATAGATAAAGTCAAACACAATAAACTGCCATGACTGACATGTGACAGGGAACTAGAATAAAAAGACATCAAACTTAATGCAATTACATAATTATTTTCTATACATTACACTAGGCACTTAGCTTCCCTAGTTGTTCTTCTTCCTATGCTGGAAAACTACATAATTGTTTCCTAGACATAACATTGGGCACTTAGCTTCCTTAGTTGTTCTTCTTCTTATGCTGGAAAACCTTATCAAAATTTTTTGACTGATCATCAGGACTGTACCAGCAATGTACATAAAATTTAATATTCAATGCTTAGTGGTGATGCTAATGAACCATTTTTGTGAAAACTACAAGGAGATATAAAGTTATGCAATGAGGAAAGACAAAGAACTATGCCAAGAAGCCAGAAACAGAGAGGAGGGGAGACAAGAATTCAGAAATTACCTGAAAAAATGGTGAAATCATATGTCTATTGTAAGTTAACTCATCCAAGATTATCTCCAAAAGTGGAGTTCTGGAGACCAAATAACAATGGTTCATTCACTTAAATAATCAAAACACTAAAATACAAGCAAAAAGAATATATATGCAAAGTTCATCATGCAAGGAAGACAACCAACTACCTCATACCATCAGCTCTAGTAGTATAACCTTCTGAGTCAGCTTTCTTCTTTGATACATCAAGCTCCATGATCTAAATGTACAAATCAAAGAAAATCATTCAAAGTGTAACTCCAATAGCAAGATCGACGACAAACTTACCACCACAAGCAACCTCTGCATGGCCAAACAAGTATTTCTCTGTGCCTCAAGTAAACCAATGTCCATAGCAATATGATCATTTCCATATGGGGTTGAAACATAGACTTGATACAGTCCACACATTATGGACAGGCAGTCCTTCATTAGACTTTTGTAATTTATTCTTCTTGAAGCCTGCAAAATATCTAGCAAACAACCTTAAATCTCCCACATCATAGAAGATAACTTCAAAGATACACGAAAGAACAATAAAAGATTTATGACACGACATAGTACTGACCCAATGAGATTTTAATACAAAATACCAACAAAACTCAGAAAAAGGAGAGCCTGTACCAGAAATGTGTTCAGCTCGGACTTCCTTACGAGTTGCCAGTCCCCAGTTTCTGCAAAATAAGAACAAGCCAGTTAGTTCCTCAAAAAATTTAGGATCCAAGGAAAAATAGAAAAAAAGACAAAAAAAAAAGAAGAAGAAATTAGTTTACCTGCATACACACTGTTACGAGGTTTGAAGTCCCCTTCAAGAACATTCACAAGATATTGAAACAATAACATGCCTCCTAAGAACTGCAACAAGGCCACATACAAACCAAACAGCAAAAATGTCAGGTTCCTAATTGAAAAGAAAAAAAGCAAAAGCCCTTAGGCGTGAAGGCAGCAAATCCCCTCTGTGGAGGTAAAGTGCAAGCGGATTTGAAAAAATAAAATTATTGCACTGAGATAGATTCTATCATTACATAAAAGAATTTGAAAAACACGGAAAAAGAAAAAAAAAAGGAAAAAGGAGACAACCCAAACAAACATAGCGTTAGAAAAAAACAATAAAATTGAGCCTCATGATGATCCAAGTATGGCATATTACCATCGGAAGACGATCTAAAGATGAACTACAGGTCTGTTAATGCTTTTAACAGATTGTTCGGTTATTTAATTTTTCCGATGAACAGATATTTGATGATTCATCAAAAGGTATGCGGGGTAAAATGAATCTAAAATGTAAAATTTTTATGTGTAATCATAAAGGAAAGACAACGGGTACTCGAAAGTGAGAGCAGAAAGTTGTAGTTAAATAAATCACAATAAATTCAAATCAGAAGCTGAGGAAAAAACAAACTTCTCTGGTATCTACGACTCTCCGCACATTGTTATGCATGATTAAATGAATTGAAAAATGAAAAAAATGATAATATTTCATCTAAATGTGCGAACTTCTTATTCACAAACTTCAGAGGAAAACATAAGTTTAATGAACTTTCAAGTAATTCTCCAAATCAAAAGGAACTCATTTGGAAAAATGAATGAATTAACCAACCACCAAACTGAAAACTCAGATGGAGAAATGCAAGAACCACTGCAGTTATGTTCTTCTAATAAGATGTGATGCATGTATTCCTCTCAAATTAAAAAATATTCACTTAGACTATATTCCCCTCCAAAAGCTTTGACAAGAAAAACCATACTAATGACCAGACGAAAAAACCAAAATATGGAAATGAATAAGACTCTACATATCATATTGCCTTGATCTGCATGTACCATCAATCTAATGTTGAGACTTCACTACCATGTGCAGATGTAATGACCCAGATCCTTCATTTCATACCAATAATCAGATTTCCTAAATATTATATCTTCTTTTTTCTTTTTTTTTTTCCATATCATATAAATAAGGTCTGAGTGACCAATTTTAAAAACTGAGGAATTGCTGATATGAACTAAACAGGTAGCCACACAAAATAATAAATTGGCATCAGAGTCACTATTACGAATTCAAGACTCCATAATTTAACTGTAATGCAGAACAAACTAACCTTTGTATCTGCCATATGAACTTTTGTTCCATTAGCCGCCTCATTGAGCTCTTCTATCAACCGATGAAAGCACTGAAATTGGCAGAGACAAATTGGAAAAAGAAATAGCACTCAGGAAACAAGAGTAAGATTTGCATAAAAATACAAAGAGAAAATAATGAGAAATGTCATTCATGCAATATTGAAGTAACAGAAATTTAAATATACTTAATAATGCTTTTTCTAAGTTTTTTCTTTTGCATCTATGAAACCAAAAGCCAAAGAAAAATGAAGTATTTATTATTTATATCCAATAGACTACTAGAATTTTTTATCTCAAAAACAGACTACTAGAATTTCACTATTTATATTCATGATATAGTCAGTCTGTTCCTCAACAATATTTAAAATCCCTCAGATGGAAAGACATTTTCATGAAATTGAATATACCTAACACAGCATCTCAACTACAGTGCAGAGTTAGCCAGTCAATAAGAATTTTCAAAGCTTGCCCTCATCATACACCTTTCAAGCATGTGAATTATGATGATACACTTCTGATTCCTACACTTGGACTGATCAATCTTTTTCATTCACGTACTGTTCCAAGTACCTCTATATCTCCCATGTCTACTTCATCATTTAAACTACATCTACAAACAAGAAAAAGGTAAAATAACATTGAACATGACAAAAGACTCACAGAGAAGTCAAAGAGTGAATTGGAGTTTTTGCCGGCTGCTTCTCCATCCAAAGCAACATCTGAGTTGAGAGTAAACGGTGACCACTGCTTGCAAATAAAATACAGAGCACAGTATCAACTATCACCAAACTGAAAACTCACAAACAACAAAACACAGAAGATATTAATATTCTCACCTCATCCACTACTTCTAATTTGCCTGCCTCACTACTAGGCGTTTTTGATATAAAGACTCGAGGAAAACGCTGCATTTGGGGAAAAAGAAACGAAATTAGAAAAGGAAAAGCAAGCTTACAGAAAAAAGAAAAAAAAACTAACAAACAAAAACAAACTGTATCTAGGACTGTAATAAGAAGTGAATACCACATCTAACTCGTTCAGAAGCAGAAAACTTGTCGTCATCAACTCCAAAGATTTACCATTTCTCAGTATCTGGAAGACCGCTCCATACATTTTGCTTCACGCGTATCAGAAGGCAATAAATCATGCAATTATTCAAGCAAATCAAGAAAACTTAAACGACAATCAAGCTGTAATCTATAAAAGTTGCAAATAATCATGCAAAGTGAGAGAGTATTACTTGGTTGGAGATGTTCCATTTTCAGGTAAAATTGAAGCAGCACGAACAGCTTCAAGATATGCAATCCCTGCGCTTCAATCACAGTAACAATAAACATTCCAAAATAAAAAAAAAAAACATAACCACAGGAATCAGCTGAGTTTTAGAAAGACGCGGCAAAATCATATAAACAGGAAAAGAATGCAACAAGCAGCAAACAACTTTGCTTCCGAAGGTTTCTCGAAGAACAAACAGAGGTGAAGAATGCAAGGAAAAGAATTAAGAAAAAAAAACGCACTATCATCATTGGCGTCTCGAGTGTATTTAGAATCAGTGGCGTCGAGAATCGCCAATGTGTTCTCTTCTATAACTCCTCTATTCACTGTCCTACTACTACTACTACTACCGATGATCGTCTTCTCCATTTTCTCACTATATTTCTCGTTCCTCCGATTGTGAAAACCCTAATTGCTCCTCTTCTAGAATAATGGTGAAGAAAAACGAAGGCCAATCTGGAGATTAGAAAGACATTCCCGCCTAAACTTCTGTTTACTTGAACCCGGTCACTATTTTCAAGAACGGAGTCATCAGAGTAAACTCCTAATTGGCCGGATAGAGTACGCTTGGAGAATTTGGAGGGGGCTGAGACAGAAATTAAAAAGTTATATATATATATATATGTACGTATCTCTGGCCAAATTTCTAATTCTGCTTTTTTTTTTAAAAAAAAATTAAAAATATAAACAAATACAAAAAAAAACAAAAAACAAATGATTTTAGTTAAAAATATAATTTATTTTAGTTTTTGATAAAGAATAAAATTAAATTAAATAAAGTTCAAAAATTACGAAAAAGTCAACCCACTTTACAAAATTTACTTGCTGTAAATTTTAAATTCCATAATTTGGATCCATTTTTTTTTTTTTGTAAATATGAAATGAATTTTAATGTAGGATAAATTAACGGAAAAATAAGTTTTTTTAAAAAAAAAATGAAGTTCAATAATTACAAAAAATTAGCTAAAATTTCTTTAAAATATAAAATAAATCTTAATATATATTATTTTTCCTTAAAGAAATAAACGTAGTTGGTAGAAAAATGTCGGTTTATAACATATGGTTTCATTTAGTTGGAGTTTAGAAATTAAGAAAAATTAGTTTAATTTTATATAATAAAATTACATAGAGTTTTAAATTGTATAAATTTAAAATAAAGTAATATAGCATGAATATATAGGAAAAAAAACTTGAGATTAATTAATAAGCCAACCCCCCAACTTACCACAACTCACCTCGTCCCCATTCAAACACCCACCCCCTAAACAATTGGAATGCCAGGGCCAAAAAACACAACTAGAATTTGTTAGATTAACTAAGGAAACCAATAAAAGTTTATTTTGTTGCGAAAATTATATTATTCTTGTTTTCGCATACAATACTCTAATTAATCATCGCCAAAAAATATTTAGAAAATTAATATAAGAGCTTTAAGTAAGTCAAATGTTGAAATTTGAGTAGATAAAGTTATAACGAGAATCCTTAAGTGCTTCAAGATAATTTCAATGTTGAAAATTATTTTTTTTTAAAAAAAAAATTATATTATGAATAATGCTCTAACTGTTATTTTATAAGAATATGTCATTTCATTTAGTTAATTTAACTCTACTTCTTTAAATAGATAATTTTAGATTTCTAAAACTAATAAATTTATATAAAAAATAAAATCTAAATAAATAAATAAAAGATTACCAGACATATACTTTATAACTTCTACATTGACATAATATATATTCCTATAAGTAAATATCTAATAGAAAAATTTTCACGAAATTAATTATCGATTCTAAGATTATCTTGAAGTATTTAAGAATTCTCATTATAACTTTATATTTTCAATTTTCAAATTATAAGAAAACTAGTACTCAACAAGTAAATTATAATATATTGATCTTGAAATATCTTAATATAATACTAACTTTACTTAAAACTTTTATATCTAAAACTTTGTTGAATATTGTAGATAATTCTTCTACCACTATGTTAAAGAGAAAATTTAATATATAATCATCTTATTTTATTTATTTTCTTATTGATAAACTCTCTTAAAGAGATTTATTCATCAACAGTAATAAAGAAATAATGAAAACATAATGTTACGCTGAAAATATTTATTTTAGACCAAAATACATTTTGCCTAGCATATAATATAAGAAGTTCCTAATTAAAGAATTTTAACCTTTCTCAAAACGTATCTTAAAGATTAATCTTCGGTTTCTCTAAATATGATTGACTAATTTAATTTGCAATAAATACACAATTCAATAATTGTCTGATGACAATAAAGACAAATTGTCTTTCAAAGTATTAATTTTTAATGCATATACATATTTCTATGTTGTAGAATAAAAACATCACCAGTTTTTAAAATCGAAAGATCATGATTAATTAAATATTGTTTGAAAATATATTCGGTTGTTTAGTTCTTGCCTTTTATGGATGGAACCCTTACTATAAATTTCATTTCTATTTGATCAAACTTCGAAATATTATTTGAAGATATTTTTCTGAAAAATGAATATGTTTAACTTGTATTAAAATTTCAAAGTAATGTAACTTTGCAACCAACATTTCAACAATGAATGCATATAGACCCACCCTAACTAAATCATCTCCAAGACCTATAAATTATAACTAAATTAATCACACAAACCCAATTAAAAATCATTTGAATAGACCCCTCTTCCACACCCAACTGGCATTAAACAATGGGCAGACAATCCCACACACTTCACGAGGAGATCACTCTTCTCTTAGACATTTTATCAAACACTTGGAAGACAAACTCTTCTTGGTTCTTGTTCATGCACAAATAAGATCACTAAAATTACCCATTCATGAAATCAGAGAACCCAAAATGAGTAAATGGAAAATGAAGGAAAAGAATCAAGATTTTACACTAATTAAACTTCTAATAACAATCACAAATTTGGAGGAAAAAGAAAAAACCCACTTCAGAAAGAGCTTCTGGTCATCAGAATTGTAAGTGGTAAAAGACGACCCTCCACAAATTTGTATAGGTTTAAGGACAAAAAGTATTTGATATTGCACGGTTTTCAATTTGGTTCTTGATTAACTTTTTTAGTATTGCAATTAAATTCTTAATTTTATTTTTCTATCAATCATTCAGTTAATATATATATATATATATAGATAAATATTGAAATGAACAGATTTTTGAGCACGTAATCACTATGTGACCAATCATAGAATTAAATTTTGATAAATTATTTTTTAACAGCTAAATTGATATTCAATCAATTTTAGAAAAAAGAAAGAAAGGGGAGAGACATTAATTGTAGTAATTGAAAGTTATATAAACAAATCAAAAAGGAAGTTAAAGTTCAAAAAGCTTATCTGCCAGACGGACAGACACGTATACATATATATATATATATATATAAACAAAATATATATCAAATATTAACTACGTCTGTGTATAACTGCGTACATATAATCAATAACGTAGGCTGTCAGTCACATTTTTCCAACTCATTTCCTCGTTTTGGCAAACCAATTAACATGAGGAAAGATTGCCGTAGACATTCTCCACCAACACTCCATCCTCCTCATCTTCTTCATCTTCATCTTCTTCTTGTTTTGTTTCTGTGTTTTTCAAATTTGATTAACAAAGCTGAAGGTGGGAAAGAGCACAGAGCATCTAACAAAACTACTATTTCATCACTTCTTGTGTTCGGAGACTCCACAGTTGATCCAGGAAACAATAACTTCATTGGCACAATTTTCAGAAGTGATTTCCCGCCTTATGGGAAAGATTTCAAAGACCAAATCCCTACAGGAAGATTCTCTAATGGCCGCCTTGGCACTGATTTTCTTGGTAACGATTTCATTATATTTAACTTTGTTTTTTTTTTCTTTTTCACATTTACATAATTGATCTAGAATCATGTTGAACAATGAGTTTGACTAATTTGTTGGTTTAATTTTCTGGGTATGCATGCAGCTTCATTTGTAGGTATTAAGGAGTATATTCCTCCATATTTGGATCCAACTCTTAGCACTGAAGACCTGTTGAGTGGCGTTAGTTTTGCCTCCGCCGGCTCTGGATTTGACCCTCTTACACCAACAATTAGTGTACGCATATACACCCATCTCTTTCTACTTATTTAATTGTACGATTAATATAGCATTAATCAGGGTTTCCAATCTCATTTGCAGTTAATTTAAGAAGTGGGTATTGGTGTCTGAGTGATGAATTTTAATGGGTTTTAGTCCTTTTTTAATATACTTACATTATGTTATACTATTATAATGTAGAATGTGCTTGACATACCCAGTCAGCTGGAGTACTTTAAAGAGTATAAAAGAAGAGTGGAGTCAGCAATTGGGAAGGGAAGAATGGAAAATCATATAAACAACGCACTTTTCCTCATAAGTGCCGGCACAAATGATTTTGTCATCAATTATTTCACTCTACCAATTCGTCCAAAAACCTTCACCATCTCAGCTTACCAGCAGTTTGTCATGCAAAATCTTAAAGACCTTATCCAGGTTTGCCCATCACCAACTTTTTACGTCACATACACACACACATACATACATACATACATACATATATGTTTCATTACTCCATATCACACTATAAATTAAAATATATACACGCTAGCTTTTTGTTAGCTAAAATGCTCTTTTGTGATAATACATTTTTCTGACTGTAGAGTTCAATTTAACTCAATTATTACGCAAGGAACTTTTGTTGTTGTTGTTTTTCATTATAACACTGGGATTTGGAGCAGTGATGAAGTATTGTGTGCGGTGAGAAAATTTAACATCAATAAGGCGTGCATGCCATTACTAGACATGTGGTTATGTGCAGACAAATGTATTTTCTTTTTCAGTGGATGGAGAGGTGGTTGAAAATTGAAATGGGTTTGAATGAGAACCAAAGTGGTGGTTAGATGACATTAATAAAGTGGGACAATTTAACCGGTAGCATTGTTGATATAACATTTAATTGACTTTAGTTTTGAACAATTTATTTTATAAAAGTTTTTTACAATAATACTCTTTTAAAGGCAATTACAAAATTTATTCTATTATAAAAATATTTTTAGTTAATAATTTACTATTTAATTATTAAAAGTACTGAAACCTTGTAAATGTTAAATAACATTTGAGTATCAACTATTCAAAATTATAATATCTTTTGTAATAAAATCGAATATGAACATATTTTCACGACTACTGTCTGAAGCAATATGTATTGATGAATTATTAGGGTTTACGGGACGAAGGAGCTCAAAGGATGGTAGTAATTGGATTACCTCCGATGGGGTGTTTGCCAATAGTGATTACGTTGAATGCAGTCGAGACACACAACAAACAACGCAAATGTATAGAGAAATATTCATCAGTTGCAAGAGATTTCAATGCCATGCTCCAAACTGAGTTGAATTCCATGCAAATGAAGTTAGCTCATCTTGGCTTCAAAATCTACTATGTTGATGCTTATAATGCTCTGACTAACATCATTCAATCCCACTCTCAATTAGGTAAAAATTTCTTCATTACTACATTTTAATTCATTTTTCGTTATTATTATTCATTTAATTAGCAAATGTATGTCATTGATTTGTTTTTATTTAATAATTTGTAGGATTTGATGAGGTTAGCGACGGGTGCTGCGGAACAGGTTACTTGGAAGCAAGTTTTCTGTGTAACCCAAAATCATACTTGTGTCCTGATACATCCAGATATGTCTTCTTTGATTCTATACACCCAACTGAGAAGGCGTACTACAACGTCTTCAAGGCAGGCATTCCTACCTACACCAAAATCATTCAAGAGTTTAATTAATATATAATAAGAATTCACTTTGTTATCCATGGATTCATTCATTATATACATATATGAATTGTCATGCCTATTATATATATATATATATATATGCGTATATATGTATATGTATAACTAGTTTTTTCCGTGGTTGTGTAAAATTTAGTGCACTAATTCTATGTGCACGTTTATAATTATGTATTTAATTATATTGCATTCATAATTATACTCTCCAATCTATTACAACATATTAGTTAGTGATAGGTGCATTAATATCCGACAATGGACTACGGTTATGTTGGTGGGGAATGTGGGCAGTTGGGAGGATGGCTCATAGTCATGGAGATAGAACAATGGAGCTAGGATATATGTTTGGACATCAAGGCAGGAGCTTCAGGAGTGGGTACTGTTACTTGTGGGTGTTATGAAGGATGAGGATATGAAAATAAGATATACATTTTCTGTGTCAATAGCTGAACTTTTAGTATTGAATGACTTGAAGTAAAATCCAATTTCATGTATGCTGCTGCCTAACTCAGTCACCTCTCTCCTCTGCCGTTCGCGCTTGAAGGAAGAAAATAAGTGAAGTGGCTTCCAAAACGGTGACGTTTTTGAGAAGCTGAAGAACACTGGGCTGGGTTTCGAGCTGGAATGGACCTTTCGGCCTCATTGGTTGGTCTTTTGTTTGGGTTTTGGGTTTCAATTAAATTGGGTTTGGGTTAAGATTTTAAATTGAAAGAAGGGTTTAAGAGGGTTTAGAAATTGGATTGAATTCGAAAATTGTCAGATTTAACTTTTAATGTTTTTAATTCGAATTTGGGTTAAATTGAAAACATACTTAAGATTATTTATCCGAATATTTATTTGAAAGAAATCCAATTCCTTCTTTAATTTGAGAATCAACTAAATTAATATAAAACATTAACTATTAAATTTAACGGACTGTATAGACCAACATTAGCTGATTAACCTAAGGTGAAAACTATGGCTACTTGATAATTAACGAAACAAATTTAATTATAACATATGTAAGAAGTGTACGTTGAATGTATAAATTAAGCAATAATGTGTCCAAGTAAATGACATATAATTAGACAAATAATGATATATATATATATATGTATATGTATATGTATAGAACTAAGATAGAAAATCTTGGAGGCTGGGAGATTCCAGAGCCCGGTTGGCAATAATCTGATACATTTTTTGAGTTGGATGAACTGCATCCCAGAATACATACTTTGACTCATCCCCACATGTATCCATCCCTTTGCACGTATCACCATACTCGGTTGTCCCACTTCCACAGCATCCCTTTGAAGTTTCACTGAAACCTGCACCACCCATCATTTATATACATCAACCTTTCTTTCCCATATATTGTGCATCTATATATATATATGTCTACGTGCATGTAGATACTAACCATATTTGTGAGGGTTGGCAATGGCATCTTCAACAATTTCAAAAGCATCAACATAAGCAGTTTTCATTCCTGTAGTTGCCTGGAGATTAGTCAGTTTCTGCTTAATCTTGGAGTTGAATGAGGAGGACACCTTGTTATATGTTTCTACACAAGTTTCTGAGTTCATTAGTGTCTTCACCAAGGGCATGCACCCTAAAGGAGGCACCCCTACAACTATCAGTCTTCTCGCTCCACGTCTATGCAACACCTGCACAATATAATTCGCTTATATATAATTAGTAGTAACCTCGTGGTTCAAATTTCAGTTTTAATATATAGAATTCTAATAAACAAAAGTGCAATTCAAGTAGGTTGTTTTTATAATTTTTTTTTTTTGTTGAAATATGAAATATATGGTTAGAGAATTGAAGATATAAGTAAAATTAGTTCATTTAATTACTATAAAATGTGTAAATTATGATCGACTTCTACATTACAAATATTAAGTTCTTAGAATTGGAATAAGTTTAAATCATACTTGATGGAAATGAGAAGAGAAGAAAAGAAACGAGCACCTTAGCATCTCGGAAAAGAAGGGAGGCCAAATAATTTTGGTATTGCTTGGGGGTGTACTGCTGAGATCGAACGAGTTCCAAGTAATAATTCTGGAGAAAATCATTTGTTCCCATACTGATTACGAAGATAGCATTTCTTATGATCTTTTCTGCTTCATCCTCACCAACCAGTTTCTTCAGATGGATTTTGTAGGACATAAAATGTTTCAGTTGTTTCGAAAATGACAACACATTCTGTTCCAGAAACAAATATATAGCACCCATTAAAATCATTCAGCTTTTTTTACTTTCACTTCCATACGAGGTTATAGATTCGAGTCTGAGTCTTATTTAAAAGGTTGATTGTATTATTGTAAGTAAGTGCAAGCTAATTATTGGAACGTAAGAATTTCTTTTCAAAAGATTAGCTTCTTGATGTTGACTTACAGATAAATTAGCAGTAAGATCATCATAACCAGAAGCAGCTGATGCAAAACTAACACCGTGTAAAATATCATGCGGCCTTAATTTTGGGTCCAGAAAAGCTGGAATTGCTTTGGAGTAGCCAATTGCCTCCGCTGCACATACAAAAAATATCAGGATATATAAAACATATATACAACATATATCTATATTTAATACGTACAGTTTTAACTAATGCCATACCACAAAAACATTTATTATATGTCTGCTTACTGGTAAGACTTAAAAAAAGTAAGTTGCAGAGAAATAAAGTGTATAATTTTAATAATATATACCAATAAAGTCAGTTGCAAGTCTGCCGTTGCAGAACCTTCCTGTGGGAAGGCCATTGAAGAAATCCTTCCCATAAGGACTGAAGTTTGCTTTCATGGAAGTTGGAATATAATCATTGTTTCCAGGATCAACACTTGAATCTCCAAAAACTAATATGCACGTAACGTTGTTTTTCGCCGCTAAATCTCTCAGTTTACCAATGTCCACAGCCATAGCCTGACCCAGAAAGAATAACAACATTACTGTAAGTATTACCTCAGCACTACTCGTCTTCCTCATCACGATGATCTCCATTGATGTTTCTGCAGAGCTTGCTTAGTTCATGAACTGGGTTTTCAAGGAAAAATCTTGAATAAATAGAGGTAGAAGAAATGGAGCGGCCGGCTGTGTTAATTGAGACTTGAAAGAATGCATTTAAAAGGGTGACTCCCAAATTGTTGTAAAATTTGGCTTGTTTGAAAAGACTGGTTACTAGTTTGGACAAGATGAGATTTCAATGACTTTAATGCACTACTGAAATTAATACAGACAAAACCCACCAAATAAATTTTACGGTCTTTATATTTTCTAACTAAAACTCGCACACCTTCATTGCCACCTAACATTTCAGTCTAATAAGTTCTATCATCCCCCACATTGTCCAAATTAATCTGCAATTTTATAGAGATTTTACACCCGAACCTGCCTAATTTGATATGTTCGGACCCAATTAGATACTTTAATTTTTGGAAAAAGTGAAAGTTTGAGTCAGAGTCAAATTTGGATTGCAGGAAAAAGAGGGGTCGGTGGTCATTTCGAGTTTGGACTTTTAAATTTCTTTTAAATATTGTTATATTGATGTTAACAAATACAATGTATTATCTTGATAAATATAATTAATATACATTGTAATACATATTATTAAATATAATTATATTTATATTTATATTTATATTAATATAATAAAATAACATATATAAAATCTGAATTGAATAACCTACAAACTTGATACGAACTAAAAAGTAAATATAAAGTTCGAATATGCTCTTTATAAGAACATGTTTAATTTGAGTTTGATTAAACTTTTTCCGTAATTAGTTTTATTATCATCCCTAATTTTGTATTACTAGTTAAAAAAAAATCATGTTATGTTTAGTCTAAACATTTTCAATTCTCATTCAATTTTTGAATTTTAATTATTTATTATGTAAAAATTGACAGTAACTTACACATTTGGTACATAATTAAATTACTCCTTCAATTCCATAACTATCAATTTGTACTATCACATTAAAGAATGAATTACAGATGCAAATAACTTGGAATTAATTTGAAATTAGCTAAACTTAAAATTTAAATTAAACTCAAAAGGGTATCTCAGATATAGAATTAAACTTAAATTGATTATCTTTAATGTACTGAAATTTGAACTGGACCCAAAAATAGCTAGCAAGCTCTGAGTTTGCCAGAAGCTGTTGACATTGATTTGGTGGCCAACTACATTGACAGAAAGCTTCTTCGTGGTCCTTCTCTTTGCCACTTGAATAAGATTTTTTTTTTTTATTTATGTTTTTTAAGTACTCGAGTGAAGATAACATTATTTAATACTTCAAAATTATTTAATATACACGTTCCTACTCTTCCCAGCCTTTTGATTTTTCGCATTCACCAACAGATTTCATAATCTTTTAAAATAATATATTTTCAAGGCTAAAGTAAAAAGAGAGTGATGTATCAAAAAACAATTATATACACCATGTATAGAATGTATTTATTTGGCATGTTTTGGGATCAGAAGACATAGTTATCTATATATATATATATATATATGTATATATATGTATTTAATTTTTGGATTGCACATTAATGTGTATTATGATTTTTTTTTTTTTTTTTTTTTTATATTTGAGATTGAATTCTCTTCTCTAAATGTTATAAGGGTATTCCTTTTTATCAAATTATTTCACAATTTTACTCTCAAATTTTACTTACAATTTATTAAACTTATTATGTATTTAAAAAAAAAAAAAAAAGTAATACCCGTTATAATTTTGTGTTTAAATTTATTCAAAACATATTTTATTTTAACTTTTACCCAAATTAATTTTTAATTTATCTGTTTAGTAACAGAAAATGCTTTTAATACACAAAAGCAAAAGCCAGAAGTCACCCAAAGTAGGACTTAAATTTTTCTAATAATATCAAAATCACCCAAATACATGCTGCATGTATTTGCTTATAATAAGTAAAATTCACAAAATATATAATAAAATATATACAGTATATATTTTCTTCTATTAAATTAAATTCACTAAATGCATAAGGTTTTCTCCCTATATTTGATGTTAAATGATATTAAGTCTGGTTTAGTTCAAAGATATTAGAATAAATGACTGTAAATCCTAGAATACATTATAACAAGCTATTCTTTATAAATATATGCATACATATATATATATATATATATATGACTGTAGCTGAAATTAATTAAAATCAACACTACTATTTCCTTTCTTCCCGTGTATTTGACTAAAATGGTGAAAAAACAGATAAAACTGATAACCTACCATTCCACATATGACATGCGTCAATAATGCATGCATATATATATATATATATATTTGACTGGGAAAGGGAGAGAGGTTCAAATTTTGAACCAGCTGCATCATCGAAGTCACTCACATAAAAGCATATATATATGTGTATATATATATATATATTAATATATTATGATTGCAGCTAATCCAGGTCATGTGATGTGATCAATTTAAAAGAGGAATTATGAACATCACATGTGCCAACTTTAGATTTATTACAAACAAAAAATTTAAAACCAAGCGAACAAATTAAATATAACTTTATATATATATATATATATATATTCAGTTGGTAGATCAAATCAATTGGAACAACAAGCAAAGCCTTCAAATGTGGAGGTAATTAGGATCTTCAACTCCAGATTGAGAAGTTATTAATTATGTTGATTAAATAATATATATGCATATACAACAATGTTTTACATATAAAATACCGGAAGATATAAACATAAAGCTTCGTAAAGCTTCATCATATGAACAAAAAAATCAAAAATTTTTTGTTAGTATATATGTATTGTATGCATATAATCAAAATTTTTATTTATTTTAAATGATCTTTTTTAATTAAAATAATTAATAAAATCAAATATAAATTAAAATAAATAATAGATTCATAAAATATAATTATTTGTATGTTCATTATTATTGAAGTTGTAATGAAACAACTAATTTAGTTATGTTCATTTATATAAATACCATGGTAGATTTTGTGGAGGTCATGCTCTATTTTGAACTGAAACAAAAAAATAAATTCTGTAGAGCGCACTTGGGCTTCCATTCTTTAAGTTAGCTTCTACAGACTCTTCATCATATCTAGGAGTATATGTCATTAGTGATCTTCTTTATATGAACCCTGCCCACCAAGTAGAGAGCAGAGGAGAGAGTTGGATTCGATTGATGAGGAGATAGTGGATCTAAAGACATCTTGCTCGGACGTATATGGGTTTTTAGGCCGGGCAAAGGCAGCCACGGCAAGAGCAAGTGACGAGGTTGCAAAAAATAGTAGGAAATACTCACTCTTATATATCCCTATAAATTAAATATACAAAACAAAATACATAAAAATACTAAGAAAACGAGGAGATAATAAATTTAAAAGAGATATTTTATAAGGTAAAAAAAAAAAAATACAACTAAGGGGGCACCACCACCTTGTCAAATCACATTAAACCTTCATAATGAGGACACCATTCATCCATGTGTAAGAATCTCATCTCACCCTCTAGGGACTTGGGTAATTTGATATATCTTTACGAGTCAATTATTTTTATCATCTTTTTATCACATTTATATATTCTTTTGATTAAAATAAATTTGAATTTATAAAATAATACAAAATTTCTAAATTTTTTTACTAGTATTGTCTAATATGATACTTATCCATTATTGTATAGTTCTATAGATGCATCAAAGATAAGTTATTAGTAGTACTATGTTTGTTATGTGAGTCGGACATAACTCAATGTACCAATTGAAATATATCACTTATATTAATAATCTGTCTAAATACTAACCAAATTATATTTAAAAGAATTACATTTTATCGCGGGATATTAGTTGTAGCACAAAGAAACAATTTAATTCTTCAAATTTGAACAAAAATATAATCCTTTATAAATTTTGATACACTTTATACTATATCATTCATTTTACAAGGAAAAGTGAAAAGAAAATAAGTGTCTAAATTCGTTATAAACAAAAACAATATCATTTTTTTAAAATTGAACGTAAAAAAAAATATCATATTTTATAAACATTTACACATAACATGTATCATAAAAAAACTGATAAAAAATATATGTAAAATGTGATACATAATATGCGTTATTAATACACAACAGATGTAATACCCCGGAACTTGAAATGGAGATAAAGACATGAATTGAATGCGAAAGCAAAATAATAGAATTAGGATTTACATTCTTTACACAATAATTTAGAATACCAATAGGGTTACGAAAATAATCATTTTAAAAAAATAAGCAAAAAATCAAGAAATAAATAAAAAATAAACAATTAGATATCCTAAGATGACATTCACTAGCTTTTAAAGGGAGTTCGGGTGGTGAACTATTTACAATCCCCTTATTGATCGGGATCTGAATTTTGGTCCTCTTGATCTGAAATAGTTAATGAAAGGGTGAGCTACACTAGCCTAGTAAGAATATCACACTACTCACCGATACAGAAATAAAGATTGGTAAAAATTATAAAAACAACTAATAGAGCTTTTAATTTAAGTAAATTCATTTATCATAAGTAAAATCATTTATTGTATACTTACCATTTGTAAGATTTTTAAGACCGACCGATAAAGACAATAGCTCAACAACATCATAATCTCATATTCAAGTAAGTAAGAATAACAACTTTCATTTTTTATTTGCTTACTGGTACTCATGAGGGTTCATAGGGATGTCCTACTACACGTGAACCCATATCAAAACTTGTCAACTAATCGGTCGTCCTCATACCACGTCTGGTAAGAGCCACAAAAGTATCATCCCTCAATACTCCGTCCGGTATGAGGGTGAAACGGGTCATCCTCATACCCCGTCCGATATGAGCGCTAAAAATATCAATCCTCGATACCCCATCCGGTATGAGACGACGTTCACGGTAGGGTTCCCTATGTACCCGGTCTGTCCACCATCTTCCAGTATATCCAGTAAGGCTATCATTCATTCATTCACTTAACCATTTGATTTTTCGTTTACATTTGATTTTGAGTTTCACAATTTAACTGTAAATCATAAAAGACAAGAAATACATGCATCAAGAAAATATAACTGAATCATCTTATCCATTTTTAGTATATTATCATGCATTTAAAACTGTAAAATCGAACAATCAATTAAAACAGGACAAACAGTAATAAATAACTGGTTTTGGCTCCATTAGTAATCTATAATTAATTATCGAGATTTTTTAAATTTCGTAAAATATCATATTATTTATAATTAGACTTCAATTATATAACAGGAAATAAGGTGTGAGATTCTTACCCGAATCGGTATTCGAAACACTAAACTTTCTACTACACCTACTATCGGTACCTAAGTTTTTTGAATTTTCATGCAGAGATTAAAATACACTTCACGTACCTAAGAGTACACCAAAAAATCTAAAATTAGTACTAAAAAACTTTTTCGGCTAATTCCAGAATTCTGCTGTCGTGCTCTGGCAACAACACCACTGTCTATGACAGCGGTTCGCCTCGGACTGGTCATTTTCGACCGGTTTTATATCCATATCTGCGACATACACGTTAAGGGACCCCTTTTAGCTAAAAAAAAGTCGAAAAATGAAAACTTATCAGCGATGAAATTTTTTGATGCAGTGGCTCTGCCGACTTACCTTCGTAGTTAGGAGTTTTTCTTCGGTTAACCTATAGAAAGAGGAATGGTGAACACAATGGTAGAAAAATCGCACGAAACGAAAATCGGAAAGGGGCTCATTGGAGGCGATTTTTGGTTTTTTTCTCGCGACGGTGCCATAAAGCTTTTCTCGGTGTTTCCAGCTCATCCGCTGTTCCTTTTTCTCCGATTTGGCCATGGAGGTATTTAAAATCAAATCCTGAGCTAATAAGAGAATTTTTACCTTTTTTGGCAGTCGGAGGTAGCTCTGACGCGGCGACGGACTGCGGTCGGCTTCCTTTCTCGACAACTGGTTCTTCTTCTCCGGCGGGAGGCTGACGGCTAGGGTTAGAGTTCGGTGTGAAATGAGATATTTATACCAGTTTAACTTAAATCTGTACCGTTCATCGCATTTGATCTCGACCGTCCGATCATGTTTAAAGAAAAAATGAATTTCGACCGTTCATTGCATTTGATTTGGACCGTACAATCGCGTTTAAAGAGGGAACGAATCTGTTCCATTCATCTCGTTTAATCGCTATCGTCCGATCGTGCTTGAATAGGAAACAGATTCGGATCGTCAATGCACGCGGGAACACATTTGGGCCGTTCGATTACGGGCACGCTGATTACCAGCGTGGCCTCCCACGTGGCACCGAGTCAGTGTGTCTTGCCACGCGACATGTTCCAGTTCGTCGAGGTTACTGACTAGGCGGTCCTACATGGTACAAATTTTTTTATTTGTGTTTTGATCCCTATTTTTTTATTTTTCTTTCAAAAATACGCCCGAACTTAAATTTTCACTCATTTTTCCCAAAATTATTTTTAATTTTATTCTCCACCTATTTTTTTCTAAATTTACATTAACTAAAAATTTATAAATTTAAAAATCATATTTTTATTTTTATTTTTATTTTTTAAAAATTAATCCTGAACCAAATTTTAGGTCAGGGTATTACAACTCTCCCCCCCTTAAAAGAAATTTAGTCTCTCAAATTTGTTTCTCTCTCACTTAATCAAACAGTTGGTGATAATTGGCTTTGAAGTCTGATTCTAGCTCCCATGTGACCTATCCATATGACCTCTCTGTGTGTGTGGTTATGCCATAGGATTTTAACAAAGAGAATTTTTTAGTTGCGGAGTACTCTGCTATTTCGGTCCATAATATCTACCGGTACTTCCTCATAGGACAAATCATGTTAGAGTGAAAGGAGCTCGTGGGCTAAGACGTGAGAGGAACTTAGGTTGTACTTGCGTAGTATAGACACATGAAATACATTATGAACCCTGAATAGTTATGGAGGTAGTGCCAGTTTGTAAGTGGCGGTACCAATTATGTCTAAGATTTCAAATGACCCAATAAATCGAGAATTTACTTTCTCCCTCTTGTCAAACCTATTGATTCCCTTGAAATGAATGACCTTAAAAAATACTCAATCACCTTTCTCAAATTTCAAATCCCTTATTCAGGTATCCGCATAACTCTTCTGCCTGCTCTGATCCGTCTGGATTTTCTTCATAATCTTAACTATTTTGGCTGTAGTCTCCTCCACAAGATCTGAACCAAACAACTTTTTATCACCAACCTCTTTCCAACAAATCAGCAATCTGCATGGGCGGTCATATAACACATCGTACAGAGTTATATCGATACTTGCTTGGTAGCTGTTATTATAGGTGAACTCTATTAAGGATAAATAATCATCATTGGCTAAAAAATGGGAAGACTTGGTGAGCCAGTCAATAATTACCCAAATAACATCATGTCACGAGTGTGTCTTAGGTAATCTTGTCACAAAATTTATTGTGATGTGTTTCCACTTCTACTTAGAAATTGGTAATGGTTGATGTAGCTCGCCTAACCGTTGATGTTCTGCCTTGACTTGCTGACATACTAAACACTTGAAAACAAAGTCAGTCACATATCTTTTCATCTTGTTCTACCAAAATTGAGGTCGTATAATTTAATACATTATAGTACTTTCGGGATGCATGACAAACTTTGAGCTATGGACCTCTGTCATGATGCCCTTTTTTAGCTCGCTGTCACATGCAACACACACCCTGTTATGAAATTTATGCAACCCATTGGCAGAGACTCGAAATTCTTGATTTACTCACTGTTCTGCATCTTTTTCTAGGGCTGTTAGCGTGGAATCAACGGATTGGGCTTCCTTTATTCTCTGGATCAACTCAGGTTGAACAGTCAAATGGGTCAAACATGTAACTCTCTTCAGGTCCTAAGTCGTACCTGTTTTGCGGCCCCTATTACCCTGCATTCTGAAACCATTAGGTGAACTAATACACCTATATTTTTTCTATTGAGTGCGTTGGCTACCACATTACCCTTGCCTGGATGATACAAGATGTTGCAATCGTAGTCCTTGAGGAGTTCTATCAATCTTCTCTGACACATGTTGAGATCTTTATGAGAGAATATGTGTTTCAAGCTATTATGGTCGGTATAGATCTGAAAAGTCTCCTTATATAAGTAATAGCATCAATCTTCAAGGCGTGAATAATCGTGAAAAGTTCTAAGTCATGTGTGGGGTACTTTTTCTCATGATTCTTCAACTGGCTAGACCCATAGGCTATGACATTCTCATGCTGCATCAGAATACAATCCAATCCCAAATAGGAGGTATCACTGTAAACTGTATATCTATATGTCTCGTTTGGTGAGGTCAACACAGGTGCATTAGTCAACCACTTTTTTAGTCCTAAAAAACTCATTTCACAGTTCTCGTACCACTTAAACTTGACGTTCTTCTTTGTAAATCAAGTCAAAGGAGCAACTAGACTAAAAAATTCTTCCAAAAACCTATGGTAATAACCTGTCATCCCTAGAAAGCTTCGAATCTCCTTGACCGAGGTTAATTTTTCTCAGCCCAGCACTGCTTCAACTTTTTCGAAATTCACTGACACTCTCTCCCTTGATATGATGTACCCTAGTAAGGTAGTCTGCTAGAGACAGAACCCACACTTACTCAACTTTACATATAACTTATTTTCTCTGAGAACCTGCAAAACCTGAGTCAGATAATAAACGTGTTCCTCTCTATTTTTTGAATGTAGTAGGATATCATTGATAAATACAATGACAAACGTATCCAAGAATTGTTTAAAAATCATGTTCATCAAATTTACGAAGATGGTTGGCGCGTTAGTTAGTCCAAATGGCATGACTAGAAACTCATAATATCCGTACCTGGTTTGAAAATATGTTTTGGGAATGTCTTCTACCTTCATTTTTACTTGATGGTAACTTGAACGCAAGTATATTTTTGAGAAAAATTGAGCACCCTACAATTGATAAAAAAGGTCATCAATCCTGGAGAAGGGGTGTAACGGCCCCGAAAATTAAAAGAAAATGTATATATATTTATTCTAAGCGCGGAAGGAAAATAAAATAGATTTTGATTAATATCCCTTACACAATAACTGAAACATATTAAATGTATGAAAGAATAAACAAACTAAAGTAAATACTAGTAATGAATGCTATAAATAAATCTATGAAGTCCTTAGTCATCTACTCGCTGTCTTCTTGCGGAACGAGCTCGGGAACCAAGTCATCCTGATTTGAAATGGTTAAATAAGGAATGAGCTACACTAGCCCAGTAAAGACATCACACTATCTCACTGCAACATGAATAAAGGTTAGCAGAAAACAAAAACGACCAATGGATTATAGTTTATTAAAACTCATTTATCAATAATAAAAACTTATACTGTCCACTTACCTTGGTGAGATTCATGAAGATAATTTATGAAACACAATAACATCATAAACATCATAAAATCATGCAGACTATGTAACATAACATATATCATACTCTCGTTTTTCAATCATCAGACAATAATTTTCCTCTTTTATCAGCCTACTAGTATCCATGGGGATCCCTAGGGGGTCCCCACTACACGTGAACCATTCACATTGATAACTTGATTACAGGGCCGTCCCCATACCCCGTCCGGTATGGGCGCCAAAAACATAAACCTCAATACCCCGTCCGGTATGAGGGTGAAACATGCCGTCCCCATACCCCGTTCGGTATGGGTGCCAAAATACATAAGGTCTTCATACCCCGTCCGATATGAGAGATCACGTTCCCGGTAGACTTCTCTACGGACCCGGTCCGTCCATCATCTCCTAGGATATCTAGTTGGGCTGTCGACATTATCCATTTATCAATTCACATACATTTTTCTATTTTTCTTGGTATCAATTATCCACTCAAACATAAACACGTAAACCAGTAATGAACACCAAACAAGACAACAACCGGTTCACAATAATTCAAACCATAATAAATGAAACCGTCATTCATGCATACGAAACCATAGAATAAACACATCAAATACCATACTGCATTTAAAACTGTAAAATAGATTAAACAACAACCGATCAAAAAATAAATCAGATTCGGGCTCTATTAGTAACCTTTGTTAATTATACACATGTATTAATTCATGAAATTTTGTTTTATTATTTATTGAGCTTTAATACCATGATAGAAAATAGGGTGAGAAATTCTTACTTGTTTCGGAGTCTGAAATCGGGTTCTCACTGTGCCTACGAGCTGTCCCTAAATTCCCTGAATTTTTTCCTGGGAACTGGAACACACTTCCAATACCTACACATGTCCCAAAAAAACTCAAAGTCAGACCTAGGGCCTACTCGGCCATTCTCAAAAACTCCAGCACGGCAGCTCTGCCGTGCTCCGGCGACAGCGGCTCTGTCGTGCTCCGGCGTCGGCGCCGACGCCCGCGGCGGCAATCCGCATCGGGTTGGCCGTTTTTGGCTATTTTCGGCCGAATTTGGCCAAACTCGCATTGATTCCTACGATAAAGCACCCCTAGGGCCCTAAGTGGGCTAAAAAATCACAAAAAATCGAGACTTACCGGCGGCGAAGCTCTCGGGTGCGGCGGCTTCTCCGGCGTGAGTCGCGATTTGATATTTTGCTCCTGTCAACCTGTAGAGAAAAGGATGATGATCACAATGGTGTAAAAATTATATCAAACGGGAACCGGGAAGGGCCTCATCAGAGATAAAAATCGAGAGAAGCCGCGGCGGTGCCGCTGGACTTCGGCGGTATTTTTCAGCCGATTGGTCGGTAGTTTTGCTTTGATTTGACCACAGATGGATTCAGCATCGAAAAACAAACTCAAGGGAGAAATTTTACCTCATTTAGCAGTCGCAAAATCCTACGATGCGGCGGCGTGTGGCGGCGACCGGCTCCTTCGGTGACTGGGTCATCTTCTCTGGGGAGGGTACTGGCGGCTAGGGTTTGGGGTTTGGTGTGGGTGAGGTTTTTTATAACCTTCTCCTTTTAATCTCAGCCGTCCATCACGATTTAATCTGAGCCGTCCGATCGCGATTAAAATGGGAATAAATCTGGACCGTCCATCGCGATGAGATCTGGGCTGGGTACCTGGCTGTAGGTCTGTTGTGAACTCGACTTCCCTGTCCACTGGTAGTCCGGATAGTTCGTCCGGAAACACATCTGGAAAGTCTCGGACTACTGAAATCTCTTGGATACAAATTTCCTTCTTGGCCTTGCCTAGTTAGAGAAAATAGCAAGATTAAGGCACTAGAAAAATAGGGAAGCTTGCCATCAAGGAATAAGTACTAAATGATTTTATTAATTTGTAAATGGCTCGTCATTAGGAGGATTAAATACAACTTTCTTATTAAAGCAATCTATAGTGAACTCGACTTCCTTGTCCACTGGCAGTCCGGGTAGTTCGTCTGGAAACACATCTGAAAATTCTCGAACTACTGAAATCTCTTGTATACAAATTTCCTTCTTGGGCTTGCCTAGTTAGTGAAAATAGCAAGATTAAGGCACTAGAAAATTAGGGAAGCTTGCCATCAAGGAATAAGTAGTAAATGATTTTATTAATTTGTAAATGGCTCGTCATTAGGAGGATTAAATACAACCTTCTTATTAAAGTAATCTATGGTGGCGTGATACGCCGCTAGCCAATCCATCTCTAAGATTACATCAAAATCCCCCGTGTTTAACCCTATCAAGTCTACACTCAGTTTTCTATTTGCTATCTCCACGGCACAAGTCCTGTAGACAACTTACCCTAATAGTGTTTCACCCCTAGCAGTAGACACAAATAACATTAAATCAAGTTTATCACGTAATACATTAAATTTGGATGCAAAAACATGTGAAACAAATGAATGCGATGCACCGGTGTCAAATAAAACATGAGCAATATGGTTACAGATAATGTACATACCCTGTACCACGTCCGAGTCGGCATCGGCATCCTGTTGAGTGATGTTATAAACCCTACCCCGAATAGGAGGTCTACCTTGATTCTGGTTCCTCGGGCACTCTCTCGCGTAGTGCTGGGCACTACCACATATGCAAAAGGTGTTGTTGAGGCGGTAGTATGGTCGGTCCCCGTGATCCCTGCCGCAGTGCTGGTAGATCTTTCCACGTGCTGCCCCTGGAGCCTGAGGAGGGACCTGAATCACTAGTCTGGGCCTCTTATTTGGTTGGACCGGCGCAGTAGGTGCTGGTCTATGGGGTGGAGCTGAGGGTCGGTGACTCCCTGCTGACTGAGGACGGGTGTTGAAACTCCTCTTCACAATCTGCGCCTTTGCTAGAACGGATGAGTATGTCTTGAGCTCCAGTACAAATAAGTGTTGTTTGATCTCTGGGCGGGGGCCCCACTGGAATCTCCTGGCCTTCCTGCCCTCATCCATCAATGTCTCTGGGGAGTATCGGCCCAGCTCTAGGAACTTACGAGCTTATTTCGATACCGTTATGTTTTCTTGGACCAGCTGAACAAACTCCATCTCCTTTAGGTGTCGGATGTGCTCATGGAGATACTCCGTATGGAAGATCGCTAAGAACTGCTTCCAAGTGACTGGTGTAGGCAGGATGGTCTGTTTGAGCTCCCACCAATGACCTGCTTCCCCTACCAGCATGTAGGAAGCAAGGGTAGCTCTCTGCTCAGGAACCACTCCCAAGGTCTTGAAAACTCTCTCAGTCTCCGCCAACCAGTATTGGGCATCTTCGAAAGAGGATCCCCCCTGCAAAAGTGGAAGGGTTCAGTCTTCTGTATCTCTCTATGTAGCCTGGGTTGATCAAGGAAAGAGCTGGGTCCTGTGGAAGAGGGACTGGGCCTGACTGGGGATAGACTGGGGGGCCCTGTGGTGGCACCTGCTGATATAGTGGGGGCACCGGATTGTACTATGGCGATGCCGGGCAGTACGGTGGCTGGGGCACTGGTTCATACTACGGCGCTGGTGCCGGGTGATATTGTGGTGGAGCAGGCTCGTGCCGGGGTGGCTCGGGATCCGCTTGCTGTAGCGGTGGCTCAACCTGTGGTAGTGGGGGAGGTTCGGGTAACTCCCTTCTCTCATCTCGACCTTGCTGAGCAGTAATGATCCTTTCCAGCATCTCAAATATTCTGTCCACATCTTCCCGAAGCGAATCATCCCGGGTTGCTCGGTTTAGTGGGGGTCTTCCTCTCCTCATTTCTCTGCACCTGTATTTCACAAGGAAGAGTTGAGTAACGATTTATCGGTGGGTATTTCTCTAAGCATTATTGTGTAAGAGATGAGTCTGAGGAACACGACTCTGATACCAACTGTAACGGTCCCGAAAATTTAAAAAAATGTATATATATTTATTCTAAGTGTGGAAGCAAAATAAAATAGATTTTGATTAATATTCCTTACATAATAACCGAAACGTATTAAACGTATGAAAGAATAAACCAACTAAAGTAAATACTAGTAATGAATGCTATAAATAAATCTATGAAGTCCTTAGTCATCTACTCGCCGTCTTCCTGCGGGACAAGCTCGGGAACCAAGTCCTCTTATCTGAAATGGTTAAGTAAAGAATGAACTACACTAGCCCAGTAAAGACATCACACTATCTCACTGCCACAGGAGTAAAGGTTGGTAGAAAAAAAAAATTGACAAATGGAGCATAATTTATAACAAACTCATTTATCAATAATAAAAACCTTTACTGTCCACTTACCTCAGTGAGATTCATGAAGACAATTTATGAAACACAATAACATCATAAAATCATGCAGACTCTGTAACATAACACATATCATACTCTCATTTTTCAATCATCAGACAATAATTTTCCTCTTTTATCAGTCTACTAGTATTCATGGGGATCCATAGGGGATCCCCCATACTTTTGAGCCATTCACATTAATAACTTGATTCCAGGACCGTCCCCATACCTCGTCCGGTATGGGCGCCAAAACAAATAAGGTCTCCATACCCCGTTCGATATGAGAGACCACGTTCCCAGTAGGGTTCCCTACGGACCCGGTTCGTCCACCATCTCCCAGGATATCTAGTTGAGCTGTCGACATTATCCATTTATCAATTCACATACATTTTTCTATTTTTCATTTTCAATTAATTTTTTCAAAAATAATTTTACCCAATTTTATCGTTATTATTATTTTTATTTCTATTAAATTAAATTAAACATATAATTATTACAAAATAAATTAACTATTAAAATAAAATAAAATTCAAAAAAAAATTCCAATACAAAAATAAAAATAGTTTTGGGGTGTTACAAAGGGTACTCGTTCTTGATCGTGATCTTATTCAGTAATTTGAAGTCAATACATAACCTTAACGTCTCATCCTCCTTCCTTGCAAAAGTGATTTCAGCACCCCAAGGGAACACATTATGTCAGATGAATCCACTATCCTGCAATTCATTGATATGTTTTCTCAACTCCTCCATCTCAATACGACTCATGCGGTAAGAAGCAACCGAAATAGGCTGGGTGTCTGATTTAAGATCTATAGTGAATTCAACTTTTCTGTCCATTGATAGTTTGGATAGTTCATCTGGGAACACATCTAGAAAGTTTCGAATTACCGAAATCTCTTGAATACAAATTTCTTTCTTAGGTTTACCTAATTAGAGAAAATAGCTAAGTTAAAACACATAGTAATAAAAAAATGCCATGAGGAAATAATATTTAAGGAATTTTATTAATTTGTAAATGATTCTTCATTAGGAGGGTTGAATACAAGTTTTTTGTGAAAATAATTTACAGTGGCGTGATATGCTGCTAGCTAGTTCATTCCTAGGATTACATCGAACTCTCCCGTGTCAATCTCTATTAGGTCCATACTCAATTTTTTATATGCTATATTTATGATACAAGCTCTGTATATAACCTCTCCCAGTAGTGTCCTACTCTCAGAAGTAAATACAAACAACACAGAATCCAGCCTTTTAGGTGATACATTCAAGTTTGGTATAAAAGTATGTGAAACTAATGAATGTGAGGCACCCGTATCAATCAAAATATGTGTAAGATGATTATAGATAGTATATGTACCCTGTATCATGTCTGGGTTGGCTTCTGCATCTTTGCAGTTAGGCATTTTTCTTCAGTGAACCTGTAGAAAACAGAATGGTGAACACAATGTTGAAAAAATCATATGAAACGGGAATCGGAAAGAGGCTCATCGGAGACGATTTTTAGTTTTTTTTCACGGCGGCGCCACTGGGCTTTTCTTGTTGTTTCTAGTTTATCTGCCATTTTTTTTGCTCTGATTTGGCCATGATGGTGTTCAAAATAAAATTCCGAGCGAATAGGAGAATTTTTACCTTTTTTGGCGGTCAGAGATGACTCTAGCATGGTGGCGGGCGGCGGTCGGCTCCCTTCTCTTGCGACTGATTCTTCTTCTCTGGCGAGGGGCTGACGGCTAAGGTTAGGGTTTGGTGTGAAGTGAGATATTTATATCTGTCTTCCTTAAATCTGAGTTATTTATCGCATTTGATCTTGACAATTTGATCGCGTTTAAAGAGAAAATGAATCTAAACTGTTCATCGCGATTTGATCTGAACCGTACGATCGTGTTTAAAAAAAGAACGAATTTGGGCTGTTCATCACTTTTAATCACGATCGTCCGATTTCACCTGAAGAGGGAACGAATCCGGACCGTTCACACGCGCGGGAATGCATCTGGGTTGTCCAAATGCGGGCACGCAGATTGCCAGTGTGGCCTCCCGCGTGACACCGAATCAGTGTGTCTTGCCACTTGACTGCATTCCTCTTCGTCGGAGCTGCTGACTGGACAATTCTACGTGGTGCAATTTTTCTTAATTGCATTTTGATCTATAATTTCTTATTTTTTAAACAAAAATAGCTCTGGAACTTAAATTTTTACTCATTTTTTCTAAAATTATTTTCAATTTCATAATTTACTTATTTTTTTATCTAATTTTACATTAAATAAAAATTTTTAAATTTAAAATTTATATTTTTATATTCTTATTTTTATTTTTATTTTTTTAAATTAATCTCGGGGTAAATTTCGAGTTCGAGTATTACAACAGAATACAATTATCAGCAAAAAATAAAAAAAAAATACTATGATTTTTTTCTTCCTGTGATGATCATTATCTATTATAGATATTGTTTAATTGATATTTTTTCGAGGATATTGAATATAATAATATATGTTACGAAGTAACAGGAAAAAAAAAATTAACATATGTAATTAAGTAAGTAGCGAATAGAACAGGAGACATGGCCTGTGGCACAATACACCACCAGCTTGCCATGCTGAATGCTATTGGACGTCAGACGATCTCAGTTCTTGGATGGGAAGAAAAAAATTAATCTTTTATTAATCAAGATTTCTGTTCTTGGACGCCAAGAAACTAATCAATTAGTAAACCTGAAAGATTGTATGGGTCAAACTCCAGTTCTCGTACATGTTAATTTGGGCAAAGGTAGTATACTATATATATATATATATATATATATATAGATGTACATACAGAAAATTTTGGCATGTATTTTACTAAACCTCTTTAAGATATATAGAGTTACTTAAGAGTTGTAGAGAGATGGGATAATGAAATCAGGAGAGGATTAATGTCTGAAAACGCAGTCATTGAAGTTATCAATATTCCATATGCGAACAATAATTAAGAAAAGCTAATCCCATCAAGTGTATCTTTAAAGTAATTAACCTTACAAGTTAAGTTAATGATAATTAACTTTTTCAAAAGTACACAAACATATATAATAATGAAAATTCTGTCACTTGAAAATTGAGTGATACGTAGGCCATTGGAATTTGCGGCATTAGAGAGCCTTTTTATAATTATAACATGTTTTATTGGTTATTAAATAACCATAATTTCAGGAAATAAAATCAACTAAATTAAATTTTATTTAATTTCTTAATTTAGTAGATGTAAATATTAAATTATATATAATCTATACCATTAGTGGGTAATTGAATTAATTTTTTTTTTTTATGTCTTCAATTCTATAAGTACAAATTTATGTCTTCATTTATGAAGAAAGCAGTCACAGAAAGGATTTGAAATTATAATAATATTTTTAATCTAAATTTCTATAATACTTATATTGTACCCTTGTATTTTTAAATTAAAATTGAACGAAATTCAACGTGAGAGTTATTTAATTTTTCAAAATTTGAGAATCTTTAATCAAAAAATAATATTTGTAATATATATAAACATGACAAAAAATATATGACAAAATAATTAGAACAAGAGCCGTATAATACCCAACAAATTCAATAGATATTCATCAGGCTTAAGTACATTAATTTGTCATCACAGTTTTTTCTTTTACGTACCGCGTACCTAACGTGCTGACGAATTACATAATGGGTTTTCAATAAAATATACGTTCCAAGTACATGCACCTATACATACACCTCGATTACTCCCACCAAATGATTAGAGAACAACCACAGAAGTCAACCCAGAAGCCTTAAAAAAACAGATATTCAAACCCCATTTCTTCTTTGTTGTTTGAATCCTGATTTCCTCCCTGAATTAAGCTTGTCACTTGATTGCACCTCAAGTTTCCAACTGGGTTTTTTCCCACCGTGTGCAGAATAAAGGTGTAGCTTAGCTGTTGAGATCATCATTAATCTTTTTATATCTATATATATATATATATATATATATATATATATATACACCCAGACCCTGGAAAGCTATCCTCATGATCTTAAATTAAATAATCATTCATTTTAGAGATTGTAACTGTGTATATTCTGCATGATGATGAGTAATACAGTAGATGGTCAAAATGATCAAGATACTCACCAGGAGCAATCAGAGGTTATTCTTGAGAATGTATGGGCGAGTTTCATCGGCGAAAATGGAGGAGACAAGATCAGAAAAAGTTCATTAGAAGTGTGTAAACCATGGGAAGAATTACCAAGTCTGGCCATAAGAGATGATTCAGCTAGAATCCTACGAAGGTTGCCAAGTCTAGGGAGGTGGATGTCAATGGGAGCAGAGGCCTGGGATGAGCTTCTTGAAGGGGGTTTTGACCTAGCAAGGCATGAAAAACAATCTTGTGAAGATAATTCAACAAGTACCAGACTGTGCACAGATCCTCCATGGCCTAAAAAGGTGACAATTGCTGCAAGAGCTGGACAAGAGAATAAGGTTTCGACACGCCATTACCGTGGAGTGAGGAGGCGTCCGTGGGGAAAATACGCTGCGGAGATAAGGGATTCCTCGAGGAAAGGCGCTAGAGTTTGGCTAGGGACTTTTGACACAGCTGAAGAAGCAGCTTTAGCTTATGACAAAGCTGCTTTGAGAATTAGAGGGCCTAAGGCTTACCTAAATTTCCCTCTTGACACAGTTGCTAAAGCTTTGGGTATTAATTATAGTTCTGATCATCAACATGACAAGAATCTTGCGACTTCTTCATCTACAAAAATTTCTCAAGGGAATTACCAATCTCGGACATTTCTTGAAGGCGAAGCCACTGTTTCTGTTGCCCGAAAACGAGCATCGGGAGACTGGGAATTACCGCATGATCGAGATAACTGTTATAATGAGAATATGTTGATTGATGATCACCAACGACTAATGAAGAGAATTAATTGTAGTGTGGGTGATGAGACTTTGGGGAATGAGTTTGATGTTGTGGAGTTTGAGGATTTAGGGAGTGATTACTTGGATAGTTTGTTGTCTTCATTTTAACAAAATTGCTAAGTAAGCAGCAATAGAAATAAAAATAGATGAACCATTCATAAATTACAATTATATACGTACACATATGTTTATTGATTATTCATGAGTGTATCTAGCATGTGTAAGTGAGCACTGTTTTATATATGTAAATTTTTTCCATTTTGAGCAGGCTTATTTAGGAGCTCACTTTGGTCGTATACGTTTGCAAGCAACTAGCTTTTCTTCAGTTCCATCACTTAACAGGACTCAAGGAAGATCGCTCACATGAATTGTGTGCGTGTATATATATACATATATGTATATATAAAAAGATCTCTTTGTTTACACCATGATGTTTTACTAGGACCATTTTTCTTTAGATTCCTAGTTTTGGTGGGACGAGAGTTCCATAGCTTGATTGATCATCTCCTCAAACCCTCTATTTCCCGCTCGGTCAATGCTTTTAATAATACGATCTTAGTTGTAGATGCTTGTGTATATATGAAGTTTAATACCATTTTCACAATCTATAATATGATTTATAAAATTTTTTAAAAATTATTTAACAAACTATTTTAGTGAATTGTAATTTTATTTTTTTATCATACACTTTTTCTTTTTTTAAATCACTTAATTTATAAAATCTTTAAAAATTAAATACAATTAATTAAGGAAAATTAATAAATAAAGTACAAGTAATGACTAAAATTCATAATATTTTTAACGAGTTCTAATACTGATATTCACGTTAAGTTAGAATTACTAACTTAAAAGATAATCGAGATCTCGAATAACTAATCAAACAGTTAAAATAAATAAAATAATGATAAATTTTGTTAGTAAAATAAATTCTATAAAAAAAAATAAAACAATAAAAGATATATATAAAAATGTTTAGAAAAAAGCGGCTTCCTTTTTATTAAATATATTAACACATTAGTTTCATTTTTATATTTAAAGAAATAATAAAATGAAAAATTGGCACATGGTAGTCAAGTTTTACTTATAGATATATATATATATATATATACACACACACGATAATTACTTGTATTAATTTTTTGTTATTTCAACAATACCTATCATTAATATTCAAATTATACATTGAAAGTAAACTTGTGTTCGGGTTTTTGTTGTATTTTAAGATACTGCTTATGTAATTACCATAATTGAAGAATATTTTTTTAAAAAGCAATTTTAATAAAATAAAAAATGGAAAAATATATAATAATTTATAAAATTAAATCATTTTCGTTCAATTAAAAGAACAGAGTAAATGGAGAAAATGACTGCGCGCTTAAAATTATGACCAACGAACCCGCTCAATTCCTGCGTCTTTGCGAGTCCCAAGTTACGAATACATGCGTGGTAGCCTCTTCAAAACAAAATTTCACTGCACTTTGAACATATTCTTTCCCGCTTGAGATTCTTTCAATATTTTCCGGCGATTGAAATATCCTCATTTCTCAAAAACTGAACAAGGTAAATTTTAATTTTCTCGGTCATTCAAATTTCCCTGCATCAGAACAGCAACATTTCTCGCTCGCGGATTGAAGCTTGGAAGGTTAATCTTCTAGTACCTTCATTAAGCTCTCTCTCTCTCTCTCTCTCTGGTGTACTTAACCAACAGTTTTTCATGGTTCTAGGCCTGAAAATAGTTTAGAAGCGCCTTTTCTTTTCTTCTCTTTTTTAATCTATGATTTTTGTGTGTTTTTAAGGCGTTCTTCCGTCAATATGAGAATTGATCTAACTGCGTTAGTACTTGCTAGATTGCGTATTTGATCAGTCTTAAATGAAGATAACAGTGAGTATTCACAATTTTCAGTTTGCGCCTTATTTAGGTGACTGAATTTGTTTTATCCTGATTAGAGTTTTCTTAATTAAGTTTCGTATGCTTCTCAATGCAGATAGTTAATCTACATTTCTCTATCATTGTCAATTATCCTTGCTGCTTTGGATTGTGTATAAATCTCATCGCAGCTGATAAACTTGATAGCATTCATTTTATGTCTTTTAATTTAATGTTTAAGCAACAACTTCAAGATGAACTCATAAAATAATTGTTTTCTTGCTCAGAGAAACGGTTTGAATTGATTCGCTTTGTTTCTTTTGTATTACTGGCTCATATATATCTTTTATGATGATTTTATTTTATTTTTTTAAATTCATTTAACCTTGGGCAGTTCTACGTGTTGTTAATTTATCTTTTGTTTTGGTGCTATTTTGGCGTCTCAAATTTTGGTCGTTGTCTGGTAGGAAAGCATCATGCATGGCCAAATGTCGCTTTTTCAACTGTAATTTTTCCACTACAGTTGGTTGGTTGTTTCCAGATGACAGAGCTGAAAAAGGGAACCTCTTCTGTTGATCCAAAGGAGAAAGGTTCACTGCTAGGTATTCCCGTCTATTTCTTTTCTTTGTAACATGCATTTAGAAGCTTAGATTACCAGTTTTGCGGTATCTAAATGAGGATGTAGCAATATGGGGAAATGAGAAGCAGCCGAATGATCATAATTTCATTTCACGAAAGAATCTGTGTCAGTAGATGATGAAAATGTCAGAAAACTATAAACAAGAAGTTAATTTACTTGAAGGTAGGTGGACAACAGAGAAAAGTAGCCCATCTGTATCTTTTTGTTGGGAATTGTCTATATTCAGCTATAACATTAACTTATGGTTGGGTTTCAGTCCTAATCTTCTGCACTAATAATTTTTGAATTCTCTGAGTTTAATGAGATAAGAGGCCCTTAGCTAGACAATGTTATATCTGTCTTTTCTGATATCTTAAGATACTCTGATAGTATTATTTGGAAGTTTATAATTTTTATTCTCTGTCATTTCTAAATCAACATGGTTTAAAAATCCTACCTTATAGTTGAAGCAGATGATGGAATTGGAAAGGAATTCCTTAGCTCCTGGAAATCAACGTCAATGATGGAAGATGTTGCACTGGATTTTGGTTTAGAAACAGTACCTAAAGGAAACAAAAAGGCGTTCGATTTCGGGAAGTTGTAAGCATCGCCAAAACTCAAACATTGAATTGTTTCATGGTATTTAAAAATGCTGATATCCAAGTGTTGATATCTAGTTCTTGACTTGATTACTTTTTACCCGGTTCTGAGTAAACATTTACTGCATTGAATGCTTGAGTTGTGCTCTCTTGATGCTATCAATATCTCGTTAACTCTTGACCATCCTTAATTCAAGATATCTGCCACGAAACGTATATTAGGCGTAGAAACTTTATTTCCCAAAAGAAGAAGAGGCATTGGCATACAGATATATGATTGTTCACCTATTCTGTAGATATATGACTGATGGATATGTGCATTGGCCATTGCAGAATGTTGAACCTTACTTTTTCGTGCTATTTTTCTTTCAGTGATATGGATTTCAATCTGGATGGTGATTTTGGTAACTTATCATCATTCAAGGTGGACATGCCAGACCTTGACTTCTCTTCCCCATCTAAAAGTACAGCAAAAAAAAGGGAAAGGTCTAAGGAGGAATCCAGCAGAAATTATCAAGGAAAACAGAATCGATTTACCTTGTTTGATTTTAATGAGTATGAGGATATGCATTTTTCTTTTTCATATTTAACTGTTTCACCATGATCTGTGAAATTCTTACATAGGCATGTTAGCCTGCATAATTTTCAATTCTGAACTACTTACCTTAGCATTTTGTCATGGGAGCAGGTCAGATGATTTCAGTTTTGATTCAAACATGGTGATGAATGGAGAGAAGATTTCCAAGAAAAATCTAGATGAAAAAGGAGTTGCCTCAGATAAGAACGAGGACGAAGGCCTTAAAATTCTCTGTCATGAAGCTGATGATCGAATGATTACAAAACCTGCAGCATCAGAAGGAATTGCCCATTCAGAGATAGAGACAATGGTAGGAGGTCCTGCTATCTTGGCAAGCTCTTCTCCAGAGAACAGAATGACTCTACTCTTTGAAGAAACAAATCAAGAGAGCTCCCCAACGGAAATGGCAGCCTACACAGAATCTTGTGCTGTGGAAGGCAGAAATAAATTTCCATTCCAATCTATCTATGAGAAAGAGTCAAATCAAGATGCTGTTTCAGATATGAACACTGATTTAAGTTCTCATGTCACAGAAGGAAACGTTGATGTAGGTGTAAGGCAGAATGTGGATACTAATGTGATAGTTGAGGAACTTAATCATGAGAACTGGCAACCAGAGAATTCATCACCACTATGTATTATTGGATCAGAGAAAATTATGTCTGATCAAGAGAAATCAGGCAACAACACCGTAAAAGAACCATTGAATGAGACTGTACCTACTCATGGTGATGTGGATCCTGAAGATGCCTTGACTGAAGCTGTCTCTAGAAATGCACAAGAAGACGTTTCTGCTAACCAAGACACTCAGAGTTTGACTTCAGACCTTCCTTTTGTCCCACTTGGAAGGTAAGATAAACCACAGACATGTTGATAATGCCATCAATATTATGCGTGATTTACTGAATTTCAACACTCCTTGTATATGATTTTAGCATAAGAAATAAATAAAAGTAACTTGACATGGAAATGCACGATCATAGAGACTGAAAATATGTCTGGAATGTAAGAAGGTCCATGACTTGATTTGCAGATCTCTTGTTGCCTGTTTCCATTGTGTCTAGAGACTGTATTTACTGAGGCTTTATCCAAATCTTTGTGCTTAGACTTTCTCATTTATTGTTCATTCTTTTTAACGTAGTGCAGTGAAGGAGTATATAATAATTTGACAGCAAAAAAAGAGAACAAAGCTGGAGTGATCCGTTTGACGTGTTTCAGTGGAGCAGAGAAAACTGGGCCTATGTTGTGTCCCTCGTCTTTATCACAACCAGAGTTTTCCTCACTTGGAGGCAATGATTCATCAAATTCTCGTCTTGCAAATGAAAAGAGGTATACCTTGCTTCTTTTGACAGGTTTGGTTGTTGATTTTATAATACTTGCATATTCATTTTGTCTTCACCATGGGGACTGCAGGCCTAATGACTCACAACTTGGAAGGAAATTGGTTGATGGTAATTCAGATCCTCTTTTGAAGCAATTGACGGAAAAAGATCCTGTCTTTTTAGGAGCTAAACAGATGATAAATGTTAGCAATTCGAGGTAAGGCATCCATGCCTGGCCATAAATTACAAAGTTGGCATAGTCCGAACGTTTTCTCTTATTTATGGAAGGAGACTTTGCCAGTCTAGAACTAAATGAATTTGTGACCGAATCCGTCCTTAAAATAATTGTATCTTCCGCCATCTTCAACAGGGTTAGTTTCAGCCCTGATGGTATTAGGAACGGGCCCAAACTGGCTGGTTATTCAACACAACAAGACAAAGAAGCAAGTAAAGGAAAAGCTTTCATGCTAGGAAGTGAGAATGATGCAGGGTGAGACGTTCATATTTCAGTTTATTTTTTGAATTATATTTAGCTTATGTTTGCCTGGTGTTAAGCTGAATTAGGTCATGACTGTTTTAGAATTAGTTAAATGAGCATTGACATGCTAGGTTGTCTAACTTTCATTTGATTTGATTTAGAGCTTTGTTATTCCATTACTGAAATTAAGGCTACTAATTATCTAACTGGGGATCTTTGAATGCCTAGGTTTTGAGTGGATTACTCTTCCTAAATTGCTTTATGTTATCAGAGCAAACAAAGTAATGACGACACAGCAAAAAAAGGGCTAGAACTCTTTTTTCTGCATTACAGGAACAGAACCTTTGGATTTGTGTCTATTCTGATGTTTCAGTTTCATATTTTTGTTTACATGTTCTGGTAAATTGTCTAACACTTGGGAGCTGAGTAAATTTGTTCAACGTAAGTTAGAAAATTTTCTCAACGTTGAAATCTTTAAGTTCTTGAAGGTTTTGTATGGCCTGAGGGACCAGTGAAATGTGGAATAGCTAGTGTTTTCGCAAGATTCTTCTGGAAAAAAGAAAAATTATTGAGGAAAATACAGTAGTTACGAAGGAATCTTTCAGGTATAGAAGTAAAGTGTTCTGCAATAAATACCTTGATATGTATTATCATGACATTTATTGGCACTGTGTTCTTATTTGGAAGATTTGCTACAAAGGAGATCAGGTGTTGTTTTCTGCTTTACAAGCACCCGTTATACATAGACAGGGAAAATATATTAATTGTGAACCTCAATTTCAAATCTGAAAAATATATAATTATCGAACTTTTTATAGGCCCTTGGTGCTTGAGCCTGAGGGATTCAATCTCTGAAGAGTTCTGAACATTCCATGCATTTAGTTAAGGTGAAGAGTTTTCAGAATGGACCAATTGCATGTAACCTGAAGCTTTGTCGGCTGCAGTAACTTTTTGCAAAACTACTACTTTTTTGTTTTTCCTTCTCTTAATATTTTTCTTGTATCATTTATCCATACACGGGTAACTTCTTTTGGCATGTCTTTGATGGATATCTTTGTACTGATCAAATATTAAAAAGTTTGTGCTATTTCACCATGGAGAATTTGAATTTTGTTTTTTCTTGAGGTGTTCTCAAATTATTTTTCTCTGTCCTGTTGCTTTTATTTTAAACTTTTATGTTGATGTTATTATTCCGAGCTACATTTCCTTCATGTTTGTGTCATGGAAACATTTTGTGTTTCTTGTAATGTTACATATTGTTATGAGTTCTTATAATCTAGTTGCATAGGAGTTTTTCCATCCTTACAAGATAGTATATTGTTGATTTAGGCTTTTTGACCTTGGGGGAATTCATTGCAGTTCTCAACCTAGTTATTCAAGCCCATCTGAGAAGACAACTAAGTTTGCTGTTTCAGGCATGGAATCTGTAGGGAACCCCAAGGTTTCTTCTGTTGATAAGCTTAAAACTGTTAAGAGGATGGCTGATTTATCTAGCTTGAAAAATTTGAGGTACGAAGCGTATATGTTTCTTTTTCGGACATCATTATGAATCTTTGTAATAGTTATATTCTCTCAATATAGGATCCCAGGTGGAAAGAATGTTCCATCAAGCTCAATACCTCATCAAGAAATTACTTCCTTGGGGAAGTTGGAGCAAAACATGGAACTACAAGGAAATACATTTTCTAAGATTTCTTACTCTATTTGTGGAACTAAGACACAAACGCTTCCAACACCATCCTTGAAAAGGAAAAATATTAAGGTACCTTTTCTTTCCTGTCCACTCAGTTTCACAAACCTTTTTCTCTGTTTCTTGTGAGTATCTAACTTTCTTTTTCTCCAATGTTGATGCTCTTAATTTCTAATTACTTCCCACAAGATCATGACAGGCTCTTTTTTTTTTTGTTCTAATATTTGTTAAGGCATTAATTATAGTTTTGTCCCTTATAAATTCTAGTTTTTGGATAATTGATCACAATCAATTTTATAATTTAGTATTAGAAGCAAGAGGTCTATAATTTAAGTTTTAGTTACCACCCAATTTCTGTTAATTAAATTTTAGCATAAGAGTCTGTGCTTGATCTTTGCTTTGCTTCCAACCTAATGTATATGTGTATAAGATGACATTTGGAATACAAATAACTGGACTGAGCCTTTCCAAATCCAATTAAGTTTTTCAATTAAGTTTTCACACTTATATAATTTTATAGTTTTGATATATAAATATTTTCCAGGAATCAAATGCAAATTTAGCATCATTGAAGCTGATTAAACGGTTATCAGGGCCACGGAGTGAAAGCAGGTATGATTTTACAAGGGAAATATAGACAGCCTAGCTCCATTTACTGAGAAGTTAGTTGGCATAATGTATGCTTTTTTCTCTTAAATTATGCAGAAATGTTGCGGAGTCCTCAGAAATATTTGTTGAAGAAAAGGTATCTTACCAATAATGCTTGTGGGTTCGTACATCCCAAATTGTTACTAAAATTTATGATGTTGATGTTTGTAACTTTTTTTGTTTCTGTTTTCTAACTGTTTTAAGTGCCTGCAATCAGGAAAACTGTAAAGAGATCAAGACTAATTACCAGTCAACTTCTATGCTGGAAGCTACTCTAGAGGTGAGCCTCACAAAGCTGGAAATGCCTCTTGTTTTGCAAAACAACAGCAATGTGGAAAGGGCAGAGACCTATGCAAAAGAGCTTGAGGATGTAAGTGAACCATATGTTTCCCATGCTTCACTCAATCAACCTTTTCTTAGCAAAAGAGCTTGAGAATGTAAGGATCTAAAATTCCTTCTTAGTGAAAATGTTCCATTTGATGAATTGGCTATGTTAAATAGAAAATACAGATAATTGGTACTGGAAGAATAGAGAATACATATAATAGGTGGAGCTAGAGGTTGACATTAGGACATTGTGGGAGACAAACAGAAATTCAATAAAGGTCGAGCCTTAGAAACCCTATGTATTACAACTATTGGTAGATAGAGGAGACAATAGACCACCACAAAGATATAGACATGATATTGTTGACTATGCTCTGACAATGGCTGAGGAGTTGGAGTTTGATGAGCCATCATCATACAAAGATTCAATAGAAGGCAGAATGGTTGGTAGCAGAGGATAAGAAAACTGTTAGATGAAGATGGCTGTTCAAGAAAAAGAAAGGCGTCCATGGAAATCCCATGCAAATTGTTCTTTATTTACTTTGGTTGCATGTACATGTTTATTGCAGCCAGAGATGTTACGTAGATAAACAATTTGTGGAGCGATTGAATAGTGAGTTTGAGATGATGAATCTTGGGGCAGCCAAAGAGATTTTACACATGGAGATCCATAGAGAGAATAGCAAAGTGGTATCTATCATGAGACATTTATACAAAAAGCATTGCAGTGCTTCAATATAGAATGAAGCCATTGAGTAATCCACTAACATCATAGTTCACATTGTCCTCAAATGAGTCACTTATATTTGAGGATGAGGTGGAGTAGAAGTCACATGTAATCTACTCAAGTGCAGTGGGCACTTTAATGTATGACATTTCACATGTTAGAAAATTTATGGAAAATCATGAAGGAACATATCGAGTGGCAGTAAATATGTGCAATTAGATGTTTCAAGTGTATATCCAATATCTGTTTATTATATAATAGTTCTAATTCTTCTATTAGAGTTGTTGGGTATATTACGTTTTGGTTATGCATGCACTGAAGCAAGATGAGATCCTAAAAGGTTATGTTTTCACACTATGTAAGTTTGCTATTATTATTCTTCTTTTTTTGTTATGAAAGTGTATAATAACTTGGGAAGTAATATTGCAACAAAATTTCTTTTTCGACTTGTGAGGTAGATTCCATGGCACTTACAGAAGCTGTGGAAGAAGTCATATGGTTGAAGGGTCTAATTATCAGTTTAGGATTTGTACAGTCAGATTCCTATTATTTATGATAATAAAAGTGCCAGACTTGACTAAGAGTCCTGTGCATCATGAAACAACCAAGCACATCGATGTCATGTATCACTTTATCATGAGATCTTTAGTTCTGATAAAGTTGCAGTTTAGAAGATTACCACAACAGATAATCTAGCGGACATAATGACTAAAACAGTGCCTATAAGCAAGTGCACACATTGCTTGGACTTGGTGAAGATTTTTAGCAATTGACACGCCTCTTAAGCCAATTCGGTGGGATGGCTTTGTTGAGGAGTTTTTAGTTTTGAACATGTTTGGTGAAATTCAATAGGAGATGGAAGTTCTTGTAACTTATCTTGATTTCAAGTGATTGAATACTAGTAAATAAAGTCGTCCTAGGTAGTAGAGTGGATGAGGGTAAGTTTTGGGGAGCTTAGAGGCAAAGCGCCCATGCTATAGTTTAGCTTTATAGTTTTATCCTTAACACTGGGTTTATGTATGTGTAAATATGTATCTATTTTTACCCTTTAAGTCGACTTCGATGCATTATGTGAGTTTTGCTTTTATTGAGGGGGAAAAAGAGACAGAGATCACATTTTCCAGAGTTTGTTATAGTGAATCCGAATTCATCCATCTTGTTGAGTAGGTTGACTTGGCTGAACTACGTAAATTCTTTGTCTTTTCACTTTTTTTTCTAAATTTATTATTTAGTTTGTTACATGACACAGTAATAATTAATTCATACTTGCAGTCTAAAGTGATTTGATGCTAAAATCAAGTATTTATTCCCATCTTTATCTTCAGAATGATTATATGCAAATTTCATAATCAACTCAAAAGTTGTTGCTTTCATATCAAGTCACTTAAAAATTTACACATGTTAGACTCAGTTCAATGGATTTGAAAAATTTTGTAGATATAGAATATATATGATGGATATTTATACACAGTTTGTATGATATCTCAATCCCATATCGGAGAGATGTAATTGTTGAAGTCATACAAAAGTTCAAATTTTATACTACTAATAACTTGAGTTTGAGTTTTTTAAAAATTAATGGTTTGTGTTTGAAAGTTGTTAAATCAGTAGTTCTAAAGCCCACCTATAACCTAGCACTAACTCAAACTCCGGATTTTGAGCGAGCAATAGTTTGGATTCAAAAGTTGTTGAATTAGTGGTCCTTAGGCAACGTTATAGTTGGGATGATTAAGGAAATAATTTGTTATATTTAGAAGTGAACTTACCCACATGAATCACATTACAGTCACTATGCTGAGTAAGTTGTTTCATTCTTTGCAGATTGCCAACATGCTCAAAAAGAAACATGAGGAAGCTAGAGAGATATTGGTTCGAGCCATTGTGAACAGCAATAATCTATTGATGCTCGACCATCCCATATATGAAGACAAGATATCCTTTCAGCTGTCTTTTATGGTATTAGTTTCTTATTTTTGCTACAAAAGTGCAGGTCCTCTCCTTAACATTTGGAAACATATCTAAGCTTCAGAAGTTTGCTGCTCAGTTGGTGTCCAAGGAGCTTCCAGTGAAATCATTAGGATCAACAGTTGTGTAATGAAGGTATGTCACTTGCCTCGTTCTTAGTTGATGACGTCCCTGACAGGCAAAAACTTCGTGGCAGGATATAATTTTCTCTGTGATTTAAGTGATGCCAACCACTTACCTCTTATCATTTTGAGTTACACGAACATAGTTAAACCTCATGTTTTCCTAAATCCAGTTCACTTTTTATACTAACTCCGGGTGATTCGGAAGTTAAACGTGGTCTGTTCTGATTGAACAAAACTTATGTTGATTAAGTAATCAAATAATGGACAAAGTTCTTACTAGTCATATGCTAGATAGGAATAAATGAGTCAAAATACATGGTTTGCATAAATTTGACTGTTTATGTTTGTACTGTTTCAAATTAGGATCATTATCATTCTCAGAAAATGTCTTCTTTTGCAATTATTTCCTATGATGATACCTCTCATCACCAAGATGCATGCAGTTTGGTTAGACTGGTTTATATGAACTTACATGGAACCCAAATTTACTACTTTAGGTTTGTTTTTACACTAAAGAACACAACTAACTGGAGCTAAACTAGACAGTATCAAGTTGAGCTTGCACTGGTTCTTGCCACCTTCAAACTATGTACTTATACTACCTTTCTCTCCTTGTTTAGATTTATATTGTCCTGTGCTTATTGCAACAAACCAAGCTCAAGGCATAAAGTTCGTCGTACATTTACAAAGAGTCCTTATGAATTTATAACACAATATATTTACATCAAACAGTAATAAAATAATTAATTCAAATGAATAAACTGAAAATTTATACAAACACGAGATTGAGTATTAATATATAAATAATAGATCGAATCATTCTTTATTGTCATCTTAATTATTTGAGGATGTGAATTCAATTCCTTAATTATCATTTTAATTTATAGAAAATGAGTATTTATTCAGAAGAATTTAAGGCTGTAAGAATAATATTGAACGTTAGGTAAATTATCTTCTAAATTTACATATAAAAAATAATATTAAAAAATCCTAGTTAGTTCAAATTATTATCTATAAACTACAGAAAAATTTTAAAATTATGTTTTCATGCAATAAAAGAGTTAAAATTTGCTGAAATTTTTTCTATTAAAATGATAGTTTTTGAGGTCATGGATGTGAAAAGGACAGATAAAATTTGTAAACTTCTTGTTGAGTATACATAGATGTTATTTTAGGAAGATGCCGAAATAGGGTGACTCCTTGAAGCAAAATGGTTGGTTAGTTGATTAACGAGTTGAAGAATGACTTTTGTAAACTCAACCAAAATCATGAGACACCTCATATTCGGAGATGGAACTGGTGGATATCTTCGTTTTTAGTGATTAATCAAATATAAGAATAGAAAGAAAGGTTAATTTGTCTTTTGGGAGATGCCACTTGTATAGATAAATTTAATATATATACTAAGAGTTAGTTCAATTAATAAAGAAATATGTTTTTTTTTAAAATTAGGTTCTTTCTAATAATGCAATTAATTTTTTTAGTAGATTAACGTGGGAGAATGCATCTTTAAAATCATTTAGAGAAAAATTTAGCATGTTTATGCAGAAAGCTAACTTGAGATGACTTTACCGCTTTTTTTTTTTTTTTAAAGGTAATATATAGCTTTATAAATACAACCATCAAGTCTATTCACATTGCACTTTCAGCTATTCTCTCACAAGTCAGGGTGAACATGGCTAAATTGACATTTCTGGTGTGGCTAGTGCTTATAATACTTTCATTTCCATTATTTACATCTCGCCCCCTTAGTCCATACATAGTGGGAAGAAATCTGATCCAGTCTTATGCTGCAAAAGTGTCAGCAACACAAGTATATGGTAGATTTGCAGGCAACACTTTTGAAAATTTCAGCGACTCGAAACGTTTGAGTCCGGCCGGTCCTGATCCCAAACACCACTGATCATTATATCATTACAGATCCTCTTTGTAGGGAAAAAATTGAATAATTGGCATCCTCCTGGCATAGATTTTCATCCCTTGATGCAACAAAATAAATATATGCCTATTGTGTATGCAGGTCTTATGAATTAGGAATCAGAAACAAGGAAAAAAGAATGTTTGGGGTCTATGAACTAAGTTGTGAATGCCGTGACCATTTATGCAGTTTATGTGGTTAGAGCATGTTTGTGATTTGATCTTAATTTTCAAAGTTTATATGAAAGAAATGGACACCATATGCAACATCTATAGATATTTAGTTGCATATGGAAAACCATTGTCAACTAGGAAAAATATTATGATCAAACACATGTAAAACCCGTGAGGATCGTATTAGTACATGCAATAAAATCTGACACTCTTGTTATTTTTATGTGTAGTATTTAACAATTTATTTACGTAGGTAAACCTATAAATTAAATTATGTTACTAATTATTGAATCTGGTAATTTGTATTGAGTTAATTTTGGGTTCATATGTCCTGATTTGTTTGTTTTTATTTTTTATTTTTTATTTTTTATTTTTTATTTTTGTAAGGATGAAACAGAACAATTTCATTACTCGGGAAATAATTTTTTTGAGGGAGATATGTCCTGTTTTATGTAGTAATTCATATAAAAGTAAGCATATCATTTGCCGTCAAGAATTAGAAGAATTTTTCATGACAATTTTAGTTTATTAGCGACGTGGAGAAATTAGAGAGTTAATATAATTGCAATGCTTCATTTTATTTTGAGTTCGAGTTCTAATTAGAAGTCTAACGGAACATTTAATTGGAATTTAATTCAGAAGAATTTTTAATTAAATAGTTGAAAGATTGTGATATGCAAAATTTTCAATTTGATAGATAATACAATTTAGAGGTTTAATTAGATAATTTAATTTCAATAAAAATGTTTAATTATTACATTTTAATTTTAGTAGAGTTTTTAAATAAACAATCAGTTGGATTTTTAATTAGATAGTATTATCTACCCTCTCCTGCTCAATTAATTAGTCAACAAATACTATTAACTCTCATTCTCTGACTTTATGGAGTTTTGATTAGATAGTTTATCTTACTGGATTATATATATATATATATATATATCTACATATTTATCTCTATATATGAAGCAATGTACATATTGCAACAGTTATGTTTTCAATGACGACAATTAGCAATAATTTATGAATTATTCTATTAATTTCATCACTAATCCTTTTAATGATGTATAGGTTACTTTGTTATCATGTATATTTATTTTTATTTTTTTATGTATAAAAACATTATAAAATATACTTTCAAAAATAATTTATTAACATATATATGCGCGCGTGCACACACACACACACACACAAACACGTTATAAACTAATTTTGATTGATATTGAAACAAATTTTTATTGTAAACTAGTGTTATCATTGCAATGGACGTGTGTCAATATATATATATATATATATATCACATTAATTTTATACCATCCTTAACATTATAACTTAAAATATGAAATATAATTCTAACACTTTACACTCTAAGTTAGTAATTTATGTAGGACTTTGAAAAAAAATCCAATAATTTGATTCAAACAATTGCATGTATGTGAAGTAAAACGATAATATGCATTTTTAGATCTAAATATAAAAAGTTTGAATATATTTTCAAGCCTATCACAAGGACATAGAACAATTAGAAATATTAAATATTATTGAGATGATTTGTTTAATATTTAAATTTTGTCTAAAACTTGATACATTTATATTCAATTTATTGAGAAGATCTTTAAAATTGTTGAATATTAATTTGATTTACAATATAGTATATATACTTTCATTATTATCGTTTAATATTATTTTCTTCAATTAATTTAAATTTTTTTATCATTCACTTACACATGAATTTATATTTTTTAATAAATTTTAAAAAATTACGTATAAAAAACTAAGAATGACTAATTTAATCTAGGAGTGGAGATTGATTTTGTAGTTTTTTTTTTTTTTGGTGTAAAATTATGAAATATAACTATGAATTTTCAACGTTATAATAATACTCATACTTTAATCAAATAGAAATGCTTCTATATGAGGATCAATTGTCTAAAGAGAAGATATGCTAAGGATGCTGAGCATAGGACATTGGACACACATATATCATTTTAAATTCAAAACGAAAAGAAACAAAAATAATATATACATATACATATATATGATAGAAAATGGTCAGCTTGTGTACGAGACGAAGAAAGAAAGTGTTAGAGACAAGTGAAGTTGGAAGTTTGTTATATAACAATTCAAAGCACACATTGTGGGGTTCGTATAATAAGCCAAAGAAGGTTTTGGAAGCGTGACTCTTGAAAACCCAATGAAAGCTCCTTTCCAGATTCAATGCCCACATGATTTCACATGCTGACAAGACAAATGACTTGGACACTCAAAACAATTCAACATCAAAAGTTTCAAACCCTTTTAACAATACACATCCTAGGTTCTCTTGCCCCATAATATTAATAATAATAATAAAGCTAAATGGGCTATTAAATGACTAACTTTCTAAGTTTTATTGAATTAAATGCTCAATTTTTATTAGTAATAAATAACTCAATGTTTAAAATTATGTATATCATTATTATAAAGGGCTTAATGTCTATAAAAAAATTATGATTTAATTCAAATTATTCAATATATTATTATGTATTTTTATTAAAAAATTATATCATTATTGGTGTACATATATAACATAATAAATAAAAAGTAAAAATTAAGCACTAATTAGTGCATTTAGTCTAATAACAAATATTATTTCTTTTTTAAAAAAATAAGAAACGTAATTTTAAGAACCTATGATGAATTACAAACTAAATTTTTGCGTTAACAATAAATATTAACGAACATATCTGTTTATAACAAATTTTATATATTTGAAGCTGAACTGAACGTTAATTTTTTTTTTTTTTTGATAAGTTGATAAAATGCAAAGATCAAAAAACAAAAACCTGACTATAAAACGAAACAAAAAGCAAACCATGTATATTTTGTTGGTCATGGTTCCACTAAGTTGTGTAATATTAATTTTAATAACAAAAAAAGAATACCCACCATTTTGTCAAGGTTTAAATGTATATATATGTATATCATGCCCTCTCTTTTGTCCATTATATCTACAAGTGAAGCATTTGGATTGCAGAAAATGTCTTGCATTAAGATTTTCTTGTGCTTAATGTTGATAATTTTATCATTTTCATCTTCTAAAGGAACTCGTTCTCTTGTCACAATGTCTGAAACTCAACTGCATAGTCCATCGTCTGAAACTCAGCCACTTAGTCCGTATATGAGGGGGAAGAAGCTAATCGCTTCAATTCAAGACAGGAGTGGTAGAAACGTCCAAAGAGGGAATGGAAATATAGGCAAAAGTCTTTTCGATTCCAAAAGAACAAGTCCTGGGGGCTAATTCACGTTTATGATAAACGGTGATATCTCAATTTATAACAAAAAATATATAATTATTAAGTTTTAAATAAAAATTTAAATTTTAAGTGATCTGGGTCTAAAAAATTAAAGTTCATGGACCCTAATAATTTTTTTTTTTACAAATATAGAAACCGGTGGCATCACAGAAGGAAGATTGTGTGATAAATAGTTAATAGGAATTTTTGTAATGGTACCAGTGAGACAATATGCTGAACATTAGATAATATTTCTGGTGTCTTCTTCTCTTTTTCTTCTTCTTTGGTTTAGGAGTAATTTCATAAATAAATATATATGTATGTATTCCAACAGAATTCTCATAGTTTAATGGAACTGAGATAAATTAGTGCCACTTTTGCTGGACTTTAGCGGGAATGGCTGGACGAAAAAGAAGGATTTATGAAAATCATAGCTGCAAAAAAAAAAAAAAAAGGTGATACAAGAAAGTACTAATTTCATAATGTGGATAAAGAGATTTGATTATCTCATAACCAAAATCCTATTATAAAAATGACAAACAACTACTATAAAACAACAGTAAAGTGCTCCCTTCTTTAAACTCAGTGCAGATATGGATAAGGCAAAAAGCTCAGAAAATTAATGTTATCCTATATATAATATATATAATTAATGGTAAGAAGAATCCATGATTGAAGCTGCTAATCTCCATAGTATTTGTGGGATTCTTCAGTACTATACACCCAAGTGCAGTAATCTAATTCTCTCTTACGACAAATGAAAGTCTCTCAAATCTCAATAACATTCATACTGTAATGCATTTCTATTTGATATAAAAGCTCTTGATAAGAATATTTCAAGCTAATTACTACAAGTAGCTTTTGCTGTAGCAGCAAGTGATTTGAGTTTCAACTTAATGTATGTACTCCATAGAAATGCCACAAACAAAAAGTTCAAATAGTTGGTGAAAACATGAAGCTCTATATTTCTTTAGTGTTGTAAGTTCAAAACACATTTCTACTTGTATTATATGACATGGTAAAAATATAAAAAATTTAATCATTCAAATCTAAATGCGTAATTTTTTTTTTTTTAATAAAAAATTTAATTTTTGAGAACATTAGATAGATCTGTGCTAATATATATTTACATTTTTTTAAGTACATAATAAGAAAATTTGTTAATTAACATATTATGAACTTACTTAAAAAGATAAATTTCGTTACACTATTTAAAGATAAATATGGGTAAGGGATGAATCCATAACATGAATATTCAATTTTTTAATAAAATTATTTAACAATATAAAAAATATGGTATTATAATGATTAAAATCTTTAAGTTTAATTGAAAATCACGAGTTAAAATCTCATTAAAAATATATATTTTATTAAATTATTAACTTATTATGAGGTTGACATCGGTTAGTTAAGTAGTAATATTTAATTTTGTAAAATTAAAATAAATCAGTTAAACTGTAGTGATAAAATTGAATTTAATTTTAATAAATTTATTATATTTTAAAATAAAATGAATATTTTAAAATAATCATAATGCATTAAAAATTAATCTAATTTTATATTAATGTATATATATATAGAGTTGCCTACCATTATATGAATTAATTTAGTAATTAAGTCAAGCAATAGAAAAGGTGCAAAAGGTGGTCCAGGAAAAAAGAAATCGACAAAAGTTGGAATAAAAGACAGAGCCCGAATGCCTTTCGGAAGAACGATGAGAATGTTTAAACAAGAAGCAAAAAGGTGGTTATATGTCTTTTATGATCAATTAGAAAAATTAAAGGGTGGAAAGGCGAAACACTCCAATCTCTCTCCTCAAGGCCCTTAGTACATGTGAATACGATAATATATGTATATATGTATGTATATATATGTATATATGTACATATATAGATGGGGCCAAAATCCAACGACTCACATGCAGCAGTGGACACCCAGAAAGCAATTTCTAGTTAACACTTAAAAATCATGCTTTATAGGGTTGGTTTTCTGAGTTAATGTTGTAATGGACACCTCAAATTTGTTATGTATTACTCACTAATTTGTCCTATTACAGTAACAATTCGAAGAAATTAATTAGTTTTTAAATTAATAATAAGACAAACATCAACTTCTTTCTATATAATTAATATTGTCTTGAAGCAACAAATAATTACAGTATATAATCATGGACTTGATCTCTAATTTTCATTAGAATTCAGTAATTTTTCTTAGGACCATGACCAGCCTTATAAAAATTTATACACTTCAAAAATTTATGATATTTTTATATTAACGATAATACACATTATATTTCTTTTGTTACAAAAAAAAAAAAATATATATATATATATATATCAAAATTCAAAAAAAAATCTAAATATTACACATTTTAGATCAGGAGACCCCGATAAAATCAATTATAATTATGTTTAGAATTCTCATAAAAGAGTGCTGTAGTTAATGTAGTACAAGAGATCGGTGTAAAGCTTGATTTGTCAGATAGTTTGCATACTAATTTTTTTTTTTCAATAGACATGTTGTATTTTAACAATATAATTTTTTATTAATCAAATTTTAATAGTCAAAATAAGGTTAGAATTTGCGTTAATCGAAAACAAATCATTATTAAAAATTTTATTTAAAATTTAATAGAACCATCTTAGTTCAATTGGTAAAACGCATTACTTTTAATCATGTGGTCGTGGGTTCGATTCACACAGATGTTATCTTAATTTATGAAAAGTACATACAATATTTTAATAAAAAACAATTAGAATCCACGTTAGAGAGAGATGGAACTGCCAATTATTTAACTAAAAAATATTAATTATTATTAATTGATAAAGAAGATGATGTTAAATAAATAAATAAATATATATATATATATATATATATGTAGGGCATTTATCATTTGAACTGACATTAATCATGCATTCAATTGATAACAAGATTTTATAGTAGTTAAATGTTTAATATATATTTTTTTTATAAGAAATTATTAGTTTGAATTAAAGTTATATTCTAATATATATATTTTTATTTTTTAAAAATTAATTAATAATAAAGAGAATGATAGAAAAAATGATAATATAATTGGAAAAAATTTTAAAATACCATGTTTTCTTTTTATATAATATTTTTGTTTTCCATCTAGGTTTCAACGATTAAATTCTTTGATATATTGTCTTATAAGTTGATTCTTTCTGTAGATCAGTGATCTGAGTTAATCATCTTGCAATCAGAAAAAAAAAAAGAAAAAAAAAAAAGAAAAATTAAAAGCAAGATTAAAAATTTTGTCATTGATGACATTGTTCTTATCTTGTAGCATTTACAAGAAAGAAAAAGAAACAGAAAGAGAAACTAAAGGTCCAATCTTCATTACAGAAGAAAAAAAGTGAACTTTTCTTTGTTTTTGGGATATGTAGCTTATCCTTGTGATGTCATACATATAGATGCATATATATATATATATATGTATATTACAAACTTATATGGTTGGTTAGTGAATTGGCAATTGTCATCAGCTGTATCCATGTTTTGATCTCTACTTCACCTCACCTCTCTTCTGCAATCAGTTAAAACTTCCTTGTAATATGCCTACTTTCTGGTAATGCACGAAGCATACAAATGTATAGACAGTGACACATTCAGGTTTATCCATTATATGTTATAAATATATGAATGTCTGATATAGGTTTAAAGCCATTAACTACCATTTAGAAGGAGCCAAATGTGATTATCATCTCCATTTTTAGCCCTATTGGTAAAAGCTTAGTCAGATAAAATCTTTTAAGTTCACAATTGCTGATGTAAGATCCAAATTTAAAAAGTTATGGTTTTACTAATACCCTTTGGAAAGTAGTTCATAATGGACACCTCACTTTCAAATTCATCCATATCTTACAAAATTACAAAGTCAGAGATCCCACATATATGTATATATATTCTTGTTCATATCATTTAGCTATATATGCAGTCAGGAGTCCGCGTCAAACAACGGCGGAAAGTTGATCATTATAATTTATGATTCAGAAAAAGTTAAGATCAAGACCTGTCTATAAATACAGTCTTGAAAACTTGTAAGAAAACCATACAAAGACCAAAGAAGAAGAGAATGCATTTCAATGATTAACCTCAAGTCTTTACTGTGTCTTACTTTGATCCTGCTGTTGTTTAGCTGCATTGAAAATCGTCCTCTTCGATCGCCTGTTGAGAAGAGGAGATTAAGCGAATCAATCAAAGCATTGAAACAAGAAGCAAAGGAAGCAAAGAGAAGTCTTTATGCATACCCCTACAGAGTAAGCCCTGGAGGGCCTGACCCACAACACCACTTCACTAATAACTAGTTTCTTTTGCAAACTAAACTTCAACTGATAACAAGACTATGTATATATATATATATATGTGTATAACTGTTCTCTTCTTACAATTAATTACTGGTTTTGTTTATCAACTTCACTAGCTTTTTTCAGATAAAGATGAGATGCAAGTAACTAACTTCTGAACTTTGCTGTGTTTGACATTTCAATGAATCATTACAATTAATTTTATGCTGTGCCTGACATTTCTCAGTACATATTAAACTGCATTAGGAAAAAAACATTATTGTCATAAGTTATATTATTAACGTTTGTTTTTTCTTTTTTGTTGTTTGATAAATAAAAGGTCATTTTCTAATTCTTTCATTCTCCATAACCTATTGAGAATTTCTAATTCTATCATTTTATAATAGAATAAAAGAGATATTCGTTCATAGATAATTTGTACCATTGATTTTCTTGCGGAGCTCTCATGAAGTTCTTCAATGATCTTGGCTTTGAGGTATGCATGTGAACGCCCAAATCAATCATCCTTTCCTGTTTAATAAGCCATGAAATCATGTATATGGTACATTAGTATTCTATTCACTTGGCAGATTTTATCTTAGTATTTTCAATGAGATATCTTGGTCTAATTTATCTGTTGTCCTGTAAAAAGAATGGAGCAAGAGCAGAAACACGATCCCCATCAGTTTTAACTGACAAGTGTTTTGGAGAATGAATTTGTTGCATTACTTCTTAGAAAGGGTTTGAAGCCAAACAAATGAGCTTTGATAACTAATTTACCTGCCTATTGGTGGTAATTCTTTGTTCCAAAAGGTTGCCATGGTTTGTACTTTGGAAAGGAAGCAGAACTCTTTTGAGCAAAAAGTGTTTAGTGAACACTTGCAAAGGTGCAGCTTGTCTGACTTTAAGTAAAACAAATATTGTAAATGGTGTAGTTTTCCGATTTTGAGTAAAATAAATATTGCGAAAGGTGTAATTTCTCGAACTTGAAATGAATAAGTACGTTAAGAGTTAATTTAACACCAAGAATAATAAGCATTGTGAGAGACATGCTTGTCAACCTTAGCAAAAACAATCGGATGTAACCGTAAAATTTATTAATGAAATTCTCAAATGGTGACTTCAGAAGATTAAATAAACACGTGAGCTAAATTAGCGAAAATTTGAGAAAACCGATCACCTCTTTCCCTCTTGGGTTGCTTCGATCATTCAGGAAAGCAATGATCCTAGTACTCTTACCCAGGGATTTTGCAAGTAAACCAGGTGAACTATTTCTTAAAAAACTAAAACAATTTTCCTGCATAGAAACAATCATCTCACTAAATATGTCAACCCCCTTAAACATAATGCACAAACCTTTATACAAGGGAAGTACTAATTAAGAAACACTTTGATGATTCAAGTACCGCAATTTCAATGGCCTGAAACGAAGTTAAACCACAAAATGACATTACGTAATATATGTAGTTCACTTCTCCATAACATAAATATATGATAATTTAATAGCAATAATCCACAAAAAGATCCCATTAAAACATATACATGAGCCTAGAATCATCCTAGTTGTCAAAAGCCTTAAGGGAGTCAAGAGGGTCAATTTCCGCAAGAAGTGGCAGATCAACTGGTAATTTTTCAGCACTCAAGCCTTGACCTCTTAATGCCTCAACCACTTCGTCAAACACAATCCTGTTACCTGTCCGAGTGAGGTGTAAACCATCGCTGCAATCCCAAAATAGAAAGGCTTAAAAAGCTTTTCAGGTGCAGAGCTTTCTCTTTTTATTGATTGTCAGAACAAGTACATATAGATACTCTGGAGATATAATTATAATGAGTTCCCCCAAAAAGGTCTTAGAAGGGTTAGTTATTTGCATTTGAAATTAAAGGTAAAATATTTCAACTATAAAGCTAAGTTCAAAATTCAATTTTATGGAATAAGAATGGGAATAAAATACAAATTGGATAAAAAAGTTTGAATGAAAATAGCATTCTAACTTTAAGCCGATTTTTTATCTCTAAACTCATAAGGTATTTTGTCATTATTTCCTTGACAAGTGTAGACATAAAATAATCATTATGAAACTGAAAATACAAGTAAAGTTTATTCATTCATGGATCAAGTATGTAAACTATAATGTTCTTTTATCAATTTAATAACTAAAATCTAGAAATTAAATAGAAATAGAATAGATTTAAACCAGATGTTTTTTTTCTTTTGAGATAATAGATTTAAACCAGATGTAATGCAATAGAAAATAATATTGTTGAGAATAAGGTTAGATATTATCCTTGACATGACCTTATGAGATGGTGTGAGCATCATGGCGTCACAGAAAAAGTGTAAATCGAGAGCCAAGTGCTTAATTCAGCATGAAACACCATATCACCACAAAATTAGGTAGCACTAATGTTGTTGCAGTGTATGACTATATTGTTGGAATGGAGTTGTGGAGCTCATTTAACAAAGATTGTACCAACACCAGCTCAATAGTGATAATAGCTACATCCTTGTATTCTACTTCTGTAGATGATCACACAAATGTTTTTTACTTATCAGAGCTCTAGCTAATGGAGGTTGATATGAGATAAACGATGTACACTGAGGTGGAAGGAAAGAGATCAGTCTCTCCAACCCAATCACCGGAGAAGCATGTGAGAGAGTCAATTTCCAGGGATAGTGTTTGCAGGCCATATGAAATAGTATTCTTTATATCGTGCAGAAATATTTTGACAGCATGCCAGAATGCGTCAAGTTGTTGTGCATGTGCTAAGCAACTTGATTCACAGCAAATGAAATGTTGGGGTGAGTAGTTGCAAGATACTGAAAATAACTCAAAATTATCCAATATTTACTATCATTAAGAACTTTTGGAACAACAGATATTGTAAAAGCATACATTTGGCTGTCATTAGTGACCCATATGCAAGCAAAAACTTCTGAAGGGTTTGATATCAGGATGTTGGTTCTCGCGTAAGACCATTTAGGGACTTGTTAAGCCTACAGGCCAGCTGGAAAATACTCTTAGTGAAACAGAAGGACCAAACCATATGCACATTCTTCTCAAGTTGTTGGGCATCGTTAATATCAAGTTAGTGCATCAACCAGCCACTAGAATCTATCAAGGTTTTTACTTTGATATAATCTTCCCCATACTTTTGATGAAAACCCTTGGCCACTGAACAAGCCTTTATCGACCAATTGAGCCATCTGATTTGTGTTTCATCATGAAAAACCATTTACAACCAACAGGATTTTTGTTGAGAGGTAGTAAGTTGGTGCAGCATGAGGATCAGGGCTGTGGCTATGTGAGGCAATAGCAAGTGTAGGGAATGGGGAGAGCTGGAGATAGAAGATGAGAAAGGATAGGATGACTACTAGTGCAAGGGAAACAGAGACTATACTTGTCTTGTCCAAGAAGTACTATCTGTCCAAAAAGTTCTAGCTTTTGTGCAGACTGCTAGAAGGACCAGAATTTCTGGGATGTCTGGATACCAGTTCTGTGAGTAGCCAGGAGTCAAGGACAGAATTTTGTGATGGCTGGATATCTGAAAAGGGAAAGGGTCTTCATCAAATACATGTATCAAGGTTATAAAGACTAGAAGCTTTGGTGTAGTTTGGAAGGTTTATAAGTGATGCGCAACATGTTCTATCTGAGCATTATTTCACAAGTGTACTCATATTCCGTGGCAAGCAAGAGATTTGCATGGTCAGATGCAGCAGTGGTTTAGTTTATTGATGGTGCTGTATTATTTTTTTTTTGAAGACTGTTTGGCAATGTAATTAGACTTATCCTAAAATTTACAAATAACAGCAACTTCATTTGGGTGTGGGGTATTTGATGGGTGAACAAATCGTTGAACAAGACTTTTGGCCAAGAGGAAATGTAGGATATAATGCTTTAGAACTTTTTAAGGACAGATTTCTCATATTATTCAAAGTGACGAAAAGTACAGATAGATGTCCCAAGAGAAGAAATGTGTACGTGTTGGCTATGTACATTTGAAATTTAAACTACAAAGATTAATCTGGAATGGAACATGACAGTGTGATGAGGATAAGGTTGGGTGTTATCCATGATAAGAATCACAGATATCGACTAAGAATCATAATGCAGTACAAAGGAAGGATTGACATATGAACAAACATGTGATTTCTCCAAGGCCAGAAGTTATTATTATTTTTGTTACTATCATTATTATTAGTAGTAGTAATATTAGTGTTATTAATTTAGAGCATCAAGACTAAAATTATGAAAACAGAAAATTGTTACAAGAAGTCTTGACGCAATTGTTTAATGTATTTAAACAAACTAATAGAACAACTAGCAGTATTGCCATAATTGGTCAGAATTATCTTGCTTGCAAAAATTACATAGATATATATATATATATTTTGAGAGAGCCGGAGAGAATAGAGTAGAATCAAAAGATTACAGTTTAAGACTACTAGTACGCAAGAGGATTATAACAATAAGTCAATCATGCTGGAGGTGAAGCAACTCCAAGCTATTAGCAGGCAAGCCTATAAGTTAATGATCCCAGATTATCAGTTTTTTGAGTACTTAACCTTGGCCCTTGGCCAACTAAGATGATTCTGGTTTCCCTACACTTAATCATGAATCTCCATCTCATTGTTAATTAGTTTTCCATCTAATAGAACTTCAACCAAATCCCAGGAGAATAAAAGGCCCCAGGTTCAAACCAATTAGTTCTCATTGTCGCAAATAACTTTTACTGAGTTTCCCGAAATTAAGAATTGCTACTCTAAAACTAAACTAACCTGATGAACCTGAACTAGGACTTCCCTAGCAAAAACTTAGCAATGTAATGTTCTCCAATTTTCATCACGAAGAATCTGCAGACCATTTTACCATTTCTCAATTGACGACAGTTGAGGCACCACCTAAACAAAAAACACTTGGTAGACGATGCAATAAAAATTTATAGAACCAAGAACCATCTTTCAGAAAATTTGAGCAAATAATCCTGGAAAAGATGATTAAAAGTACACTGAACTTGATGTCACTGAATGTTGATAATCACAACCAGAATAAGCACCCAAAGTCAATAATTATCAAGCATGAAAATTGTCAATGCAAATCAACTCTATGAACGTCTATGAATTTTGAAAAGCAAGCTCAAGTAAATGATATAGGCCAAAAATTATACCTTAGACAAGACTTCTGCCATCCTGGAAACTTTTGCATTTTGCTCCAAAGATCTATCACTGGAATACCACATTCACTAGCAACAGCAGAACATGCCTTGGCATAAGCACCGGCAGCTTCATTTGTCCTCTCAGGCAAGCCCGTCGGATCCTCAATGAAAGGATACCTGGTTTAAGATGATTTCAACAGCTCCCCCAAGATTAGTAACATTGTTTCTGCTTTATTATTTTTAATTTCCAATAACATTAACACATTAGATATGCAAAAAATAAGGTGATAAAATACAAACAGTCCCTAGGACATCACGGAAAGAAAAAAATATCCATCTAAACTGAAGGTGATGTTAGTAAAGACATGAAACGTATAATTATACCTGAGACGCCCATCTTCATCAATCGGAGGAGGAGTTATGAGAAGAATGGAGGTCGTTGGCCACCTGCTCTGATTCCCAGAAAAAAAATTTGCAGGAAAAAAAAAGCTTAACACGATCAGGAAGAAACCAAAAACAACAAAGCAATACAGCACGAACAAACTCATTATGTGTGTGGACACACTGGTCTAGTTCAGCTATCATTGCATACTTACCAAACTCCACTACATGTGAAAGAAAGGTTCATAAAGGGCATCCTGGTTTTTTCTGAACTTCACTGGAAATAATTTAGATGAAGAGAAAATTGATTCTCTTCACACTTTCTAATCTAGCAATACCATCTATTACCGAAACTGATTTTCCTTTAAACGTCCTTTGGTAGCTCAAAAAAGTAATTTCCAGAATGATAAAAACTTTGAATTGGTTTAGTTTATTTCATTTCTATCAGAGAAGTTTTAACGCGTCAAGAAGCCACAGATAAAATAATTCTTAAAATAATCTCTCCTTAGAACTCATACATCGAGACTAATAATCTTCTGTCGATAGCCTAAGTAAACTTGATCTACAGTTTAAAATTGTTCAAATCAGTCCCACACAAAATTTGCTTTCTGAACTTCCAGAACTTTTCAGATGCATCTAAATCGACACTTCACTTGTTAGTTAAAATTTTTTTATTAAAAAAGAAAATTAAGTCGGTTTTTAATCGTACACTATTTACCTGGATAGTTTAAATGAACATAAAAGGTGATGATGTGGCATGTTCTGGCGCTTAGTGCTAAAGTAGCATTTCTAAATATTCTCGTTTTTTTATTTCTTAGAATAGTATTCAAAAATATGAAATAAAAAATTAATGTTTAAATTTAAGAAAAAGTTAAAAAAAAAAAAAAAAAGCATAATTTTCTGCACTATTTTCCATGTCTTTTTTCTCTCATTTTCCCGCCTACCGGATGCACCATTTTTCTCTCTAACTCTCGCCTTTTGAAACAACTAATAACCCTCTCTTACTTCCCTCCTCTCCTCCCCAAACACCCAACTTTGCCACCTCAATGTTCATAGCACAACCTATTTCTCATTCTTCTCTATTTTTCCTATCCGCCTCTTCCTTCCTAACCACAGAACACAAACTCATTAGACCAAACATCTATTTTCTTTTCTTGTTTTTGTCTCCGCCAAATTCCCCGATTTCTTTGTCGCTATTACTCTTAAGCGACAAGCCCACGACGCCCTCTCTCGTACTTCGACTAATCTGGGGAACTCTAGATGCACGATCGTATCTGCACTCATTACCGAAAAAGATGGCCATTCTCTTCGCCGTCCCGGACGCATTCATCCGTACATGGCCCCAAAAGCACCTCCCGTGCTCCATGGAGAAGTTGGCGGAGTTGAAGTCGAAGTGGGTTGCACACCGTCGCCAGCAGTCTCCGGGAATGATGCATTTGAAGGGCAGGCATCGAGGGGAAACCTGGGGATCAACGATGAGGTACTGCTGTGGCGTGAAGAGAATAAGAAATAGAGAGCTTTTTGCTTTGTAGGAGAGAGAACGGGACAGAAGGTGCACAAGAAAGAGAGAGGGAGCTTTGGGAGGGTTAAAAGAGGAAGAAGGAAACGAAGAGAGAAAGAAAATGAAAATGAAAGGGGAAAGGGAAAGGAAAGAAACCCCAACATAAAACCAAGTATAAAAAGAAGTAAGTTATTATTTTAGATTTTTATTTGCTAAATTTAATATTAAATATACTAAATTTTATTTTAATATATTCAATAATTTAAAAGTTATTTTTAAAAATGTAAAAAATTTTAAAAAAATTATTATCGAATATGTGCCACATTATCACCACGTATTAAAAAAATAAAAACAACACATCCCACGTCGCATGTACAAAAATAATGGCATAGCAAGCAAATTGGAAACAGGTATTATGAATACTTTTTATATATAATTAAATGCAATTTTATATGGAAATCATTATGAATAATTGTTTAAAAAGTAATGAGTGGTTATTTAGTCTTCACTGCACATTGCATGTTTTATTCAACCAAATGAAAGTCACTTGTAGCCATTGAATTGCGTAATTTTTCTAACTTATATCACACACTTGAGTTAACTTATCAGACACTCAAAAAAAAATATTATGTTTCTGGAATTTTAATACGAATTCACTTTTCATGCAATTAATGGATCTGCTCACAACATTACATAAAATAATAAATACCATACTGCTGTCATCGTGGGTCTGAGCCCAAAAACTATTAAACCAGACCAGCATGGAGTATATTCGGTAACATCAAAGATGTGAGTGCAATAATTAATTACACATAAAGAATTACAATTAATTAGTCATTCCAATAATGATACGGGAAAATCAACAATACCCCACAAAAATACTTCGGATCACGTTAATAGTTTAAATTTTAAGCAAACATTATTGTTATACATACTGATCGCACTTTATGTTCATTATATCATTAGGGATCTTGAATCTAAACTCCAGCCTTAACAAAGTATATCCATTGGTAGGTGCATGAATGATTGAAAATAATTGATCTTTACTTTTGACCCATGATTAGCACCAGTTTAGTCCATTGCCAAAAAAGTAGTGAGATTATTATTTAAGTGTTTAGACAGGACTTATTGGTCATTTCAGCAGGTTCTTTTGTAGAGGTGCAACTCTCTGCTTCTGCTACTAAATAAATGTATACCTTAAAATTGCTTCTTGAAACCTTTATAAACATATATATATATATATATGTATAAAGACACACACAAACAAGCACAGAAAGGTCATCAACATTCTTACCTTTTCCCCCACTTTACTAATAACAATAAGCAAAAAGTAAGTTTTTTGGGGACGATACTAAGAACTGTTACCCCGGCAATATTAATTTCTAAACTTCATTAAAAAATTATCACAAGCAACATGTGTTTTCCTAAAATAAGTTCTCATGGCTTTTCCTTCTTCTTTTGATTTTTCTCAAGGAACCCACTAGTTAATTTAGTGGCTTAATTGTAAAAGTGATCACTGACTTTTTCATTTTTTTTAAAAAAAAAATTTAATTCTTACCCTTTTCATCGTTGTAATTAAATCTTTAACATTTCTTTTTAATTTAATTCTTTCGGATAAACTATATATTAAAATAAATTGATTTTGACACGTTATCATTGCAAGATAAGTATATCATCAAAAATTGATGTAAAAAATAATAAAGCATTGATAATTTAAATGCAACAATCAAAATGTCAATAACTAAATTACAAAAGAAGTGGCAAGTCCATGACTATTTTTAACTAAATTAAAACTAATGACTATTTTTGCAATTAGATGGGGGAAAAAGTTATGAAAGATGATAAGATAAGACATCCACCAAGCATAAAAAGGAAAACCAACAAAGACAAAAAAAAAAAAGACAGAAAATAGAAAGCCTAGAGACGAAATAGAGATCCAATCCTTTTATAAATTAGATAAAGGCATCACTTTCAAAGAACAGGTGGAATTTAACCCGGAGCCAAACAAAGAAGAAAATTATCTTTCCAACCATCTAATGCAGTTGAAAACATGCTTGACAAAGCCACCCGTTATCGTGACAAAGAAATTGAGGGATTAGCAAAGCCAATAACAAAGATGCTGCGTGAGTAATCATAAATGTATTGCTGTACAGTAATAGCCAAGTGGCAAACAACAGTGACAGCTGGGCCTCACCCACCACAGCACCTAGTTTTGGCACCTTCCTTGCCATTTACACTTGTGCTTTTACCCAATCCCACCTTGGCCTCTTTCTATTTACTCTAAAAATCTTTTATTACTCGGACTCTCACCTTTCTCACCCCTATTGTCATCCACACTCTTAAACACATTTACTGAATTCAATTTCTGGTCAACTTCTGTTCTACGCTTGTCAAGGTTTGGAACCCTCATGTAGATAGAATCTAAAATTCCTATCCTCATCAGTTCATTCTAAAGAAATTGTACCTCCATTTTTGAGATTCAATTACACGGAATTGCCTCTTTCACCATTAAGGAAGTTTAATTTAGTTTCATTCTTTGGGATTTACTTAGAAGAGAATAAAATATACAGATTTATTCTAATAGAGACAAGTATACAAGGCCTCTCCCAGTCCCAAGCTCTAAACCCGTGTCACAGTCCATGCATTTTTAAGATTTAAAACTGAGTCTAAAACAGTAAAACTTATATTCATAATCTACGGCTATTTCACCATTTGATCAAAGCAAGTATTTACTTGCACTATACGTGTATGCACACACACATTACATATGTACATATGCATGACACAAATATACACAGAGGGAAGGGGATACCTTAAGAATGAAGACAATGGAGCGGAGATTTTGCTTGTATTCATCAAGCGGCACATGTTGGAAAGAAGAGGATCTATCGGGAAGTGAAGCGTCGTTAGCTCCAAAGAACACCGTTACAGCCAATGGCGGCTCCTCACTTTCCACCGCTGGGAAAACCCTATGGATTACCTTCAAAGCCCATCTAGTATTGTACCCACTGTATCCTCTCAGCATTACATCAACCTTCATGCCAATCCAATAAACCAATTCAAAAATCACAACAAACTGCATTTTAAGCCCCACATATTTACTACATAATTGCAAATCCATATACCTAAAAATTCAAGACTGAGAGAATCAAAAAGGAAAAGAACATTGATTATCTAAACCAGAAGGGGGAAAAAAGATTAAGAGAAAATAAATCAGAGACTGTAAATACCGAGCGAGAAAAATGATGAGCAAGAGAAGCACCCCAGCCGGAATCACCAAAGGATTCTTCAGTGATTGAGTCACCAAAGAGATAAATCTTCGGTCTCATCTTAGTAAGATATTCGAAAGGATTTCCTTCAAAAAAGAGAGAGAGAAACTGAGTTTTGCTTCTATATCAGATGAACTTCAATGCAAAATCGTAACCTGGTGAATATTATAAATGAAAAAGTACATTTAGAATCTGAGTTAGAATCCATACTGTGCAACGGATCAAAGAAAGTCAACCTTCAATTTGCTCGGTCTGGAAAAATGAAGCTGCTCTGTTTATCTTGAATGCTAGCCTACCTACTTTCACCCAAAAGGCGGGGATACAAGACGGAGACAAAATAAAAACACAGACAGATAGCAAATTAGAAAAAGATGAAAGTACAAATCAGAATTTAAAAAAGAAATTAAAAATTAAAAATAATATATAGTGGAGTAAGTGAATTAAAAATTTTTAAAAGGTGAAAGAATCAGAGCGAAAGAAATATAATCTATTTTTTAAAAAAATTATTTTAATTATTTAATTAAAATTTATTAAAGTTGAAATTATAACAGGATTGTCAGACCAAACGCTTGGACCGGGAACTAAAACGATGTCGTTTTTATGGGTCTATACAGAGGGTTTTCATGTCACGTCTGGCATTTTTATGGCCGACGGACGAACTGGAGAAACTGAACAAGCAGTTGGTATTTTTGATCAAATGGGAAGATGAAACATGGCAAGCTCCCAACAATCGTACCTTCTCTTTTCTTCTCGCATCGTAATTTAACCTTTCTTTCCCAATCAGAACAAAGTTTCCCGCCAACTCTTTCCTATCTCTCTCGTTTGACTGCGGCTTCCATAGCCTCAGCTCTGCAACTGTTCATCTCCTCAGAGAACCCAAAACATGGCCAGAAGATTCATACCCACGTTATTAAAACTGGGTTCAAATCCGACACGAATATTTCTATCAAAATACTGATACTTTATTTGAAATGTGGGTGTCTCAAATTTGCCCGCCAAATGTTCGATGAATTGGCTAAACGGACTTTATCCTCATATAATTACATGATTGGTGGGTATCTTAAACATGGGCAAGTTCAGGAGTCTCTTAGTTTGGCTCGTAGGTTGATTTTCTCTGGTGAAAAGCCGGATGGGTTTACGTTTTCCATGATTTTAAAGGCATCAACTGGTGCTACTAATGATATGTTGCCCCGCAGCTTAGGAAGGGCTGTCCATGCCCAGATACTCAAGTGTGATGTGGAACCGGATGATGTGCTCTATACGGGGCTTGTGGATTCGTATGTGAAGGAAGGGAGGGTGGAATGCGCTAGGACTGTGTTTGATATGATGTTGGAAAAGAATGTTGTATGTTCGACCTCTATGATTTCTGGGTACATGAATCAGGGTTCTGCGGAGGACGCTGAGGATATCTTTTATAAAACTGTTGAAAAAGATTTGGTGGTTTATAATGCAATGATTGAAGGTTACAGCAAATCTTTTGAAACAGCTAGGAAAGCTCTTAAAATTTATATTGATATGCAACGGAATCACTTCCAGCCAAATATGTCGACATTTTCAAGTGTGATTGGGGCGTGCTCTGTTTTAAGTGCATTTGAAGCTGGTCAGCAAGTACAAGGACAACTGATGAAGACTGAGGTTTTCACAAACGTAAAAATAGGTAGTTCTCTGTTGGACATGTATGCAAAATGTGGAAGAATTGAGGAGGCACGAAGAGTTTTTGATCATATGCCAGAAAAGAACGTGTTTTCATGGACTTCCATGCTTGATGGTTATGGGAAGAATGGAAACTACAGTGAAGCACTCACACTCTTCCAAATGATGCCGGAGTATGGTGTTGAACCGAATGACATTACCTTCCTAGGTGCTCTTTCTGCTTGTGCACATGCTGGTTTAGTTGCTAAAGGATGTGAGGTATTTGAGAGCATGGAAAAAGACCATAGGATGAAACCGAAAATGGAACATTATGCTTGCATGGTTGATCTCTTTGGACGTGCAGGAAGTTTATATCAAGCATGGGAATTTGTCATGAGGATGCCTAAGAAACCGAATTCTGATGTTTGGGCAGCTCTGCTTAGTTCATCTAAGCTCCATGGTAATATAGAGATGGCAAATATAGCTGCCAAGGAGCTATTTAAGTTAAATGCTGCTAGTCGGCCAGGAGCATATGTTGCATTATCTAATACTTTGGCAGCTGCTGGGAAATGGGACAATGTAAGTGAACTTAGGGGGGTGATGAAAATTAGAGGGGTGCTGAAAGATACTGCTTGCAGTTGGGTTGGAAGTGATGGGGCTCTCTGATTCCATATTGGGAAAAGTAGGAAACTCAGTAATAGGCTAGTACATTGTCCTTTAGACACACAGACATATTCACTCAGCTTTTATTGTGCTTTCATAACCATTATATATTCTGCAGTTAACTCTGAAACTGAGATGCTCGCTCTACATCCTGAATTATTGACTTCCTTTGCTTGTGCATTTTCAGAACTCTTGATCCAGGGCATGCTGCAGGAAGAAATTGTGAAGAACAAGTGAGGGAGAACTTCGTTTGCTATCACCTTTGAATGGCCTCATACATATAATATATTGTTTCTCTGATATTGGATGATTATGCTTGAAATATAAGCATAATAATAATCAAAACTTAAGATAGGTGATCTCTGAGTACGCATGGTCAGTCTTTCTAGATTCTACATATAAAGGTTTAGAATTTAAAAGGAAATAAAGTTATGAATTAAATACGAAAACGAAATAATAGAGTTTAAGATTTCTATTCTTTACACAATAAGTTAGAATAGTCAATAGAGTTACGAGAACGATCTTTCTAAAAGAACAAATAAAGTCAAGAAAATAAATAAAAGGTAATATACTGAGCATTTTAGGATGACCTTCACTAGTTTTTGAAGAGAGTCCGGGTGGTGAATTATTCGCAACCCTCTTGTTGATTAGGATCTGGGTTTTGTTCTTTTCGATCTGAAATAGTTAATGAAATGGTGAGGTATACTATATCAGTAAAAATATCACACTACTCACTAATACAGAAATTGAATGTTGGTAAAAATTATAAAAACAACCAATGGAACTCTTGATTTAAATAAATTTATTTATCATAAAGAAAATTATTTATTGCATATATTTACCGTTTGTAACATTTTTAAAATCGACTTATAGAGACTATAATCTAAATAACATTTCAATCTTATATTCAAGTGAGTAAGAACAGTAACTTTTCTTTTTTATTTGCATACTGGTATTCTTGGGAGCCTATAGAAATGTCTCACTACGCGTGAACCATTATTTAACATTGTCAACTAACTAACCGTCTTCATATCACATCCAGTATGAGTGCCAAAAATACCATCTCTCAATATCCCGTCCGGTGTGAGGGTGAAACGAGCTGTTTTCATACCCCGTCTGGTATGAATGTCAAAAATATCAATTCTCGATATCCCGTCCGGTATGAGGCGACATTCACGGTAGAATTTTCTATGTACCCGATCCGTCCACAATTCTCCAGAATATCCAGAAAGGTTATCATTCATTCATTCAATTAATAGATTAATTTTTCGTTTACATTTAATTTTCAGTTTTATAATTTAACCGTAAATCAACACGAGACAAATAATACATGCATCAAGTAAACACAATTGAATCATTTTACCAATTTCAGTATATTATCATGCATTTAAAGCTGTAAAATTAAATAATCGGTTAAAAAAGACAAATAATAATAAATGACCGGTTTCGGTTCCACTAGTAATCTATAATTAATTCTCAAAATTTTTTAAATTACGTAAAATACTGTATTATTGATAATTAAACTTCAATTCCATAATAGAGAATAAGGTAAAGAATTCTTACCCGAATCGGTGTTCGAAACATCGACTTTTTTACTGCGCTTATTGATGGTCTCCGAGTTTTTTGAATTTTTCTGCGGAGATTAAAACACGCTTTACATATCTAAAAATACTCCAAAAAATTTAAAATCAGTGTTAAAAATTTTTTTCAGTCAATTTCAGAATTCTGATACGACGGTGGTTTGCTCGGCCTGGTCATTTTCGGCCAGTTTTGGCTGATTTCGATCGGTTTTATATCCATTCCTGCAAGAAAATACGTTAGGGAGCTTTGATTGGCCGAAAAAAGTCAAAAAATAAAAACTTACCAGCGGTGGAATTTTCCGATGCGGCGACTCCACCGGTTCACCTTCGCTGCTGGGTTTTTTTTCTTCGGTCAACTTGTAGAAAATAGAATGATGAACACAATGGTGAAAAAATTGTACAAAACGGAAAACAGAAAGGGGCTCATCGGAGGCGATTTCGAGTTTTGGCCGTGGTAGTAGTATTGGGCTTTACTTACAGTTTTCGGCTCATTTGTTGTTCTTTTTACTCCAATTTGGTCATGGAGGTGTTCGGAATCAAATTTTGAGAAGATAGGAGAATTTTTTTTATCTTTTTTGGCAGTTGGAGTTAGCTATGGTGTGACGGGCGGCGATAGGAGGCCAGCGACTAAGGTTTAAATTCGGTGTGATGTCCCCTAAATCCTGACCGTTCATTGCGTTTGATTTCGACTGTCCGATCGCATTTAAAAAGGAAATGAATCTAGATCATTCATCGCGATTTTGATCTCGACTGTATGATCGCGTTTAAAGAGAAAATGAATCTGGACCATTCATCGCGTTTAATCACAACCGTCCGATCGCGCCTGAGGAGGGAATGGATCCGGACCGTCCACGGGTGGGAATGCATATGGGCCGTCCGATCGCGGGCACGCGGATTGCCAGCGTGGCCTCTCGCGTGGCACCAAGTCAGCATGTCTTGGCATGCGGCACGCTTCGGTTCGTCGGGGCTGCTGACTGAGCGGTATTACATGACACAATTTTTTCTAATTGCGTTTTGATCCTCAGTTTCTAATTTTTCTTTCAAAAATACCATCTGAACACCAAATTTTCACCCTTTTTTTTAAAAAAATTATTTTCAATTTCATCATCAACATTTTTATTTCCTAATTTTACATTAAACAAAATTTATAAATTTAAAAATTATATTTTTATACATTTTTTTAAACTTTAAAATTAATCCTAGTCCAAATTTCGGGCTCGGGTATTATAACTCTTTCTCCCTTAAAAGAAATTTGATCCTTCAAATTTGTCTCTCTCTCACTCAATCAAACAGTTGGGAATACTGGGATCTGAAGTCTTATTTTAGTACTCATGTGGTCTCTTTCTATGTGTAGTTCTGTCATAGCACCTTAACAAAGGAAATTTCTCGGTTGCAGATTATCCTGCTCTTTCGGTCCACAATACTTATCGGTACCTTCTCATAGGACAGATCCTCCTGAAGTGAAAGGGACTTGTGGGCCAAGATGTGAGAGAGGTTCGAGTTGTACTTAGGTAACATGGACACATGAAACACATTATGGATTTTGGATAGTTCTGGAGGTAGTACAGTTTGTAGGTGGCGGTGTCAATTCTGTCTACGATTTCAAATGGCCCAATAAACCGAAAATTTAGTTTCTCCGTCTTGTCAAACCTACTGATTCCCTTAAAAGAAGTGACCTTATGAAATACTTGATCATTTTTCTCAAATTTCAAATCCCTCCTTCGAGTATCCGCATAACTCTTCCGCCTGCTCTGAGCTGTCTGGATGTTCTTGCTGATCTTAACTATTTTGGTTGTAGTCTCCTCTACAAAATCTGGGTTGAATAATTTTTTCTACTAAGTGTGTCAGCTACCACGTTGTCATTGCCTGGGTGATACAAGATGTTATAATCGTAATTCTTGAGGAGTTCTATCCATCGTATCTAACGCATGTTGAGATTCTTTTTGAGTGAATATGTGTTTCAAGCTCTTGTGATCGATATAGATCTTAAAAGTCTACCCATACAAGTAATGGTGCCAAGTCTTTAAGGTGTGGATAATCGCGGCAAGTTCTAAGTCATGGGTGGGGTAATTTTTTTCATGACTCTTCAACTGCTTGGATCCATAGGTTATAACTTTCTCATGCTGCATCAGAACACAACCCAACCCCAGGTAGGAGGCATCACTATAAACTGTATGTTTACCTGTCCCACTCAGCAAGACCAACACAGGTGCAGTAGTCAATTATTTCTTTAGTTCTGAAAAACTCTTTTCACAGTTCTCCTTCCACTCAAACTTGACGTTCTTCTTTGTGAGCTGAGTCAAATGAGCAGTTAGGATAGAAAATTCTTCCACAAACCTGCGGTAATAATCTGTAATCCTCAGAAAGTTATGAATATCCTTAACCGAAGTCAATTTTTTCTAGTTAAGCACTGCCTCAACTTTTTCAGGGTTTACTGACACTCCATCCCTTGATATGATGTGCCCCATGAAGGTAGTGTGCTTGAGCCAGAACTCACAATTACTCAACTTTGCAAACAACTTCTTTTCTTTGAGAACCTGCAAAATTTGAGTCAGATGGTGAACGTGTTCTTTTTTAAATAGATTAGGATATCATTGATAAATACAATGACGAACTAATCCAGGAATTATCTAAAAACCCTATTCATTAAATTTATGAAGATGGCTAGTGCGTTGGTTAGTTCAAATGACATGACTAGGAACTCATAGTGTCCGTACCTGTTTTCAAAAGCTATTTTGGGAATGTCTTTTGCCGTAATCTTTATCTAATGGTAACCTTAATGCAGGTCTATTTTGGAGAAGATCTGGATACCCTACAACTGATCAAAAAGGTCATCGATCTTGGGAAGGGAGTACTTGTTCTTGATCGTGACCTTGTTCAGTCCTTTGTAGTCAATACATAACCTTAATGTCCCATCCTCATTCCTTGTAAATGTGACTCTAGCATCTCATGGGGACACACTATGTCGGATGAATCCACTATCCTGCAATTCATTGATCTGTTTCCTCAGCTCCTTTATCTCAACACGACTCATACAGTAAGGGGCAACCGAAATAGGCTGGGTGTTTAGCTGAATATCTATGATGAATTCAACTCCTCTGTCCACTGACAGTCTGGGTAGTTCATCTGGGAACACATATGGGAAATCTCGAACTACCGAAATCTCTCGAATACAATTTTTTTTCTTAGGTTTGCCTTGTATCATATTTGGGTTAGCTTTTGTATCTTACTAAGTGAGGTTGTAAGCCCTGTCCTAGATAAGAGGTCTAGCCTAGTTCTGATTTCTTGGGCACTCTCTCGTGTAATGTTGGGTACTCCCACATATACGGCAAATATTGTTGATACGGTAGCAGAGTCGATCCCCATGATTCTTGCCACAGTGCTGGTAAGTCCCACTGTATTCTATTGTCGGAATCTAAGGAGGAGTGTGAGTCAATAGCCTAGGTATCTTATTTTATTGAACAAGTGTAGTGGGTGCTGGTCTGCGGTGTGAAACCGAGGGTCTGAGGTTCCTTACTGCTGGAAAAAAAAATGTGAAGGTTCATCTCAACTAACTGTGCCTTGGCCAGATCGACCAAGTAAGTACTGAGCTCGAACACATACAACTGTTGTCTAATCTCATGACAGAGGCCCTACTCGAACTTTCTTACATTTCTACCTTCATCCATCATACTCTCATGGGAATACTGACCAAACTTTAAGAACTTTCGGACATATTCTGACACCATTATATCACCCTGGATCAGGTGTGTAAACTCCCTTTCCTTCATATGTTGGAGATGCTCTGGAAGGTACTCTGTATTGAAAGCCATCAAAAATTGTTCTCAAGTGACTGGAACGGGCAGGGTGGCCAGCGGCCTGCCTCTCCCACCAGCATGTAGGTGACAAGTATGACTCTCTGTTCGGGAATTATCCTAAGAGTAATGAAGGCTTTCTTCGTCTCAGCTAATTAGTATTTGAATTTTTCAAAAAAGGATGCCCCTACAAAAACAGATTAGATGTCCTACTACCCCTGAACAATTATTCAACATTATCAACTAATCGTCGTCCTCATACCCCGTTCGGTATGAGCGCCAAGAATATCATCCTTCAATATCTCATTCGTTATGAAAGTGAAATGGGTCGTCCCCATACCCCGTCCAGTATAAGTGCCAAAAATACAAATTCTCGATACTCCATCCGATATGAGGTGACATTTATGGTTAGGTTCCCTATGTATTCGGTTCGTCCATTATTTCTCAGAATATGCAGTAAGACTACCATCTATTCATTCACTTAACTAATCAATTTTTCGTTTATATTTAATTTTTAGTTTCACAATTTAACCGTAAATCAATGCAAGACAAACAATACATGCATCAAGGAAACACAACTGAATCATTTTACCAATTCTAGTATATTATCATGCATTTAAGGCTATAAAATCAAACTATCAGTTAAACGGAATAAACAATAATAAATAATCAGTTTCGACTCCATTAATAACCTGTAATTAATTCTTGAAAATTTCTAAATTATGTAAAATACTGTATTATTGATAATTAAACTTCAATTTTATAATAAGAAATAAGGTGAAGGATTCTTATCCGAATCAATGTAAAAAATACTAAATTTTCTACTATGCCTACTGGCGGTTCCTAGATTTCCTGAATTTTTCTGTAGAGATTAAAACACATTCTACGTACCTAAAAATACCCCAAAAACTCTAAATCAATGTTAAAAAAATTTTTTGAACAATTTTAAAATTCTGGCACGGCAGCACCGCCGTGCTCCGACGACAACACTGTCGCCCACGGCAGCGGTTTGCCTAGGCCTGACCGTTTTTAGTCAGTTTTGGCTGATTTCGGCCGATTTTATACAATCACTGCGAGAAAACACGTTAGGGGGTATCGGTTGGCCGAAAAAAATCAAAAAATAAAAACTTACTGACGTCAGAACTTTCCTGTGCGGCAGTTCCGCCGGCTCACCTTCGCGGCTAGATGTTTTTCTTCGGTCAACCTGTAGAAAACAAAATTGTGAAAAAATTGCACGAAACGAGAAATGAGAATGGGCTCATTGGAGGCAATTTTGCACGCGGCGGTACCGCCAGGTTTTACCCACAGTTTCTGGCTCATTCACCGTATATTTTGCTCCGATTTGATCATGGAGGTATTCGAAATCAAATTCCGAGCGCATAGGAGAACTTTTTTTACTTTTGTTGGCAGTCGGAGGTGGCTTTAGTGCGGCGGCAAGCGGCGGTCGGCTCCCTTCTCCAGCGACTGGTTCTTTTTCTCCAGCGAGAGGCTGGTAGCTAAGGTTTGGCTTCAGTGTGATGCGAGATATTTATATATGTCTCCCTTAAATCTAGAACGTTCATTGCGTTTGATCTCGACTGTTCGATCGCATTTAAAGAAAAAAAAATATGGACCGTTCATTGCGATTTGATCTCGACCGTACGATCGTGTTTAAAGATAGAACGAATCTGAACCGTTCATCAATTTTAATTGCGACCGTCCAATCGTGCTTGAGGAGGGAACGGATTAGGACCTTCTACGCGCGGGAACGCATCTGGGCCGTTCGATCGCGGGCACGCGGATTGCCTGCGTGGCACTGAGTGAGTGTGCCTTGTCACGCGACACACTTCGGTTCGTCGGGGCTGCTTACTGAACGGGCCTATGTGGTGCAATTTTTCTTAATTGTATTTTGACCCTTAATTTCTAATTTTTCTTTTAAAAATATCATCGGAACCAAATTTTCACCCATTTTTCTCAAAATTATTTTTAATTTCATCCTCCACCTATTTTTTTTCTAATTTTACATTAAACAAAATTTATAAATTATATTTTTATATTTTTTTAAACTTTAAAATTAGTCTCGGACCAAATTTCGAGACCAAATATTACACTACATATATGGATTCTGAAGACAGTAATTTTTGGTTGAAATGAGGGGTCTGCTGTAGTGATCATGCACTTTTACTTAGTTGTCATAGAGCAATAAGGTTGGTAATCTACTAAGCGGCATTGCCATTAGCCAAAGTGCACAAATTTTATTAGTGAAAAAGGAGGTTTACCCTCAAAGATGAAGCAGTTACGTAGAATTTTAAATGTTACTCACAGACAGGATATTCATGAACTTGTACAACAACTATAACAACTTGGAATATATTTGGTGTCAGGAACAAAATTGAAGAGTTTAAAGAATTGACTGGCAGAGTGACAAGTATTTTATAAGTAAAGAATGATAGGAATGTCTTGCAGTAAAATCTGAAGAAGGCATAAGTAATTGTTTTAGCAGATGCAAGGTAACTTATAGGTTAGAAAAGAAATACACATTGAAAGTTCAACAAAGATCAAATTGTTGACTTCCAATTTATGGGGGTGATCTGACTTGGTTGAATGAGCATCAATCTGTTTAAAGCTCATGCTTAGTTGACAGGTACACTACTATCTTCGATTTCAAAGAAATCTCTGTTATGGAGGCTAGAAATACATCTTCATGCCCTATATGACCTGGTAGAAGGCTCGTATACATGTGTGTATTGACATATTATTGTTAACATGTAAGGGTGTAAATTTCATCAGCACAGGAACTGATTCAATTTTGGACTTCTGGAGCCATTGTTGGTGATTCAAGCAATTGAGGAGGTTTTAGTTGTATCTTGTGATCTAGTATTGGTCGATCTAGTCACCATGATCAACTTTTACTAAGACTCTGACATATTCTGTAATACTCCAAAATAAATTATATGTAATTTAAAATTTATAAATATAATTTTTATAATTTATTTTTTATCTAATTTAGAGTAAAAATGAAATAAAATTTGATTGAGAATTAAATTAAAAATAATTTTGAAAAAAAGGAGTGAAAAATTGGGTTCTGGGAGTATTTTTAAAAGAAAAATTAGAAAATAGGAGCCAAAATGCAATTTTAGGAAGTTTCGCAATGTCAGATGTCCGTTTAGCAGGCCCGGTGAATCACAACGTGTCGCGTGGCAGCGAACGCTGATGCGGTGTCACGCGGACGATCTGCATACCCGCAATCAAACAGCCCAGATCCATTCCCGCGCACACGGATAGTCCAGATGCGTTCCCTCCCCAAACTCGATGGGACAGTTAGATTTGAACGCGATCGAAAAGTCTAGAGTGGATCGCGATGGACGGTCCAGATTAGATCGCGATAAACGATCTATATTCATTCCCTATTTAATCACGATCGGATGGTCTAAATCAAACACGATGGACAACCTAGATAAAAAACGGACATATATAAATAGCGCTCATCCACACCAAACCTTAACCCTAGCATCTGAACCCCCTCACCGGAGAAGAAGATCTGGTCGCTGGAAGGACACCGCATTGGAGCTTTTTCCGACAGCCAAAAAAAGTAATTTTTTTTTTGCTTGAAATTCAATTTTAAACACACCCATGGTCAAATTGGAGCAAAAAGACAGATTAATTGGCCGAAAAACGCTGGCAAAGTCCGGCGGCATTGCCGCAGGGAATTTCACAAAACACATCCGATGAGGCCCTTCTTGGTTCCCGTTATGTGCAATTTTTCTACCATTGTGATCATCGTATCCTTTTCTACAGGTTGACCGAAGCAAAACACCCAACTGCAACGTGACTTGGAGGAGTTGACGCACTAGAGACCTCTGCCGCTGGTGAGTTTTGATTTTTTGTATTTTTTAAGCCAACCGAGACTCTTTAACGTATTTTCTCACAGAGATCGATGTAGAATTGGCCGAAAGCAGCTGATCTGAGGTGGATCACCCGCGATGGCACCGTCGCCGGAGCACGGTAGAGCTGCCGTGCCAGATTTTTAAAATTGGCCAAGTGGGCCCCGGGATTGATTTTGAGTTTGTTTGGGATATTTGTAGGTACTATTAGCGCGGTTTAATTCTCGAAAAAAATTTTAGGGAACCCGGGAATCGTCTGTAAGCACAATCGAACAGTTTTGCTTTTCGAACATCAAATCGAGTAAGGATCCCTCACCTTATTCGCTATCATAGAATTGAAGTTTAAATAAATAATAATATAGTATTTTGTACGAATTTAATAAATGTATATAATTAATTACGGATTGCTAATGGAGCCAAAATCGAAAATTGTTCTCTATTGATTTCTGTTGATTTATTGTACAGTTTAAAGGCATGATAGTATATGATTTATCAATTTTATGGTTTGAATGCATGTATTACTGCCTTACGTGATCACCGTTTAGTTGGAAAATTGAGATATGCTTGTATTCCCTAATACATGTTTGTTTGTTTGTGTGATTATGGTTAATTTGGAAAATAGATACTAACGAAAAACGAGAAAGTTGTGTGAAAAAATGAATAGATAAAGACGACAGCCTTACTAGATATCTTGGGATATGGTGGACGAACTTGGTATATAAGGAACCCTACCGTGAACGTTGTCTCATATCGGACAGGGTAGGAAGACATGATAATTTGACACTCATACCGGACGGGGTTTGGGGACGGCCCGCTTCACCCTCATACCGGACGTGGTATTGAGATTTAATAATTTGGCTCTCATATTGGACGGGGAATGGGAACAGCCCGTTAGTTGAAAATGTTGAAAAATGGTTCACGCTTAGTGGGGACATATCCCTATGGACCCCCATAAATACCAGTAGGCTGATAAATGAGAAAGTTATTGTTCCGACTGATTGAATATGAAATTATGATACTGTTTATGTTATTAACTTTGTAGGTCGGTTTTGAAAATCTCGTTACGGTAAGCATGCGACAAATGATTTTATTTATGATAAATGAATTTTAGTTAAATTAAGTGCTCTATTAGTGTTTTAATTTTATACAAATCTTTATTTATGTGTCGGTGATATAGTGTGATATCCTTACTGGGTTAGCATAACTCATCCCTTATTTAACCATTTCAGATCAAGAGTACCAAGTTCCAGAACCCGATCTGCAGGAAGATTACGAGTAGATGGTAAATTTTTTTTTTTCTGTTTATTTCCTTATTCTTATGCTTCTTTCAAAAGAGCGAACTCTTTAACGCTGTTTGGTATTTTGAGTTATTTGTGTAAGAAATGTAAATTCTGAACATTTATTACGTTTCCGTACTTTAATTGTCTTTTATTTTCTTTTGATATTTTCGGAGTCGTTACATATTCAATGACAATAGGATTATCCCTACAAAAGCAGGTTATTTTGTTCATTTAAGTAGTGGGCAAATCATTCTGTGTTATTTATTCAAATTAAATAAGAATAACAGAATTTTCAGTAATTCTCAAGTATTGTTTTTCCTTGTACCTTCATGTAGAACCTAAGAAATAAATCTCTAGAAGTCTCTCCAAACATGATAAGAGTTCTTAACCTGGAACTTTAGTACCATGTAGGGGAGATAATTTTGTAAATAGATATGGCTAAAATGCAAATAATCCATGCTTGAATGAAAGAACTCTGGTGTTGCATGGATTGTCATTAGGCTTTCTCGGTGCAGGTTAGGTGGAAGGCGGAGAAGATCTCATTTCAGAGTAGTTATTCCAAAGAATATTGAATTATTTCACACCAGAATGATTTAACTCCTTCACATAGTGAAGAAACTTTAATCCCCATATGATTCTCATGGCAGGAGTGTCTCTACCGCAATAGGTTCTTAACTCTTTTTGAGTCAGAAGTCTAGCAATCTTTATCTGATATGAGATCTTTTTCTTAACCAAGTTATTGACTAGCCCCATGTTTTTTTAAGCAAAAGATTCGGACAGCTCAACCACTGCTGAAATCATGATATATTATGTTAATTTAAAATGAGACCGCTGTATCAGTTTCAAATAAAACAGTAGTAGGGAAATACAGAATGGTACCAACATAGAAGGTTCATTGATTATTGTAAGATCAACTAAAATTATTGAGGTGGCATTTTGTTCTTTGGTCGTACGTTCCTTTCAAAGATTGTGGATTGGCTTTCACATAATTTAGAAATAATAAAGCATAGACCTTTTCAATGCCTTGTCTTATTTTTCTTTCTGCCTTTCTGTCAAGATTATTATACATACTTGCCGTCTCCTGTTGGGTAGCTGCAACTGAAGAAACCAAGAACAAGAAAACCAAACACGCAGAAAGTGGAAGCAGGATAAGGAAGAATTGAAGCTATGTGCGGCTGCTGCGGAGACGATTGTGAATGCCGGCCTTTAGGCTTTCTGTTAGGCCTGCCCTTCGCCTTCCTCTCCCTCCTCATCTCCCTCATCGGAGTAGTCGTCTGGATTGTAGGGTCAGTGACTTACACCCCTCTTTCCTTCTTATCTATTGCTATTAATTTCTCGAGGTTGATGGTTGGGAAAATTTTACTGATTTGGGTTATTTGCAAAATTAAAATTATCACTACTCTAAAACTTGAATTCCTCAAACAATTGAGATGCAATTCCTATCTTGGGAGAAATTAAATTTGCACAATCAAATTTTTTTTTTTTTTTTTGTATGATTAATGTTTATCTTTGACTCCAACTATACTTGTACGGTGATGCAGGCTGGTGTTGACTTGTATATGTCCATGTTGCTTGTGTGTGACAATCCTAGTTGAGTTTGCACTTGGGTTGATCAAGGCTCCAATTCTGATCATGAAGTGGTTCACCTCTAAAATCCCTTGTTAGAATTCAAATCATATTTGATTCAATACCTACCCATCTGCTAATTATTCATCTTCCCATTATATAATCATGTGTTTTGTTTTTTTAATTCTTTGACCAATGGTACATGGTTGTTGATTGGAGTTTAGGTCACATAACATGTTCTGTTTGTTCTTTATGGACCTATTTTTAATTTCAATTATTTACTTATTCAATGTTCTTCTTTTCCTTTCATGGAGTATTTTGTCTCGGTAAAATTTATTTTTTTTCAAAGAAAAAAATGAAAAAAAACTTTGTACTTTAAGTTCAAAACCAGTTAATACTGTGACAAGTTTATTTAATTTGATCATCAATTTTTTTTATTTTTTTTAAAATCAAAACTAAGTATTTTGTACATTAGGTCTCAGAAAATTACTTATTTTTCTAGCCCTTTTTCTATCATTACAGATCTACCTTGTGTCTCCAGCTTCTTATTTCCACTCAGTGTAGAAAGAAAAAAATTTGAACTTCCTTCTTGTTACTCGGTTATTTTCAATCACTAAAATTGATACAAGATGAAATCGCAAATAAATTTACTTAATCTCGTTTAAATTTACTTAAAATTTAGTAAGGTTTCACTCGAATCCATATGTTAAAAACAAAAATTCTTAAAATTCACCGAAAAAATCTAACTCTTAGTGTGAGAAAATATGGTAAATATATTCAATCCATGTGCAACAAAATTCAAAAAACTTACATATCTCATATGTATGCATAAACATATCATGGGACAATATTTAAACATTAATAAATACAAAACCCTAAACATATTAGATTTGTATGATTTAAGCATCTAACTTCATGGAATGTGATCTCCTCAATCATATTAAAAGGCTTATATAGATTAATAGGTAGTTCGAATGGAAAAGGCAAAAACCAAAAATCCCAAAAAGACAAACGTTGGCCTTAATTAGGGTTTCTTATAGTTTTCTTGCCCCTTTTTTCTTAGGTCTTCTTTTGTGCTTTCTATAAAAGTAAATTTATCTTAAATAGACTAATATCATAGTCTCTTTAATTTGTCTTACACGATCTAAAAAAAAATTTAACTGAATTTTTAAATAATATTTTTTTCTTAAGTAATTTTTACTTTATGAATTAAAAATACTATTAAAAGTTTATTGAGCGGTATTTTATAAGAAAAGTAAGAGAATATTGGATTATAATAAGTGAAAAAAATTTACACATATAACCCACATGGTTGATTGGCTTTGGAAAGAAGAATCGTGATTAGAACCATGCGATAAAGACCCTTCTTCCTATTTACTTTCTCTCTCAATGTATTTTATGTATTTAAGTATATGTTAATTTTATTTTTTAATTCAGATTAAATGATTAATTAACTTATCATATAAACTTGGCAATAAGATCACTTAACTATCATTTAATTAAAATTAAACAAAATTTGTTAAAGTTGATGGACAAATTAGTTTAATTTATTATAGATTTTGCGACAACCAAAATCAAAGATGATTTTTACAACAATCGTTAATCATTAGTAATTCTCCAGTGCGAATTTCATTACAAAATCTCGCGTCAAATTCATGTACAAATTTGTTATGCAATTCGTAATTGACAGATCATGTTGTTAAATTTGTGATGCAAATTCATGATCCCTAGGTTTGCTTGATAGAAATTAATTAGGTTGAAGTGTATGTGACATTTGGTTACTAGATCGCATAACACACATGATATATCATGTTGCAAAGTATAGGGATCATTTCCTTACTCTCTTTCTCTCCAAGTTTGTTGGAGTATTTTCAGAGAGAGATATATTATAAGAGATATTAATGTCGACTTTTTCTGAGTAATTTTCACGTGAAACTTTGTAAACATGGTGCCTACTCACATTTATAAGTTTTATATTATGATCGACAATTACATTTTTACGGTACGTGAATAACTATAAGTTCTAATACAAAAATATGATATAATAAATCACTATGATGAACTCAAATTTAAAAATTAATTTATACTACTATTATTATAAAAAAAATTTAGTTGATAAAAATATAATCTTTTATAAAAAAAGTTTATTATGATCATTAATTCAACTAATAATAATTACTATTGATAAATTTAATATATTTCAATCTAAATTAAATCATATCAACGCTTTAAAATTTAAAAAATTAAATCGATTGTGTATAAAATTATTTCTTAATAGATTTTTATATATAGTGAGCATATAGGTCTAACCAAAAGATAAAATTTAAAATAAAATAAAAAATAATTTTTATAATTTAAAAGTGAATAATAAATTAAAAAATTAAGAACTAAACACGTAATACATAAATATATATATGTAAATAATTTGTTCCTCGATTATGAAAATATATATATAAGTCAATTTGTCAACATCAGTTTATGGGCATGATTTCCCAAAAATTCCAGGCAGCAAGCTCAGCTTATTGGCGCGAAAACATGGAAGGAAAATATTATTCATTATGAAATTTCAGCGGTTTGACGCAAATCCGTAAATGTGGAATCAGAAGCTTCTCTAAAATTTCTTTAACCGACTAAAAACAAAACCAACCGATAATCGCCCATGTATCTTTTTCTTTCTTCTTTTTCCCCTCAATCAAGTTCAACATTGAAAAAATCAAATGTAAAAAGTATTTTTTTATATATATATATATATATATTGAAGAATTAAATATGATATTTAGAATTTTGACCGAAAGATTGAAAATTTAAACATGAATAATTAAGGAAATCTTATCTTTTTATATTTTCTGTATAATATCTAAACCCTTTGAAGTGGGTTTTGGCGATCACCTGAAATTGACGTAGAAATGGATAATTGAGAAATTCGAGAAATTCGAGAATGAATGCTTACAAAAACGTGCATGTTTACACAGAGAACATAAATGGAGAGACGAGAATATATATATATATATATATATATATATATATAAGAAATATTCAAAACAAAACAAAACCAATCTCTGGTTTCTGAATATTCCTACACTGCACTAAAACCAGCAACAAAACCACTCATCTCCCCCCCCCCCCCCCCCCTCATAGCAACTATTAATAATACTTGTTTATTTCTCTATTTGGAAGCTTTACACTTCACCTTCCATCTTTCTCCCTTTTCCATATTTAATTTAAACCCTACAAACCAGCCCATTGTTAAGCCAAAACATTCTTCTCCATCTCCTTCTTCCTATATTAACCCCCATCGTTGATTCCCACCACACCCATATCACATTAAGCACATTTTTTCAGTCCGTATTAATGGAAGCAGGTAATAGGATCGGCTCAACCGCTCACCCAAGCTCCGCGCCGGCACCGGTACCGGGCCGCTCCTGCAGTGGCACACTTGGGCGCCACCTGGCTCGACGGCTGGTGGAGGTTGGGGTAAACGATGTCTTCTCTGTGCCGGGTGATTTCAATTTAACGCTTTTGGACCACCTGATCGCCGAGCCACAGCTGAATCTGATCGGCTGCTGTAACGAGCTGAACGCCGGATACGCCGCCGATGGGTATGCGCGTGCCAGGGGAGTTGGAGCCTGTGTAGTGACTTTCACTGTTGGCGGGCTCAGTGTGCTGAACGCCATTGCTGGGGCTTACAGCGAGAATTTGCCTGTGATTTGTATCGTCGGTGGCCCGAATTCAAACGATTATGGGACTAATCGGATCTTGCATCACACCATTGGTTTGCCTGATTTTACTCAAGAACTCAGGTGCTTCCAAACTGTTACTTGTGCCCAGGTGAGTTTAACCATTTTCAATCCTGTCTACATGTTTTTTCTATTGGGTATTTGTTTTTCTTAGTTTTCTTGGTTACCCTTACCCTATTGCTTGATTGATTTATATATAAGCATAACATGTGTATTTATGCTGTTTGATTATATGCATATATAAAAGGTGGAGGCTGTAGTTGACTAGGAATGCTGTTGTGTTTAATGTGGTTTGGTGATGCAGGCAGTGGTGAATAACTTGGATGATGCTCATGAGCTCATAGATACTGCAATTTCTACTGCTTTGAAGGAAAGCAAGCCAGTCTATATAAGTATAAGCTGTAATTTGCCTGGAATTCCCCATCCAACTTTCATTAGGGATCCAGTCCCCTTCTTTCTTGCACCCAAGTATGGTTTCCATCTCACTATTTGCTTTTTTTTTTTTTATTGCCTTTTTATTTTGGGTTCCTTATTTTGTAAGCCTTTCATGATTTTAGATACTATTTGGTTGGCTAAATATGAAAGATGGAGCTGAATTATAGGTTTGGTATAAAATCCAGGGGAATTAAGAGAGTTTAATGATATAAATGTTTTGGCTCGTCAAATTTCTTATCCCTTTTAATGTTTAGTTTCTTTAACATCCACAACCAGAAGTTGTTTTACTAGACTTTCCTAAATTTATATGCAGGGTAAGCAATCAATTAGGACTGGAAGCAGCTGTAGAAGCAGCTGCTGAGTTTTTGAACAAAGCTGTGAAGCCAGTTCTTGTGGGTGGACCAAAGTTGAGGGTAGCAAAAGCACAAGAAGCTTTCGTTGGGCTCGCTGATGTCTGTGGATATCCAGTAGCTGTCATGCCATCAGGGAAGGGATTGGTCCCAGAGCATCATCACCAGTTCATTGGGACCTATTGGGGTGCTGTTAGCACCAGCTTTTGTGGGGAGATTGTGGAATCTGCTGATGCATATCTCTTTGCTGGCTCCATCTTCAATGATTATAGTTCTGTTGGGTATTCTTTGCTGATCAAGAAGGAGAAATCAATCATAGTGCAACCGAATCGTGTGACTATAGGAAATGGTCCTTCGTTTGGCTGGGTATTCATGGCGGATTTCTTAAGTGCATTAGCCAAGAAGCTAAAGAAAAACACCACAGCTCTTGAGAACTACCGTAGGATCTTTGTGCCCCCTGGAATCCCTCTGGAGTTTAACAAAGATGAGCCTCTTAGAGTAAATGTTCTCTTCAAGCACATTCAGGTAGTCACCTAAAGCACAGTTTTTGAAACTTCCATTTTCATACAGTTAGTCCATTGTCGTTGAATTTTACTGAAGACACCCTATCCAAATAATAAAGCAATTGAACTAACAGATATTTTGATTGGCTTGACTTTCAGATTTTAGCCTGCTTGATTGCCTTCCACATTATTCTTTCACCTATTTGTTCATCTTTCTTTGTTGTTCATTTTAAGTTTGGGTAAAAAGCTTCCATGTCTAAGTAACATTGAAGGCATAAGAAGGGTCCTTAAGTTTTAAGTTCTTAAGGTCCAAAAAACTTAAGCCACCTAAACAGCATGGAAGTTCAGTGCATAAGATGGATAATACATGGATATATAGCAACATCAGTTGTTATTTTTCTTAATTTTAAAATGCCCCGCTGTTCGTGTGCTTTCATCTATTGGATTCCTTCATATTCTTGTCTCTCAATTTCATTTGTTGAACTTAATGAACAGGAGATGCTAAGTACTGAAACTGCAGTAATTGCTGAAACTGGGGACTCCTGGTTCAACTGCCAGAAACTCCGCCTTCCTGAGAACTGTGGGTAAGAAAAAAGAAATTTTATATGAATATTCTAATACAGCTTCTACTTCAGCTTCTACTTGTTTCTTTATTAGCAGTCTCCAAACCATCTATCATCAATTGATGTTAGGTATGAATTCCAAATGCAATACGGATCTATTGGTTGGTCAGTCGGTGCAACTCTTGGATATGCTCAGGGTGCCAAAGACAAGCGTGTTATTGCTTGCATTGGTGATGGAAGTTTCCAGGTTTGTGAATTTATCCATTCTTACAGTTAGTAGCTTGTGACTCATTTTTGTTAAGTACCCAGAAAATGCACCATGACATCAGAGGAAATTCAATTGCCAGTCAAAAACAAATACAGTTGGCTACCTGTCAAAGTTTCAAAAACACATATAGCTTTCTCTATAGCAGTTGTTTTCCTTTTTCCTTGTAAGAAATTGGTTAGATATTGAGATAAGGAGTTCGTGTTAAGAAGCTGGAGTCTTTGTAAATATATTTATTAATAGATTTTCATACTGCTATCTAACCATATTACACTTCTCAGGTAACAGCTCAGGATGTTTCAACAATGATCCGCTGTATGCAAAAAAGTATTATATTCCTCATCAACAATGGAGGTTATACAATTGAAGTAGAGATTCATGATGGCCCCTACAATGTGATTAAAAACTGGGACTATACCAGCTTCGTTAATGCCATCCACAATGGTGAAGGCAAATGCTGGACTGCAAAGGTGAGAACAAGTAGGAATATAATCTAATTTCCAACTTACAGGCGAATCTCGCTCATAATTGGTCAACTTCTCTTCCTAAAGATCCTTTGTCATATATGTTTTGCGCATTTCATTAAATAAGAGTGTGTTCTGATCTCTGAGTTGGTAATGGAGTAGAATGAATGATTTAGCTGCAAAATACAGGTACGTACACAGGATGAACTGGAAAAAGCAATAGCAACTGCAACAGGATCAGAAAAGGATTCCTTATGTTTCATTGAAGTTATTGTGCACAAGGATGATACGAGCAAAGAGCTGCTGGAATGGGGGTCGCGAGTCTCATCTGCCAACAGTCGTCCTCCAAATCCTCAATAGTATTGTTCAGCTTTTCTGTATGCTTTAAATCAAGGGACAGTTAATCAAGGTTTTAAACAAGAAGGAAGAGGAAAAAACAAAGAGAGAGAAACAGAAAAACAATGCAGGCCTCCTAATTCTGTATGTTATGATGTACTTGTGTCTTCACTTTTTTATCTGTTGTACATAGATGATGAATAAGCTGCTATTTGAGAAGAGATGTAGCGAGTTGTGAATTAGCATTTTTCCTGTCAATAAAGAGGGCATTTGAACAGTGACTGACATGAGCTGAGGATGACTGTTTTCATGAAAAGTCTATCATTAGGATAGATACTTTTTATCATAATTTTAATAATAATAATAGTAAGAAAGTTTATTAAACTCAAGCATTCAATGTTCGGCAACTTTTTCTTTAAAAAATAAATTTTTCATTTTTCCAACTGAGCTAAGCTCTTGATGAACGCCGGCCTTAATCTGATGGGTTATATCAGAACTGTCCTATGGAGAGACTCAAGTTCAATTGTCATGCCATGAGAGTAGATTCATTTGAGAAAACCTACAAACTATAGATGCAAGATTTACAAACCAATAACTATGCACTTGAATACCCACTCAATGACACGAACTCTATAATTTGAAAGCTGAACTTACACATTTGTTACTGCTTCGATCTCATGCTTGCTAGACAACAGCCACTATGCCAAAAGCAAGCACGACAATAGCCAATATGCCAAAAGTCAGTGGAACTCGTGGGTATGTTTTACCCTATTCATGCTGGATTTTCATTGTATTGGGCCACAGCTATGTTGCTTTACATGCGTTTCATATAAAATGCAAAGAGGTGAGAAAATCCTGATTCATCAAAAGATCAGCGGGACTTACAACTGATACTCATGCAAAGACTCCATATCCCGTTCAACATCTCCACATGCACAAAGAACTGTTGCATGGATGTAATCATCCACTTTGATTCCTTCTGCTTCCATCCGGTACAAGAGCTTCAAAGCCTCTCGGCAGAGCCCATTCCTCACATAACCCATGATCATAGCCTTCCAAGAAACTAGATTGTGTTCAGGCATACTATCAAAAACTTGAAATGCCTCAGACACAAACCCACACTTTGCATACATATGAATTAAAGCACTGCCCACATACACATTTGATAATGCAGGAATCTTGTTTGCAAAGGAGTGAATCAACCTGCCTGCGGAAAGATCTTCAAGATTTGCACATGCTTTTAGAGCTGATGAATAAGTGAAAGAGTTAGGCTTTACACCTTCATCCATCATTTCCTTCAAGAACTCAAGAGCTTCAGACTCATGTCCAAGATTTGCACAGCCAGAAATCATGGCAGTCCATGAAACAACATCTCTAAGTGCCATTTGTTGAAGCACCTTAGAGGCAATATGGTACTCGCCACATTTGCAGTACAGCCATACCAATGTACTTCCTATATAGATATTTGATTGGACAGAATTCTTGATTATTTGTGCATGAAGTTCCCTCCCCTTTGATAAAGCTCCTATGGAGCCACAAGCCCTTAGGATGCTCACAATGGTCAAGTTGTTCACAATTATATGTCTTCTCTTCATTGTTCGAAAGAGGCTAATAGCTTCCTCACCCAGCTCTTTCCTAGAATATCCAGCTATGATCGAAGTCCATGTAACCGTGTTTCTTTTACTCATTGCATCAAATACTCTTCTAGAGTCCAGAATCTCCCCACATTTTGCATACATGTCCACTAAAGAAGTCCCAGTAAAGACATCATTCTTAATCACGTTCTTAATTATGGCTCCATGTATTTGTTTCCCAAGTTTTAATGCCTTCTTCTCTCCACAAGCCTTCAAGACGCTACATGCCGTAAACTCGTTAGGCGAAAACCCATCATCTAACATCCGTGCAAACATTGAGAACACCTCATCGCTATACCCCTGTTGCGAGCAAGCAGCTATCATAGTTGTCCAGCAAACCACATCACGTTCTGGCATCCTATTAAATGAGCAAAAGGCACTTGATAATTCACCACATTGCGCATAGAAATAAACAATAGCACTATCTACAAACAAGTTCTTCAGATTCCTCTTTACTATACAAGCATGAATCTGCCTGCCAAGAGCAAAATCTAACCTCCTACTGCACAGGTTTAAAACACACACAAACATCTTCTCATTAGGTCGAACAGAATCCTCTAAGGAACGACCCAAAAGCCTCAAAGCTTCATCATAAAACCCAAATTTCATATAAGCATTTACAATTGCAGTCCAGGTAACAACATTTCTTTCCGGCATTTCATCAAACACCTTTCGACCATCAATAAAATTCCCCAATCTCGTATAAGCGCTGATCAAGTTATTCCCAACATAAATCGTTGGGGTCATAAACAACTTAACTGCGATTGCATGTGTTCTTTTAACCTCCTTCAGGCTATAACAGGACTGAAGCCAGACTGCAAGCGAATCAGAGTACGCACACTGGCTCACCGAAGGAGTATCTGTGAAATCGGCATCTGTTTTTTCTTGGAAGCTGTGTGTATTTGTTAGTTTCTTGAATCTGCATTCGAAAGTTTTGTTTTTGGAAGAAAAGCTAGAAATTTTAGTATGGTTTTTACAGTAGCTGTGGATTCTTTTCACATTTGAATTGCTCTGGAAGTTTGAAGATTGCAATGGTTGATTAGAGAATAAAGAAAATTGTGGAAGAAGATTGATCTGGGGCGAGAAAAGCGTTAAAGTTTGCATCAGCTTAATTGTTCGAAGATTCCAACCAGAAAACAGAGAGACGAAAACAAGTTCACAAATTGAGCTCTGTACTAGTTGCCATTTCCTACTACTTTCATTTCATAGTCGCAGAGAAGCTCTGTGGAAAGTTGAGGCGAAGACAAATTTACCTAAGACGACGCCGTTTGGAGATTGAATAAGTTTTGCCCATTATTCCAACGGAGAGCTAGATTTTCGCTTATGAGCGGATTACAATTTTAATATAATAATTTATTAATAAATTTAATTAGAATTAATGTAATAAAAATTTTATTAAATATTTAGCTAAAAATTTATTAAGATAATTATAATAATTTCTATTAGAAATAAAATTTTTAAAATAAATTTTTTTGATTAAATATATAAATAAATAACAAAAATATATATAATATTAAACTTAATTTGATTAATTTTAATTAATTATTAAATATATTTATATTCATAGAATCATAGTTATGAAATATTTATTAGTTAATTATAATATTATAATCATATTTTATTAGATTAACCAATATGACCACTATTAATATTAACCATGAAAATCAGAGTTTAATTGCTTGACATTACGTGTTAAGAAATAAATTACTAATATATAAATATATATATATATATATTAGCCGTAAATAGAAGATATAAGTGTATGACTATATGATTGTATCCATGCATATAGATATGCATGTTTTCATACATATGATGTAATCAAATATATATATATTCTCATTAGAAAAATCAAATGTATATGTATTTGTACATGTGTATATGATGTGTGTGTGAGTGTGTCTAGTGAATATATAAATGTATGTATTTATGTATGTGTGTTTGTGTATATATATATATATATATATATATATATGTATAACTAAAAAACAAGGACGGACTAGCATAGTAATCGCAGCGTTGCCCTGCGTCACCACCCTGAGAGGCATTTGCTTAACTGATAACTGCCTACTCAAACAAATTTAAGTGCGGAAACAAAATAATTAATTAGGATTTATATTTCTTATACAATTTAAAGTACCAAATAATATTACAGAGATTATTAATTTAAAAGAAATATAAAAAATTAAAAAAATAAACAGAAAATAAAATAAAATTGACATTCTAGTTGCAGCCTTCTTGTGAATCGGGCTCCAAATATTAATTCTTTTGATATGAAATTGTTAAATAAGAAATGAGTTACACTACCCAGTAAAAATATCACGCTACTCACTGATACAGAAATAAAGGTTGGTAGAAAAATTAAAAAATAACTAATGGAGTATTTAATTAAGCAAATTCATTTATCGATAATAAAATCATTTACCGTTCACTTACCGTATCGAGATTTATAAAAATAATCTATAAAGACAATAACATAACACTTATCATGATCTCATATGCAATCGATAATATGCATATTTTATAATCTCATATTCAATTAATCAAAACAACAACTATCTATTTTCATCAGCCCACTAGTATCCATGGGGGTCCATAGGGATGTTCTCACTACACGTGAACCATTTCCTTTAATATTCTCAATTAACGAGTCGTCCCCATACTCCGTCCGGTATGAACGCCAAATTACTAAACCTCAATACTCCGTCCTGTATGAAGGTGAAACGGGTTGTCTCTATACCCCGTCCGGTATGAGCACCAAATTACCAAGCCTCGATACTTTGTCCGGTATGAGATAATGTTCACGGTAGGGTTCCCTATGTACCCAGTCTGTCCACCATCTCTCAAGATATCTAGTAAGGCTGTCATTTCATCCATTCACTTAATCACACAATTTTTTGTTTACCTTTAACCTCCAGTTCCCCAATTCAACCGTAACCATACAAAACAAATAATACATGCATTCAAAACTATACAACTGATCAATCAAATACTATCATGCATTTAGACTGTAAAATAAATCAACAGAATCAACAATGAATAGTTTATGTTTCTGATTCCATTAGTAACCCGTAATTAATTATGAATATTTCCTAGATTGCATAAAATACCGTATTATTATTAATTGGATTTTAATTCTGTAATAGAGAATAGGGTGAGAGATTCATACTCAATTTGATGTTCCAAAAGCTAAGTTGTTGACTGCGCCTACTGCCAGTCCCCGGGTTCCTTGAATTTTTCTTTGGGGATTAAAATACGTTACAAGTACCTACAAATATCCCAAAATGCCCAAAAATAGTGTCAGGACCCCTTTTTGGCCGATTTCGAAATTCTAGCACGGCGACTCCGTAGTGCTTCAGCGAGGGCGTTGCCGCTCGCGGTGGCTGTCCGCCTCGATTGACTGAAGAAAAATGAAAAATCGAAACTCACTGATAGCGGGGCTCTCCGGTGCGGCGAGACTCTCCGGTGCAGTGGCTCCACCGACTCACTTTGCCGTTGGGTGTTTTGCTCCGTTCAACCTGTAGAGAATGAAATGGTAATCAAAATGATAGAAAAATTATGCAGAACGGAAATCGAAAAAGGCCTCATTTGAGGTAGTTTTTGCAATTCTCCGCGGCGGCATCGTCGGACTTTGCTCGCGGTTCTCGGCCAATCTGCCGGTCCTTTTATTCTTATTTGACCATGGAAGTGTTTAAAATTGAATTCCAAGCAAAGAATTTTTTTTTTACTTCTTTTAGTGGTTGGAAAAGGCTCCAGCGTGGCAGTGGGTGGCGATGGCTTCCTTCCTGACGGTTTGGTATTCTTCTCCGACGGGGAGTGGGGGGATGGTCTGGTGACTAGGGTTAGGGTTTAGTGTGAAGAGGATTATTTATATCCATCTCCATTTAATCTGGACCGTCCATCGCGTTTGATCTAAACCGTCCGATTGCGATTAAATAGGTAGTGAATCTGGACCGTTCATCGCAATCTGTAAGTATTTGTGATTAAAATATGTTGTGTTTTTATTATAAGATATCAAAATATTCAAAATATCTTTAAAAATATTATATAAAAGATTCTTAGTGGCAAATAATAGAATACATATATTATTCTCATAACACTCATTTGGAGCAAATTGATGACAGAAGATGTTGAAATCGAATCTTGTCACCGGACTTTTGAAATAAGTAAAGAAGACAAAAAAGTGAAGCTATGAAAAGTGAAAATCTGTGTGAAGAATGGATAAAACCCTGATTGCAGCCAACACGTACGTAGATCTCTTTTAAAGTCATTATTTAGTTACTTCATAAAATATTTTGATAATTTCTCTATACTTAATTATGAAATTCAGTTAAATTTTAGATAATACTTAAGAACTTTAAGTGTAATATCTAAATTTTTTTCTAAATTCTTGAATAACAGAATCAACTCTACTCGTTATTGTTGAATAAAATTAATTGATTTTGATAAATGACTTAAACTTATTTCAATATTATTAATGACAATTATATTTTTAAACTAACAAATGCAGTGTAAATCAAGAAAATAAAATAAATTATGAAAGATTGCAAGAACGACAACAAGAAGAGAAACAAAACAAAAGACTAAACATAAGTCTTCTTTAAGATTTGTTTATTTTTTGTATAAATTAGATAACTTGTTGTTTGATAGCTCAAAATTTTTTTTAAGAAAATTTTTACTCATGAAAATTCCTTTAAAAATGTGCTTTTCTTGAAAGCAAATTTTCATTATTTTTCAAAAGAAAAGTTTAGTTAAAAATAATTTTGACAAAATTATTTTAAAATTAAAATATTATGCAGAAAGAATCTTAAAGAAAATAAATTCTTAAAAAAAAAAAAAAAAAAACTTGTTCCATTTAAGAATCTTTTGCTTCTTTAATAAATATTCATGTGATTTTTCAATTATTCTACCTATTATTATTAAAACGGAATATCCCAATAGATCATACCAAATTCAAAAAAAAAAAAAAGAGAATTGGTCCACAACTGTCTTCTTCTTCGTCGAGCAGTTCATGCAGCCCGCCAGATGTTGTTAAACTTCTTTAAGGAGGTCGCATGCTTCTGCTTCTCCCTTCTCTCCTCCATACTTTCCGTCTATTCTTGGTCAATATAGCACAAAAAGATGAGACCTTTGTTGTCGTTAAGCTGCTTCTTCTTCTCATGCTGTCTCATTCAACCCCACTGCTTCTGCAACTTCCGTTTTCTCCTCGCTGGTTTTTGGTCTCTTCTTGGTCACGATGCAAGAAAGCTGGGACCTTCGTCAATCTTGAGCTGTTTCTTCTTCCCTCATTGTCGCACTCAGTCCCATGCTGTCGTTCGAGCATCAAGGCCATCGCATTCCCGTGACTCACAGGCGTTGTTGCCCCATGTCACCTCTTCGCTGCGTCAGTGATAACTAGCCCTCCATGTAGCGCCCGGGGAAATTAAAGAAGGAAAAAAAAAACGTGTGTGCCACGTCAGCAGCCACGTCAGCATACCCAGTCAGCAGGCCTGGCCAACCAGGACCTGCCACGTGGTAAAACCACGTCGACCGGGGACGGGCCACGTTGGCGATCCGCGTGCGCGCGATCGGACGGCCCAGATCAATCGCGAGCACGGACGGCCCAGATTAAATCAAAATGGACGGTTGAGATCAAAAGGCAAAAGGGTATAAATAAGACCCCCACACCAGACCCCAAACCCTAGCCGCCTGCCCTCGCCGGAGAAGACGAACTAGAAGCCGGCCGCCGCCGCACCGGAGGGATTTCTGACCGCCGATCGAGGTAAATTTCATACCCCCGACTCATTTTTCCACGCTGATTTCTCCAGTGGCCAAATCGGAGCCAAAATCCCGGCCAAACGGCCGGAAAACACGGCCGAAAGCCAGCGGCACCGCCGCGCCCCTCCTCGGTTTTTGGCTCCGATGAGGCCCTTCCTGGCCTCCGTTTAATGCAATTTTTATACCACCGTGATCACCATTCTTTTCTCTATAGGTTTATCGGAGCCGAATCACCAAAACACGAACTTCACCGGAGAGCCGCCGCACCCGAGAGCACCGCCGCCGGTAAGCTTCAGTTTTCTGTAAAGTTTCGGCCCCCCGAGGGCCGTAGGGTTGTTTTATCGCAGGAACCAATGCGAGTGTGGTCGAATTCGGCCGAAAACAGCCAACCCGATGCGAACTGCCGCCGCAAGCGGCGGCACCGTCGCCGGAGTTGTGATATTGGCCGAAAGGGGCCTTGGGCCTAACTTGGGATTTTTTGGAACACGTGCAGGTACCAGTAGTGCGTTTCAGTTCCCTGGGAAAAATTCAGGAAAAATTAGGGACAGCCTGCAAGCGCACTGTGTAGCCGTGTTCGGACCCCGTAACGAGTAAGGACCCCTCACCCTATTTCCTATCACGGTTTTAAAGTTCAATAAATGATAAAACGGTATTTCATGAATCAACGAATGTGTGAAATTACTTAAGGTCGCTAATGGAGCCCGAGTCTAGTGTGCTTGTCGGTTAACTGTTATTTGGCCTGTTTTACAGTTTTAAATGCAGTATGAGGTTTGATGTTTTCATTTTATAGTTTCGTGTGCATATTGTACTATTTTATTGATTATGGATTGAATGACTGGGATATTGATGCTGTATATTGTCTGTTTGGCATAAATTACTGTTTTGCTTGTTTGTATGTGGATTGATGATGCTGACTGAGGGAAAAAAGAATGATAGATTATGTAAATGGGTAATTGTATAATGTGGTCAACCTGACTAGATATCCTGGGAGATGGTGGACGGACCAGGTCCGTAGGGAACCCTACCGGGATTGTGGTCTCCCATACCGGACGGGGTATGAAGATCTTATGTGTTTTGGCGCCCATACCGGACGGGGTATGGGGACGGCCCGTTTCACCCTCATACCGGACGGGGTAATGAGGTCTATGGTTTTGCGCCCATACCGAACGGGGTATGGGGACGGCCCTGGAGTATGATTTCAAGTGTTAAGGGTTAACGGGTAGCGGGACCTCTATGGATCCCCATGGATACTAGTGGGCTGGTAAATGAAGAAAATATGTTGTGTAACGATTGAATTACGAAAAGCTTGATAGGTATTATGTTATACAGTTTATATATATGGTTTTCATGATGATGATGATGTTATTGCTTTCGTATATTGTTTTATAAATTTCACCGAGGTAAGTGAATGGTAAAGGTTTTATTATCGATAAAAGGAATTGTTGTAAATTATGCTCCATTGGTCTTTTTGTGTTTTCTACCCACCTTTACCTCTGTGACGGTGAGATATCGTGATGTCTTTACTGGGCTAGTGTAGCTCATTCTTTATTTAATCATTTCATATCAAGAGGACATCGTTCTTGAGCCGGTTCCGCAGGAGGACGACGAAGGGGACGCCTAAAGACTCTATAGTCACATTCGTAGCTTTTACTTTCAAGTTTCTCCTTTAGGTAGTTTGATCTTTTATATTTTGTGAGCACGTTTTTGGTTTTAGTGTAAGGGATGTTATTCAAATTTTGACTTCGCTTCCGCATTTGATATTTTTAATATACATTTCATTATGAATTTCCGGGGCTGTTACACTCCAACCCGAAAGCAATTTATTGATTACAGTCTAAAATGTAAGAAAATATGCTTTTAATATTATGTGTAATTTGATTATATTTTAGTTGTATTTTAACATGAATCACATTAGTTTTTGGGTCAAAACATCTTTTTGAACGTTAAAGGTATCAATAATATTAAATCAAAATATTTTTTCTATATTTGACTATTATTTTAAGATTAAATTATTATTATTAACAAAATACATCACAAAAAATGTCTTCCATATTTTGGGTAAAATTCTGAAGTACTTTTTAAAAGTTAAACTTATTTCAAATTGTCTTTAACAATTTTTTTAACCTTCCTATATGTAAATATTATCTCTAATAGCTTAGAGAAAGAAAGAAAACCCATTAACAATCTTTTCACAATGTATGATGAATGTGCTAAATCCATTATAGTGTCTGTACCTAGTTCGAAAAACTATTTTGGGAATGTATTCTGCCTTGATCTTTGTCTGATGGTAACCTAAACGCATGTCTATTTTGGAGAAGACTTGAGCGCCCTGCAACTGATCAAAAAGGTCATCGATTATAACCTTAACATCTCATCCCCTTTCTTTACAAATGTGACTCCAACAACCCAAAGAGAAACACTGTGTCAAATGAACCCATTGTCTTACAATTTCTTGATCTATTTTCTCTACTCTTCCATCTCAACATGGCTCATGCAATAAAAAAAAACTAAGATAGGCTACATGCCAGACTGAAGGTCTATGGTGAACTCAACTTCCCTGTCCACTGGTAATTTGGAAAGTTCATCAGGAAACACATTCAGAACATCTCGAACTATTGAGATCTCTTAGATGCAAATTTCTCTCTTAGGTTTGTCTAATTAGAGAAAACAACAGGGTTAACGTGATATGTAATAAAGAAATTGTTATGATGGAATAATATTTAAAATTTTTATTAGCTTGTAAATGATTCTTCATTAGGAGACTTAAATACAATTTTTTTCGTGGGAACAATCCACGATAACGTGATACGTCGCTGACCAATTCATTCTTGAAAATATATCAGGGTCCCTCGTGTTAATCTCTATCAAGTCCATCATGGGTGAAACCGAGTCCCGTGGAAGAGGGGACAGATGTTGCTAGAGAGGGACCAGGTGGCTCTGTAACTGTGCTGGATGATACGGTGGGGGCTCCGAATTATATTATGACAGCGTCGAATGATACGACGGAGGAGTAAGGTTATATTGAGGTGGCGTTAGATCCTCTCGTTGTAGGGGTGGTTCATAATGTGGAAGTGGTGGAGGGTCAAAATATTCCTCCTCTCTTTCCTAGCCTACTGGGCAGATATGAGTCTCTCTAAAATTTCAAAGAGCCGATTGAAATCTTCTTGAAATGACCCATCTCAGGCTGCCTTATTCGATAAGGGACCTCACCTTCTCGTATCTTTGTACTTATTTTCACAAGGAATAGTTAGCTGATAGTTCATATTTAGTATTTTTAAGTTTGTATGTAAGGAACGGTTTCGAAGAACGTGACTCTGATACTAACTATAAAGGCCTGAAACTTAAAAAAAAATCATAAATTAAGTGCGAAAGCGAAATAATAGAGTTTAGGATTTACATTCCTTATACAATAATTTAGAATGTCCAATAGAGTTACAGGAATGATCTTTCTAAAAGAACAAATGAAAATCAAATAAATAAATAAAAGACAATATGCTGAGTATTCTAAGACGACCTTCACTAGCTTTTGAAGGGAGTTCAGGTGGTGAACTATTTACAACCCTCTTGTTGATCAGGATCTAGGTCTTGGTCCTCTTGATCTAAAATAGTTAATAAAAGAATGAACTACACTACCCCAGTAAAAATATCACATTACTCACCGATACAGGAAGTGAAGATTTGTAAAAATCATAAAAATAACCAATTGAGCTCTTGATTTAAGTAAATTCATTTACCATAAGGAAAACTGTTTATTGTATATATTTACCGTTGCGAGATTTTTAAAATCGACCTGTAGAGGTAATAACTCAAATAACATTCTAATCTCATATTCAAATGAATAAGAACAACAACTTTTCCTTTTTATTTGTCTGGTATCCTTAATGGTCCATAAGGATGTCCTACTACGCGTGAACCAATATTCAACATTGTCAACTAACCGACTGTCCTCATACTCTATTCACTATAAGCGCCAAAAATATCATCCTTCACTACCCCGTCCGGTATGAGGATGAATCGGGGCGTTCCCATAACTCGTCCGGTATGAGCACCAAAAATACTATTTCTCGATACCCCATCCGGTATGAGACAATGTTCACGGTAAGGTTCCTTATGTACCCGATCCGTCTACTATTTCTCAGGATATTCAGTAAGACTACCATTCATTAATTCACATGACCAAATAATTTTTTATTTGTATATTAATTTTTAATTTCACAAATCAACCGTAAATCACGCAAGACAAGCAATATATATATCAAAGAAATACAATTGAATCATTTAACCATTTTAGTATATTATCATGTATTTAAAATTGTAAATTCAACAATCAGTTAAACAGGACAAATAAATAACTAACCGGTTCCAGCTCCCTCAGTAACATGTAATTATTCTCAAATTTTTCTAATTATACAAAATACCATATTATCAATTATTAAGCTTCAATTCCGTAACAGAGAATAAGTTGAAAGATTTTTACCCGAATCGGTATCTGAAACACCGAAATTTTTACTATGCTACTGACGGTCCCCGGGTTTCTTGAATTTTTCTGGGGAGATTAAAACACGTTTCATGTACCTAAAATACCCAAAAAATCTAAAATCGGTGTTAAAAATCTTTTTCCGGCCAATTTTGAGATTCCAACACGGCAACACCGTCGTACTCCAGCAATAACACTATCATGCTTCGGCAACAACACCGCCGTGCTTCAGTGACGGCATCGTCGCCTGCGGGGGCGGTTTGTCGGCCTGGTCGTTTTCGGCCAATTTTGGCTACTTTCGACCGATTTTATATTCATCATTGCAAGAAAATACGTTTGGGGGCCTCGATTAGCCCAAAAAAATCAAAAAACAGAAACCTACTAGTGATGGAATTTTCGGTGTCATGGCTCCATCGATTCACTTTCGCAACTAGGCATTTTTCTTCAGTCAACTTGTAGAAAACAGAACGTTGAACACAATGGTGAAAAATTTGCATGAACCGGGAAATAGAACAGCGCTCATAGGAGGCAGTTGTGGGTTTTGCCCGATGCGGCAGCGCCAGACTTTGCCTGTAGTTTCTATCTCACCCGTCATTCTTTTTGCTTGGATTTAGGCATGGGGGTGCTCGGAATCAAATTCCGAGCAGATAGAAGAATTTTTACCTTTTTTGGCTGTCGATGATAGCTTCGGCGCGGCGAGAGGTAGCGGTCGGCTCCCTTCTCTAACGACTGGTTCTTCTTCTCTAGCGACAGGCTGGCGGCTCCGGGTGAGAAGAATTTTTACCTTTTTTAGCTGTCGGAGGTGGCTCCGGTGCGGCGGGAGGCAGCGGTCGGCTCCCTTCTCTAACGACTGGTTCTTCTTCTCTAGCAAGAAGCTGCCGGCTAAGGTTTGGGTTCGATGTGATGCAAAATATTTATACTCGTATCGCGTTAATTTGAGCTGTTCATCGCGTTTGATCTCAACCCTCCAATCGTATTTAAAGATAAAATAAATCTAGACCATTCATTACGATTTGATCTCGACCGTCCGATTGCGTTTAAAGAGAAAATAAATCTGTACCGTTCATCACATTTAATCGTAACCGTCCGATCGTGCATGAGGAGAGAACGGATCTGGACTGTTCACGCGCGCGAGAACGCTTCCAGGTTGTCCGATCGCGAGGCACACAGATCGCCAGCGTGGCCTTCCACGTGGCACCGAGTTAGCAAACATTGCCACGCGGCGTGCTCCGGTTTGTCGGGACTGTTGACTGGGCAGTTCTACGTAATAAAATTTTTTATGATTACGTTTTGACCCTCAATTTCTAATTTTTTTTCAAAAACACCATCCGAACCTAAATTTTCACCCATTTTCTCAAAATTATTTTCAATTTCATCATCAACCTATTTTTTTTCTAATTTTATATTAAACTAAAATTTATTAATCTCGAATCAAATTTCGAGATCGGATATTACATACTTAGATATCTTTTAAATTTTTTTTTTTATTTAGTAAAATGCTTTGAAAATTTCTCTATACCTTATTATATAACTCACTCAAACTTTAGATGATATCTAAGAACTCGAAATATGATAGTTCAATTTTTTTTGAATTCTTGAATAAGAAATCAACTTTACTTTCCTTGTCGAATAAGATTAATTGACTTTGATGAATGTTTCAAACATATTTTCATATCAACGATGATAATTGAGTTTTTAAAATGACAAATACAATGTGAATCAAGAAAGTAGAATAAATTATTAAAAAATTCAAAAATATTAATAAAAAACTAAACAAATTGAAAAACAAACAAATTTCTTTTGAGATTTGTTTATCTTATGTGTAAATTAGATGACTCGTTGTTGATAGTTGAAGAGATTTTTTAAAAAAAAAAATCGAAAAATGTTTTTAAAAATAAATTTTTATTATTTTTTAAAGAAAAAATTTAGTTAAAAATAATTCTAAAATTAAAATATTTTACATATTATTAATAAAACAGAATATCCCAACAGAATTTTTGTAGAAAAGAATTGAAACAAAATTTTAAAAATATCAGTTTATGAAATCTGTTAATTCATCTATAATTTGGAACACGAATGAAACAAACACAAAGATTACGATGCGGGATTTAGAAAATTAAAACGTTAATCGAAAGCCAGAAAAACAAAAAAAACAAAAACATCTTAACAACCAAGAAACTAATCCCTCTGAGCAGATTAATTAAATCAGTTATGAATTTTCACAGCATAATCTCGAAAGCCAAACCAATTTTTTGTTTAAACTAAACCCTAAAAAAGTTATGTACAGTTAGTTTTTTAAAAAAATAAATTCTTGTTACAACAATCATAATGTATAAATAATTGTTTTAAGTTTTAATCTCTCAATTCGAAAATTAATCTGATTTTAAAATCTAATTAACCATTTTCTTTTTCTCCATGGCTTTACCTTCACCTTTCTCTGTAATCAGTAACATTCTCTTCGTCCTCGTAGTAGCTCTCACCTTACAAATTTCAACTGCACAGCACTATTGTAACTCATCAATCTTCAGCTTTGGCGATTCGCTAGCAGATACCGGAAACCTGTTTAACATCGCTCGACCTGGTGGTCTTCCCTCTTTTGGATTACCTCCCTACGGAGAAACCTTCTTTCATCATCCAACTGGCCGACCCTCTGATGGTCGCCTGGTCATAGATTTCATTGGTAAGAATTAGTTTCTCAGTTTCTTCAACACGGTTTTGTAGATTCGGTTGAATTTTAAATGTTTGTTTTGGGCGGAGCAGCTGAATATCTGGGGCTGCCTCTGGTTCCGCCATTTTTTGGAGGTGAAAATGGAACGGATCAGAGTTTTAAGGACGGTGTTAATTTTGCGGTGTTCGGGGCTACGGCGCTTGATTATTCGTTTTTGTTAGACAAAGGGATCAAGAATCCTGTTACAAACTTTTCACTGGGAGTTGAATTGAATTTGTTCAAGCGGCTGTTGCCATCTCTGTGTTCCTCTTCTTCAGGTGATTATTTTCAAAATTAATGCTCTTGTGATGTGCGTGTATAAATAACGGAATTATTTCAAACCCCATGGCTAATAATTTTTCATATTTGAGTTTGCAGATTGCAGTAAACTCCTTCAGAATTCTCTCATTCTTATGGGGGAAATCGGAGGAAACGATTACAATTATCCATTATTTGCAAAGACAAATATTGAATTAGTGAGAAAGCTTGTTCCCCTGGTTGTCGGCAAAATTGGTTCGGTAATTCAGGTAATGGAAGAACTTAAAAACGCAATGTTTTTAATAAATGGTTTATATTGAATAATATTTTTAAAGAATATAAACAGTCAAATATAATATACATTTTTTATAATAAATCTTTCAAACACTGCACAGTTTTTACTTTGAAGTTTCTTTTAATTAAATCATTATCATACTCTTCTAATAATTCACTGTACATTAATTTTTGTGAAAGTATAACTTTAAAATCTTACCATTACAAGGGAATGACAATAAAATTCTAAATTATATGCAGGAACTGATTGAGTTAGGAGGAGTAACATTTATGGTGCCAGGAAACCTTCCGATAGGTTGCATACCGATATATTTAACAATTTATCAGACTTCCAATACGGAAGAATATGATCCTGAAATTGGTTGTCTAAACTGGCTTAACAAGTTTTCCGAGTACCACAATCAGTTGCTTCAAGAAGAATTAACTCGAATTCGTCAACTTCACCCTCATGTCAACCTTATTTATGCTGACTACTACAATGCTACGCTTCAATGTTACCGCAACCCAAACGAATTTGGTAATTAATTTCTTGTTACTCAGAACGTCGTGTTCTTAACTTTAACTAAAGTTCTCATACAAAGATTTAATCATGAACAATCTTTGAGAAAACAATCATATTCATGTTATTTAAGTTAAACAAGAATTTAATTAATTTCAGGATTTGAGAAGAAATCTCTCAAGGCATGTTGCGGAGGCGGAGGGCCTTACAATTTCAATATAACAGCCAGTTGTGGTAGACCAGGATCAACTGCTTGTAATGATCCTTCCTCATATATAAGCTGGGATGGTATACACTTGACAGAAGCTGCTTATAGAACGATTGCCAAGGCTTTAATACAAGGTCCATACACCATTCCTCAAATCAACACCTCCTGCATAGTCTCCAGTAATAGTCAAAGCGTGCAACAACTGTAAATTGTGAATCACCTAATTTTCAATATGGCAATAAGCTTTCTATTTTGCCATTACAAGTATTTGGGATTAAGATGTATTGGATTTTTATCGTCAGATATCAAAATATTTAAAAATAATAATAATGTAAAAGATTCTTTGTGGCAAATAATAAAATTACGTATATTATTCTATTAACACTTATTTCGAGCAAGTAGATGATAGAAGAAGTTAAAATTAAAGTCGAATCATATTTAATTAGTTTTCTTAATATGATAGTTTTAGTAACTCGGTACTACAGCAAAAAATAAAAATCATGATAAAATTCTCATAAGTATTTATTATTAGTTATAAACTTTTTCTATGATAATTAAATTAAAGTCGAATCATATTTAATTAGTTTTTTTAATATAATAGTCTTACTAATTCGGTACTACATCAAAAAGAAATCATGATAAAATTCTCATAAGTATTTATTATTAGTTATAAATTTTTTCTATGATAATTAAATTAAATTCGAATCATATTTAATTAGTTTTCTTAATATAATAGTCTTACTAACTCGGTACTACATCAAAAAGAAATCATGATAAAATTCTCATAAGTATTTATTATTAGTTATAAATTTTTTCTATGATAATTAAATTAAAATCAAATCATATTTAATTAATTTTTTAATATAATAGTCTTATTAACTCAGTACTACGTCAAAAAGAAATCATGATAAAATTCTTTTAAGTATTTATTATTAATTATAAATTTTTTCTATGATAATTAAATTAAAGTCGAATCATATTTAATTAGTTTTCTTAATATAATAGTGTTACTAACTCGGTACTACATCAAAAAGACATTATGATAAAATTCTAATAAGTATTTATTATTAGTTATAAACTTTTTCTATGATAATTAAATTACAAGAAACGTACGTTGTAATACCCTTAATTAATTTTAAAAAAATTTAAAATTAATGTATAAAATTTTATTTTTTAATTTATGAATTTTTAATTAATGTAAAAATTAGGAAAAAATATGTGGATGATGGAATTGAAAATAATTTTGGAAAAAATAGGTGAAAATTTGGATTCTGGATGTGTTTTTAAAAGAAAAATCGGAAATTGGAAGTTAAAACGCAATTTAGGAAAGATATATCGTGTAGGATCGCCCAGTCAGTAGCACTAACGAAGCAGAGCGCACCGCGTGGCAAGGCACGCTAACGCGGTGCCACGGGGGATGTCACACTGGCAATCCGCGTGCTCGCGATCGAACGGTCCAGATTTGTTCCTATGCGTATGAACGATCCAAATCTGTTCCCTCCTCAGGCGCGATCGGACAGTCGCAATTAAACGCGATGAATGGCCTACATTCTTTCCCTCTTCAAACGTGATCGTACAGTTCAGATCAAATCGTGATAAATGTCTATATTTACTTCTTATTTAAACGCGATCGGACAGTTTAGATCAAATACGATGAACGGTCCATATTAAAAAGAGATTGATATAAATACCTCACTTCACACCAAACCCTAATCGTAGCCGCCAGCCCCCCTCCCCCCCTGCCGGAGAAGAAGAACTAGTCGCCGGAAAGGGAGTCAACTGCCCATCGCAGCGCCAAAGCCACTTCCGACTGCTAAAAAAGGTAAAAATTCTATCAATCACTCACATTTTAATTTTGAACACCCCCATGGCCAAATCGGAGTAAAAGGACCAGCGGATGAGCCGAAAACTGCGGGTAAAGGCCAACGGCGCCGCCGTGAAAAAATCAAAAACCTCTTCTGATAAAGCCCTTCTCGATTCTCATTTCATGTAATTTTTTCACCATTATATTCACCATTTTATTTTCCACAGATTGACCAAAAAGAAAATCCAACCGCGAAGGTACACCGACGGAGCCGCCGCACCAGAAAACCCTGCCGCCATGCTGGAATTTCGAAATTGGCCAACAAGAATTTCTAACACCGATTTTAGATTTTTTGGAGTATTTTTAAGTAATTAAAGCGTGTTTTAATCCCCGAAAAAAATTCAGGGAACCTGGGGACCGCCAGTAGGTACAACTGAAAGCTTAGTATTTCAAATATCGATTCGAGTAAGAATCTTTTATCTTATTCACCGTTATGGAATTGAAGTTTAATTATAAATAATACGATATTTTGTGTGAATTAGAAATATCGATAATTAAATGTTACTAATGGAGTTTGAACCGCTTATTTATTACTATTTGTCATGTTTAAATTGATTAATTAATTTTACAGTTTCGAATGCATGATAATATACTAGAATTAGTATGATGATTCGTTTGTATCCCTTAATGCATTTATTGCTTGTTTTGTATGGTTCACAGTTAAATTAGAAAACTGAAAAATTAAATATAAACGGAAAATTGTTTAATTAACTAAATGGATGAACGGTAGCTTTATTGAATATCCTGAGAGATGGTGGACGGACCGGGTATATAGAAAATCTTACTGTGAACGTTGTCTCATACCGGACGGGGTATCGAAGATTGGTATTTTGGCGCTCATATCGAACGGGGTATGAGAACAGCCCGTTTCACTCTCATGTCGAACGGGTTATAGGAATGACCCGTTAATTGAAAATGTTGAATAAGGGTTCATGCGTAGTGGAGACATTCTTATGAACTCTCATAGATACTAGTAGACTGGTTAAAAGGAAAAATTGTTATTTTAATTAATTGAATATGAGATTATGATATTGTTGTGCTATCGCCTCCATAGGTCAGTTTTAGAAATTTCGCTATGATAAGTGTATAATAAATGATTTTATTAAGAGCTCCATTAGTTGTTTTCATGATTTTTACCAACCTCTATTTCTGTATCGGTGAGTGGTGTGACATTATTACTGAACTAGTGTACTTCACTCTTTCATTAATAATTTCAAATCAAAAAAACCAAGATCCAGATTTCGATCCATAAGAGGGTTGCGAATAGAATATTCAATTGTTTTCTTTCTAGTTATTTCTTTAATTTTTCGTTATTTTTTTAGAATGGTCATTCTCATAACCTTATTGGTTATTCTGAATTATTGTATAAAGAATATAAATCCTAACGCTATTATTTCGCTTTCGTAATCGATTTATAATTTATTTCCGTTTAAGTTCCGAATTGTTACATACATAATAAAAAAATACATATTTTCTAAATAAAGGAGACAAGAAAGTGAAGCCATAAAGTGAAAATTTATGTGATGAACGGATGAACTTATATCATAGCCATGATGTATTTAGATTTCTTTTAAGATCATTATTTAGTTATTTAATAAAATACTTTATGAATTTTTCTATATCTAATTATGTAACTCAGTCAAATCTTAGATAATGCCTAAGAATTCCAAGTATAGTATCTAATTTTTTCTAAAAATCTTGAATTCGCAAATCAATATTAGTTGTCCTTGTTGAATATAACTAGTTGATTTTGATGAATGACTCAAAACTTATTTTTATATTAATAATGATAATTGAACTTTTAAGATAATAAATACATTGTGACATAAGAGAGTTGAATAAATTATAAAAAACCGCAAATACATAAATAAGAAAAAAAATAAATTGAATACCAAATATAAATCTCTTTTGAGATTTATTTATCCTCTGTGTAAATTAAATAATTTTCTTCTTAAATTTGTCACTCATTTAAATTCCTTTAAAAATGTGTTTTCCTTGAAAATAATATTTGATTATTTTTCAAAGAAAAAAAAAATTAGTGAAAAGTAATTTAGGAAATTTATTCTAAAATTAAAATATCGTCTGAAAGGAATTTGAAAAAAATTAAAATTTTTAAGAATACTTTATTTAGTGTGTTAACAGATGTGAAACAGTCACTTCCTTAGAAATAGGAATTTGTCTAATAAAAGTATATATATATATATATCCTCTAATTAAAGAAATATAAATTTTTATGAAAAAAAAATTTGTCTACGTACGTATACAAGAGGTAAAGAAACAGAAAATATTAAAATAAATTACTAAATTAATTTTCAGAATTTGACATTTGGTAAAATTTAATCTTAAAACATTTTTTTTTAATAATTTAATCTCTAACGAGTTTACATTTATTTCAAACATCGAAATTTATTTAATTTTATAATTAAAATAACTGTCATATTTAAATGCTTTAGAAAATTAATTTTAACTAATTAATTAAACCACAAATACAAAGAATCTATCCTCTAAGTTCTTGTCTCCCTACCTTTTGTAAACCCATTTATTTTCTGTTCTTTCCCTTTTCCCTCTCTTTTCCTCTTCCCATCTTAATATCCTCTCCCTCTACTTCAAAACTTTGGTTGAAAACAGTGTTGCCCATTATTTATATACTATCAATTATGAAATTGTCAAAGTTTCCCCCATATCATACTGCCAAAGACAAATACAACTAGAACATAAAATCAAACAATATCAAAGAGCATAGAAAAGAAAACTTCCAAGAAACTTCACCAGTAAAACCGTGAAGCTTGGAACACAATGGCAATGTCAAACTTGTGCCCAAGCTCTGGCTAAAGTTTAGACTCAGCGCCAGATGCAACAAGGATGAGCTCTTCATCCTTTCCTGTTAAGAGTCCATACAAAAAGGGAGTTCACAACAGTAAACTAGACCGAACCACACAAGTGGCTGGTTGCCCTACTAAAGCTCCACTCAATCTAGCCACTTACCAACCTTGACGAGTTCCTAACATCAAGCAAAATCATGCTCAATCTAATCAGTGCTGCCCTAGCAAGCCCAGACAATTTCCCAGATTGGGCAAAGTTTACAATAAAGGCAATAATAACAATTTTCATTGATTTACAAAGCAGACTCATCTAACTTAGTCCGCATGCCAATCTAATTGTGCCAAACCTTACTAAGTGGACAAGAATTTGAAGTCATTTCAGTTGCGAACACCGTGAAACGATATATGTTACTTTGCATGTGTTTGTATATCATTTATATATAGAGTTCCGCCACAATATTTATCAGTCACTTTTCACAGAAGAATATACAGAAATTTTGGCAAGGTTGCATACATCTCAATAATTAGATACCATTTGAAAAAAAAAATCATAAAATTAGAATCTAAAGGAGGAATTAAATCAATTATTAAAGGATACCAATATTGAACTAGTGAAAAATTGTCCATATGAGGAATTAGAATCCAAAGTAGAAAGATCCTAAGAGAGAGAATCCTAATCCTCCATAAAGAAAGGAAAAGAAACATCAACTACAAAAGAACTAACACCACCCAAAGCACACAGCAGCACCTGCTTAACTGAAGCAAGGAACAAATCACCAACCATGCTCATGCCACATTTATGACCTCTAGAATCCACCAACCACCATTTTCCAACCTCAAAATGCTTTATCTAAACATCTCAACAATGAATTTCTATTCAGAAACCATTATGGACAAGACAGGACGACTAAACATCTTTACAACCAACAAGGACTAATCTCTCTAAGCAAATTAACTAATCAGACACGAGACAGTTAGTCTACATACAATTGAGCCATGATAAAAATATCATCTGTCAATACCTAGATTCAACACCGACTCCTGACATATTCTGTTGGCAATTTTTTTCAGTCAAGGGATTCATTTTGAAAGAATCTTATGCAAAGCATAGAAATATCTTTTGCTTTTCCCGTATAATCTTATGTTTGAGTCCAAGTGTTTTGAGTTAATTTTATGTGGCACGCAAATAATCAACACCACCATGGGAATGCTCATAATATTAGGAAAAGTACCCAATTAGCATTGAATCTTTTAACAAACAACAAAATGACAAAACTAAATTTATAAGTGAATCATGAAGCCAAGTAAATTCTCCATGCAAACTCAAGTATATGATACAACCAGAGTTTTACAGTGCAGATATGTTTGTGCATGTATGTATTTATGCATTCAACTACATATGACTATGAAGGCTCTCCACAACCAAAGAAAAAGAAAAACATTACAGTGCAGATATGCTTCTGCATGTATGTATTTATGTATTTAACTCCACATAACAATGAAAGATCTCCACAACCAAAAGAAAAGACAAACCTCTCCTTCAACAAATCTCAACCGAAATAAAAACACAGGCTGTAGCCTCTTCATTCTCCTTGCTCTTTTCTGGATTTCTTAGACGAACAACAATTGCTTTGAGATATCACTGTTATCCAAACACCGACCAAATTTGAGTATAACCGTTATTGCTTAAAAATTAAAGATAAAGACAAAATAAATGCAGAGAACAGAAGGGAATTTCCTCAATCAGAGATGTAAGAAATCTATTAAGCAGGAAACAAGAAGTCCGACTCCGCATATAACAAAGTCAAAAGAGAACCAACCTGCCTCTGCTTATTAGTATTCTTCACCTTCACCAGCTCTAGCAGTATTCTTTGGCTTCTGGGTTTCTTCTGCTAAATGACACCCAAAAGCAGCATAAAAAATTTAGTAAGTTAAATCAACAAGAATATAAAAGTGCAGTTGCCTTCCATGCATGGCTAAAAAATTCTAGTTAAAGAAATTTAAGAAAGTGAAGAAACATGAAGCTTTGTTTTATACTTGAAAACATTCTGTACATCTTACTTTCTATATTCGCGTATCTAAATATAAAAACAAGCTTGATGGTTAAAAATGGAAAAGAAAATAACAATATTCTTAGTACTATTCTTCACCTTCACCAGCTCTAGCAGTATTCTTTGGCTTCTGGGTTTCTTCTGCTAAATGACACCCAAAAAGCAGCATAAAAAATTTGGTAAGTTAAATCAACAAGAATATAAAAGTGCAGTTGCCTTCCATGCATGGCTAAAAAGTTCTAGTTAAAGAAATTTAAGAAAGTGAAGAAACATGAAGCTTTGTTTTATACTTGAAAACATTCTGTACATCTTACTTTCTATATTCACGTATCTAAATATAAAAACAAGTTTGATGGTTAAAAATGGAAAAGAAAATAACACTAAAAATGAGACATGAATTTGAAAATAATAAATGATATCCTAGGCTATGTTCACAATGAATTCAAAGAAATGGTAAATTCATTTACAAATCTACATTTAATTCAATGAGAAGAGAGTATAAATTATATCAAATATGATAAAAATTGAAAAAGTCTGGTATGCATTATTCCAGTTTCACGTAAAATTCCATATAAGATCAAACCTTATAATTCTAGGAAGGATTTTCAGCATCTTCTAGTTCAATTTAAAAATGAATTCCACTAAATTCTGAAATTATTACAAACATATACCTAATCTTTTCTAGAAAACTTAACTACGTATATGATGCACTAATACCAGCTCTTCCACTAGAAAAACCAAGATACAAGGAAACAAATGAAATTCAGATCGATATAGGAAATTTTAAATTCGGCAGAGAAGTCTAAAATAATTAGCATCAATTCTCAAAAGAAATCAGGCATCTAAAATTGACACATTTGGCAGTCTATAGAACTTGTTTAGTAGGAAGCAGATACATCAACCAACCATGTGGTAGTGCAAAGACTGAAAAAGATGTAATGATCTAAACATAAACTACGGTCGTGATTCAATATGATAAAAACCTGCTTAAAATATGGAGAGTTTTCATTCATGAAAAAATTAATGGTGACTAACACAGGATAATGAAAGAAAGTCATCCACGAGGGCTCAATTATTTACTCTGCATGATGCTTAAAAAATTATGTTGATGAACAACACTGCAAACTGGAAGTTTAGTAGGAAGCAGAAAATTCAACCTACTATGCGGTAATGTCGAGACTGAAAATGATAAAATTTAAAGCCTCAGTTTAACATGGTTAAGGGAATTGGCAAACAGAAAGTTTGAGTGAAATAATTTAAAACCTTCAGGATATATGTATTTGTTCTAAAACTTGTAAGGTGAAATGTACTTTGACTTTTAAGTTATGTTCTCATAATCATTTCATTCCTAAGTGCGTAAATGTGCAACAAATTATGTCTGTCAAATTAAACTAATATAAGTAAATTTGCTAATCTTCTTATTTTATTATATTTTTAATCCATAAACTTATGGTACATTTTTTTTGTTAGGTGAAATGTACTCTGACTTTTACATGTCCAATTAAACTTCTATATTTTTAATCCATAAACTAAAGGTACACTTTTTTTAGAAATTCTCTGTAATATAAAATCAATCAGTAACTTCTGGACAACTAACCCCTTTATTCCATTTAAAGTTTAGATTCTACAATAAGAAAAAATATTCCTTTGCCTTTCCCCGTTTTTTAATATGATTAAATCTTCCTTCTGTGTATACGTGCACACTCGTGTATGTACAACAAGTCAATCTTAACTATTAAAAAGGAGTAATTAAACTTATTGTTTATTTTCATTCCTAAGTTACACTAGATGGAACAGGAAACAAATTTTACATGTAAAATGCATATTAAAGGAGGAGAAAATGGCACCAAAAACAGAACATCTGAGTTTTCATTAAAATTTCAATTCACCCTCAAAGATTCAAAATGGACGCAGAAAACTTCAAAAACTTCAAACTTTTCAACTAATTTCAATTAAGCTCTGTAGAAAATGCTGTAATTCTCCATTCTATTATACAAAGTAGAATAATCCTAGTAGGTGAAGTGTCATTCTTCTAGAAGGTGAGGTGGCATAGTAACAACAGAAATCTGTTATCCTCCCTTCCTCACATTTTTGAAAAGATGTTTGGTTTTCTTCTATAAATAGCACATTTTGGCGCCTGAAATTAATAAAAGAAAAAAGGGAGAATTTCTTCATTAAATCTCCATTCACCAAACTCTTCATGGTATCAGAGCTCTGATCCGAGAGCTTCTTTATCTGAGTCAGAATTCAAATGGCCACAAACGAGCTCAATTCCTCTCCTCCCGAAGTCTCTTCGAGTTCCTACCTCCCCGCAACTCCATACCACAGCCTAGTTGAGCAGGCATCATCGTTCATCACGGGGCACAAACTGAACGAACAGAACTACCTTCAATGGTCAATCTCCATCTACTGTTTACTCACAGCAAGGGCCGCAACGATTACCTCACCGGTAAAACTATCCCTCCCGCAACCAGCAACCCAAGTTTCCACGTCTAAAAAATAGAGAATAATATGGTAATGTCGTGACTCATTAACTCAATGGTGCCTGACATTGGTGAGAACTTCATGTTATATGAAACAATGAAGGAAATCTGGGAAGTGGCTCGCGAATTATACTCCAGCAAAGATAATATCTCTGCCACCTTCGAGGTGGAGTCAACTCTCCATGAGCTGCGTCAGGGTGAGATTTCTATTACCCAGTACTTTAATTCACTAACCTGAAGCTGACAGCAACTGGATACCTTCGAGGAGCATCAATGGAGTTGTCCAAATGATGCTCAGACGTTCAGACTCTTTGTTGAGCAGAAAAGAATCTTCAATTTTTTGATTGGACTCTTAAGTCTGGATGAGGTTCATAGATGGGTGCTGGGAATGAAACCACTACCTAGCATCCAAGAAGTGTTCGCAGAAATCCGGAGAGAAGAGAGCAGGAGACGGGTGATGATGGGAGAAGTTCAGCCTACCTACTCTGCTGAAAGTGCCTCTGCACTCACCACGCGGTATGAATCCCGTGGAAAGAAGGGAAGACCGTACTTTGATCACTACAGGAGACTTGACAACGTCCGCAAGAAATGCTGAAAGTTGCACGGGAAACCCAGTGAGAATAAGATCGAAAGAACAGAGAGCAATGGAAACTGTCAAAGAAATATTATTGCTTCCACTGTTGAAGAAAATGTTGCAGAAAGCAGTCCGTTCAATGCTACAAAAATGGAGGTCCTTCAACAATTATTCAAGTAGAATTGTTTACCTACTCAGCCCGTGCATGCTTCGGTGGCACAAAAAGGTAAAGCAGCAATTGGTTTGACAGCATGTTCTTCAAAACATGACAATAGGTGGTTGATTCTGGAGCATCAGACCATAGGACGGGCAATGTATCCCTATTTCAGAATTACAAAACATCATATGAGAATTTCACAATTAAAATTGCAGACAGGTCAATCTCCAGAATGGCTGGAGCTGGTTCCATTGTTTTAACACCACAATTGACCCTTCATTCAGTATTTTATGTACCAAAATTGGACTGCAATTTACTATTGGTTAGCAACTTTTTGTTGATCAAAACTATGTTGCTAAATTTAGTTAAAAAATGTGTGAATTTCAGGACTTGAAATTGAGGAGGATGATTGGCAATGCTAGAATGCACTCAGGCTTGTATCTCCTTCAAACAAACCCTTCTAGAAGACAAACTCAAACGGCAGTATGTACAAACCCTGTTCTGAGAATCAATCAAATAATGATCATAATATCATATTATGGCATTATCGCTTAGGTCATCCAAACTTTTTATATCTACAAAAGATGTTTCTCTTGTTATTCAGAAATAAAAATCCACTTTTATTTCAATATGAAGTATGTCAAATCTCTAAACATAGTCGAAACTCTTTTACAAGTTTGTCATACAAGCCTTCCAAAACGTTTGCATTAATTCACAGTGATGTTTGCGGACCTTCCAAGGTTACCAACATATCTGCAAATAAGTTATTTGTATCCTTTATTGATGATCACATTATAATAACTTGAGTCATTCTAATGAAAGAAAAATTCGAAGTATGAATCATTTTCAAAAGATTCAATACTATGATCCAAACTCAGTTTCATACCACTATACAGGTACTTAAAACTGATAATACTTATAAATATTTAGAAACCACCCTTGAGAAATACTTTGAGGAACATGGCATTATTCACCAAAATTCTTATGTATACATCCCTCACCAAAATGGCATAGCCGAATGAAAAAACAGACATTCTTGAAGTCGCCAGATCCATTATGTTCACTACCCATGTTCCTGAGTTTCTTTGAGGAGAGGCAATACTCACTGCGACTTATCTGATAAACCGAATGCCTTCTCGTTTTTTTAATTTCAAATACCCTATGATCTTCTCTCTCAAAATTTTCCTGATTCACATATCTTACACTCACTACCATTTAAAGTTTTCGGGTGTTCTGCTTTCGTTCATATCCACTCCCATCTTCGATAGAGAAATTTGACCCAAGTGTCCTTAAGTGTATCTTTGTTGGATACTCATTGAATCAAAAAGGATATAAATGTTTTTTTTTTTCGGATACACGACGATTTTTGATATCATTTTCTTTGAGAACCAACCTTTTTATCCCACTATTGATATTCAGGGGGAGCATTCTACTCAGGAATATCAAGTGTGGGATGTTAGCATTCCTTCCATCAACCCACAAAATTCACCTCCCCTAGAATCTGATCCTGAACCTGAACTTGGCAAAAACTGAGTGTACACTAACTACAATAAATGAGCTACGTGTCTATACTAGAAGGAACAAAGTTCGTAGGGAACAAGTACTGAAACCAACCATGACTTACCATGAATCCGTACCCACTCCAATAGTTAAGGAATCACCAGGTAATGAGGTACTTTTTACTGACTCTACCACTAATATTGATTTACCTATTACTATAAGAAAAGGTACCAGATTATGCACAAAATATCTCATATAAGATTATGTATCATTCAGCAATTTATCTCTGAAACATCATGCATTTGTGAGCAAACTTGACAACAGTTCTCCAGAACCAAAGATAGTGCATGAAACTCTTCAAATACCAGAGTGGAGTACAGTTATTCAAGAAAGAATTAGTGCTCTTGAAAAAAATAGGACATGAGAATTGTCTGAGCTACCTCCAGGGAAACGACAAGTTGGATGTAAATGGATATTCATGACCAAGTATAACTCAGATGGGAGTGTAAATCGACTCAAAGCATGCCTTATGGCCAAGGGTTTTACTCAGTCCTATGGTATAGAATATCAGAAGACCTTTATTCTAGTCGTCAAGCACAACACAATACGGGTACTACTCTCTCTTGCATAAAATCTTGATTGGTCCCTTTGTCAACTGGATGTAAAAAATGCATTTCTGAATGGTGATCTAGAAGAAAAAGTGTACATGGAAATCCCACCAAATTTGGAAATAGAATATCAGTCTCACAAGGTTTGCAGACTCAAGAAATCACTATATGTACTCAAAAAATCCCCAAGAGCTTGGTTTGACAGATTCACTAGAGCTGTAAAACATGTTGGGTATGAGCAATGTCAATAAGATCATACTTTATTTGTCAAACATTGTATCTTAGGTAAAATATCAATTCTGATTGTGTATGTAGATGATATTATCCTCACAGGAGATCATATTGAGGAAATTCGAAAACTTAAAGAGTTTCTAGCCAAAGAATTCAAAATTAAAGATCTTTGAATGCTCAAGTACTTCCTAGGCATAAAAATTGTCCAATTTAAGAAAGGAATTTCCGTATCACAACAGAAGTATGTCCTGGATCTCCTGAAAGAAACAGGTATGCTTGGTTGAAAACCTGCAGATACGCTTATAGATCCAACAATGAAACTAAGATCTACAGAATGTGAGAAGACTGCTGACAAAGAAAAATATCAGAAACTGGTCGGAAAACTAATATACCAGGCGCACATAAGACCAAACATCAGTTTTGCAGTCAATACAGTAAGTCAATTCATGAATCAACCGTCAGAAATACATATGAAGGCCGTGTACAGAATTTTGAGGTACCTAAAAAGGATATCGGGGTCAAGGACATCGGGTCAATAACTAATTTTTTAAAAAGAAAATAAACAGGAATATTGAAGTCTTTAATGATGCTGATTGGGCAAGATTGATAACCGACAGGAGATCCACTTCTGGCTACTGCACGTATGTGGGGAAATCTGGTCACATGGCGCAACAAGAAGCAGTCTTTCTGAATTTCGAGCACTTACGCATGGAATTTGTGAAAGGATATGGTTGAGAAGAATACTACTAGAGTTAGAAGCATTTATTGATACTTCTATGAAAATATGGTGTGACAATCAATCAACAATCAGCATGGTCAAAGACCCAGTACACCATGACAGGACCAAGTATGTAGAGATAGATCGACATTTCATCAAAGAAAAAATTGAAGATAGAACCATAACTCTTATACACATCCCTTCAAATCAATAAGTTGCTGACATCCTAATAAAGGCACTACCAAAATAGATATTTGATAATATTGTATCCAATCTAAGTTTACTCAATATATATGTAAACTAAATTGAGGGGGAATGTAGAAAATACTGTAATTCTCTATTCTGTTATACAGAGTAGAATAATCCTAACAGGTGAGGTGTCATTCTTCTAGAAGGTGAGGTGGCATGGTAATAACAGAAATCTGTTATCACCCCTTCCTCACATTCCTGAAAAGATGTCTGGTTTTCTTTTATAAATGGCACCCTTTGGTCCCTAAAATTAATAAGAGAAAAAAGGGAGAATTTCTTCACTAAATCTCCATTCACAAAACTCTTCAAAATCGTCATCTACCAATTCCATTAACTATGTTGGATAAATTATTTCAAAAAAAAAAATTAACTACGTTGGATAAAAGAATTGATTGAAACAATTTAAGAATCTCATAAATTTTTTGTTTTCAGTTTGAAAATTGGAAGGTGACATAACATCCAGATTTTAGGTGTGATTTTTGCAATGGTTGACGTCTAAATGTTCGTTGATAGAAATCTCACCATCCTCATGCATGTCGGAAGTCCAAAGAGTGAGATTGTCTCTTAAAAGCTGCATAATCAATGTGCTGTCTTTGTAGGACTCCTCACTTAGTGCATCCAACTCAGATATAGCTTCATCAAAAGCTTGTTTTGCAAGATGGCAAGCCCTAGTCCAGGAACGAAGTAAAACATTCATAAAAGAATAAAAGAAAGTGATTTGAAACTCAAAAAAAAGATAATCGCATGCATACCTCTCAGGCGAATTCATAATCTCATAATAAAACACGGAGAAGTTCAAAGCCAAACCTAATCGGATGGGGTGTGTGGGGGGCAACTCAGCCTCTGCAGCAGTAGATGCTGTCTGCAAAATAAATAACATAATTGAAGATTTGACAACTAAGCATCCCACAACATTGTAATCTGACAGTTTTTTAGAATTAATATAATTTTTACAGAGAATTTCTCCCTATTTCTGGCTTCCAGAGCAAAAGAATCCAGCAAGGGCAATTGTTTTCTCTTAATTCTCTCCACTCTATTCCTGTATCAAATAGGTATTGGAACCGAAGTGCTGTTGATGCAAAAACTAAAAATTGAAGAATTCCCAGGTGAACTAAACCCAAGAAATGGTGGGTATACGAGGATTGTTGAGCAACTTCAGTAAGGTGTGCAAAACTTGCAGAGAGATCATATTGACACCTGAATGCAAGTACTGAAAGACAAAGACAATGCCTTTAACCTCTTGTAAGGAGGTTTGATTATGGTAACAATTTTGATGACTATATCGAAAAGAAGTGTTATGGACGCATTTATACGATCTAAATAAGAGGTTAAAGTTCAATTAAATATGAAATTTTAATTAGTATTGAATTTCTAAATAGTTAATACGGAATCTTAATTAATATTAAATTCCTAAATAGCATATGATTTTTCATTAATATTAAACTTCTAAATAATATAAGATTTCTAATATTTTAGTAAAGTATTCCTAATTAAATTTACATTTCTAAATAAAAATTGTAATCTCTATATAAAAGGGAATAATTGCTATTAATAAAAACAATTCAAAATATTATTTTAAACTACGAGATTGGAGTTCTTTTTAACGAGATTTAAGGTAACAACTCTTTTTGATGAGCTCTAATCTATTTTAACAAAATAGGTCACTCAAGGAATCGTATCAAGGAGAAGAAGCAGATTCTGGAACTGGAAATTTCAGAGAACCGCTCAGTGACAAGATTTTACTCTCGGGAACATAACAAGAACTTATTGCCAAACTATGATCAATATAACACCAATCTCTACTGGTCTAGTACGTGTCAAAAGATTTTATGGCAAGAGAAATAAAGCTAAAAATTCACAGAAAACAGAAGGCTCAAATTAAATTTAGGTCTTTGGGATTATGTCTTCTCTTACTTAGGTGCAGTTTTATACTGTTAGTATAACCCTGTTAGGGTAAATAGAAAGATATAAGATTGTAATCAGCAGTTTCTCCAAATTAATATGATGTATACAGAAATTTTCTCTCAATTTCCCTGATTTCATACCAGAAGAGTTGGTTATTATATGCCTAGTGCTCTATTTTTCTCTCCCCCTGTGTCAGGGAGGCTTGGGCACTGAACTGCCCTAACAATGCAAGAATGACTTCAAATCCCAGATCACCAATAACCAAAATACCTTATATGCTTTCATAGACTGATCAGCAGCCTCTTTCCCGTCATCACCAGTCTTAAACTCCCCCAAGTACCTATAGTAATCACCTTTCCTGCAAAACCCAGAAACACATAAAAAAGTTACGCTCCCAAATAATCAAACATAAAACAGGCAAAAGCTCCAACCAGAAGCCACTCACATTTTATAGAAAAACACAGTGGATTCTCCACCAGAGCTGGATGGAATCAGATGCTCATCAATTACCATCATAACATCACTGCAAATTTCTGATAACTCAGACTCGACCTTTTGCCTATAGCCTTTAATCCGCCTCACATTTTGTTCTTCTCCTTTTGCCTCCTCTTTTTGCTCAATTGATGATAGTATCCTCCAAGATGCTCTTCGTGCACCTACAACATTCTTGTACCCAACGGAGAGGAGATTTCTCTCCTCAACCGTTAATTCCACATCCAGCTTAGCTACTTTCTTCATCGCATCAACCATTTCTGTGATAATTGAAAGCAGAAAAAAAGTTAAAAGGGGGAATTTCAGGTCATCTGTTTGGTTTTATAATAAAAGCCAAGTAAGAAGAAATTTAAACATTAGATCTCTTGACCACTGATTGCATATTAGACCAAGTAGAAATTATCGAGTTCATTGACTAATGTACCAATTTTCAAATGTCGAGAAAGGATAAAGCACAACAACCCTAGAGCATCATTTTGGTTGACAAGAGGCAAAATTTGAAAAATAACAGAAATCAACCACTCAAACATTGAAGATCGCATGAAAGAAGGTTCCAGCTAAATGATCATAGGGCAAGTAAATCTCATTGCGACGAAAATAAAATCAGACCTTGACAATGAAGAAGAACGATCTAAAACTGCACAATTTCAAACTCATGTTTTTTCCCCAGTTTTCTCGGCAACCAAACGCAAACCCAGGCACACACATATTTTATATATGTGTATGCCCGCTCCCGCGCACGCATAGATAGATAGATAGATATATATATATATATATAGAGAGAGAGAGAGAGAGAGAGAAAAGTTACCATCATAGCGCTCAGCTTGCTCAGCAAGCTTGGCGGTGTAGACATAGCTGTCCCGTTCCTTGGACATCTCCATAATTGCTCTTTCTCTCTCTTCGTATCTGTGTCTAATTGGACTGCTCTCTCTCTCTAGAGCATTCACTTTTACTATCTAGAACTTGACGAAGACCGAAAGAGAAAAGACGCTCTTTTCGATTTCCTCGATACTGCAAAGGTTTTAGGCAAGTTGCGCCGAAGACTTATGTTTCGAGTAAGAACCAGCGTCTGATCACGCGCCCTTGGCGGCGATGATGTTAGAATCGCCGAACCTCGTTCCTACGGGAGAAAAACAAGTAAGAGTATTTATTTAATAGAATATATATTTTCATAATAAAAATTAAATATAAATGCTTAGGTTTTTAATTCATAACCTAAAAAATCATAGTTAAAATATTCAATTTTAGTAGACATTTAGGTCAAATAATACTTCTCTACCTCCTTTAAATTGGAAATTAAATGTTCAATTGCAAAAATAATACAAAAAAGTGGTATTATCTCTTTCACTTACATAACTTATGCTTTAAATTTTATATTTATAAAATCTTATAAGAAATTTGTAGTATTATTAACAAATTTTTTTCTTATTTGTTTTAAATTTTTCTATAGTAAATAAAAGATAATAATTTTGATGAGTCGTGATAATGGTTTTATTTCGAGTTTTTTTATTATATTATTAATATATTTTATTTATATTTATGACATATTATTAACATATTTTATTCAACGAATTGGACAAATAATTTGGGGATACATTAATATAGACGTTATAATTTAGTTTAGTAACAAAGGTTAGATTAATTTTTTTGAGTTTCTTGAATCATAAACTTCGACCACCCAATTTAAAAATATATTGTTCGTCCATTTAATTAGATAAAATCTATGAACTTAATATTTTTTTAATATCTCATAAAAAAATTTTAATAATTTTTTGTGAATTCATTGATAATATTGTTAGGTAGATAAGAAGTAATTAGACACAGAATTCAAAACAAATTTAATTAGCACAAATCTCCCGCATAGGAGGGAGATTTTTGTTTCAATCTCACAAATTTATTCCTCATTCTCTTTAATAATTCTTTAAAGTTTTTTGAGTTTAGTCTTTCACTCAGAAAGTGTAGCCCCAAATATTTAAACATCACAATTTGATATATTTAAGCCTGATATTTCACTCAATTTATTTTTTAAATTATTCTTTATATTCTTACTAAAAAAAACAGAGAAAACTTATTTTTATTTACAGATTAACTAAACTAAGAACAGTATTTATTAAGACAGTCTAAAATCGCAATAATATTTCGTTGATTGACTTGGTAAAAGATAAGCAAATTAGATAATAATTAAATTTAATATATTAGTTTTAATTTAGATTCTAAAAAATTCTACTAATGGTTGTTTATATTAAGCTTGTTTTAAATTTTTAAATTTTACACATTTTATAATGAATTTCATTTTATGATTTTGTGATTAAATATGGTCACATACCTTCTACACATTCTCCCACAAAAAACCAAACAAGCAAGCACAAGATGCATATGAATTCAAGACTTATTTCTGATATAGTCTGAAAAAAGTAAGAAAAAAATTATAAAATAATGATTTGCAATGTAAACCAAATTACTTTTCATTATAAATATAATCATGTTGAAAAACAACAAAAATTATTTTTCTCCATCTTATCATTTGGTCTTTATATATCAAACTTTTAACTTAAAGTTCTGTATCAGATGGTAACTGTGGCTACAAGCTAGCAGCAATAAATGAGGAGTTCTCTTCTTGCTTTAGGCTGTCAGCAACATGAGCAACAACTCCAGCACCAGCATTGTGAAGCCATTCATTTTTAACCTGGATGTAAAGAAGGTAACTTTGAGCCTGAGTAGAAGAAGTAATCTGTAACAATAATCATAACACACAAGTAGACATTTCCCAAACCAAAACTGAAAACACAGTCTTACATGTATGTTGTTGTGAGCTAAATAAGGCCAGAACGCTGAATGAAAACTGACATCAACTTTTCTCCATCCTAATTTCTGCAAACCTTGAATCATTTCCTCTGCAAACAGATCAAAATGTTTGTCACTCTATATCAGGGCACTTCCTAATTTGTTTGCATAATTACCATGTCAAATGGTTTATGCTAGCAGACATAATTACCTTCCATAATTTCATGATATTCTACCGTGTTCTTGGTGTTCGGTGCATTTTGAGCTGCCTCCTTTGCTTTGACCGCTTCTGGAGGAAAATGCGGCCCATCAGAGTAAACTGGTGGACAGTACTCCACATCCACAACATGCTTGTAACCATCCAAAGATCGGTATGGAGGCTGCATCATGTATCCAAACATTAGAAATATAAATGAACAAGAAATGCATTTTTCAATAACTTTCATTTAATAATTTCAGTGCTGCTTATTCTACTCTTGAAAGCTTTGGCATCGTGCCCCCATAGAAGCACCAGTTATCAAGAAACAACATAGTTTGAAACATTTTATCAGGGCAATTCAAATCTTTTTACCATCTTAGTTCCACAAAAGGAGTCCCTTCCACCAGCCCGCCAAGAAATTGTTCTAATTAAATGAAATCCTAGAATGCAGGTTTGCATTTATGGTGACTGTTGAATTGGACTGACAAACTGGAAAACCAGTCACAAGTAAATATAGTAATACAAATAAGAAAAATGTCAAAGTAATGCAAAGAAAAATATTTTAATTTCTAATAATAATTCAAATGTACCTTGAAAAAGAATAATACTTTGAATCCACTTAAATAAGGAAAAGGAATCTTGTATAATGGATACTTATTAATATAGTATAAAATTTTCACTTATAACTGGAAAAACATCACTCCATAAATTTTATTGGTTAACTCAAAATTTCGTCAACCTACAAATAAAAATTTGATATCATATTACTTACGCCTGTTACACAAAAGGATTCCTTACTAAAGTTGGATTTACTATATAATATTAATAATAATTATCAAAGGCTTCCTTAAAACTAAAATAATTCTGATTTACGATCTTATTCTACATAAATAAGGTTTAACGCAGGCCAAAGAGCCTCAAAGGTGGGACTTTACACCACTGCACTCAAATAAGTATTGGAAACAGGCACATTATTTAATTAGATTTATAGTTCAAGAATCATCTGACAGCTCACCTTAAAAAGTTCTGTTTCCCTTCTTATTGAAGATGTGCGCCAGCCAACCATATCTACTTATGTCAAAGAAAGCAACTCAGTTGAGAAACAGAAAATTAGCAACCATGAAGTTTGAGCACGCTCAGCTTATCATAATTGAAATTTGTTAAAAGTTCACAGGATACGATCATAAGATACATTAGCATAAATGATCCGATGTCTAAATGCACCTAGTGCGGATCTGCAAGGTGATGAAACACATTAGAGACTACAAGAATGATTTGGCAAAGAAGGTAGTAGTCCATCTGTTGTAAATCAACACTTACAAAAACTTTCCATCTTCGCAATCAGATGCCATTCTCAGAAGGAGAGGTGGTTTTTCTGGTCTACCATCAGTAAGGAACAGTTGACTACCAGTTTGGCCAACCAAAAAAGGAGCTATTGGTGCAGCAAGTTTTTCCAAAATAGGAACTCCCAAGAGAAAAGGAAGCTGAAACAGAAAGTTTTTTTCAAAGACTTACCAATGAAATCATAGGAACTTCAGCCACTGGTAGTAGCAAATAATAGTTGCCAGAAATGATATTCTTTAAAATGATTCTAAATATATGTATACTACAGAGAAATTCAAGCAGAACATAATCTGAAATAACCAGTACAACAAATTTACTGAAAGCCTAAACAACAAATTTGTTTGGACTGTTGAAGTTGTTTTCGGTCAAGTATTGAAAACAAATATGAATTGATCAGAAGTACGAGTATGATTAACAGAGTAAAAAAAGCAACAATTACTAGTTAGACAATCGAACACTTTATCACATTTTCCAGATCATATTTCAAAGTTCCATCCACAATGAAACAACTATTAACTCTCAATTTCTATTAGCTTGATCATAAGCTTAAGATCCAACAGGAACATGTTAATACTCAAGTCAAATAAGAGTAATACTGAATCTAAATGCTTCCTCTGAAAATTTGTGCTGCTTGATATGATGAGAACATAATGAACATAATAGTGCAAAAGAATAAGGAAGCGTGAGAAAAAGGAGTATGACACAGTGAAAATGCTACGAAAAATGTAGGATTGTTGCACAGCATTAAGATGAACATGAAAGCAAATAACTGGCTGGACAAACCTGTTTTCTGCCTCTCACTCCAAGATGAGGCGTTGCCAAGGTAATAAAATTGATTGGCTCCAATCCAGCTATTGTACCGCGTCTCATAGAGAACTGTGTTTGTGAATTATTAGTGTCACCAGCTTGGACAAAATCTGAGTCATTTGTGGCATAGAGAACAGAAATGGCATATCTCGCAAACAAGCCACCGAGAGAATGGGCCAGAAAGGAGATCCTTTTCAGACTCTCTGTCTTCTTCACAACTTGCATAATCTGTTCTTTTCTCATTGGAAAAGAAAAAATCATAGGATACACAGCAAAATCAGAATTCACACAAAGTTATAATCATGTAAATTTTATATGGACTGAAAAACTTACCTCATCTGCCAATCGCTTTCCTGCTCCATCAATCCCAGCAAAAGTTTTAGTGAATGTGTTGGATGAACTTGCTGCACATAGGAAAGGGCTATATACTTTTCAACAGATAATATCAAACTCTTACATGAATATAACAGACAGAAAGAAGAAACACAAAGATGAAAGGGTCAAAGTCATCATCATTTAAGAACCCAAAAAATTTGTTTCATTAGGGCCACACAGAGGACTGATGATCAATAAAGAGTGAAGTTTTAGTCAAAGAATGCAATCACATATTCTCAGATCCTCCCATGACCTGTCAAACAGTGTCATTTTCATTAAAACAGCAGTGCATCACATGTAAATACATGTTCCCTATGTTTTGGGATGTTATTATGGTCTCCACTTAGGATCTTGTTATAGGATTTTAATCGATGGTATGGACTCATTAAGAGAAAATACAACAATCTCTGGGAGCAAGAAAATACTCCAGAAACTATTTTCTAAATTCTTCTCCTCGTGCTGTATCAAAACTAGAATCACGTTTTTAAGGATTACAACAGTGCATTATAACTGCTTTCTCAATGATAGGAACTACCACCTTAACAATACCACGACTGACCATATAATATTCAAATATAAAAACTGGCAGATCCGTTATCAACTAATTATACTTAAGATACAACTGCCAACCAAACACAAAAAACAGTTAAACATTGGAACAAAATACTCTGTGGGTAAGTCTTCTTATGCTTTCCATGAGAAAACCTTCTGTAGAGTTGGCTGCTGAATGGTATCACTGTCACACCAAATTCTTGTGCAGATCCTTGCGAATTCATAACATGTTAAGTTTCCAAATTTTCTACTTTTATATCATTCATATATCATACAGATAAAAAATACTGCACATAACACTGATGAACATACCGAAAATTAAAAAGCTTCTTCCAAGCCGCCTTTTCAACTCTGCTTCTACATATGTCCAGTCACTTGGGCTGCAGAGAAAACATGCCTAATAAATCCACAAACGGTTGAATATAAAAGGGAAAAAAACTGCAAACAAGAATTTCACGTTTTTAAATCTTCACATTTCAACTCTATGCCAAAAGGCAACAATGCACATAAGAGAATTAACTTCAGTTAATTTGTTCAATAGACTACGTACCTGCCTCAAAAAGTAATCAATTTAGAAATGGTAAATTACACAACAGGGCCTTCTAGTTTGACCTATAATGTAGTTACCATTTATTTTCAAAATATGGACTTTCTCATTCATGTTGTAGAAAAGTCTACATTTATGCTCCTCATTTCTAACCACTAATCAACCTCAACATATTTTTAGAAGTTCCCAAAATATAAGATTCTCTCATGCATAAGAATGCAGTTTAACACTTAAGTTTATCTCATAACGAAATTTAAGTGATCAAAAGTCTCAAATAAATGAAATTTTATTTGGTATAGTTAACTAAAGTTGTTTAAAATTTATTTTAAAGGATTACAATTAGTTATATTTTCACTTTTAATTATTAAATTTTATCTAATACTAAAAAGCATTAAAGAAAATAACTGTCTAGTTCCTTTCTCCAATTCCTCCATTAGTTGTTAAATTTAAGAAGCCATCATTGACTTTCTTATTTGTTAGCTGTCAATATGGAGTCTTTTCAATATTAGTTATATGGAAAATTAAATAAAAGATGAATTTTAAATTTAATAAATTATATATTTATTTGATATTTCAAATTGTAATAAATTATGTTTTTAATTTACTATAAATTTGTACAATTATATGTTTCATATATACTAAATTTTCTTTATTTATGGATAAATAAGTTCATTTTATAATCTAAAAAGAAAAAGGATGGGATATTTTGGGATTTCTAAAGAATCATAAAAGTATTCAGCTGTTTTTAACTCAATCTAACAGATTGTATTAACTTTGAGGATACTTTACAGGGTTAATGGAATTTTCCCATTTAAAAGATGCAGGTAGGTGCATCTGGAGGTTTAGTTTCAAAAACTATTGCATCTACCATAAGTATTAGAGACATACTAAATTTTAAGAAAAAACTACTACCCCTGTAATAGTATGTCTTGATTCTATAAGTACCAGATGTTCACTAAATAACAGAAGTATCACCAGAGTCTAAGAAATATGTTATCCAAGTCAAATCTCTCCTAAAAATTGCCATTTTCTTTACTCTCTCTAAACAAGAATCCCCGTTACCCTTGCAATAGTATGTCTTGATTCTATAAGTACCAGATGTTCACTAAATAACAGAAGTATCACCAGAGTCTAAGAAATATGTTATCCAAGTCAAACCTCTCCTAAAAAATGTCATTTTCTTTACTCTCTTTAAACAAGAATCCCTACAAGTATCAGTGCCTTCTGATATTTGGGGCAAATGGATAGATGATGGATGTACAGAGGTAATATCTAATGTTCACTTGCTGGAATGAACGAGAGACTTGAACTTCTCCAGAATCAGTTACATCTAACATATACAGAATGCAACTGTTTATTGATCCATTGAACACAATTTCATACTTTAGTTCCTCAACATCATGTAAATTAGGGATACGCTACCACATGAACTTATGATCATACCTGGCCAAGATGCCATGAACAAGAACAAGAAGATGATCAGGCTCAGTTTTTTCATTCACAAGGCCCCTGGAGGATGCAAAATTTCCATGAGCCATAGCACTCATTGCGTGAGCTATAAGGCTTTGATTTTTCCAATTATTAGTTGTACCTGCACAAGACTCAAGCCAAAGAAAGGAAGAAGGGGAAAAAATCAAACATTCAATAGATAAACTGAAGATATTCACCATGCAAAGCAAATAGGCAAAGCCTTCAGAAAAAAGCAAATATCGGTCCCTAGACAACCCGAGCTAAAAGTCAAAAGCACGCATTCCAAGTTGATGATAAAGCTCTGAATTTTGGCCCTCAACAAGCCTAGTTAGTTTTTCATTGCTTTCCATGGTAATATGCCAATAACAGGTAATATTTGCCTTGTAAGAGAAGATAAACCGTATATTACTCCACCTACTCCCCCCTCCTCCTGACCCCAAAAAAAAGGGAGGAAAATCTCAAAATATATTCTTTAGCAACACGTAGCTGAGAACCAATCACGGTTGAGTGCATTATTGCACATATAATGATTCTCGAAACCTCTCCTCCTAAAAGTTTGTATTCCATTTTCTTCCCAGAAACAGGGTGAGCGCGAAAAAACCCTTGTCTTCTTATTTCAACTATGCATTCATTTACAAAATTGATTATAAAAAAAAAAAAAAAAAAAAAAAATCTCAACGTCAGTTACACGCCTAAAGATTCTAATAAGGAAATCGAATTCTTAATCTATCACGAAAACCAATTAGATACACCAATCAAGTTTACAATCCAATCAACAAGACATCAAGAAGCAAAAGAAAACAGAAATTACCAGAAGAGAAATTCAAATTCTGCGAAGAGTTACACGAACACGAAGGAGACGAAGATGAAGGTGAGGAGGTGGACACTAGGGGTCCATGTCCTTGCGCAGTGTTCTTTAAGCCATAATTATGAGGATTGCCAGCTAATCTCGGAGAATAGCCGCAACGAGCGTGAATTAAAGAAGCCGAAGCCATCCGTGCTTATATATTAGCGCGTACAGTATACGTGCGAAGTAGGAAATGAACAAACACAGCCACGCAATATAGTAATGGAAGAAAATCCTTGAATCTCGCAATGAAATGTCAGCATCTGGACCATAACACAGTGTTATCCTGATAACCAAAGCACCATACACGAACTCCATACCCTCTGTTGCTCTGTTTTGTATTCTCTCGCATCATCGTCATCATCATCTCTTCGAGGGAAGAGAAAATCTACAGGAAATGATGAATGATTTTCTTACTAAATTTGGAGGAGTTTGGGATTCTCTGACAGTTGTGAATGATGACAAAGAGAGTAAGAAGGTAACAGAGTCTAGAGGAGAAGAATCTGGGTTTGAGCTGCTGAATTACAGTGTCTGTGACAGGAACCCGAAGATCGGGAACGAATGGAATCTCTTGTTCTCTTTTTTGGTCAAACTGAGGTGTGCGATTTAGACGGTGCGTTTTCAACTATATCTAATTGTTTTCAATATAAAATATAATATTTTATTTGAATTAGTTATATTGTAAAATAATATCTAGCATTGGGATTATAAAAAATGTTAATTATTATAATTATTTAAATAATATTACTATTTATAGAAACTATTCAAATAATTTATATTATTTCACAATATATTTTAAAATATTATAATTAGGTTTTAAATAATATTATTTAGATAATTATAATAAATGAATATCCTATTAAAGTTAGTAATTCTATTTCTTAATAATTACATTCCTTATTAGTAGATTGTGTCTCCCATGTGTGTTATTATTATAAGATTAATTATATTATTATTAATTAAAAAGATTATGTAATTATTCAAATATATGAACAACATTAAAAAAACAACTCCAAATTTCTAATATTAATTACAAAATTATTAATAAAATATTATATATAGCATTCTTCTAAGAAACAATATATCTCAATTTCAATTCAAATATATATTTGATTCACATTTTATATTTTAAAAAATACTTACCATCTGAAATAAAGAAAAAAATCGAGTCTTTATCTAAAAAATGTGTTAAAAAATGATATATGTATAGAATTTTTTAACGAAATAGTATTTTTTCAACTATTTCAAAATAGAATTTAGTTCAAATATATATGTCATAATTTCTTATTTCGACATAGTATAAATATTTAAATTTAATATTTTTTTATATCTATTGTCAATATTAAGTAGCAATCAAAAATTTTTATCTATTTGTTATGATATTATGTATGGATTACGAAAAAGAAAAAAGAAAGAAATGAAAAAGAAAAATTACATTCAAAATAACAATTGAAAAGAATATAGTACATGATGTTATATAGATGGATATATATATATATATATATATATAGAATCACATGATTGAACATGCATGGGGATTATCATCGCTGAAGATGGTAGTAGCTTGGTGATGCTCGATTGGGTTGGAATTGTAAGGTGGAGGGTAGAAATGGTGAATATCATATAAGGATGGATTATATTGATTGTATGATGAATATGTAAGTAAAGCTGGTTGGATAAAGGCATTATGAGGGAAAGGCCAAAATTCTGCTCTCCTTCCAGTTTTACGCACCGTTTTAAGTACCTTCTTTCTATCTGTCCATCCCATCACCGTCACCTTCTGCATTCTCACGTCTATATCGATCTCATGAATTCCTGCATGCATGCACCACTTCTTTTAACAATCCCCTAAACTCATGTCTATATATATATATGTATGTATAAATCTACAATTTAAGGTTATGACTGTGTATATATATATATATATGTATATATGTATGTACCATCCAGTTTCTGTAGAGCCTTCCTTATCTTGCTCTCACAGCCAGCACAATCCATGTGGACTCTCATCTCTACAATCTGCAGGATCCATTATCTTAATTATACTACAAGAAAATATTCTATACACATATACAATAGGCGGCAGGTATTACAAACATATATTATATAGCGAAAGATAATTAAGCCTCATTTACATATTTTCCTTCGTAATAATATTTCCTCATGATTAATATTATATATGTCTAAAAAAGTTCATTTGCATATTATATCTATTGGTCCTCGGTATAATTAACTAACTACTACAAGGTAAATTAAAAATTTTACAAATTAATTTCAATTTTTTTAGAAGAGAAGACATATCATATATAAAATACATGGGAAAAAGCTTAATAAGTTGGATTGATATATATGGCACCCTGTGCCTAAAGGACATAATCAACAATATGTATATATATATAATTGAAATGTATGTATATACGTACATATACTTGTAGGCGCATGAAGAAAATTAAAGACAAATTGAAGAAGTCTCACCGTCATGTTTGTTTTGTGTACTTTAGGAAGCTTATATATATATATATGAGTGTATTGGAATGGCAGGGGAAGAGAAGTAAGAAAAAGAGAAGCATATTGTCCATATTTATAGATGAGGCTAGGCCAGCCTGCATGCATATTTTTTTGAAAGGAAAATAATAAGAAATTAGATAAGAAAGAATAAGTTTTAACTGAGGACTAGTGCCTATGGACCTGACTTTTTGGGATCTTCCTTCTTTTTTCCTTCGCTTTTCTTAGCCAACTTGACAAAAGCGTAATTGCCTGGATATTCCGAGGAAAATGCTTTCAAGTAAAATATCTATATGTGCATATATATATATATATATAACTAAGTACTATTCATACAAGTCATTATTAGATTATCGTAAAAGCTAATACTTATACGTTGCTAAATTCAACCATTCATTTTTTTCCTTGAACTTTTTCATATATGAAGTTCATAATTTCATATTTCTCTATAAATAATATAATAATATTGAGTCAGATTATGTAATTTATTTAATTTTATTTATGTACATGTACATATAATTTCGTTCTTAAAATACATAAAACTTTACTGAAAAATTAGAAATGTTATTTAAAACTATGATATACGTACGTAAGGCCACACTTTTCCCAATCGTGTAAGCTAACCAAAAAAATTGTATAGATTATTAATTCACAACATGTATGTGGTATAAATAATGAATTCATACATATTACTTATTGATATTTACGTATTATTAAAAATATAATATTATATTCTAATCATAACACACAAGACACATAACTTATTGCTAAAACTCATATTATTAAAAATAATAAAAGTACTCATTACATATGCAATATATAATTATAAGATTGGTATATACAATTTTTTTTAATCATAATATAATATATATCATTGATTACTAACGAAATCGACAAATATGAAAAATTTCAGTATAGAATTTAAAAAAAATTCTTTTATTATTATATATGCATAATCATAACGAACTATATAATTAATGTTACACAATTTAAATATATTATAGTATCAAGGGTAGTTTTCAAGTTTTCAACCATCACCGCCCAATTGATTATGCAAAAAGTTTGTACCCTTTTTTATACTAAATATCAAGATTTGATGAAAAACTTACTTTTCAAAAATAAAATAAAATAAATAATTAAAGTATCACAAACTTTACTGATTTTGACCTTAAAAAGGATCTAACCATGTGAATATCTTTCTTATAAAATGTCATAAATACCCTTCTTCTTATGTTTTTAAATAAATTATTAAATTAATTTTTCAATTTGGATAATTATTATAATTTAATTTTTAATATATTTTTATTAGAATTTAATAAATAATATTTTTTATTTTTCTCACACGTTCAATTTATTCTATTTTTTAATAAAAAATTTTAAAATGTTTAGTTTATATTTTTTAATAAATATAATATGATTTTATAGAATAAGTGGTTATGAATATTTATAAAAAAAATAATATCTTATGGTGGAGGGTAATAGTAGTGACATTTGATTATGTGGAAAAAAAGGTGGTAGAGTATGATTAGAATGCATGAGAAAGGAATGTGGAAAAATATATGTGGGTAAAAATAAAATTCTAGGATTGCATCAGGTGAACTACTGATATTAGGAACAAAATTAGTTTTTTGGTGAAACCCTTGGCTTAGAGGGGGATTGTTCAAAGATTAGTTTCTCCGTATCTATATTATTTCACAATACAGAGATATCACGATTGTTTAGTCATTCAATGATTATGGAAAAAAAAAAGAGGTGACATGTGAAAAATTACGAAAAATCTCAATAAGTAGAAAGTTAATGATTATGAGACTATCTCAATTAATCGGAATAATGAACAACCAATTTAGAATCTCATTATCATAAAGTCTTTTTCGATCTGATTTTTTTTTATTATTTAATTAAAAATGACACTATAGAGACATTTTTTTTTTTGGTAATTTTAGAAGATTAATGTTCTATCAAGTGTTGTTTTATTGGCATGGAAAATAGATCATGGGTGTATCCTTACTATTAGAAAACTAATAAAAAAAAAAGAAAATCTTTCGCTAAATAGTTATTTTCTATGCAAAACGTAAGGTGAGTCTTGTAATCACATCCTTTTTTAGCGTTCGATTACACATATTTTATGGATCATGGCTTATGAATTATTAGGAATCAATTAGACGATAGTTGATTCGGTAAATGAAAAGACTTGGGTCTAGAATAGTATTAGTGGAGAGAAGAAGCATGTAAACCTTATTCTTCGTATTATTTTTTGGGTGGTGTAGAAAAAAAGGAGCATGAAACATTTTGAAGAGGTAGAAGATAAATTTAATAGGATTAAAGATAGGTGATTTCATATCCTAAATTTTTTTGTTACAAGACATCGTCTTTATACAATTGAGAATTATGAGAACCTCATGATATACCATTAATATATAAACACTTTTTTTATAAATGGATTAACACTTCCTTAGTGCTTGTGAATTACGAAATCATTCTATACTTTTGTTTTCAATGTGTACATATTATATATATATATATATATATATATATATCTCCCCCATTTCTTGTCATATAATATGGTATGAGTAATACTCTGCCAAAAGAACATTCACTTTGCTTGCATTTAACTTATTATTTTTTAAGGATTCCATAATACTACTTTTGTATGCTAAAATATTGTCCAGAAATATAGTAACAAAATTTTGTAGATGTTCATAATTGCTTAAAATATTTGATATCTAACAATATAAATAAAACTTTAAAATCAAGTAAACACAGAACCAAAACCTGTAAATTACGGTAAGAAAAATTTTGGAATGATCATAATGTGTCTTGAATACTGTATTCACAACTATTGACTTTATGCGAATCTTGTGGCATTCAAGTGGTGGGTCAGAGTTCAAAGTAAACATTTTTTTCGATTTATTCAGTAACTCAATAATTACTTGAAATATTTGATGTCTAACAATATAAAGAGAACTTTGAATTCGAGTAAACATTGGACAAAAGTCTGTAAATTATGTTAAGAAGAACTTTTGAATGGTCATGATGTGTCTTAAAGACTATATTCACAACTATTGACTCTATGCGAATCTTGTGGCATTCAAGTGGTGGGTCAAAGTTCATAATAGACTTTTTTTCCGATTAACTTAGTAACTCAATAATTGTTTAAACTATTTGATGTCTAACAACATAAATAGAACTTTGAATTCGAGTAACGTTGGACCAAAGCCTGTAGATTATGTCAAGAACTTTAGAATGCCCATAATATGTCTTGAAGGCTGTATTCATAACTATTGACTCTATGCAAATCTTGTGGCATTCGAGTGGTGGGTTAGAGTTCAAAGTAGAGCTTTTTTCCGATTTACTCAGTAACTCAGTAATTGCTTGAAATATTTGATGTCTAACAACATAAATAGAACTTTGAACTCGAGTAAACGTTGAACCAAAACCTGTAGATTATGTTAAGAAGAACTTTGGAATGGCCATAATGTATCTTGAAGGCTGAATTCGCAACTATTGATTCTATGCGAATCTTGTGGCATTCAAGCGGTAGGTCAGAGTTCAAAATAAACATTTTTTTCCGATTTACTCAGGAACTCAGCAATTACTTGAAATATTTAATGTCTAACAACATAAATAGTACTTTGAACTTGAGTAAATGCTGGACCAAAGCCTGTAGATTATGTCAAAAAGAACTTTGGAATGACCATAATTTGTCTTGAAGACTGTATTTGCAACTATTGACTCTATGCAGTTCAAAGTAGATTTTTTTTCCAATTTACTCAGTAACTCTTCAATTACTACACTGAAAAATTCCTCATTTTCTGTCCATCAATTAATTGCTCTGTAATTTAACCACATACTCCAAGACTCATCTTTTCTCTTGACTTACACAATAGGGGATGCAAACAAACTGGTATTATGTTGGATCATCCCATTGTTTAACAGTCTAGAGTACATCCTTGAATAATCCCAGATGGGTTATAAGTGTAGGATATGTATCCCTTGTTCACCAACAATTAATGGGAACAAAAATTTTATGAAGATATAAGGGAGATAAAGAGATATAAAATAAAATCAAGTTTCTTCTATTCATTCAAACAAAATGACTACAGGTCCTTTATACCTTGCTATTAACTAACACCCCAACTAATTCTGATATTTCCTTGTTCCTTATTCCTTATTCCTTACCCATATATTTTCTGTAGAACATGCAATCACTAATATTGTTCTACAGAAGAGTAGAACTTAACACGCAAGATATATATAAATGATTTCTTGTCCTTTCTACCTCATACTTGATTCTAACTCTCTTTCATGTGCATCTTTGGCTTTTAGCATTTGAGTGATGAAATAATCAAGTTATAGATTGAAAAAGTTTTTGATTTCAACTTCTTTTCCATGTGGGTATGCTGACCTGTTTCAGAAGACTGCAGAAAATAAACAGAAAATAAGACAACCACCCAAAACACGAGCTCTGAAAGAGCTGAGCGAGAAGCTACCGGTCTTGCTTGTAAAAGTAGCCGGACAAAGGATCACAGCAGCCTTGTTCTGCAATAACGCAGAAAATATCCAGAAAAAATAGAGCAGCCACCCAACAATCAGCAAGGACCTGTAGCAGCCTTGTTACGGAATAACGCAGCAAATACTAGAAAAAATAGAGCAGCACTCCACACATCAGAGAGGATCTGCTGCTGGATCTGCAGCAGCCTTGTTCCGGAATAATGCAGCAAATACTAGAAAAATAAAGCAGCACTCCACACATCAGAGAAGATCTGCAGCTAGATCTGCAGCAGCCTTGTTCCGGAATAATGCAAAACAGAGCAGCATGCCAACCACATCGGAGAGGGTCTGCAGCAGCCTTGCTCCAGAATAATGCAGAAAATATCCAGAAAAACTAGAGCAGCAATCCAACCACAACTGCATAAACAATTACCATGCATAATATAAATAATTATATAACTGCTATCATGTGAACATCTGTAACTTGCTATCATGCATAATATAAATAATTATATCAATTATCATTCGGTAAGGAAACATATATCATGTTCCTTTAAACTTAGATTGACTCACATAAAACATCATGCATGGAACACATGATGTGAGAAAAGCCCATTGATGATTCATCCAAGCTAAAGTTCAAACCTAAAAGTGGACACCAGCATTAGACAGCGGATACTATAGATAGATACCAGATGCCTAGAGGTAGATATAGATGAGGTCTCACTCTCCTAAAGCTAACTGATTCGAAAGACACAAACCAAGGGAGAGCCAGACTTAACAACGGACGAAGCCAAATTTAAGATCATCACGCCAAGGTTAAGATCACCATTCTGTCTGCAGTGAAGACACACTTGAAGTGGTAGGCATGCACATATCTTGTTACGCATGCGCCTATAACAGATATAATTGTCTGAAAAAGGCTCTTAGGTGGTGATTCTAGAACGGAAAAAATTCTAAGGAGGCTATAAGAGAAAAAAAAAAACAATTATACAGTGAATAAAAAGAAATAAAAAACCCTGAAGAGGAAAAAGACAATAAATGAAAAAAAGCTAGAATGATAACAATAGAACGGAATCACCTTACTACCAAAAGCTATTTAAGTAATTTATACCAAACTTAGAGCCCTAAAAGTAGAGCTAAGGTAAAAAATTTTAAAACGGACATAGAGAAGCTCTATTGTAATAAAAATTAACTTAAACCTATTTTCTCCAAGGTCAACAATTTTAGAGGAAAAAAGTAGTCAAACTCTGTCAAATTAATCCCTCAACTAAAACTTGGTTTTCTGCACAAAGCATACCTAGAATACATGTATTAAACTGAAGCAAAATCCTAAGGCTAAGAAAAGCCCTCCCAATTGGTAGAACCCACACATATTTTATAAAATCCTTTTTATTTTCACTAACTAGAAAAACTTCATTTTTTTGAAGAGAAACTATCTTAAATAAAACTTAGTTATCTACGAGAGAAGTTTGTGTCAGATATTTTGTTGGCATCTGCACTCTTCTAACTCAAAGCTTGCATATGCTCGAAACTCTATCAAACCATCACTACATCTTAGGACTTGTTTTTTGAAAAAATAAAATTTGAATGGCCATACTTATCTAGAATATGTCTGCTTAATCATGTCTTGCAGCATCTTTCCTTAAACAAAAAGGATTTTTCATGAATGTCTAACTAGAAGGTTATCGCTGCAAAGGGGCTAATTCTCATTAGTTTCTTTCTTTTTAGTATTAAGATGCAATTCCAAGCACGAGCACAGTATCATGTAGAAGGCATCACAATAAACCAAGCTCGGAAAGAAAATCAAAGGCAAGAATACATATGCTAAGCCAATTTGTTATGGGGGGAAGAAGTTAGAAATTTTCCAAATTGAATCACCCGAACATATCCTCTAATTTTGGACTGAAACTAACAAATAAGCAAAAGATCCTCCAATGGAATACAAATCCTAAATAGACTACAATATAGTATATATTTTTCATGTGAACATGGCCATAGATCACTAGGCTCTAAGCACCAAAAACAATTAGCAGCTTTCATATGTTCATCATCTGCCCAAAAATAAGTTCAAAAGTTGATTACATCTTATTCAATGATACTTGTGAAAGTAAATTAAGCAAAATTATTGGTCATTGTTGAATAGAGTTAACAACATTGGATAATTGATTGCACAAAATAAAAAATTGAATCCTTACTTGTAAATTTTGGCAAATTTGGCCTTACAATGCATTTAACTAATCAATATTAAGAAAAGTTATATTTTATCACCAAAAACTATACAAAAACCACCACTTATTTTGATACTGAATAAAAAAACACCTTATTTTACAAACTGACATAGATTTTGCCCCTTATTTATTTTGTTCAAGATTCTGTTAAGTTTTTTCCGTTATGACTCACTTCAAAGTATATTGCTGATATCCAACATACCATCTACCACTTAAATTCCAAAAACAAATAGAGTTATTTTTGTTCAAGAAAAACTATGTCTTCACATTCTCAATATCTTTCCTCAAAAGTCAACTCTATAAAAGCTCCATGGAAGAAGGGATTTTGACATATCGATCTGTCAACATATTGATTTCATCATTACTTAAGAGTATTATTATAGTTTAGTAATTTAGGATTTTAGTTCTTATTAGTATATTCATATTTCTATTAAGATTAGTATTCCTAATATCATTAGTATTAGTCCCTATTCTTGTTAGGATTAGTATTTTCAATTCTACTAGTTTACTATTTCTATTTTAATTTTACTAAGGTTGAAATTATAATAAATAACTTGTAGTTTCATTTATTAGAACATCCAATTATTCAATAATATTTTGAGAGTTTCTCAATTTTCTGGTTGTGATACGATCAACCCTTAAGTGTGATACTTAAGACTCCTTACATGTGATGTCCAAGAAATGCTAGGTGTGATGTCTATGTTTTTTATCTCCAAGTTCCTAACTGGACACTCAATTTGTCCTACATCACTTAGTATGTCTGAATAAGGCACTTTCATGTTTATAGTCACACCTTTAACTAACCAGGTGGTATAAAACCCAAAAAGTGGCAGAGAAGGATGAAAAGAAGGGATACCAAGAGGGAATCAAGATGGCAGTCTCCCTTCTTGCAGAGTTTGGTCTTCCTCTGGGACTCTTCCCTCTTGCTGATGTTATTGAAGTAGGGTTTGTGAGGAGTAATGCCTACACGTGGATTCTGCAAAAGAAAAAAATAGAACAGAACTTCGAGATGATCAGCAAGCTTGTCAACTAAATTGCAAAGTGAAATACAGAGTATAAAAAGGAAACTCTTGAAAGAAATACATAAGGGAGATTTCATCTGTAAACCAAGTCAACAAAATTGAATATGTAGTTGCTTCACATATCCAAGGAAAAAGCTAAATACTTGGCTTCTCAGTTTCATAGTCATTAAATATAAATTGAGGCTGAACATGAAACAGGACTCTTTACTTACATAAGATCCATTGTTTGGCCAAAAACATGTTAGGTCAATAACAGATTGATTGCTCTGTCTGGTTATACCACATCACTCATTATCAGTACATACTCAAGCATTTTAGTTTAATAGATAATCGTGCAAACCATCTTTCCTCACCAAATGCTTCTAATTGAGAACAAAAACTAAACTTTAAGTAAAAAGTTATCATTAGAAGAAAAAACGTTTTCTACAAATCTTCTAAGAGGGAATGCATCCTTCAGCAAAAAGCTTGTAATGGGAATGCATCTTTCAGCAAAAAGAATCTAATCCACGTCAATAACAACAGCAGGAAGATGTTGAGTTTTATAACATAATAAAGCAAGATTGAAGTAAAACACTAACTTCAAATAAACACCAATCCATGTAACTTAATATGAAGGAAAGGAATTAACGGATAAATGTAAATTTGCCACTTATAGACAAGTCATGGTGGAATAAAAAACAAAATCAGAAGAGATAATCCAGTAAGAGCTTCCATTAAAAATGCCAATTGTACTCTCAAAACTTCATGAACTTGTGAAGTACAATGGGTACTGATGTAATGTTGTAGTAGCTGTGAAATTAAATGTGATCTACAAGAAGATCAACCAACTTTCTTTTTTCTGTAACTAGTAAGAGCATACATTAAAAATCTGCTCCTAGGCCTGCTTTGTAGTTACTAAATTTCTTACAAGTAAATTGCAAGAATAATTCCATCAATGCTCCAACACGTCCAACATCCCATCAATAGAAACATGCAAGTCCAATAAAACATTATAGTGTCCCTTCTCAATTTCCTCCTCTTTCACCTTATGGAGAAGGAGAATTTCAATAATTAAATCCTCCCAACCAATCTCACTAGCTACAGCTCTTTTCCTCTTCTTCCCGGCATTTATGGAACTAAGAGCGCCAAAATTGCTATTATCAGTATCTGAAGGATGCATGATGTTATTAATTCGAATCTTGGCCACCTTTATCCTTTCCCTCCTCCTCTCAAGCACCATGCAACCCTTAATGTAGGATGGAGGCAAGGCATCCAAACCCACATCACTCTCTATTATTTGCTTCAATAAAAGCTTCTTGCTCAATTTTGATTGTCCATTCCACCAATCTCTGCATGCACGAAGATCAAAACTTTCTCTCCTACCATCGACACTTCCATATTCCCCTGTAAACTTACCACTGTCCACCTCATTTGCAAACTTTTTATAAATAAGAGACAAGGACTCGGGTGAAATCCTAGACTGCTCCAAGTCATGATTGGTCGAAGTGGTAACTGCGTTTTCATCTCCCACATCAAAATACCGAGATTCGCTTTCCACTCTGTGATCATTACTCCAATAGCCAACATCTTTACTCAAGCACTCCCTAAGCACATCTTGCAAATCAAACTCATTCGGATCCAACTCATTATGGTCATTACAATGCTCCTTCATGGACCTTGCCTCCATATAACTAATTACAATAGGCGCATGCTTTACAATATTCTTTACAGTAACATCCTTTCCCCAGGGCAAATCCATCTGGTGAGCAACCTTCACAAGCTTCTCTAAAAGCTCCTTGTACCGCTTCCTACAGGTCACTACGGCAACATGGACATACTTAACCACCTCCTCAATCCCCAACTTAACACCATTCAACTCGGCAACGAACACCAACACGGCCACCACCAGTGGCAATGGTCTTCTTCCTGTAGACAAAAACCAAATTATAGAACAATTCAACAAAAATATACCCTGCCTCTTAATCCGCTCCATCTTATCTCTGTCCAACCTGTCTAAAACTGACAAATTCTTCACCAACCTCAAGAACGACTCCACATAATCAAACTCCGGCAGTTTCACGCCCAAATGCTCGACAACTCGGTTAACCATTCTTCCTAACTCATGTTCATCGCAGCCAACGGCGGCTGCAATCTCTGCCATTGGCATAACCTTGTCATCACTCCTCATCACGACATAAGTACAAGCACCCACAAAAATAGGAAACCAATTGCCCAGGCCAAACTCACCATCAGTGATTTTACTTATCATGTTTCTGATCTCTTCGCACTTCGAACCGGTTAAACCGAATTGCAACATCAAATGATCGATTATCTTTTGTGCCTCAAATATCTTTTTGTCTTTGTAGTTGAGGACAGAACCCGTACCTATGGAGCCGTGGCGGATATTGGTTCCTTGTGGACCATCGAGTCCATAGAGCTGAGCTTGGTAGTTGTCAAAGGCCTGCAAGAAACCGCAGTCCGAGCAGACGAGGTCCCCGGTTACATCGTCGCGGACTAGGGAGTCGTTTCTGCATGCTGTGCAGGGCATTGTGAGATTCCAGGACTTGATCCTTTCCGTTATCGTCTTTGTGGAGAAAATTCGTGAAGGAAATTAGGGCTGAGAAGGAATTCGCGCTGTAATTATTTAAAGCCGAGCGTCACGCTAAAATCCTTCCGTTTCCTGTATTGACACGAACACCACCTACGTGCAAAAAAAATCACTAAATAATTATTCAACATCGTGAATTATAAGAAAAAAAAAAATTTTAAAAATTAATTTAAATAAAATTAAATAAAATTAAACAAAAAGAAAAGAGATGAAACTATTTTCCCGCACACCCGATAAAATAAGGGAGCCTCAAGCACCTTCATTTTATGGGAAAAAAAAAAAAAAAAAAAGAGCTTAAACCTTGAAAATGCTTATTTTCGACATGATTATGAGAAAAAGCTTGTGCTTTTTTCCATAAGATCAGCATCATCTTGCAGGTCAAAATGCCTATAATGTATATATATATTATAAATAAAAGAAATACTGTCAAAGCTTGAACCTTGAAATGCTTATTTCCACCATCTGCTCAAAGAGAAGGAGCTTAAACCTTGAAACTGCTTATAAATTTCCAGCAAGGAATTACATTTACAAAAAAGCATGTCAAACGTAGCACATTTTCTGTAAAATTTTCCAATCCTTTCCCTATCGTTGAAGGAGAGATGAAAGAAAAGCTGAAATTCGGTTGTGTACCTACAAAGCCTGAAGCGAAGCACTGTTGGAGAAGCACGAAATCAGGAATGCTGGAAGCAGACGCTAGTTTGCCCGATCTCTTGAAGCCTGAAGACCTAAGCTACGGGGAGATGAAACTTGGGACGGAAGAGAAGCTATTTGGAGTTGAGGAAGAGACCAAATAAACCCTTTTGAAAAAGATGAAGGAGCTGAAACGCCTGAAGCAATGACAAAGTGTTGTGTGAGAGACGGCGACAGTCAAGCCCGACCCAATTTCTTTGTTTTTTTTTTATTGAGACTAAGTGGAGTTTGAAATATAATGACTTTAATTTAATAGGATGGATTCTGAAATTTATGGAGTAGCTTTAAAACTAAATAGGCTTGCAATAAGGACCTAATGGGCTTTTTTATGGGCTTAATGGGCTTTAAAGTTTAATGTCTCTAATTGGCTCAATTGGTCTGTAAAACAAGCCATAGGATTGAATTTTACCTTGGTGATGGAAGCATGGGGCAATTTTTACTTAATAAAAATGCATGGGTTTTGTAAAAGTTTACCCTTTTGAAGAAAAAATAAAAGCAACATCTTATGCATTATAGTTATACCCATTAAAAAAAGAATATTCATTTCACTCAATTATATCGTAGTTTGCTGAAATTAAACTTAATTTGGTCACTGCAAGCTTACCAACATACTAAATGAGCTAACGTCTAATCTCATTGAATCAAATATTCTAAATTTATAACTATCAACTTAGAATGCATTCACGAAATAATAAATTATATATATATTTTTTTATTAATATTCGAATGTATAACTTATTTAAAGTATAATAATATTAATCATTAAATAACTATGTCAATGATAGTTTATAAAAGTTGCACCTATATAAATTATTTTTATATATAGAGAGTTTTTTTTAGAGTGAAAATTAACGAGAGAAGTAGGGAATTAACTTGTACAATTAAAATTCTTTTACCTACATATAACTCTAATACCGGAATTTACTTTAGTTATTTAATGTTTGATACTATAAATTAATTTTCTTGTAGATAATAAGATACAATAAGAATTTCGATAAAAACAACACTTTAATTTCAAGTTAATGTCTTACCTAATCAAGTTAAGTAGTGTTTGGATTCTTCACAAATAGAAATACAAGTTCTATCATTATATAAATGAGTGAAGTTGAATTCATTACACATTAAATATATATATATATAAATTATAATTAATTTTTAAAAATTAAATAATAAAAATATAAAAAAGTTAAATAGAAATAAAATTGACTGCCTTCTCTTGAAAAGCCAAAAATACACTTGGGGTTAAGAATAGTTGTCTCATCTCTATCTTGGGGTCATGGGACAATAGAGCTTTGAGTTCCTTTCGAAAACTTGTATTCATTGACATCAACAATGTGATTAATTAAAAAACAAGTTAAGACTAAGATAATAAAGAAAACTTTGCTTCCACATACACCCAAGAACTTTTGATTGGGAGCTAGACTTTCTTTTAATTAATTAACTAGTGGGGGTTGACCAACTATCTCTTATCTTATATATATATATATATATATATATATATATATCAATTTTCTCACATGATACAAAATAAATATTTTCTAATTCTTGTGGCTGTCTGGATTCAACTCATTGATGATAAGATTGTAGTTGATTGAAACATAATTTTATATAATTATGATTAAAAAATTAATATTGTTGTGTTTTATGTGCCACCCACCTCTCGAACAAGTACTTAAAATAGAAGGATGGACTTGCTCCAAAACTGTTTTCAATATTATTACTTTATATCTATTTACATACACATATTTAATGAATTATATTTATTATTTTATGTGATAAACATTTTGTATTTATTATTATTTTGGAGAAGACATTTACATTTACATTTATTACTACTAAAAAAGTTACTAAAAATAGTTGACATTTATTTTTTATTTCAATAATTTGGTAGTATAATTAATAATTTGTGATGCATATGAGAGACATGATATAGTTTTAGGATTAGGATGCTTTAATTGAAATACATTAAACAAGAGCTTCAAATAGTGTTGGTATTTAACCCATGCATGCATGAATTGCTTCATTTATATTCCCCTCTAGAAGAATAATGGGTTTGAATAGTTCATGCTAAACAAAGAGAGTCTTTACATGAATATATATTTTAGGTCATAACACATGTCTTACATTTCTATTTGATACAAAAATTCTTTTATATTTAGTTTACATAAATTATCTAATCAATAAAATACACGAATTTTAATTAAAAATTTAAATATGATTTTTTTTTTTGGATTAACTACGTATTTTAATGATAAATTACTTGATAACATGTATATACTTATAATCTTATATTTTATATAAATAAAATTTGAACCATACATTTCTTTTATTAAAGTTTAAAAATAATGATCGATCCAAATGTTTTTCCATGTTACTTTTTTTTTTCTTTATAAAATGTTTAAGTTCAAATAATATCTGATAATATATTAGATTGAACTAATTTCAAGTTTGGAAGTTTAGAAATCCATACGAAAAAGACGAAGAAAAAATGAAAGACATAAAAATAGTGAAAAAATATAGATAGAATAAGAAAATAAAATGAGAGAATGTCTTATTGGATTAGTATTTTTAAAAATTATTAAAGTCACTATAAATTTGAGTTTAAAAATTCAAATTACACGCCGATTGGAGTTTTTCAAAACTCACATCAAACTCAATTCATGTCTGTCACAAAACAAATTTATAACTAATCACTTAATTAAGTTATGACAATTTCAACATATATTTAATATGACATTTAATATTTAATCATCGTTTACATATAACAAATACAAATATTTTTTAATTTAAAAAATATATATAAGAAAACACGTAAGATAAACAAAATAAAAAATAATTTTGTTTAAATATAATTCTTCTATTTATGATTAGAAATTAGAAAAATTACAAAAAGAATTATTCTAAACATCTTTTTCTTCATTAGTGTCTAATATTATAATCAGTCTAATGCTAGTAAAGTAAATTAGTTATTATTTTTTAAAGTGTATTGAAGTCAATATTTAATAATTATGACTTTTAAATCATATAAAAATAATATTGATTATAACACAAACGATTTTAGTGATTCTTTATTAAAATAGTCATAGTTGTATAAAAAATAAAAAATAAAATAATTTTATAAAGAAATTTAAATTATAATAAAAGTATTTTTAAAATTAAGGATTAAAATAAAATGTTTTTTTTTTTAAATTAAATAAAAAAAAAAAACATCTCTGTTGTATGAATTCATATGCCAGCTAGTCATATAAAGGAAGCGCCAATCATATAAATTGTTTATTCATAGAAGCATAAATAAATATTAAAATAAAACTAGAAAATTCCTATAAATATTGAACATGAACACAGTACTGATACAGAACGAGCTACGAACAGTTGTGTCTAATACAGACTGTTAAAAATCCATTTCTCTACGTTCTCGTCCATTTTCCCCCCCGTTGTTCTTACTTCGTTGAAGTCCCAAAATCCATCAAGAGTCTCCGACAAAACAAACACAATCAAGATCCAAGCTTCCCTCGAAGAATGCTTTTCAAGGCTATAAAGAAGAAAATGTGGATGTTTTCTTATTGATCTCTCTACCCAAATACCCCTCTGCAATTTTCTTTTGCGTAATGGAAGGATCAACTATCGCCATAACAGCCAGCTCGCTCAGCACGACATTGATATTCAAACCCTCTAAGCTTCTGAACTTCCGTCTCCAAAAGCTTTCCTTCTGGTTCGCCCCCACCACCCGCCCTCCTGGTTTTCCCTCCTCCACTCCTGGCTCTTGAGTTATCTTCATTAAAAACCTTTTAGAACAATGGCCGCTTTCACTTTCAATGCAAATTCCTCATCTGGGTCGGATTTTACTGCGTTTTTCAATCCATTTTCTTATAGTTTAGGGGGGTCTAAAGGTGTTTTCAAAGATGAATCTGTATCGCAGTCTCTGGGGCTTGATAAGGAGAGAGGAGAGCTTGTTAAAACTCCGATGAGAGTGGGGAAGAAGGAAGCATCAGAAGCTAAAGCTTTGGCGGTTTTGAAGAGTCACAGTGAAGCAGAGAGGAGGAGAAGAGAGAGGATCAACGCTCATCTTGATACGCTTCGCGGCCTCGTACCTTCTACTGGAAAGGTGATCGTTTTATCCGTTATATTTTCATCAGTTAATTGGTGAAATGCCCATAAATTTTCCTTTAATACTTAATCGTTGTTATAGCATATGCATCCAAATCTTTGTGAAGCACTTTGATTGAAAGAACATTATAACACCAGCTCTGGATTGGTTATTTTGGAAATTTATTTCTATGAAATGAAAGTAGTGGTTGTGGATGTGTATAGCATGTAGTATATACATTTGGCTTTAATAATGAAGTATGCCTGATGGGTGAGAAATTAGTAGAACATAAAGGACTTTGTGTGCAGTATATGCAACTGATTCTAGGACGAGTCAGCTTGGTTGGTGAGAAAATTAGAGGAACATAACCTTTCCTTCTTTGATGCCCAAATGGATGGAAGATTTTTACCCAGCTTAGGCACTAGTGACTACTTTGATTCACGAAATGGAGGATATATTAGGTTCAAATCTTTATATTTGATTTCTCTCAAATGATTAGAAGGTATATGAAATTAGGAGAGGTTCTTGATGATTAAAGAATGTGTTTCTTGATGAAGTTTATGTTATCTAATTTACATTTTTCTCATAGATTGAATTTAGGTTATGCTTTTCTAAAAATTCTCTTTTTTAAACAAAACTCGCTTTTGTCTTAAGAATGTTGAGGTCATTTTTCAAACTTATAAGGCTCACAGTAAAATCTTCTGTTTCATTATCTATGTACTTGAAGTCTTATTGTCATTTCTGGATTTTGGGGATCGGTAAGGTACAAAAGTCGATGGTAGATAAATAGGTTTCATATAGAATTAAAAAGATAGAAGTCAAAAGACAACATGTTTTAGTCTAGTGGGTTCAATATTCTTGATGTTTCGAAGCATCTCTTCTCTTTTGGCCCTAGCTTGAAAACCTGTAAAAAGTATTCACTGTTATATTCCAATTTCTGCTATTTTCCTCACAACTGGATATTAACAATAATTCTGAACGAGTGAGTTTGGCTGGATATTTTCAAATCAATCAAACACCTCATGCTTATCTACAGGAATTAGGTGGATGGTAATATAAAAGACATTTCACAGAAAGAAAGGAGGAGGATGTCAACATCTTTTTCTATGCACACTATTAACTATGAGGTAAGGACTAAGAAGAAAAAAAAAAGAAAAAAGGGGTGACTTATTGTGGTTAGAACATCTTGTGATCTTAGTTTACTACTAGATACTTAATGAGGTTCACAATAATTTCTTTTTTCAACTTCAACTTGCTTTTCATTTGATGATCTTCTGGTATTTTACCAACCAAAATGTAGGTTTTTGTATGTTAGTTAGCATTACTGGTGATATGTATTGAAAATCATTAGCAATTTAGTGCCAGCTGTATTGTTTTTATTACTAATAAGGTCTCTCTATGTGCAGCATTGTCATGGTTGAAATGTAGGTTAAGACCAGCTGACTTTGATAAGAAATATAAATGGCTTCTTAAGTTAAATCTTCATTTGTTTAGTTTCATATAATCAACAAAGTCAAAGTCTTGCAGTAATTGGCTGGATGGAATATAAGAAATATAAATGGCTTTTTAAGTTAAATCTTCATTTATGTAGTTTCATATAATCAACAAAGTCAAAGTTTTGTAGTAATTGGCTGGATTGAGTCCATCCTCCTACGTGGCCAACGACCTATCAGCATCATTCTATAATAGTTACCAGCATCATTATATAATAGTTACTAAATCTAGTTTGAGAGTCAACGGAAAACTTCTATTTGCCAGGCCTTCATTTCTTTATTGATAGCAGGCCTCATGGCTTTATGAAGAGACATTGTTGCTGGTGTTCTAGTAGCTGTAGCTAGTTAAGCTTTGGATCACTTCTCTGGAATTCCTTTCTAGCCTGTATTGCCAGTGTCCTGTACTTCTTTTTATAATTACCTCAAGACAATCCATTTCTTCTACTTTTGTCTTTTCGATAAAGAAAAATATTATTCTTAATTAAACAAAAAAAAAAAAAACACTTAAACTTTTTTGAGAATATCTCTGTCCTCAACTTTTTGGTTTGATTGTGTTTTGTAGATGGACAAAGCAACATTGCTTGCTGAAGTTATCAGCCAGGTGAAAGAACTGAAGAAACATGCATTAGAAGCCAGTAGAGGTATTCCCATTCCAATGGATGATGATGAAGTGAAAGTTGAAACCTGTGATGAAGAATCAAAAGAAGGAACATTTTATTTCAAGGCATCTCTCTGTTGTGATTACCGTCCTGAGCTATTGATTGACTTAAGACAAGCTTTAGGTAGCCTTCAACTGAAGGTGGTTAAGGCAGAAATGTCAACATTGGGAAGCCGGTTGAAGCATGTTTTTATCTTCACCAGTCACAAAGGGCATATTGACGATGCTAATGATCGCCTAGTCTTTGCAGATTCTGTTCACCGAGCCCTAAGCGCCGTCGTGGATAAGGCTTCTGCAATGCTGGAGTATTCATCCAGAACAACACTTCCAAACAAGAGACAAAGGATCTCTTTTTTTGATTCCTCAAGCTCATCTTCATGATAGCTTGAACTCTTGTCATCGGTTTTGTCTCTGGGTGAGTATCATATATGCAAGCAGATAATCTGTCATTGTTTATAGTTATCGATGCACAAAATATGTGCACCTGATTTTCTTGGTTTTGGGAACTAAAAGTCTTGGTTTTGAGAAGATACTCTCAGTTTGCTTCATCCCCATCATTAATATTTGTGAAATAAACATTTTACAGCAAGACAATATAAGCACCTAAGTTTCTTGGCCGTCGATCCGTCACAAACATGTGTATCCGAGAAGGCAAAAACTGCTTTTTATGCAAGTGTTATTATGTAATGGATGTTTTGGAATCTATAATAGTTTGGATTTGTGGGTGTACTTAGATTTGTCAAAATCATCAACACATCTAATAAACCATTTTGATGGTATCTTATGCTAAGGCACATACCATGAATGTTATAGTTAATTTTCTGGTTGAACTGATGATAATCTTTTCAAAGGAGGTTGATTATGCTTCTGAGAGTTTGTTCGGCTTAAGAGTACAACAAGATGCTCTTAATAATCTTTAACTATTTAGTTCGTGTTTTTCTTTTCTTGTCATGAGGATTTCTAAGTCTGTCTACTAAGTAAATTCTTTCGATGATTTACATTCATCATTTATCTGTATAATTGTTTACAATTTTGCAAAGAAACGACGAAACCAAAGTGAATTATTTTCCTTTTAAAAGTCTGTTCTGACAGTAAATTCATATATCACAAATCATTCATTCAATTTATAATTGATTAAATTAATTAAACAAACGATAATTTATTTAAATTTATTCACACAAGAATAATAAAAACTAATAAAAATTGAGAATTTTCGATATAGTATGCTCCGACTCAAGTTTTTGGTATAAATTGAGATTTAAATGTTTATAGTGATGATGAATTTTTATCTCAGAAATATTTAAGCTTATGACATCACATGTTTTTAGGAGTATTAGACTCTTTGTAAAGAAATTGATACAAAAAACTATATCTAAAAGATTATATACTTTTAGAAAACTTGAAGACAAATTAATATCATATACATTCAAAAGGGTATCAATTACACTATCACTATCACTATAAAAAAGTTATATGGTTGTTTATACATCCAATCGACTCATTTTAAACCATGTCTACAAGAGGCCTTCCCATTATACTTTAACTTCTGTCACAAACACACATATACATATCTTTATACCTATAGAACCTTAATCGAACGTTTAAATTTCATTTACTTCATATCTTCTTCGTACCTTGGAATGTATTAGATGAAAGTATAATTTGTCTTAATCTAACAAAACAAATTTAAGAAATAAGAAAAAGGAGAATATATTTTCTAAAATGTAAAGAGTGCTCAATATGGATCCCAACAACAGAAAAGTAAAAAAGTGAAAGTTTTGTTGCAATTAAGAAATCCTCGTCTTAAAATAAATAAAATATCCCCCCTTGATTTTCAGTTATTTTTTTTTCTTTTCTTTTTAACATTTATGATTTTTTTAATAAATTTTTCCTTGTATCTCGTAACTCTTATAGATTTTTAATTTTCATTAGTTTTTCTATACAGAAGATTATTCACATAAAATATTTTAATTACCACTAACTGAAAGAAAGACACTGAGGTAAGAAAATGAAAAGTGTATTTTGATAGAGCATTAGAGTAATTTTAGTCACATATGTCATTAAGATTATCTTTTGACAACAAAACTGAATTCAAGACTTACGTTTTTAAGTTATAATAAACATATAGTATTGAAACATCAAATAAGTAGGAGTTTGAAAAAGAATTTAAACTAGTCCTTCATCAAGTAAGACATGACTGAGAATCAAAGAAGAAATGATTTTGGTCGTTCTTGAAAAACTTGAGGATGATTAAATAGAACTTTCAATTTTGCACCTTTCATCATCTACTTTAATCTTAAATACTTTAATTTGTATGAAAAAAATTTATAAAATAAAAATATCATTTACTTTAGTTATAGATAGATTCGAAAACCCTTAATTTAAGATATGATAGTTAATAAATCACTTAAAAATAAAACTGTAACACTCCAACCCTCTTTTTTTTTTATTTTATTATTAATGTAATTATTATTGGAATATAATTATTATTTATGTAATTATATATTGAATTTAATTTAATTTAAATTATTTTAACAGAAATAATAATAAAAATAGGTAAAATTATTTAGAGATTTAATTAAAAATAATTTTGAAAAAAAAAGAGTGAAAATTTGGGTTCTATGGGTATTTTTGAAAAGAAAATTGAAAACTGGGGATCAGAACACAATTTAAAAAAATTGCGCTACGTCAGCCGCCCGGTCAGCAGCCCCGGCCAACCAGGACACGCCACGTAGCAGAGACGCTGATGCGGGAGGCTACGCGGAAGGGAGCCACGTGGGCGATCCGCGTGCGCGCGATCGAACGGCTGAGATCCATTCCCGCGCGCACAGACGACCCAGATTGAATTGTGCACGGACGGCCCAGATTGCATCGCGATGAATGGCCCAGATTTGAGCCGTCGCTGGAGAAGACAGCCCAGCCGCCGAAGAGCCGACCGCTGCCACCCGCCACAGCACCAGAGCACTTTCCAGCCACCAAGCGAGGTAAAAATTCTCTCCTTGGCTCAGAATTCGATTCTAAACACACCTGTGGCCAAATCGGAGCCAAAACACTAGCCAATTGGCCGGAAAATGCTGCCGAAGTGCAGCGGTGCCGCCGCGAGTTGTCTCGATTTTTGCCTCCGATGAGGCCCTTCTCGGTTCCCATTAGACGTAATTTTTTCACCATTGTGATCACCGTTTCCTCCTCTACAAGTTGACTGAAGCAAAACACCCAACCGCAACGTGAGCCTGAGGAGCTGCCGCACCGGAGAGCTCTGCCGCCGGTAAGTTTCGGTTTTTTGTATTTTTTCGGCCCACCGAGGGCCTTACGTGTGTTTTCTTGCAGGAACTGGTGCAAGTTTGGTTGAATTCAGCCGAAAACGGTCGAAAACAGCCAACCCGAGACGGATCACCGCTGCAGGCGGCGGTGCCGTCACCAGAGCACGACGGAGCCGTTGTGTCGAAATTTTGAAATTGGCCGAGTAAGCCCTGGGTCTGATTTTCAATTATTTGGGAACATGTGTAAGTACCGTAAGCGCGTTTCAGTTCCCGGAAAAAAATTTAGGCAATCTAGGGATTGCCCGTAGGTGCAGTGAAAATCCAGTTTTTGACTTCGAATCAGGTAAGGATCCCTCACCCTATTTCCTATCATGGAATTAAAGTTCGAATAAACGGTAATATTGTATTTTTACAAATTAATAGATATGCATAATTAATTAAAGTTGCTAATGGAGCCCGAAATCAGACATATTTCTCTGTCAGTTCCAATTTGATTTATTTTACAGTTTAAATGCATTATGGTATCTGATTTATTTATTCTATGATTTTGAATACATGAATCACTGTTTATTTCACTACTGCTTGATTTTGTGAATCTAAGATATGATTGCCTTGTTGGATGCACGTTACTTGTTTAAGTATTCATGTTTGAATGGGTAACGGAGACTAAGAAAAAGAAATTAGGAAATGGGTGTGAATTGATAATTGGATAAGATGACAGTCTCACTAGATATCCTGTGAGATGGTGGATCGACCAGTTCCATAAGGAACCCTATCGGGAATGTTGTTTCATATCGGATGGGGTATGGAGACTTTAAATGTTTTGACGCTCATACCGGACGGGGTATGAAGACGATCCTATAGATTAAGTTTGTTAAGAAAAAGGTTCACGTGTAGCGGGGACCCCTATGGATCCCAATGAATACTAGTAGGCTGATGAAAAGGGGGCAACTGTTGTTTGATGATTGAAATATAAAAGTATGACATGTGTTATGTTACAGATTATGTATGAATTCATGATATCTATGATGTTGTTGTTTCCATGGATTGTTTTTATAAATCCCACTGAGGTAAGTGGACGGTAAATGATTTGATTATTAATAAATGAATCTATTCAAAATTTGTGATCCATTGGTTGTTTTTGGTTTTCTAACAGTTTTTACTTCTGTGATAGTGATATAGTGTGATGTCTTTACTGGGTTAGTGTATCTCATTCCTTAATTAACCATTTCAGATCAGAATGACTTGGTTCTCGAACCCGATTCACAAGAAGATGGCGAGTAGATGCTTAGATGTTTATTAGTTTCCTTATAATCTTTCATTTCTAATATTTCCTTTAAAGAATTTATTTTTTTTATATTGTTAGTACATTTAAGTTATTGTGTAAGGGATATTAATCAAAACCTTTTATTTCGCTTCCGCACTTATATTGTTTATATACATTTCCTTTTAAATTTACGGGATCGTTACAAAAACTCATAACTTTACAATATTTAACAAATATATATATATAATAGTTGTATATTTAAATTTTTAATTCATCACAACTTTGAAAATATGCACTATACAAAACTCTTAATGATCTATTTGTTTCACACTCCTTGCCTTATATATCATGCAGATTTTTTAAAATAAGTATGACAATTTTTTTACAATAGATATTTTGTTAATCTATTTAAGTTAAATTATATTTATATAATTTTTTTAAAATAATTTGTTTTATTATTTATTTAAAATAATAATTATTTTAATATTTATTGTTTAAAAATTTTATCTAAAAAATCTAAAAATTATAATGATTGTTGAAAATTTCGTATTGAAGATTAATGAACAGTTCAAAATCCAAATGTTAGTTTTAAAAGTATACTATTTAATTAATTATAGTTATCTACTTAATTTTTTAAAACATAAACACAGAATTTAATTTTTGGTTAATATAAAAAATATATATGTAATAGTTATATACTTAAATTTTTAATTCATTACAATTTATAAATTTTAAGATTTTACATCATATAAATTTTTATTGGTTTATTTATTTTACACCCTTTATATATCGTGTAGTTTTTTTTTTTTAAATATTTGTATGATAATTTCTTATAATATTTTTTTTTTTTATGTACAATTATTTTTATATAATTCTTTTAAAATTATTTTTTATGTAATACAAATTAAAAAATTTAGTAATATTATAATAATTATTAATTATCGGAGTTGAATAGACAGGAATAGTTATTTAAATAAAATCGATCGTATCATCAGAACCGATGTCCTTTTTGGGTTCAAACAAAACTAAATCTATGCAGCCGAAGCTCTCATTCAGAGTCTGACGAAATTACCGAAATCAATGGCGGGGCAGGAGAGCAGATCTATACTGCAATTTGCACCGTTTCAGAGCTCGGTGGATGAGGGTTTCTGGCATAGACTCTCTTCTTTGAAGCTCGACAAGTTAGGCATCGACGATTCTCCTATTCCCATCACTGGTAAGCCTATAAACTTGCTCGACTATGCAAATTGGTATCCGTGTCCTCTTTATTGAATTAAGTGGCCATAATTGTGATTAAAATGTTGGGATTCTTGATTCCAAGATCCTAACTGAAGCAAGTTGTTGTCCTGTTATTTGTTTGGTTGGCTAGAAAACAAAGCAGAGCCTACTCAAAAGATTTGTGTTCTTCTGATTTTGGAAAGGACTATAATTCTTGGTTGGTTACTGTTTACTTAATCATAAGTCTTAGTTATTTTTCTTAATTCGCTTAATTTCCATAGAGCCGGGTAGTTTAAGTTTTTTTTTCCTCTAAAGATGAAATTTTTATTGGTGTTACCTTTTCGTCATGTGGAAGCTCTTAGCAATTTTACTAACTTTCTTCATATTTTTGCAGCAAAATAATTTGCATTAACCTGGAAACATTCTTAGGTCCAATTATATCCCTATTTCTGGGACGTCTGAGCTTTAGGATTTTTATTATTACTTGCCCGTTTCACTTTAATTTATCTTTTAACAGAAGATATTGTGGTTCAGAGATGTTGAATCTAGTTCCTGATAAAGTGGGTGTGAGCTGTCTGTTTTGCAGGCTTCTATGCGCCTTGCTCCCATCCTCAAGTATCAAATCATTTGACTCTTCTTGCTGAATCCTTGCCATCGGATTCATGTCAACAATCATCAGTTCCAGCAAGCAGTCGTGGCAACAGGAACAGATGCCCTGTGCCTGGTATCCTTTACAACACAAACACTTTGGAAAGCTTCTATGCCCTGGATAAGCAGAGCTTGCTAAAAGCAGAAGCAAGAAAGGTACTGTGTTCAGATAGGTTTAATTACTCAATTACATGTAGGGATAATCTATCTTTTTCGCTTCATCTGAATATTGCTCTTGCTTTGCCGCATTAAACATATTCATATGTATATGTATATATAGACATATATATAATTATGTAAACTGAGAAAATGCCAACAGGTTAATGATTATGTAATTCGAGAAACAAAGATGTATCCTATTGGAAACCAATGTCTTACATCAAATAGATCACAATCAGACTATAGCAAAGAAGGCCAAAAAGAATAATTTTCAATAATTTATGAAAAGAAGGCAAAATAGTCTTTTTTTTTTTTTTGCATCTTCTGGTAAGGTGTATCAAAGAAGAAAGAAAAACTTTGCATTCAATAACTAGTTATATGTGGTTAGGAAGACAAGTTTCTTTATTTTTATGATGTTTTATATATTAAAGTGTCTTTAATATGTTAGGATTTTCTGCAGCTTTATGTATTAGGATGTGCGTAGTGACTAAGCCTAAGAAAAAGACAAGGATGTAGGTCCTTAATTCTGAGAAAAGTGGAGAACTTTCAGAACAGCTACTCTTCCACCATTGTGATAAAATCCACTGCTGTATTCTGGAGAAATATATGTATGAAGAACAGTTTATCAAGCTTTAAATATTTTCTTATTTGAGAGATTGTTGAATTATCTTTTAATACGCCTATATTTTAGATGAAAGATAGTTAAGGGAAGGAAAACACGTAAACATTTTCAAATTCCTAGTGATTTCCATGTTGATCGTCCTTTAACTAGATCCACCAACGCCTTAACATAGCTATAAGCATCATTTTGCCCAATTTTTTTCAACAAAAGCTCCATAAAGTAGTAGACAAACTCTTAATCTCTGCTTTAACAAGAGCAATTATAATTAGATAAAAAAGTTTGTTGTATCTCTTCCCACTGCACTTAGTAGCTGCCTTCCACAAGGTGCCTTCAAAAATAACCATCCAACCAAGTGTATGGTCTAGCCTTATCGAAACCCTAGGAATTATTGCTTGCAACTTAACAACTTTGCCCCTATTATGCTTATGGAGCATCATAGGGTAATCCCCGAACTTCCTATCCTCATAATCATCCAACCAAGTGTATGGTCTAGCCTCATCGAAACCCTAGGAATTATTGCTTGCAACTTAACAACTTTGCCCCTATTATGCTTATGGAGCATCATAGGGTAATCCCCGAACTTCCTATCCTCATAATCATTATCTCTAGAAATCATCCATAATGCATATATCCTATCTCTTTATGTAGTTAGTCTAGAAAGATTAACATCATACATCCTTCTAATATCCCCAGTGATAAGAGGTGTCAACTTCTCTAACTTGTTCTAGAATGTTTTCAGCCAACCATTCTGTCCTTATTTGCTTGGTTTTACAGTCTTTACCATTCTCGTGAATGATATATTTTCACTAAAATGTCAACTTGGTTTGAATTTTTTATGCCTGTATGTGCCAATCACATTTCTTTTTTACTAAGCAGTTAATTAGTGTGGTTCACTGTATATGAACATGTAGTCTCTTCCCTCATTCATGCTAAAATCTAAGAGCTGCAGGAAAATGCACGTCTGTTAGAAAATTTCATCCCATCTAAACGGTGGATTATACATATTTCTATCTAGGATAAACTCCACATGCCTACACCTAGTCGCATCCTTCTTATCATCATCAGACCCAGAGGGAATACATAGTGCGTCACTAGCAGTATCACTTACATTCTGTTGATCTCCTAAATTCACAATAGACTTAATAGATGGCTCTAGAGCTGTTCTTGAACATGTTTCAGTGGATTGCCATGATCAAATGGTTCCCTATTCTGGGAAAACATGTTAACATACCTAAAACAAATGTCATCACAACTAGATTTACTGGAAAAAGATTGAAGTTGTTCCTCAATATCGTCGCTACTTTGAGAAGAGAGCTGATAATAGGATGAATAAGAAAGGAGATAATATGAGGGATGAATTCATCAGAATCCACCTCACACCATGAGACCTGTTTTACATTTGCAGTTTGACAACTCACATGTATTACATCTCTGTTAAGTTAAACTGTAATTTTTAAATGGAATTGTTGATTTGGCATAATGCATAGTCTAAGGTGCACATTGATACATTTGAAAGAGTAGTGTGCAACTTGATACAGTTATAAAAGAGCAATGGTAGTTTTTCATATCTCCCATAAGAAATTTGAAATTGAAAAAAAAAAAAGCTTATGCATGTCAGCTGTCTTCCTTTTCTTTTAACGGGTGCACCCTAGTTTTTCTAGTTGTACAATTTCACACTTGTGCAAGTCCACTAATTCCCTTTTACTCTCCCTATCTTGATGTATATTCTCTTTCAGTATGCAGTATGATTTGTAGAACATGTCATCCATTTAACTTGGTTCCTTCAGTGTGTGGTATGAGTTATATAACATGTCTACATGTCATCCATTTGACTTGATTATTTCAGTTGGCAGTATAATTTGTAGAACATGTAATCCATTTAACTTGATTGTTTTATTGAATGCAAATTCCATATAAAATCCTTTGACATGATTGGTTTGGTGTTATACAATTCCATGTAATGAGTAACTTCTTGTTGTTACTTAGATTTGGGAAGATATTCATTCAGGAAAAGCTGCGGAGGACAGTGCATTATTGTCAAGGTTCCTTCTTATCTCTTTTGCAGACCTGAAGAAGTGGAGTTTCCATTACTGGTTTGCGTTTCCGGCTTTGGTGCTTGATCCTCCAGCAACATTGGTTGACTTACGGTCAGCTGCACAGTGGTTTAACTTGGAAGAGGTGTTTAGGATATGATCACATCTGGATGTGGATGATTTATCTATTCCAAAAATTATCAAATTTTTGTTGAATTTATTATTCTTTTTCCTGTAACTTGTAGGCAGAATCTGTAGCAGCAGCTTGTAATGAGTGGCGTAATTCAAGCTTAACTGCTGGTGGGTTTATCTCCTGCGCCATTGCTGTTTCCACTTTTCTTTTCGCTTTTATGGTTTGAAATTCTTTATGATTTTTCCTTTTCTCTTTTTATGATTTGTGCAGAAGTTTAATTGCATTAATGTGGTGCAGATGTGCCATTTTTTCTTGTCAGTATTGATTCAAAGTTGGAGGCTACCATTAGGCCTCTAAATGACTGGGAAGATTGCGAAGGTAATGGTCAGAAGGTATGTTGATATAACTTTTGTACATTCTCTGAAAACTGCTTCTTTTTTGTGATCTGGAAGATGAAAGTTCTTGTAATATTCAGTTTATGGATGACTTAAATAAACTATTGGAATACAATTATCGATAAATTACCTTTTTACGTCTTCCCTGCATGTCAATGGCAGTTGCTCTTTGGTTTTTTTGACCCATGTCACCTCCCCAATAATCCTGGTTGGCCCCTCCGCAACTACCTAGCACTTATTTGTTCAAGATGGAATCTGAAGGCAGTGCGCTTTTTATGCTATAGAGAGACTCGTGGTTTTGCTGATATGGGGCTTTCCCTGGTCGGTGAGGCCTTGATTACAGTTCCACAAGGTAGAGCGGCAGAGACTGGGTAACAGCTCTATTCTGATTGATAATTTTGTCCTATCTGCATTGTTTCTTTGTATTTTCTAACTAGTGATGGGTCTTTAGCATGGAGCAATCATCGGGATGTACCCAGTGCTGTGGGATGGGAACTTAACAAAGGGAGGAAGGTATCCAGGTGTATTAGTCTTGCTAAATCCATGGATCCAACTAGGTATATTACATTGTCTGCAGTTTGTGGTCCATCATTTTATCTGTGGGTAGCATTTTAACTTCCTTCCACAGGTTGGCCATCTCTGCTGCAGATTTGAATCTAAAACTAATGAGGTGGCGTGCGCTGCCGTCTCTAAACCTAAACATTTTAGCATCTATCAAGTGTCTTCTTCTTGGAGCAGGTACACTTGGATGCCAGGTTGCTCGCACACTTATGGTAGGTTCTATAGGACTTTAAACCCTAGTTTCATTTTGTCTCATGGATGATTGAAGATCATATCCATTGCAGGGTTGGGGTGTACGCAAAATTACCCTGGTTGACAGTGGTAGGGTGGCTATGTCTAATCCATTGAGGCAGTCCCTCTACACATTTGATGACTGCCTCAATGGCGGTGATTTTAAAGCCATAGCAGCAGTGAAAAGACTTAATCAAATATTTCCAGCCATGGTAATCTAATTTACACTTGAGCCCTTTATTCACTAATCTCAGCTCCACAAGCTGTTAATTCTTTTATTTTTGCTTTTTTCTCCTTTCCCAGGAAGCTGAAGGTGTTGTGATGGCTATACCAATGCCTGGGCATCCAGTTTCTAGCCAAGAAGAGAGTAGCGTGCTTGATGATTGTAGGCGCCTGAGTGACTTGGTTGATTTCCATGATGCAGTGTTTTTGTTGACTGATACAAGAGAAAGTCGGTGGCTCCCCACCCTTCTTTGTGCCAATACCAACAAGGTTGGATCTTCCTGTATAAGCCTTTCGTATCATGAATTATGGGGGAGTTAATTACTTAGCAACAAATTGGATTATGTGTTTGTTATTTGTTACTTATGTGCATGCAGATTACTATAACTGCTGCTCTAGGGTTTGATAGCTTCTTGGTCATGCGCCATGGACCCGGCCCTTTTAGCTCTAGTCATGATTCAAAAACAGAAACTGCAAATTCCTTACTTCAGGATATGAGCAAACTTGCTCTTTCTGAAATAGATGGAGGGCGGAGGTTGGGTTGTTACTTCTGCAATGATGTCGTTGCCCCAACCGATGTAATGCTCACATTGCAATTATCTGTCTTTTTGTTGTTTGCATATCCAGTTAAGTCTTAATTTCTTTGGCTTTCGCACAGTCAACTGCAAATCGCACTTTGGACCAGCAATGTACTGTTACACGGCCAGGTCTTGCTCCAATCTCTGGAGCTCTTGCAGTTGAACTTTTAGTGGGGATCCTGCAACATCCTCATGGGTAAGTCCTTGAGAATCATTGCATAGAACTTGTTTGTTTACAAAATGAAGCTTTAAGCATTTGAGAAGGGTAGCTGTATTTGAAATTTCTCGTGCTTGGTTTTTATTTTTGATCTGGCATTCTGATGTCCGTACCATCTATACACAGGATATTTGCAGGGGGTGAGATTTCAAACTCCAATAGCTCTAGAAACAGTGAACTCCCACTTGGTATCTTACCACATCAAATTCGGGGTTCCCTTTCTCAATTCTCTCAGATGACACTTGTGGGCCACTCATCAAACAGTTGCACAGCTTGTTGTAGTACTGTAAGTTTTTGGATGATCAACATCCTAAATATTGTAATTTTTCCAATGATTCTATTTTACCTGCATAACTTCTTAGTGCTTTTCATGCATTTACTGTTGATAGCTTCCACGCGTTTTATCCTACAGAAAATTATGTAAACACGTCTCGTAGCTACCTTTTCTAATTGTTTGATAATATGAAAGGACATCGATTTTCTTTCTTGCTTTGCACGCTACAATGCCTGGTAAAACATTGAATAACAGTTGTAATGCAATATTTCATACATGTTTTCCTTTTTCCCTGAAATCATAATTTTTGAGGATTGAGATTTTGCGTTCAATGAACTCCTCAGGTGGTATCAGAGTACCGGAGAAGAGGAATGGAATTCGTACTTGAAGCAATCAACCATCCTACCTATTTAGAGGATCTAACCGGATTAACGGAGCTGATGAAGTCTGCCAATTCTTTTAATCTAGACTGGGAAGATGAAATAGACGACGAAGATGGTAATTGTGTTGAAATCTGAACATTATCTAACCTTTAATTTGCTAGTTTCAGCGTATCTGTTAATTATACAAATAGGTTGACAAAAAATGTAAACTTCAGAAACGTTCTTTTCTAAATTAATTGGTTTTTGAGTTGGTTGAAAAAACCTTGTGAGATGCTGAAACTGATGGATGCTATCTTGGCTCAAGCTTTCTCGGAATGTGAAAATCAGATACCAAATGGTATAGCAAATTGCATCTGGTCATGTAATTGATGATCATTGGTACGAAAATTAAATTTAGATAAAATATTATATATTTTAATTTTTGTTTTTGGTCATGCAATTGATTTGGTTTTTAGTTTGATTTTGTGTTAAATTAATTTTTGAATTTTTAAAAAATGTTCGAGTTAAATTTTCTTGTAGTAATTATTAATAATGTTAATGACCGCACCATATGTCATCAGTTTATATACATGATTTTGCTCGTGTTATTTGATGTGTCGCATATTTTAACTAATATATAAATTATTTGTAAAAAATAAAAAGTAAAATTATTTTCTCTCCTTTCCTTCTCTTCCTTTGATTCTTCAAGATCAAGATTTACCATCTTCACTATTTTGCAACATATTCTTACATAACCCTTGCTCCTATATGTATTTGCATTCGTGTATGTATAGGTTAATTTTGGTAATCTTAACATAATTAATTTAGAAATTTATAAACAATCTTGTAACTCATGATGACTTCTATGTAATTGATTGAAATGTTGACATCTGATAAGTTGTATGAAGATTATGCAACACAGGGACATTCTTAATTTTTATTCTTCTCATTTTTTTTCATGCATGTGATTAAATAATTGAGTCCTGATAAAATAGTCATATATAATGCCTAAAAATATTTTATTTAAATAAATTATTGAAAACTATTATCATACAAAGAAACAAAAGTTAATTATTATAACCATGATGTGTATTTTAAATTCTTTGAAAGTAAAAAAGAATAATTTCTTAAAAAATTAATCTTAAACAGGTGGCAAAATACAAAAAGAAACATATTATATACATTTTTTTAATTAAAGAATTATACAAAATATTAGTCTATATGACCTTTTTCTTATGTGGGATATGTACAAGTAAATTATTACAGTATACATTTACAAGGATTTCAAATGATGATAAACCCAGTTCAATTAAACCCTAATTTACTTGAAAAGAAAGTTATTCAGTAGCAAAAAAAAAAATAATAATAATACTAATAACAAAAAAAATTAAAAAAAGAAAAGAAGCTTAATTAATACTAATTACAAAGATTAAGTATTAATTATAAACATAAGCAAATAACTTGCTATCAACGCCCAATACACGTGGCGCTCTAATGAGTGGGATAAAGATAACAAAAACAAATTAATTAATGTATAATGAATGTGGTCCACCTCACGAGCACCCAATCTATTTATTTACTTTCACTTCCCTTGAATATTTTTACTTGTTTGGTACGTCGCAGTTAATAATTATTAACCGATAGATTTCAAACAGACTAATTAATGAATATAATAAATATATCAATTATAGTATAATGTAAGTAATTTTTAAATAATAATAATACATGTAGAATTATAATTTAATTTAAATTCATAATTTATATATAAAAAAAATATAGATTTAATAATCTAAGCATCTGTGTTATTTAACTAATATTTTTAATTATTTATATTTATTGTATATTTAAAGCATGTAAAAATTTATATTAGAATTTTTTTCCACGAATGAGTGTTGTTATTTGATTTTTATTTTTATTTTTTTATTTTTTTGCTGTAAAGCGGATATGAATATAATTTTTTACAAGTAAATATTTTTTTAACCCATATTTACTTTATGACCTACTAAATTAACCCATTTACCCATGAAAAAGAGGAAATCAAATGGAGACAAATTATGGGATAAGATAACAACTTGGATATATATATATATATATGTGTGTGTGTGTGTGTGTATCCTGTTAATTCACATGTGAAATATTACTTTCATTCATTGGTTGATGATTTCTCAAATTTCTTGCAGTGGAATCTGACATCATGCATGCACCACTTTCCCACAACCCATCATGCAATTTCACTAATTTCCTTTCTACTTTTCTTCTCTCTCTTATATATATATATATGTATGTATGTATGTATGTATATATACATGAAGGTCAATTTTGGTGATTGCCCTTTTAAAAAAAAAAGGTGCTGCACTAGAAAAACCTGGTGCTCCTTGATACATTATTGACTGAATTAATTATAAGTTTTATTTGCCAAGTATTATGTATATATATATATATATATATATTTGAAGTGTCGTTTATACTTATTACTTCACAATTCAAAGTAGTAGTTGTGGAAAAGAGGTGGTGATATTGTGTGCGTGTATATAAATATGTTGAGTGGAGGTTATACAATTGAATATACCGAAAATTCGGCAAATTAGATTATAAAACTTTCTCAGCCTCGTATGAGATCTCTTCCATTTCAAACAATGGTTAAGAATAAGTTCCATATGGAATCAAAAGAAAGCATCAATTCTAAGTATGAAATTGATATAATTTTTTATTTACACCCCTTCTCATATCTGATTCCATTAAAACAAAAAAATTTAAATTAAATTCATTTTTATTACCCACTAAATTCAATAATTTTTTCGTTTTAAGAGAATTTGTAAAAAAATCGAAACTTAAACGAAAATAAAATTATAAATTAAATGCGGAAGATAAATAATAAAATTAAAGTTTACGTTCTTTACGCAATACTTTAAAAGGTCCGATAGGATTACGAGAATATCCATTTTAAAAGATCAAACGAAAATTAAAAAAAATAAACGAAAGACAAATAACTAAGCAATTCTAGAACGACCTTCACTATCTCTTGAAGGGAGTCCGGATGGTGAACTATTCACAACTCCATTGTTGATCGAGATCTGGATCTTGATCTTTTTGATTTGAAATAGTTAATGAAGGAGTGAGTTATAGTAACCCATTAAAACTATCATACTAATCACAGATACAAAAAATTAAAGATTATTAAAAATCAGAAAAACAACACTGGAGCCCTTAATTTCATGTAAATTCATTTACTATAAAGAAAACTATTTATTTCATATCGTGTAATAAGTCATTCCCAATAATAACTTATGAAAACTCATATTCATGCCCTATTATTTATTACATATAAGATGACAAAAAATGATCATTTTATATTTTTACTCACTTACTGGTACCCTGGGAGTTCATAAGGATGTCCTCCTACTCGTGAACTCAATATTCAATTAAAAAATTAACTGACCGTCCCTATATCCCGTCCGGTAATGGGCACTAAATATTCTGGTATGAAGGTGAACCATATCTTTCAAACTTTACCGGTAAGAAACTTCTTACCGACTGAAGTAACATTCATGATAGGAATTTTTATGTACCGGACTTATTCGCCATTTTCCAAGTACCCAGTAAGTCTTTCCTATACAGATTTCCATCAGCATAACAATCAACCATGCAATAATGATGTCTCATTTTATATTCACCGTTCATTTAAATAACAATATAACTTAACACAGCCAAATAACCAATGACTAGAATACTGACATGCAATGGAGGAGAAACAATTAACAAAATAACTAAAAAGATCCTAAAAACTATCAACTGAGTTATGCACAATATAATAGTAAACAAATATGAGTAATATAAAAAAATAGACAGAAAATCAAAATGACTGTTAACTAAGCGGTTCCAACTTCACTAATGACGTATAATTTTTTTTTAAGATTCTCTAATTTTTTCATAAAAACACATAATTATTAATTATTAAGCCATAATTTGCTGTAGCGGAGAAAATGGTGAGAGATCCTAATATGAATCGATGTCCAAAATACTGAATTTTCTACTGCACCTACTAACGGTCCCTAGATTTTCTGAATTATCCATACAGAATCTAAAACACTTGTCACATATATAAAAATATCATAGGAATAAAAAATCGATGTAAAAAATTCTTTTCGACCAATTTTGGGATTTCAGCACAACTACACCACCGTGCTTGGGAGACGGCACCACCGCTCACGGTGACGGTTTGCCTTGGCCTGGTCGTTTTTGGTCAATTTTGGTTAGTTTCGATCGACTTTATACGTATTTCTGCGAAAAATACGTTAGGGGGACTTAGTTGGCCGAAAAAAATTAGAAAATGAAAACCTACAGGCAGTGGGGCTTTCTGGGTGCGGCGACTCTGGCGAATCATCTTCCCAGTTGGAAGATAATAGTAAAAAAATCGCACAAAACTGGAAACGAAAAGGGGTTCATCGGAGAAGGTTGTGTGTTTTGCCTGCGGCAGTGCTGTCGGGCTTTGCCTGCAGTTTTTAGCTTACCTGTTGTTCATTTTGCTCTGATATGGCCATAGGGATACTCGAAATCGAATTCCGGGGGAGTAAAATTTTTTTTACCTTTTTTGGTGGTCGAAGGTGGCTCTGGTGCGACGTTGGTCGACTCCCTTCTTCGGCGATTGGTTCTTCTTCTCCAGTGGGAGGCTGTCGGCTAGGGTTTGGGTTTAGTATAATGCGAAATATTTATAATCATCTCGCGTTTATCTAGACTGTTCATCGCATTTGATCTCGACCATTCTATCGCATTTAAAGAGAAAATAAATCTAAATTATTCATTGCGATTTAATCTCGATCATCCGATCGCGTTTAAATAGAGAATAAATTCGGACCGTCGACGCATGCAGGATTGATCCTGAGCCGTTCGATCTCAGGGCACACGGATCGCCCGTGTGGCATCCCACGTGGCACCAACATTAGTGCGCCTTGCCACGCGACGTACTCTCGTTCGTCGGGATTGTTGATTGGGTAGTCCTACGTAGTAAATTTTTTTTTATTTGCACTATAACCCTCAAGTTTTTGATTTTTTTTTTTCAAAAACACCATCCGAATCCGAATTTTTACATATTTTTTTCAAAATTGTTTTCAATTTCATCCATAACATATATTTTCATAAATTCAACAAAAATTAAAATAAATTAATTTAAAAATAATTTTTTTTTAATTTTTTATATATTTAAAAGGTTAAAATTAATTTCGGGTTTAAGTATTACAGAATTAAATTGAGATTAATTAGTGGGTAATTCATTTCAATAACTTTCTTTACTTTGCTAGTATTTACCAAAATAAACGTGAGATTCAAATTCTTGAAGTCCAAACAAAGTGTATGAATAATAATTTACTTACATTCTTTCTATTAAATTGAAAGAAAGAGCATTTCTTAACATATGAATTAATTTAATTATTAATATATAACATTAGTTAAGTTGTGTATATAGTACTATAAATTATTACATAAATACCTCCAAAAAACAAGGAATTACCGACAGTGAGATTTCAAAACAAATAAAGGGTGTGTGTGTGTGTGTGTATGTATATATATATGTAATATGAGAAAATTTAATAATGCTGGAATATTAATGTTTAATACAAGGTATTGGGAAATTTTAATGAAATGTCAGTGATCCATTTCCTTCAGATAAAAATACAAAATCTGGCATATCCCATGTGACCATATTTATCATACCCCGATGCAGATCACATTTCTTGATTACAAAAAATTATAATCTAAAGAAAAAGTAGATTTAGAATTTGACAGCCTTATTTTTCACTGCATGGTTACGATATGAAAATAATGCATTATATTTTGTATGTGTGTGTGTGTGTGTGTATATGTACCTTCATAAGTATTTTTGGTTACTAAATTGCTATTTGAAGTATATTAGTGAAGTTTATGAAAGGCTAATTGTGTCTTAAAAGTTAATAAAACTATAATTTATTTTGTTTATAATCTAAAATAAGGTTACAAAGATCTTATTAAGATAAATTTTTCTTAAGTTGATAATGTTAATTGACTATAGTATTTTTTTTATCAGATTAGTAATAAGATTTTTATAGAATTACATATTTATTAACGCTTAATTTAAATTATATATGCTGGGTACTTCTACTACTAGATCAAATTATATATATATATGTTTATTTATTGCAATATATACAGCCCGAAAAAATATGGTGATCATTTAGGAGTTACAAGTGCTACGATTTAGGGTATCAAAACTAAGCAATATCCGTAGTGGGTATATAATTAGAAGTTACATAAGCAGGGTGACAGTTAGAAATATGTATGTCTATATACACTATATACATATATATATATACACATTGTTAGCTTAAGCGAGGAAAAATTAAGGGTATAATGAATACCCAGAAAAAGAATTAAGTGTAAATTTTTTTAAAGATTAATATGGTCAGCTTGTGGTTTTGTATATTTGTTTATATATTTTTGTATATTAACAAAAACATGAGTCACTATTTAATAAATTTTCATTACTTTATTATATTTGAATAAAAAATTCATACATTTTAACTTATCTGATTTAAGTTTGTATAATAATTAAATATTGAAATTCAGTCTTACGAATGGGCTTTAAAAAGAATTACAATATTTTCTCGTAAGTAAATTGACTTTTTTTAAAAGTAAACATTTGACTGATTAGGGTGTGTTTGGATGAAGAAGAATGAGAAGAAAATGAGGGGAAGGAAAAGGATAATCACTTCCTTTCTCCGTCATTGAGAATCATGTTTTTGAGAGAAGACCTTAATTAATCTCATTAATTAAGGTTTATTATAGTTAATAAGGGCAGTTAGTGATTTTTTTGTTAAGGTCCAAGAAACTTCCCTAAAATGGGGTTGGGTGGCAATCCACACTCTTTATTAATTAAATTAACAAAAACCCTAATTAATCTCCTGTCCAAACACATGCATACCAATACATGTATAGAAAATTAATTAACATTTTTTCTTTCTGCTCTCTAAATTAATCTCTGCATGTCAACATGTCTCCCAGCTTAAGCAGACAACACTGTTCTTTTACATGTGATTTCATCTCCTAGCTGCTACTCCTATATTGTTCTTGTCTTCCATTTTTCCTTCTCCCTTGTCGCCATCTACACACATACATATTCCCCCCCTTCTCTCTCTCTCTCTCTCTATATATATATATATATATAAACGCCCATAGAAGTCTTTCTCTCATCAGGAGCAGATCATGTCTACTTCTTCCTCGTCTTTCCCATCATCAGCATCATCACCACCATCATCATCATCATCATCTCCTTCCTCTGTTTGGTTAGTTGCTTACATGAAGCTAAAGTTCTTCACTCGAATCCGTAGATTCCTGCGATCCAAAGCTCCCCACAAGCGTAACAGGGCAGCGTCCGATCATCACGCCGCAGAGAAACCAAGAATAATAGATGCTGTTGTTGATGACGATGAGGAAGAAAAGAAGGATACGGATAAATCCATGGTGTTGCAGAAATCGGTGAAGAGGCTTCACTTTGGTACTTGGGAAGAGAAGGAAATGGCTGCCGAACAGATACAGAGGCTCGCCAGAGATGACGTCAGCGCCAAGAAGTTGATCGCGGAGCTCGGTGTGATACCGGTTCTTGTTTCCATGGTCGCCGCCGACGAGTCTGGTCGCCGTCGAGCGGCCATTAAGGCCTTGTTGGAGCTCGCTAATGGAACTTACACGTAAGGTTTTATTATTATTATTATTAAGTGTATAGTAATTTATTTTATTAAAATATTATAATCATGCATGATAAACAATATCTTACCTCGCCTACATTAGAGGGTGAATTAATTATCTCGCTTAATTTTTTTTTTAATTTGTCAAAATACTGTAATTAATTACACTTAGTAAAAATCTCACCTCATTAATTATTTTGATAAATGTTAATTGAAATTGAAATTGATAAATATTAATTTGGTAAAAAAAGAAAAATAGTAGCAAGTGTTTAAAATGTTGAAATTGGAAGGATAAGATGGCATCTTTTTGTACAACTTGTGGGGTTACTTTCCTCCTTTCTACAAATCAGAATTTGGAAAGGCTGCAAAAATTTGTCTTTCTTTCCAACATATTTTGAAATAATGTTTTTCTACATCTTTCTCATGTTCAAAATTAAAAAAAAAAAAAAAAAAAAAGTTTATGAAATTCATAGTAGCTTTCAAAGACGTTCTTTCTATGTTCTACAAGAATGCATAAAAGATTGTCAACTCTCATAATTTATTAAGATGACATTGAATAATTTTGTGCATCTCGTATATTTGTGTTTATTATACAGCTTTTAATTCTTTAGAAGTTAAATAATTATTATTTTTACATTATTTTTTAAAGTTAAATATATTTGTAATTAATCTCATTTTGTTGGAATTTAGAAATTTTAATTAATATTTGTTTAATAATAAGATGGTGTTGCATTAGGAAAGCACGAGTTAGATGCTCCTCCACTACTTCATTTGTGGGTAGGAAGACTTATGAGTTTTTCTTTAAAAAAAAAAAAAAAAAAGAATTATTCAGAGGAGGAACAAACAACACAAGGTATAGAAAATTTAAAGCAATACCAAATTAGGAAGAGTTTGATTTGAAGATGTTTAATTATATAAACCCATTTGCTATTTTCAATGGGTCAATTGGTGGGTGGGTTGAGTTGACTACTAAATTTAATTTAATTTAATTTAATATTTTAGACGATAGACTACATTATTATACATACATATATATATATACACACTCAATTGGAGATGCTAATTACTAAAATATTTGGTATGATTATTTTGAGATTCCAATTTCTAAGCCATTTTCTTTCTCAAGATTTAATAAGTTTACTTATTGATATGACATTGAATCTTGTTGACTCTATTGCTAAACTAATTAAATTCTTTATATTCTTTGTTTTTTAGTGGTTAAAATATGGATTATATATTAATCTATAACTAGAGATCTTTGGCTGTGGTTCTCTTTCCACAGGCTTATGCTTCTTAGCTACTTGGGTTTTTCTTTTTTTGTTTTTGTTTTTGTTTTTTCACAAATTTTGAAATAATTATTATAATTTTTTTAGATGAGTAAAAAATAGAATCCAAATTTAGTGTCAATAACTCTATAAAGTAAATGTCACACTATTTAAATATAAAATTAATCAGTAAGTACAATAATAATGCCACACTCCTAATTATAAGCCTTTTAATAGTTGTGGGTTTTAGTTTTTATTCAAATTAATTAAGAATTGTTTGTCTATTTATTAAGTTTTATGATTTATATTTCAGTAAAAAATATAAATACAAAAATAAAAGAAGAATTTCTGAATTCATGTGGGTTTAACATATAAAAATTATTTAATTGTCAAAAAAAGTTTAAAAATTAATAATAGCAAAAATTATGAGATGAATTCTAATCAAGTGTGATCTTAAATATTTCAGGAACAAAGCTCTAATAGTGGATGCAGGACTTTATACAAAACTACCAAAAAATATAGAGGAGATTGATGAATCAACAAGACAAGAGTTTGCAGAACTTATATCTTCATTATGTTCTCTGGCAAATACCCAATCTTGTCCTTCGTCATATGAAATTATATCATTTCTTATTTCCATTCTTGAGTCGAAGAAATCAAGCATAGAAACGAAAGAAGTCAGTTTAGGTGCACTATATAAGCTATCAATAGTATTAGAGAATGCAGGAGCTTTGATCTCAAATGGGGTAGTTCAGACTTTATTGATGCTTTCATTAGAAAAACAACTATCAGAAAAAGCCCTAGCAATATTAGGGCACTTAGTGGTGACCCTAATGGGGAAAAAAGCAATGGAAGAAAACCAGATGGTGCCAGAAAGGTTGATAGAGATTTTTACATGGGAAGAAAAATCTAAGTGTCAAGAACTTTCGGTCTACATTTTGATGATATTAGCTCATCAAAGCTCAACTCAGAGAGCTAAAATGGCAAGGGCAGGGATAGTGCCAGTGCTTGTTAAAGTGTCCTTATTAGGGTCACCTCTAGCTCAGAAAAGGGCGACAAAGTTATTACAGTGGTTCAAGGATGAAAGGCAAGCCAAGATGGGTCCTCATTCTGGTCCGCAAACAGGAAGAATTTCAATAGGTTCACCATGTAATCCTAGGGAAGCTGAAGAAGGTAAGAAAATGATGAAGAATTTGGTGAAGCAAAGTCTTTATAAGAATTTAGAGATGATTACTCAAAGAGCTGCCTCTCCTTCCTCTTCAAATCTTAAATCTTTTGCTATTAGCACAAGCTCTAAGAGCTTGCCTTATTGAAATCTTTCCTCCTTTAACACCATATTGTGTTTTGGGATTTATTTTTATTTACTCTCATACATATACAACTCAACTCTTTATAAGACCACGTTGTAATTCTTATATTGACAAAGAAGATTGTATATCACAACAAATCAAATTAGTGTCAAATTTTCTAGAGATGGAAAAAACTGTATATAAATAGAAATTTTTTTTTTCCAAATTATTATTAAGCCTAATATGTCAAAACGATGAATTATATTTGCATGACATATTTAGTAATCATACATTTTGTATTTATGTGCTTGTAAATTTTCTTCAATCCATCAAAAAAATAATAATACAATTTAGATTCGTAACTAATTTTGACTCGTATTCAAGTATTGAATCAAAATAAAATTTATAAATTTCATAACTAATAGCCAGTAATGTAAAATTACTTTAATTTCACACTTCTAGAAAATAACTATTGGTTATTTGGATGTTTATACTCAAAAAACAATCAAGTCACAAAATAAAATATTTTCAAGTGCTTATAGAAAAAAAAACAACTAATTCTTATTTGCTTTCACTAGGTAAAGTTATAAATTTGTTTTAGTTTTTTGAATCTATAAACTATTTTCTTAGATTAAAAAAATTATAAGCATCAATAAGTAGAATTTCACCTTGATTTACAACCAATAGATAATTATGTTATATAAAAAATATTTAAGTGCTGAGCTATTATCTCAAACTTTTCATATTTTTTTTGATGTTACTGTAGAGACCCAGAACTTAAATAGAAATAAATTCATAAATTAAATGCGGAATCAAATAATAGAGTTAGGATTTACATTACTTACACGATAGTTTAGAATACTAAATAGGAATATGAGAATGTTCGTTTTAAAAAATAAATGGTAATTAAAGAAAAACGAACAAATAAATATTTTAGAACAATCTTCACTAGTATTTGAAGGAAATCCGGGTGGTGAACTGCTCATAACCCTATTACTAATCGAGATTTGAATCTTGGTATTCTTGATATGAAATGCTTAATAAAAATGTGAGTTACACTAGCCCAGTAAAGATATCATACTAATCATAGGTACGAAAAACTAAAAATCAGAAAAAAAAACTAACAGAACCTTTAATTTGATGTAAATTCATTTAATATAAAAAAATCATTTATTCTATATTTACGTAACGAGTTTTTTCAAAAATAACCTATCAAGATCCATATTCATACCACTTTTTATTTTCATGCTTATGATAACAAAAGATGATAATTTTTCTTTTTTACCTACTTACCGGTCCTCTTGGGGATTTATAGGGATGTCCATTTACTCGTAAATCCAATATCTAATTTAGACAATTAACCGACCGTCCCATACCACGATCGATAATGAGCGCCAAACATTCTATCGCTTCAATATCTCGTCCGGTATGAGCATGAACTATATCTCCAAAACCTTATTGGTAATATTCATGGTAGGGTTCCCTATGTACCAGCATTCTCTGTCATTTTTCGGGTACCTAATAAGTCTTTTACATACAGATTTTCATCAAACAAAACAACTAATCACATAATACCAATATTTCATTGTATATTCACAAATCAATAAAATGACATTTAAGCAAGCAATTTAATTTATCATAACCAATAACTGAGTAATCGGATAATCAGATAAATCATGAAGGAAGGGACCAAATATCCCAGATAATCGAGAAGACTATGAAAACTATTAATGTAAACATGCACAATGTAGTAGTAAACAATTTAAGCTGTACATAAAAATAAACAGAGAATCACGGTAGGGTTATTATAGTTACTATCCAACATTATTTTCAATCATGTACAGTACAGGAGTGCAACACCACATATGCAATAACTTACCACCCAAAATAAAAGAATTTTTACCAAACTTCATCATAAAAATATCAATTACAACATCATTAATTTCTAATACTATAACAATCGTATTTTTATTTTTATTTTTTTCTATCAACTTTATTGTCTTTCTTTTTCTCTACGATCCCCCTTCTCTTTCATTTTTCGTATCTTAAACAGCAGTTGAAAACATCTTCAGTAGTTCTTGAATTTCAAAATGTTACATACTTGAAAATGAGGCTATCATACAAAAATAATTATTAATGCAAACTCTCGCACGCCTAGCCTTATAATTGATAAAATGAATAGCTATTGCTTTTGATCTTTCCATTGGTTAATTTCTTATGATTGATTTTTCTACATTATTTGGTACGTGTCTAATTTATCCCTCTTGAAACATTTGTTCTTGTAAATGCAAAGTTCCATTAGTAGATCTTGCCACGTAAAAATTAGAATAATAATTATACATAATACTTTTTTGTCACTCATTAATTATTTTTTTATTTATTTACACTTGTGCTTGTCACTCAATATTTTGTATCTTTTTCGACTTCTTTCACTAATTTTTTTTTTTTTGACCTTTACGTCTGCTAGTATGCGAAATGCTTTTAAAATAAAATATTATTGAAGATATTGGTAATTAAAAAGATTAAAAAAAAAAAAAAAAAAACTAAAGAGATTTGTAAATTATAATTTATTTATTTATTTTAAAACTTGGACAGATGGGTATATACTTAATATATCCAAAAAATAAAGAAACAAAAAAAAAAAACTTACATAGCAGGTGGAAAGGAAAGGTCAACCCTTAGCCAGACCGGAGATCCGCCAAGAACTTTATGTATACATATAGATATATATATATATATATTATACTGTTGGTGGTTCGAATTCGATACTTTCCTTTCTTAATCGCAAATATTTGTGTCTATTTATTTATATACCAAAAGCGAAAAAATCTGGAGTAATTGCGGGAATATGGCGGACAGTTGGTGTTCGTCAGGTCCCGTTTTATCCAAGCTTCCTGTCTCGCCTTTTCGATTCTGTTGCCAACATCTTCCTTCCAGACCTTTCTTCGTTCCAATGGCTTCTCGTTTCCGTTGCTCCTCCTCCGCAGCTGCACCCGACCTGCCCTCATTGCTCGTTTTCTCAGGTATTTACGAACGAAACAAGCAGAGGATGCTTCTTGATTCTTCTCTGTTTTTCTCGTATTCTACATATATTTGTGCAGGATATCTTTGAAGAATTGAATTATTTTTTCACCTAGTAATGCACATAATGTTGACAGGGAACTGGTAAATTAATACTTTAAATTACATGCACATTTTTGCTTTGACGGGGAGTTCAGATTTTGAATTAGAGGTGATTATGAGAAGTTAGGAATTTAAAGAATTAGGGTCATTTTTAGTTTAGTGAAGAAGGTTTGATGTATTATAAGATTAATGGAATTAAACATTGTTAGATTAATTAAATTCAGAATTCTAATGAAAATTTCAGGTACTCGCTGTTTTGTGTTTACCTTATTAATGTAGTGATGGTAAAATGTGTTCCTAAGAACTTTTTATCTTGATTGATCTAATATTGAGGACGTTAAAGTATAATAATGATTACAGAAATGGGACTACACCAACGTGATCCATTTTAACTCAGGTAGGTTGCATAATTTATGTGTTCTTCCTTTAGGTATGGTATTGCCTGTTAACTCTCTGTTCTTGCCAAAAGGAGTTTTGCATGCAAGTTTAAAACTCAGTATTGGTACTTGCTTGTACGTTTCAAGTGAAGGAACAAAATTCATGTGATGAAATATAAAGATTATAGGGGATGTTTGATGAATTTTGCCTATGAGTTGTCCTGCATATTGTTTGTTGTATTATATTTCTTTTTGTTACAAGATCCCCAAGAACCTGTTAAACATTGGAAGTTCAGCTCTCTTAAATTATTTTTCTCTTAACTGCAATGTTATTAATATTATTCTTTAAAAAGAAATGATGTAAATCCAAGCTTGGTTCCAGAAAAGTTTTTCAATTAGTGTAATGTTGATGTAGGTGGCACTGGATTTAATGGTGTTGTTGAAGAGCTCCGGAGGTTAACAACTCGTGTTGCCCATGTCCTTCCTGTTTCTGATGATGGAGGAAGTACAGCTGAGATTGTTCGTGTTCTTGGTAACTTTCGTAACGATCAAAAGCCACACAAGCGCACATCACTCACAAATACATACATAGATCAGTTTGATTTGCTCCTGTTCCTAAATCTAATTGTTAGTGCCTTGTGCACTAAAATTGAACTGGACATACCAGAATGCTTCTGATTCTTCCTCCCTTTTCCTGACCTATTTGAACTAAAATTATTGGAGCTCGCTGGAGAGGACCTAAGATCTCCTAGAGTTGCGTACTCAAGAAACTTTGTAAATTTTCTCTGCATAATTTCAGAACAGCCTTTTACAACTTACAACAAGAAGAAGAATAACTGCTTGTTACTATTCCTAACAAATAGTAAGTCTAACAAGTGTATTTTAAATGGACTACTGATATGTAATTGACAATAATAAAAACAGTAAAATCCCTAATCTATAAGATACTATTCAGAAAGTTGTCTTCACAAATAAACAGACATACTGCTCTGATTAAGATTATCCGTTTGTAAGAAGTTGCCGATTAACTGGTGGCTAGGATCAAAGTATTACTCCCCTCTCTTACTAGGCTCTTTTCCTCAAGTGCAAAGGTTGGAACTACAATCTTTGTGATGAAGTTCAGATTCACGAGAATCTAAAATGCCCTATTATGTTGCAAACTCTAATTGATCTTCTAAAGCCTCTGGCTACTAATGCTTCTTAGACTGGTGATCCGGTGTAAACACTTCATCATAATTAAAACAAAGACCTTTGCCCATCTAACTCCAATTCCAGGCTGGCTGAGGCATTTAATTGCCTGTGTTTGAGAAGAAAGAAGGATCTGGACCATCCCTTCTAGTGTTAAGAACTCATGTTGATGAGGACTACCCCGGCATTCAGAAGTATTCTCACTCCTGGCACTTGTCAAATCTGTTGGTTGATGTAGTTTTGATGTAAGATAAAAGTAGAGTTAATTTTTCTACTCGGACAATTAGGGAGGAAACCTAAACATTACACCTAGGATTTCTTAAATATCACACCAAATAATTCTTAAACATCGCACTTAAGGATTTGATCACATTACTCATTAGAAAATTGAGAAAATTCTCAAAGAAATCTTCATTGAATAACTGAACTGTTTTAAAAAGTGAGATTATGTAGGCACTTGCAGTGTTTTACAAGTAACATTTGCCAAATAGGATTAAACTAATAAATGCTAATGCTAATAGAAAAGGAAAACTAATTAATAAAAAGCATAAAATCTTTTTTTGTTTTTGTAAAAAGACACTGGTTCACCCATACTGACTGAGCCTCTTCTAGACTAGTTTTAAGATTTAATACATTTATTTTTTTTAAAAAAGGTTTGATACATGTTCTCTTTTGACATGGTCTTCTTGCATTTGTAGTCTTCTTCACCAAAATTGCACTATACTGTTCTTTGATGAAAAATTTTCCAGTATGTGGAAATCAAGAAAGAGAACATGTCATCTTCAGTAGATGTTAGACTTGATAAATTTCTCTTCATTGTAGTTAAACACAACCGAGCACTTAAAGTGGAAGAAAGTTGGAAACTTTTTCCAATTTTAAAACCCTAGTAAGTTCAGGAAATAGAAGTAGGAAACTTGTCATTCGTGAGGATTGTTGCAAGAACTTCTTTCAATTCCTATAGTTGAACAATTTTGTTTTGAAAGACAGTTAAATGACTTAATCTTTCAACATAATGACATCTCCAACTATACATATTAGCTTGGATGGATAATATACTTATTTTAGTAACTCGACAATGTGATATTTTTATTATCATGGTGCTTATTGTGTAAGGTAGGACAAATAGGATTAATGTGCCTACTTAAGTATTTGGGCATAAAAACCAATACATTTATCTAGGGTTTTGTGGAGATCGTATCTAATAAATCTCAAGTATCATAACATTTAAGAGTTTGATTGCATTACATATCGAAAAATTTGATAATAGTCTCAAAATACTTTATTGAATAATTGACCTATTCATTGCTTATGTGCTTGCTCATTGGATTGAGTGTGTGGTAGATACTTTTGACCGAACTGCTCTTTGCTTCACCAAATATGCTGTTTTCTTCTATTTATTATAGAATCATTTTTAAGTCACTTCGTTAGTGTTCCGGGAAAGCAAAAGATTGAACAAAAGATTGACTATATTAAACAAGCAAGCACAAAAATCAAAGCTGTTATTTTTATATAAGTAACGGCCCAGTACATTGAAAGTTCCTATGTATAAAGATTGATTCTAAAAAAAAAAAAAAGAGTTCCTTTGGAATTGTAACCTCCCATTGCTCTATCGGAGATAGCATGCAGCCCATAATGGGGACAGATATATAGAAAGTGTGCAGTGAGGGAGGTAGTCAGTTTTTACTTAACTCAACCCAAGCTTGACTTAGTAGTCCCAGTAATGCCCAAAGACTCCCATGCCTTTCTTGGTTGGACCTTCCTAACCAGCGATTTCCGTCTTCCTGAATTGGATTCGTCAGAATCAGTCTCTCTTTCTTTTTTTTGGGGGGGGAGCAGAGCGAGAAAACCAAGTGGGCTGCGGTGATGTCAGAATTTGCACCTATTTGTATCTATTTAGTGATTAGTCCGCTAGTTTCTTTGATCCTACTCAGTCTTCCTTTTCTATTATCTTCCAATAGTTCGACCTATCCAGATAAATTGTCGGCCTACGAATGTAGTTTCAATCCTTCCGGTGATGCCAGAAGTCGTTTCGATATGCGATTCTATCTTGTTTCAATTTTATTTATTATCCTTGATCCGGAATTCACCTTTTTCTTTCCTTGGGCAGTACCTCCCAACAAGATTGATCCGTTTGGATTTTGGTTCATGATGGCCTTTTTATTCATTTTGACGTTTGGATTTCTCTATGAATGGAAAAGGGGTGCTTCGGATCGGGAGTAATCACTAGTGATAGGGCAAAAATAAGGGAGAAGGACAAAGGATTAGGAAAGTGAATTACAAACAGAACTATAGTTTTAACCTACCATTAACTACTCTATGATATAACTTGGTATTAGCATCACCCTTCTTAGTCCTTTTAACCTAATTTTTGGTCTGTACTTTTGCTCCTTTTTATTCAAATCTCCTCGAGTTCATTATTGATTTCGATCATCCTAGACGTTTGGCTTGGGGAAATTGTATTTTTGGAAGCCAAATTATCCAAAACTTTAGCTTCTCAAGGATGTCTGCCTTTCTTCTTCCTAGTGTTGCCAAAAACTTATTTGCTCATGCCTAAACTTGAACCCTTCCCACATCTAATCAGATCCTCCTGCCACCATTCCTTCACTCTCTCTAAAAACTCAGGATCCTGAGCCCATATTCTGAAAGGGGTGGGATCCCCAACTCACCCATTGGAAATCCAGAATAATTGGAAAGTGATCAGATACTAGACATGGTATTTCCTGTACAAAGTCAGGGAACTTATCCTCCCAACATGATGATACGAAAAATTGATCAATACGGGATGAAATTCTTTCTCTTCTAACCACTGTCCAGGTAAATTGGGCATTACTCACCAGTAAGTCCCACAGCTCAAAAGTCCTATTTAAAGGCATTAAAATCTCTCATATCCTTGTCTCCCTTCCCCAAGTTTTTTGTGGGGAGACCTACATGAATTCAAATCACCCTCAGTGCACCAATGTGGATTACATAATCCTAAAAGACAGGACGGTTCCTCCCAGAATTAGTTCCAGTATATAGTGGTCGGTGGCCCATAAACACAATTTGTTGACCAAGATCTTTTCCCTTTCACGTCTACTATAACAGACAAAGAGAAGGATCCTTCGAGCACATCCATTCTCGTAACAACTCTGGTACCCCCAAACAATTAGCATGCTACCTTAAGAATCAGAGATGCGGCAATGTGAAAATTTTTCCTTTCTACCGGGAATGTGGCATTCACCCTCTACCCATTTCTAAACTCAAAATTCTGGACTAAAATCGAATCAAAATTCATTGAATAATACATCCGTATATATACAAGTTTTAGGAATAAGAGAAAGAAAGCTACAATTAATTACAAATAGTGTAGCCGTTGAGGAAGAGCAATGGGAATTAAACAAATGGGAGTTACTCTGCACTAAGATACATGCTAGAAAAATAAAATAAAATATTATTATGGTATTGCTCTGATTATTATGTTGAAGAAATAATATATGGTATTTATAGAGTTATCTATCATAAGAACAGAAAAACTCAAAAAATATTTTCTTTATATGACCGGAGATTAACTGGGTAAATGTGTTTTAGGTGGTCCTGCAGTTGGGGACATAAGATCGAGATGTTTGAGATTGTCTGACCAAAGTACTTCTGAGGCTCTTGCTGTCCGAAGATTACTTGGCCATCGTTTGCCTATAGATGTGAAGAAGGCAAAAGCAGAATGGTAATTTATCGTTGATATTTTTTATAAATTATAGTAAGCTGCGGAGATTATGTCTGCTAATGAATGTTCTGGATATCCTATTTAAAGTTAGTCTTGATTACATTTAAGCTTATCCTCCTTTGTCTAGGTCATAATGTAGCAATTGTTTCAATTTACATGTTCTTTCTGTTTCATCCTCTAAATGGCTTATTGCGCATGTTTATTTATACTTTTTTTTATTTAATTTCTTTCACAAATATCTTCTCTTCATATATTTTTTCCATTTCTCCTCACATTAGCTTATGGAAAGCAGTTGATGAAGCCACATTAGCAAATTGAACTTGCTAATGAAGTAGATAACCGACAGTAGACTCAAGTTTGCGAATTTTTACCGGTGCTATGTTTCAATTTGACCTGCAATATCATACATTGCACATGCAAAAATTCATAAACTAAAAATTAGTATGTAAGTAAACTGTAAAATTTAATATATAAGAAAGCTGTGAAATTTAACATGTAATCTTATGTGTTATTTGTAGACATGTTCCATTATTGTATATCTTTTCTCACTACTTTTCCCCTAATTTTTTAATAAAAATAATATTTTATTCTTTTAAATCCTTTAAATAATGAAAAATGTCAATGTCCTCCTATGTCATACCGTTTGGCCATCATATATTATATTCTGAATTTCTTTCATTGATTTGCTAGGTGTGACTGTGGTGGGGGTTTCTGAGTAATAGTGTGCTGAGTTGGGAATTTGACAGGTATGATATTGTGGAAGGGAAACATTCTTTATGGGAAGGTGTATCAAGGCCCTATAGGGAAACAATTCTAGCTTTTCTGGTGTATTTTCAGAACGAGGTAAGCTTCTTAGGAGACTCAGTTTGAGTGTTTTACTTGTAATTCATGTTTTGTATCTGCTCTGGTTTTTGGCCCAATGCATTCTCCTGTTCACACGCACATGTGATCTATTTTACAAAGCATTTTCTGCTTTCCTGCTTCCAGAATAATCTCGTAAAGATTCTAAAATAATGCTTGATATGAAACTAAGATAGACTCTACAAATGCAGGTCCTCCGCCGGCCTAGTGAATCATTTTGTTTCAGTAATGGCAGGTACTTCTACTTTTGATTGTTTCTAGTTTATTGTTTCAGATAGATATGTCGTATCCTGCAAATTATGATGAATATAATCTTAGATATACTTGGTTGAATTATACTTCCTGTTGTTTATTCTTTAGTAGTAGTTTGGCAGCAAACATTTTGCTGTATCATTCTTGCAAAATTTATATATTATATCATTTTTGCAAAAGCTAATCAGAAAACAACCTCCCTGGCCGTGTTTTGAGACATTTTGCTGACCAGATTTTTGTAATTTTGCTCCATTGCTCAGTTGCAGTCACTTCATGTATTTATTTTTTCTGATTTATTTTTACTTGCTTATGCTGTCATTTTGCAGCATAGGAAATTTTTTCTTTGCAGGAGCAAGAATATTCTTTCAGTCTTTGGATGCTGCAATTTTTTTGTTCTCGCGCGTTTCAGATATTCCTTCTGAAAGCCTGGTTCTCCCTGTGATTTCAACTAATGACAGGCTTACATTAGGATGTGAATTATGGGTATTATTAACAATGACTCTCTCCATATACACATATTTATTCTTTTGCTAACAAATTTTATATTTAGCCTTCTTAACCTTTCAGTAGTTTTTCTCCAAGATCTTCAGATATGATACATTAAGTTTTGTAGAACCACCTACTTTCATGTCTCCCTAATATGGTTCATTGAGAATATTTTTACCTGATTGGACATGCTAACAATCAATGAAGAATGTATCTGATTCAATATTTTGCTGTACTACCGTCGTTGCTAATACTGTTCTAGTCAAAGAAGCTGGGGGAAATTTATTAGTGATTGTTTGGCCAGGCTCCCGCCTCTGCTTTTTTTGCTAAAAAGCAGAATTCTAGCCAAATACTAAAAAATTGGTTTATAGGTAAATATAGCTTCCATTTTTTGATTTTGATAAAGGTGAGATCAAAAGCTGAAACAGATACTTCTGAAGTATGACATGTGTGTTGGGAGATCAGTATATTTTTTATTAGTATATTCCTTAATTTTATATTTTTTAATATATTATTCATTGTTTTAAAATAAAAATATAATAGCAAATGATTATTACTTGTTTTATTATGAATTATTTAAATAATTTATTTTGAAATCAAATAATGATAATTTAAAATTCATATTTATATTAAAAAGTAAATAAGATAATTAAAATAAAAAATATATTTAAAGTCTAATTATTAGAACAGTTTTAAGGGAATATTATTTAAGTAGTATGATTATTACTTTTTATTTTTATGCAATTTTTATCATTTTAATATTTATTAGTAATCTAAAAATTATTAAACATAAATATCCCATTTATTTTAAAAGTACTTTTTATTACAAATTTTGTTGAATGCTATACTAATTTCACTTTAGAACTGTTTTTACTAACAATTATTTTATAGTACTTTAGCAGCTCACAGCATAGATATTAGTCAAGTTAAACTGACCTTTAGTCTAGGTGCTTGTGGAAAATTTATATCATACTCATGTTCATAGTGTTTTACCGAATGTGAGGGTACAAACCTACTTACTGATAACAAAAGCACAACTCAGTTAACAATTTTGGATGATGAGCCCCCTACAGCTACAAATTGATGTGTTGGATGGTGGGCCAAGAGGTCTCTATTTGTAATATCTGGGGCCTGAGAGGCGATAGCCCATAATCATTGTGAACGTTTCAATATTAGGAGCTTGCGACACCTTACAAAATTCATTGGAAGTGTTTGACGAAAAGTGATGCTAATAATTTTTGAAGCACTCACTTCAAAAGCACCAATGCTTTCGGATGATGGACTATGGTGTTAGTCATTATAATAAGAATGTTAATCTCTAGAATCCTTCCCTGTTTCTTGCACTCATTTCATTCTTAAACTTATGTGTAGGATGGGACTATGATACGGGGTCAGAATGAAATTTCTCATCCAACAAATGGCTCTGTGCAACCAATTGATAAGGTAACCAGTATTTTTTTCTCATGTTTTCAGCTGATAATGTTTTTAATTCTTTCTCATTTCTGATGATAATCGGTGATATAGGATTGAAACCTTACTAGAGAATTAAAGGAAATTTAGGTGAGAAAATAGAAGTGTGGAAAAAAAGTAAAATATTTCTTAACAAATAAAGGATACGCGTTCAGTATTCATATAACAAAGGTGTGCCTAATCAAGAAAATTTAACCTTAGAATCAATTTTGAAATCTGGGAATCCTAGGATTTAGGAATCAATTAATCCAAATTATAACCAAAGAGAAATTAGGGGCTGAACATGATTTCTTAGCTGTTAAATAAATGAGTGAATGTTGTACATATATGGAAGTAAATGAGCAGTGCTGAAGATAAATTGAGAGTCATGGCAGATGGAGTTTGTGATTTATTATGGTGGAAGATAATCATTGCTCCTTAAAATAAAAGGGGCCTATGAAGCTCCACTCAGATAATAAATTTGCCATCAATAGTGCACATAGTCCATGCAATATGTTGGAACTAAAGACATCTAAGTAGATAGCTTCATATAAACATTCCGTAAAGGAGAAGTATTTCATGAAGAGAGTCAGCATCTCACAGGACAATTTGGCTTGAAGTGGCGATTGTACAATACTAGTCGGTGTCACTTGTGGTGGTCGAGAAGTTGGAGATCTAGCAACGACTGAGGTTGTTCATCATTTTTTTTGAGTAAAAAATTGTGCTTTCTAGCGATTTCTGCTGTCAAGGTTCCTGGTATAGGTTGGTCGGACTTGTCTGAGAATAGCTATTGTGTGGTGTTAATGAACATTCAACCATCGCTGAAGATTTTAAGTTGTCGATGGTGAGTTTGAGTCTGCATTTTATCTTTATTTTCATTTCATTTTTCAGGCTGCTAGGACTGTTTGGAATTGTTTGATGGTATTCTGACAAAGAGGGTTAGAAACTAGTTTATCCTACTATAGTAGGGAATGAGAGGAAATTTAGATGAGAAAACAGAAATAGGAGAAAGATTAAAGTAAATCCAAGATTAAGGTGCACGGGAAGAGACAAACAAGTTAAATAGGGTGGAAGAAACAAGAATCATAGAAAGAGCAATAAGGAGATAACATGGAATAAAAAGCCTAGTAAAATAGTTCTGAATTCAACATTGTTTACTGTGTATAGGTTAATAACCTTATATAGGCACTAATTGCAACTAATGAGGAAAATACCAAAAGAACAAAAGTGGAAAGAAAATTCTAAATCCTAATAAACCTCAAAAAGCTGTCCTTTCCTTCAGAGAAAAAAAGTTGAATGACACCAAACAAAGCCCAAAGAAGGTGTCACCCTGTACATTTCCAGATCTACGTACATTGCCTAAATAACTAATGATAGGAAGTAGTTAAAGTAGTAAAAATAATAATTACATAGAAAACCTCCTGGACACTAATTACCCAACTTAGGATCTTTATTTTTATGCATCAATCATTTAGCTAGCATCCATTTAGTGAATTTCACATTAGGAATTTGAAGTTGCTAACTTGTAATGGTTGGGAGATAATGGATCCTTGTGATCGCAATTACTGGGATGTAATGGCAATGGTGGTTTTATGGTGTGAGCTCTAGTTTTTGTAATTGACTTTTTATATTGCTTTCTGATTTCAAACAAAATGACTTTGTACATTTTAACTCAGAGCAGCAATTGATTATTCTAATGTATCCTTGAAAAGGACCTGATGATGGTTAAGATTACTTTGGTGCTTGAGATTTCAATTTGAATTTAGATATGCATGTGTATTTGAGATGCACATGTACAACTCTGAGTGTATGTAATATTCACTTATATCTGTCTTTGTGTGCATGTAAGGTATGTCGCTGCTATTCCTTGTACTTATGTTTCATATCCTTCTCATTCCTTAAAGTGGTAAGTTTTAATTGTAGGAAAATTCTTCAGCCTCTGTGCTTCCTTCAAGAATAAAGAGGGTGTTCTACATGTCAAGTGAGGGCAATAATTTTCTACATGAGGTGAGTCTTTTGTTTCTCCCATGAGTTGCATAAGAATATTTTTGTTGATTTATTTACATGCTTTTTGCATATTGCTTTTGGAGAAAACATGTTTGCTGCTAGAAATTTCACAGGAGGTAATGATGTAGGACGCGCTTTCACAATTATAATGTGTTAACAAATATTTTGACTGGCTGCAGTTCTAGCCAAATGTTAAGAGGGAGAAAGAAAAGATTAGGACAGAAGAAAGAAATAGCAGGGAAAGACAAGAGAAAGGTGGTGGAAAAGCAGAAGGAAAAGAGGGAGAAAGAAAAAGAGAAGGACAGAAGAAAGGACTTGTTACCTTAATTTTAAGAAAGAGGCTTCAAATTCTATTTGGATAACTTAATAAGTTTACCAACTCTATTAAAAAAATCCATTAGTCATCTTGTTGACAAATGAGTCCAATAAGGAGCTGCTTGAACCAATGAGAAACAAGACCACTTGACATCTTGGGATTGCCACCATTTTTCGACTAACGAGATGTGGCACAAGTTGGCCAGTTTCTTTTGCCTCTTTCCACTCAATCAAAATCTAATACGTAAAAGAACCAATGGAGAGTAAGGTGGTGCATCTCTTAACCAGTAGTAATTGAGATGTCAACTTGTCCAATCAATAGGAGCTAAGATACCACATTATCCTTCTCATAGGAAGAAAGATAAAAGACAGAAAATAAATAAGACTAGAAAAGTTGAAGTTAAGATGCAAATGATATTGCAACCAGAGTTATGAAGGTATTTCAACTTCCAGTCTTGCGTATATAAATGAGTCTAGAGTCTCTTGGTGCATTGGATGGTCCTCCCTCAGATAATTATTTTTTCAACTCTTGCACTTCGCAAGTGTTGAGCCTGAATCTCCCATACGGTGAGAGCAGGGGGTAACCAATGGGTAAAACAGCCGTTTGTGATAAAAATGCTGAACTTATATTTAGGAGTTTGTGGGATGTTATGTTTATTGTAGAATCTTCCTGTAACTGTCATGATGGTAAACTTTATATCATTACGGCTCAGCAATCAATAGAAATAATGATTTATCTTCATTTAAAAGTTGTTTTTTTCTTTAGCATTTATGTTGCGCTATTCTCTCTTTGTCTTTGTTGCATCAAGGCTGAACCATCTCCTTTTTTTCCTTTCTTTTTTCTTTTTCTGAGGGTATCTAATCCTCCGCCATTCACTTTGTATACTCCTTTTCTCTTACTATTAATTTTTATATTTAAGAAAGCAATTATACTTTTTGTGTTCAAGAGTTTCCCATGAAAAAATGGGAGAAAAGGAATTAATATCTCAAAGACAAGTAATGATGTGAACAACTAAGAAAGCACTAGCTCTTTATTGATATTTTACTATGTCATTTTTTTCTGAAATATTTACTAAATCATTTTAACATAAAAGCTGAGCTTTTTAATTTCTACTGTCATTCAGTGTATTTTGACGTTATTGCCCATTGCTAATTCATGGATGTATCACATCAGAATTAGAAAAGAGAGAAAAATAAAAAAGTTCAGTTTACTATTAGAGGGATTGACTATCCATAATTACCAGGTCGGAAAAAATAAACATAATCACAAGGTTTGGATAATATCAATGACATGACTTTTTTCAGGTCAAAAGTATGGGATAATATTATATGTTATGCAGAAACAATGCATAAAATAGAGAATCACACATGTATTTATATTACTCTACTGGAACAATAACTTTGGAAGGCATTCCTAAACCAACGAGAATACACTCTCCCATCTAAGCTCAGAGTCTCACATCCTTTATTTCTGAAACTTCAATGTCTTTCATACTCATTCTTTGATGTTACTAGAACATGCCTCAATGATGGATGGAGTGCCAATCTTGTTTATTTACTATGTTACTTAACCAGGTCTTCCCAGCTGTGAACCCAACTGTTCTAGACCAGTTGCGCAATGTGGATTGCATTGTTTATGCTATGGGATCTCTTTTTACTTCCATCTGCCCATCTCTGGTAACATTTTCTTGAACATATTCACATGCTTTATGTTGCAATCGCTTTCCTTTGTGAATTTACCGATATCATGGTAATATAATTACTTTCTCTTTGTATTTAATATAATTGGCTTATATATTGAGTTACCATGAGATAATGCTCTTTAATTCATAATTGTCAGATTTATTAATTTATTTTGTAAGCTTGTCATGCAGTATGAACATTGTGTGTCTATGGTGCAAAAACTTGTCTATGTGTTTTTGATGTTCCAGTATATAATTGCAACTTTCGATGAGCACGTAATTCGTGGGGTTGGGGTGACAATCACTTGATAATGCCAAGTGATTATGTGACAAACAGTGAGCACGTGCAGTGTTGTTATCAAGAATGTCTTAGTCGGGTTCTCCTTGTTCTTTATATCCAAAAAATTGATAATATTCATATGTAAATCATTTTTTTGTGTGTTTATGGATAGGGTTTTAGGAGTCCAGGCACGATATTCACCATCGAAAAGCTTAATCTGCAAAATAGTTGGGACTGTCTTTATGTTTTGTATCTTCTGATACCTGATAACTGGAATAATGATAACAACCTATTTCTTACTTTCAGGTATTACTTGGTATTGGAGAGGTTATTTCTTCTAGGTCAGTTCCCAAGGTACTACAAGAAAAACTATTTTGGTGTTTTTGGGTAAATTTATTAACAAAGTTTCTTCCTTGTTTATTTATGTGTCATCTACCTTTGTAGTCATCTTAATTAGCCACATCTGAGAATCTTAGTTTCATAAGTTCATAATTCTTTTCCTCCTTTAACACCTACATTAATTAGTGATTGAGTATGAGAGGCCACTATAATTAATAGGAAGCTTACTATGTGTTTGTATCAACTTGTTCCGCACAATATTAGGTACTTTTGTTGAATGGCACTCATGATCGTGAGACAAGTGGCTTTTCTGCATCTTGCTTTGTAACTGCCATTACAGATGCTCTAAATCGGACACATGGAGATCCTCATAACTGTCTATACAACGCTGTGAGTGATGGAGTTATGCTTGTTTAGCTGTGATTGCACATACTTTCATTAATAATTCTTGTTATGTTTGGTAAACATATAGATATCTATTCTTTTGGTTATGAAAATTAAGTTATTTCCAATATGGAAGCGCCTCTTATGGCAATATTCTTTGCTTATTAATTTCCCTTTTTTCCTATAAGAGTCAATCAGAGTCAATAAGAGAGTTTTTCTATTGAGAGAATCTTTTCTACAGCTCTGTTGGGAATTTCTGGTTCTCTTTTTCTCTTTTTTTTTTTCTTTTTTTTTTCCCCGGTTTTTACCTTTTCCTTTTTCCAAGAAAGCATTTAACGGTATAGAGAGAGTCTCTTTGATATGGTTCAGGGAGCAGAAATCCAAGATATTCTTTAGGTTGTTGAAAATTAAGTTAGAAACAAATTTTTGATTTATCCTTTTTACACGTAGTTGTTACGTGGCCTTTTGAGATCTCCATGTGAGTCCCTTTAACTCAGAGGTCATGACTCCTGGATTACAGTTCAGAAGGAGAGGATCAGATCCTTCTTTTTAAGATGAAATAAAATACTAGAGAGGTCAGTGTTCGGAGATCGGAAGGCACAAAGGTTCCATGAGGATGCTGTTGGTTATAGAAGGCGCCAATGTTTGTGGAGATTAATTGGATTGTATCTTTGAACTTGAGGGGTCTAAATAACTTCAGAAAAGTGCTATGATGAAGGGGTCCATAAAGGAGTGCAGTGATGACTTAATTTACCTTTAGGAATTGAAGGCTGAAGAATTGCGGATGGACTGATGCTCTTTGATCTGACTATTTGGTGGCACCTGGATTTGTCAATTTGATGAAAAACATCATCTTTTTCTCTTAATTGACATATTTTTTGGGTGTCTTTTAAGGCTTGAGGACATGATGCTGAATTGGCACAAAAAATTGCTCCTCTGAGTCAGTTCCGATCGCCACCCTCTTTGTTTTCTGAGTGGATAGATGGGTCTTACACCCATAAGTTTTGAGATTGGTGTTAATGGCATTGTTTTGATGAGTTAATTAGTAGCAGGTGGGAGGAGGAGAAATTTGAGGGTTGTGCTATCTTTTAAGTCCCCAGAAAGCCTGAACATGTTAAGAAATAGGTCAGAGTTCGGAGTTCCATTTTTTTAGCGTGGGGCTGCTGCAAAAATTATTCTGACAAAGTGATACAGGATAAAGAGAGCTTGAACAAAATACTTGGAAAAATTTACCAAGAACTAAAATTGAAGATGTCGGATCTCAAAAATCAAATTAATGACTCATTGTTTGTATAATCATCATATTAATAGTTTACCTAATACTAAGTTAGGGTATCCTATTTATAAGTACTAGATTAACAAAAGATTTTAAATCTAGCTAGGAATTCAATCAAATAAGAAAATTAGCTAATTAATTAGAACCTACTGTAGAAAATAACTAAATAAGCTATCTAGATGCTAGTTCCTTAATAAGCTAAATGCCTTAATAATATATTAAGTTATAATTACATTAATATATTTTATTATCGAAATCTGTCTGCTTTAGGACATTCTTGTTCTGCTTCACATAAGGAGATTAACGAGCTTACATAAATGTGCCAGTTTTGGCCCAGACTTTTAGAGGGAGAGTTGATAATAGGCAAGATTGGAACTCCCCAATCCCCAATTGGATGCTGATGGATCAGGTGGTTTGGAGGCATATGTCCAGATTTTTATGAATTAGAGAGAGTGTTGTGGTCCCGGTTTATAGATCTTCATGATGATGATTAACTCGAAAATCAGTAGGTGTCATGTCTGCTATTATAGCTATTGATCTTAAAAATCTTGAATATTTTGTTAAAGGACCATCATGTCTTTGATGGAAAGGCTCTAAGAAATTTGTTGATCTTTCATTGTGATTTGTCTGTGATTTTTGTAAATGAGCGGCATCCCGTTGGTGCCCTCATGGTCAATTTTTTTGTATTTAATGACAATATCTTCTTGTCTTAAAAAAAAAACTTTGCTTCTTGAATTTCTTGCTTATTGCAGTTGTCATGTTCCATGCAGCCAAGACAGTACATCAATACTCTTCTGGTGCCAAAAGATGGTGAAATTCCTATAGATTATGAATGCTTGGCTGGCCGGGGAATTCTGGATGTGGTATGCATGCTTTTCCCAAGATTTTTGCCATCATAGTTTTATGTTATTGCTTGTGCCGTTAGTGAATAATATTGTATTTTCCTTACAGCCTTTTCCAGTTGGCTTCTTCATTGGTCATAGTTCTCGGTGTCCCTTTGGTTTATTTTACTTCATATTCTTTTTACCAAGTTAATAATGTGTTCTTACGATGCAGCAGAGGATCATAATTTCCGTGTTTGCATCTTTCCACTGGTACATTGAATTCTTTAAGAAAAATGCTATTCCATACTTCTTTAAGCTAGAATTATAATCCTATTTCCAAGGATCCAATTTAGGAGTGAAATTATTATATCACTCTACTTTGAAGTATATGTTCGTAATTAAATGAAAATAATAGAATGAGAATTGCATCAAATGGGTACCGATATCTATGGGATTTCTTGTAACTTTTCTTTATTCTTCTCCTATAAAATTAAACTAGCTATTTCATGAATTGGCTTCAGTTTCCGAAGCTTACATGAATTAGTGAATATGTAACAACTCAATTTATTTTGATGAAGGCCATATGCCACGTACAGTTAAACTACCAGTATCTTTGCTTGCTTTTGAAGTTGAATTGCTGATATCCAGTTCCTTCTTGCAGATTTTCCATTTTTTACTTATTTTCTTCCCCCATTTTGTGGAACTATTTGGCTCCTCTGGTTAAGAACATTTTCCAATATGCTAATGTCTCTTAACTTGCTTTATTAGTCAGGTTTCTCATAAATGTTAAACGTTCTAGGCCTGAAAAGGGATTTCCATCACTATTGCCCCTTCCATTTGTATATAAGAAATCTAAGTAGGGCCTTCTGTTTTCTTAACAATTCCTCGTTCCATTATTCAATAATCATTGGCTACAAACAAGAATGTGAATATTGATATTGTCTTTGCAGATCAAAGTTGACTCTGTACATGATCCAAAAGTTGGAATAGTATTTGACTCGAAGTCGTTAATAGATGCTCTTGCAAATCTGTTGGGGAGAAAGTAGGCAAATAACATGGCAGCATAGAAAGTTTTGATCGTACAAGCAAATTTCCTTATCAAGTATGATGAACTTTAATCGAATATCCACTCAAGTTTATTTGGTACGATCTTTCTCAAAGGTACAGGTTAGAGGGAATTGATTGCCATTTCTTAATTCAAAAATCGAAATCTGGTTATTCTAATAATATTATCCTGCAATTTTGTTCGCATTAATATTGAAAATGTATAAAGATATTTTCTGATTTGCAGGTGAACTCTCTTATGTATTGTGTTGATTGTTTTCGAACAACTGGTTGGAGAGGAAAAGATGCAACTCCTTCAAAATCCTACTTTTCTGCTGACTGCAGAAAAATGCTGTACCATATTGCCTTCTATGTTTGATGCTCCACTTCTGACTCCAAATAACAAAGAGGGTGCGTCCAACTTTGCAATTTGCAGTCCTTGAGATTATATATACATATATATAAATGTATCATGACATTATGCAAATTTTGTAGTATGTATGAACAGTTTGTTTTCTATTTGGTATATAGTCATGCTTGCTGAATGGAAGATTTATGCAGTGTTTCTTGAGAAAATAGGTTCTGACAAGGTCTGAAGTGTATTTTCACAAGCTGATATATAGCGAATATCACACCAATAAACAAGCGTTCATGAGAAAAAACATCTGAAGTGAGATTTATTAAAGGTAATAGCTTATTTTAAGTTCCTTAGAAGGAGTTTTGGAGATGTACTTAATAAAAGGATCTTCATTTCCAACATGAGAATTGAACAAGAGGAGAAATTTATGGTATGTTTGGAATATGAAAATGGGGTTAACAAATGAAAGTGGGTTGACCAGATTAATTAGTACAAACAAAATTAGGGTATTGCAAGAATTACTTTTGTGTCTCAACCGGATTAATTATAAGATATAACCTAAAGTTTGTAGGTCTATGTAACTTTACTTAATTACATTGTTAATCAATAGATTGATAATCTAACTAAGTACTAACTAGATAATTAAATGTAATATGTTACGTATGTTAATCTAATATATCTTTTTCATTATTTGAATGATTGGATTACTGTTCCATATATTGAGATAATCATAAAGTTAAATCAATGATATTAATTAAATTTAATATTATAAGATTTTATTACAGAATTTAATGAAAAAGTATGTGAATTAAGATAGAAAGACAATGACTATGTCTCAACATTAGGTCAATTTAATTACGTATGAAAATATAAGTTATCACAAAATTTTATAAATGAAGTAATTAAAATCTATCAATTCAAGAAAAATAAAACATAATCAAAGCAAACGTATACAAAAAATTATATTATTACCAGCCCATGCAGACCATCATAATACATATTATTCCTCTAAAATAAATCCCTAGATCGACTTGACTGCATGTAAAGACTTCCACCATGACTTGCGGCAAAACTCATCAAACACAAAATTACTTCAAACGCCAAACATGGTCTTTGCTTTGCTAATAAACCAGAGTCAACCCAAATCGACAAATAATACTTTAAGACTCACTTTGCCGTCAACTTTCGTTGTAGGAGTCATATTTACACACACACACACACACACATCAATTAGTACTTGTATATATATACACACACACACACACATCTCAATTAGTAAATTTATTGACTGCGTAAACACATTTCATATACGGGTCATATCAAGAAACACATATTAACATTTAATATGTAAATATAATAATTAATCTAAAACATATATAATTATTTTTTAAAAATTAGTAATCAATACATAATCATATTTTCAATCTAAGTATATTATACGCTTACTAAATTCTCAAAGTAGTTAAATATATCTTTAAAAAATAACATATATATGTATATATAAATTAACAATCACCTATATAATATAAAATTGAACAACTACATACCATATTCACAAAACAATAAAATCAGGATCCTGTTGATCAAGTGCAATTTTGTTCTTCTAAATATTTTTGTATGAACAAGCAAAGGCATTCATATAATTTAAATAATTCCATATAATTATTAATTTCAATTTTATTTATAATAATTCAAGTTAATGCATCATATGCTTCACCAAGAATATGAACAGATGGTTACATATATTAATCTATTACAAACGTTATATATATATATATATATATATATATACATACATACATAGCTGTATGCCGATTTTGAATTGATTTACACGGCAAATAGAAAAAATGTTTTTTTTTTTTCCAATTTTCTCACAAAAATTTCTTTTCAATTAAGCAAGAATTATTGGAAACAATGCAGTCTCATTCAAAACCCTACATGAAATAATCTCAAGCTATTCCACAACATCCTCTATATATACCGACCTTAGCTCTATATATTTTTATCTCAAGCTGTGCCTCAATACCTCTACCTTGTTCCTCTCTCCTTCATTAAACCTTAAACCATTCGTACAATCTCCAGCAAGTATTCATTAATGGCTTTAAGAGTTGAAGCAAAAATCATCATCATCACCTTGGTGATGATTCTACAAACTATCGATTTTCTGGTAATGTCGCGGACGCTTCAAGACACTCTCATAGTCGAGAAACATCAACAATGGGTGGAAAAACATGGACGTGTTTATAAGGACAATGCGGAAAAAGAAATGCGTTTTAAGATATTTCAGGACAACATCAAATATATTGAGAATTCCAAAATTGCCAGAAATCAGAGTTATCAATTAAGTCTTAATAAATTTGCAGACATGACTAATGAAGAATTTTTAGCTTATTATACAGGATTCAATATGCCCACAAGGTCTGCATCAACCACATTCAAATACGATAATCTAGCTGACGTCCCACTCAGTGTCAACTGGGTTGAGAAAGGAGCTGTTACTGGAGTCAAGAATCAAAAGCATTGTGGTAACTAAAAACATCTCTTATCTTATAGCAAATTTTAATTTGATATTTTATAGTTTAAAATTTTTTAAGTCAAGATTATTTATTTATTTTTTTTACACCCACTATCTTATCATTTAGATATTAATCAAATTATTAATCTGTCTCTTTTATGAGTGTGTAATATAATTCTTTTTTACTTTTTTAAATAAAAAAGTAATGAATTTAACTAAAATCTGAATTATGAGATCATAAATTATAAAAAAATATTACAATATCTCAAATTAAAAACTTTAAGCACAGTGATTCAAATTAAATTTTGCCCGTATAAATGCATACATAATTATTTAACATAACCATATTTGTTTATTTGCTTGCAGGATCTTGTTGGGCATTTTCAGCAGTGGCAGCAATTGAAAGTATCAACCAGATCAAAAGCGGTAAATTGGTATCATTATCCGAGCAACAACTGATAGATTGTGTATCGAAAAACCATGGATGCTCTGGTGGTTGGACGGATTACGCATTCGAGTACGTGAAAAATAACGGAATCACCACCGAAGAAAATTACGAATACACAGAAAGCGACAACGGAGTTTGCAACACAGAAACTCCCGTCGTGGAGATCATTAATTATGAAGATGTACCAAAAAATGATGAGAAAGCATTACAACAAGCTGTTGCAAATCAGCCTGTCTCAGTTGGCATTGATGCCTACGGAAGTGATTTTCAGTTTTATTCAGGTGGGATTTTTACTGGAAGCTGTGGAAATTCACTGACTCATGCAGTAACAATAGTTGGTTATGGGAGTGAAAATGGAATGGATTACTGGTTGGTTAAGAATTCATGGGGTGAAAATTGGGGTGATGCTGGCTACATGAAAATTCAAAGAAATGCTGGTGTGGAAGGAGGACTCTGTGGGATTGCAATGGCAGCTTCTTACCCAGTTGCTTAATTAAACTTATATTATATATCTATATATATCTACTTGTGTTTCTTTCAATAAATTCTCTATATGTGTCTGTGTGTTTTGGCCCATTTTTTGTTGTGAAATTGCCAGTTTTTTTAGCTGGTAATTTTGTTGTAATTTTACGTCAATGTAACTGAGGATGATTACGTATTAATGGAGTTTTAACTGTTTTAAACTTAAACTAGCATTTTTCATGAATTGGCTTCAATTTTCGAAGTTTACATGGACTATTGAATATGTAACAACTAAATTTATTTTGATGAAAGCCATATACCATGTATAGATAAACTACCAGTATCTTTTCTTGCTTTTGAAGTTGAATTTCTGATTTCCCGTTGGTAGGTTTTCCACTTTCTACTTCATTTTCTTCCCCCATTTTGTGGGAACTATTTGGCTCCACCGGTTAAGAACTGTGATTCCAATATGCTAATGTCTCTTAACTTGCTTTATTAGTCGGGCTTCACATAACTGTCGAACATTCAGGCCTAAAACAGAGATTTCCATCACTATTGTATATAAGAAATCTAAGAAGGGCCTTCTGTTTTCTTAACAATTTCTTGTTTCATTGTTCAATAGTCGTCGACTAGAAACAAGAATGTGAATGTGATTTGTCTTTGCAGATCATGGTTGATTCCGTACATGATCCAAAAGTTGGAATAGTATTTGACTCAAAGTCATTGATAAATGCCTTACAAATTTCTTTAGAAAGTTTTAATCGTACATGCAAATTTCCTTTAGCAAGTATGACGAACTTTAAGTGAATATCTACTCCTCAAGTTTATTTGGTACAATCTTTCTCAAAGGTACAAGTTAGAGGGAATTGATTGCCATTTCTTAATTCAAAAATTGAAAGCTGGTTATTCTAATGATAATATCCTGTAATTTTGTTCGCATCAATATTGAAAATATATAAAGATATTTTTTGATTTACAAGTGAGCTTTCCTATGTATTGTGTTGATTGTTTTGGAACAATTGGTTGGACAGGAAAAGGCGCAACTCCTTCAAAATTTTATGGGAGCTCTTATTTAAAATTCTACTTTTCTACTGACCGCGGAGAAATTGGTGAAAAACTGAGATTTCAAATGCTGTACCATCTTACCTTCTATATTTGTTGCTCAACTTCTGACTCTAAGTAATAAAGAGGGTGTGTCGAACTTTGCAATTTGCAGTCGTTGAGATTATAAATGCATATATATATGTATATCATGACATTATGCAAATTTAGTAGCATGTATGAACTGTTGGAGTTAGGAGGAAGAGGCTAGAGAGACTAATGAGAAAACTTAAATTTTTTATATTATGGTTGTTCGAAAAAAGCTTCAAGTATATGACTATTTATAGACACTATTACAACTATTATAATTAATTATAACCACAAACAAATATAATAAATCTAATTTATGACCCACAATTACTAACAAACCAAAAGATAAATAAATATTCTAATGTATAAAGTTCAACTACTAAGAAACTGATTAATTATATTCTGATTTGCAAATTAATTCTTAATACTCCCCCTTAATTTGCAAATCTCCTTTTCAATCCAAGATTAGCTTGTACCTTTTGAAAGACTTCAAACTTGAGCTGTTTGGTAAAAATATCCGCCATTTGATCTTCAATCTTTACGTGCTTGAGCTCTACTTCTTTTTTAGCAATGCAATCTCTAATAAAATGATATTTTGTGTTTATATGATGTTTCATTCATGAAATACTAGGTACTTGGCTAATGCTTGTGCGGACTTATTGGCAATAAAAGTTTTAGTATCTTTGTCCTGTGTCAAATGAAGTTCTTTAAATAATCTTTTAAGGCATATGACATGATAAGCACAAGAGATTGCTACTACATATTTAGACTCACAAGTTGATAGTGTAATAATGACTTGCTTCTTAGAACTCCATGTAATTGCACAATTATCCATAAAGAGTACAAAACCAGTTGTACTTTTTCTATCATTAATATCTCTAATGAAATCACTATCACAAAATCTCACAAGTTTGAAATCATTATAAGATGAATAAAATAACTCAAAATCAACAGCACCTTTAAGGTGACGTAGAACTCTTTTAACAATATTCATGTGGGAGACAGTATGAGGTTCCATAAAAGGACTTATTAGTCTAATTGCAAATATAATATTAAACCTTGTAAATATCAATTATCTCAAACTTTTCATAAGACTTTTAAAGAGAGTGGGATCGACTTTTTCTCAATTATCAAACTTTGATAACTTGACTCCACATTCCATAAGCGTATTCACAGGATTGCAATTAAATATTTTGAATTTCTCTAAGACTTTTCTTGCATAGCCTTTTTGAGAAATAAAAATATTATCTTCCGTTTGCTTCACCTCAAGGCCTAAATAGTAAGACATGAGCCCCGTATCAGTCATTTCAAATTCAAGTAACATGTTTTTCTTGAATTCTTTAAACAAACTTGGATTGTTGCTTGTGAAGATGAGATCATCCACATATAGACGCATAAATAGAATATCACCATTAGAACGATACTTCACATAAAGAGCATAATTCATGAAGGCAACAAATAAATCTATTATCTTCAAAATACTTGTTTATATGGCTATCCCATACTCTTGACGCTTGTTTTAGCGTATACAAAGCTTTCTTCAATTTCAACACTTTATTTTCATGTCATTCAACAGTGAAACCCAATTGTTGTCCTACATAAACCTCTTTATTAAGGTAGCTATTGAGAAATGCCGATTTTACGTCAAGTTATAAAATTTTCCGCTTCATTTGAGCTAAAATAGCTAAGAGCAAACAAATAGTCTCCATGCGAACAACTCGTGCAAAAACCTCATCATAATCAACCCCATGCTTCTGCTTGTATCTTTTAGCCATAAGTATTTCCTTGTACATTTTCACATTTTGTTGAGAATCTTTTTTAGCTTTACAGACCATTTGACACAAATAACTTTATGTCCCTTAGGAAGAGTGAATAGCTCCTATGTGTTGTTATTTTCTATGGATTTGATCTCTTCCTCCATGATTGTTTCCACTTACATCTTTGATGGCTTCATCAAAATTTATTGGTTCACTGTCAAGAAAAAGACAAAACAAATAATTTCAATCAAAGTTAGTGATGTCCTCAGTTTCATCATAGAGATCTTGAATGCTCTTTAATTTTCATGGCCTTTTACCTAAACTTCCTTGAGAAGTGGGTGATGTAACATGAGTTGGAGAATGAGGTGGAGTTGCCTTTTGCAATGGTACCATGGTCCCTTGGTCTTCCTCTTCAAAGTACGGAAAGAAATCATAAGTATTTTTTTCTTTCTTCTCTCAATTCCATGTTGCTTTTTCATTAAATTCAACATCTCTACTTACCATGATCTTGCCATTGCTTGAATTATATAATTTATAGCCTTTTAAGTTTGCATCATACTAATGAAAATATACTTGACACTTCGATCATTGAGCTTGAATCTCTCTTATTGTGGAATATGAGCATATGTAATATTTCTAAAAGCTCGCAATCGTTGACATTAGGTTTCATTCCACTCCATGCTTGTTAAAAAGTCATGTCTTTCAAACTTGATGTGGGAGACCTATTAGATAAATATACTGCACAAAAAATTATTTCGGCCCAAAATTCCTTGGGCATGTTTTTTTACTTTCAACATGCTTCTAGCCATATTAAGAATAGTTTTATTCTTTCTCTGTATAACTCCATTTTTGTGTGGTGATTTTGGAACCATTAACAGGCGACGAATTCCATTAGATTCATAAAAATCATAAAATTCTTTAGAAGTAAATTCACCTCCTCTATTTGTTCTCAAAAACTTTATTTCACAACTACAATATTTTTTTACAAAAGCTTTGAAATTTTTAAAAACAGAAAAAAAATCTAATTTTTGCTTTAAAAAATGTATTTAAGTCTTCCTACTAAAATCATCAATAAATAGTAGAAATTATTTGTTTTTACCAAATGAGGTGGATTGATTGGCCCACACACATCGGCATGCACAAGTTGAAGTAGTTTAGTTACTCTTGTAGTAACTTCTTTTGGGAAACTCCTTCTTGAATGCTTTCTAAATAGACATGCTTCATATAATTGATTAGGATGGTTGATTAATGACATCGATTTCACTATTTTTTCTTCTTGCATTGCCTTGAGTGCGCCAAAGTTGAAATGGTTAAATCTTATATGTCAACATCGTGCTTTATCTTCCACACTAGCCTTCAAACATCTTGCTTCAATAGTTTTGAGATTCAAGATAAACATTCTATTATTTGACATATGCACCTTATTAATCAAATTAACTCTTTAATCTCTAAACCAAAGACATTATCTTTCATGTGAATTTCATATCCATTTTTAAGAAGCTGTCCCAAACTCAAAATATAACTCCTTAACTTTGGCACATAGTAAACATTAGTAATAAGTACATGCCCATCATTTTTTAAAAGAGATTAAAATTGTACATTTTCCTTGAATTTGAACTTTTGAAGAGTTTCCAAAAGAAACATTGTCATTAATCTTCTCATCAAGCTCAATAAATTTTTCTTTATTGTCGTACATGTGATTGCTTGCTCCATTATCCAAGTACCATGAATTATGGATATCACTATCTCCCTCTTTACATGTTAGTAATAAAGTTGTTTCTTCCTCATCTTGTTTATCATTGACAAAATTGGCTTGTTCCTCCTTCCTGTTTGAAGTGTTACGATATTATTCCTCTTTCCCAAACATAATGTCCATATATATGACAATTGTAACATTTAATATTTGATTTGTTATAATTTCTATAGTTAGCTCTTCCTCTTTCTCTTCCTCTTCCACGGTCTCTATTTGACAGTTAACCTTTGTCTTTTATTATCAGCATCATCTTGTGTAACATCCACCCCTTTTATTTGTGAAAAATAAATAAAAAATTGAGAATTGGATTTAAATGAAAGGATGTTATTAATTTTGAGCGTTTTAAGTAATTTTAAGGACTTAAATGAAAGTAAATAAAAAAAATGGGGGTAAAAGTTTAAATAAGTAGAAGTGGAATGAGGCAAAAAGAAACAGAGAACGGATGGTCCTGATCGAACTGTATGAGGAAATCGAATGGCTGAGATTTAATGGAGAACGGACGGTCTAGATCTAGTTAGTGAGATCCAATGGTTGGAGAGGATAGGTATAAAAAAGAAAAGTTTAGAGTTTCTTTTCATTTGGGTGGGTAGTCGAGAGGAGGAGAGAAAGAGGTGAGCCGATTGGGTAAGAGGGACGAAAGGAAACTGTCGTGCACGGGGAAGCCGAGAGGAAGAAATAAGGAGAGGAAAAGAGAAGGGAGGCCGGAAAAGGAGAGAGGAAGGAGAAAAAAGAAAGAAGAGTGGCCGAATGAGAAGGAGAAGGGGAGCCGAGAACGGTCACCGCAAGGGAAGAAAAAAAAGGAAGAGAAGAGAGAGGCAGAGGCGAGAGAGTTGTGGAAGCCGAGCAAAAAAGAAAAAAAAGGAAGAAGAATCGACCGAGACATTATGCGACGAGGGAGACCGATACAAGGAAGGTAAGAAGATTTCATTTTTTTTTTCATTTTTCTTCCCCTATTCTCTTTCAATCCTTTTCTATTTTACATTAATCGATTTGTAGGTTTAAAAATAATCATCCGAATTTCAAGCAAGCTAGGGAGCCACGGGGTGTCCAAGAGGAAACAACTGGGAGCCAAACCTAGATTGAATCGCCCCATGCCAGAAAGGTAAAGCATTTGTTTTTGTATTTTTGGTGGCTGTTGAGCGGCGGGGGAGCAATGGTCGGGTGTCAGATTGGCCAGGCGAGCTCAGCCTGGCCACCTACCCGCACGAGAATCGAGGAAACTTCCACAAGAGTGGAAAACTGGCCCACCAGTGGAATCCGAGGGGCCTTCCTCGGGAATGGAGGCTGGATTCACCCTTTTGGGATTCCGATTCACCATTCGGGTAATTGAAAAGTCTTCCTCGAGTATGGGAATTTGATCCGCCAAATGGAAAGCTGAAAGGTCTTCCTCAGGTACGTATCCCAATATTTTCGAGATTTTCCATCAGATTATCATTGAAACCCGTAAATTCGATTAGATTAGTTTTGTTTAGTACTTAAATTATATTAATTAATTTGTGTCGTGCGCATACAGAAAATTAGGATGTTTAGGCGGATCTGGAAAGATTGTTGCGTAGGAGTGTAAGTATTTATGATTCTGAACCTAGATTTGGATTTTGAAAATTTCATGTTTTTTATTAATTTATGTGTATTTTAAAATTTGAATCGATATTGACCCGATTTTTAATGAAGAATAAAACCTGAAACTATAATCAGGGAACCTAAGCTATTGGAATTTATGAAGAGATGAAACCAGAAACAAACCCAAAGACTGAGGAATACTTGGACTATGATGAGAAATTGATTTTAACCTAAAAGAAAATTACTAGTTAAGTGGAAAGTTGAAAAAGAAAGAAAATAACATAAAGAAATGAATAAAAATAAAAGAATTAATTATGATGGTGAAATGATCAATTTAAATAAAATTTCAGAGAAAATAGAATGAGAGTAAAATAAATGCGAAATCAGAAATGAGAGAATGAGAGTGATTTAGGGTATAAACCCTGAATACCCCTTTTTATTTAGTCTGAATCAAAGAGGGGAGTGTGTGTGTGTAGCTGAAGTTCAGTGGGTATGGTGAATCTGCATATGGATAGAATTTGAAATCTAATCCAAACATGGACAGATGTTTATGAGTGTGATCACCTAACAAACGTATCTGTTACGACCATTGTGAGATTCTGTGTGTGGTTGATATCCATGCGATGGGGGGATCCATTTTGTCTCTCCCCAATGACGACATAACCAACATCGCGTGATGAAACCTTAGAAAAGACATTTCGAGTATACATGTGATCTTTCGTATGTATGTGATTATGTGGTCATATTTTGAGGCTATGATTGACATTCAAGTGTATATATATGTTCTTTCGAGAGTATGTGCATATACATTTGAGGATTATATATGATATTCGAGAGATTCAGAAATCTTATAAGAAACATATAAAATGGTGAAAATAAAAAATGAATTTTACATTGAAATATCACTATTGTACTTGTCTTATATTATGTGTTTTGCATTAAATCTTATATAGGTTGAGAGAATGAAAATATTTATTGAGTTGATAAAACTCATTAAATTTTACTTTTATATTTTTCAGATGAGAAAAAAGAGCCAGAACCGCTGCCAGGCGAGTAGAACCTATAAAAAGAGTCCCTATTTGTATATTTTGTGCATATTCGAGAAATTTTAGTTTTGTTTTGTTAAACTCTAAATTTTAATTTCATGTTTTGTATATATAACTACTGTATATATAACTATTGTATATATCACATTGGATGTTAGGTTATATGATAAATTTTGATATGTGTATATGTATATTTTGTGGGCCATTGCATGAAAATGACATGAGCATGAATTACACCTCATATCAAGTGTGGGGTGTTGCATCTTGAGTGTCATTTCTTTTTAATGCTTGACAACAACCACGAACACATCCTCTACCTCTTCCTCGTCCTTTTTGCTTTATACGAGGGCTTTAACTTGAGAACTTATTCCAAAGGCTCTTCTTGTCTTCTTTTTATTTTTTCTTCATGAACTTGTAGAGATCCCTCTAATTAATCAAAATTTAAAGTGTTTAGATCATTTGATTCCTTAATGGCACAAACCACATAGTCGAATTTTGGTGGCAATGATTGAAGAATTTTTTGCCATATCTCCTCATTTAGCTTACCATAAACTTTACCTTTGGGCAAAAATCTGAAATGGATTCAACATCCTTCATTTACAAAGCTTCAAATTCGTATTGTAAAGTTTGGAGTCGCACCTTCTTCACCTTGTCAACTCATTGGAGGGAATTCTTCAAAATCTCCCAATATTGCTTTGTGTTGGTAGCATCGGCTACCTTTAGAAATATAGATTCATTCAAACCTTGATTGATGAATGCAAGGACTACTTGATCATTCTTCTTTATTTATGTAAAACAATTCTTCTCATTTTGAGTTAAGGATCCTTCATCTTCATGTGGAGTAAAATCTCTTTCTACAATAACCCACATATCTTGGGGGCCAAGTATCATTTTCAAACGAAGGCACCAACTCTCATAGTTTTCTTTTGTAAGATAAAGAAATTGGAACGAAAATAGATTTTTGCTGTCGTCTCTCTAGAATTTTAATAAGAAATCAAGATCTAATACCACTTTGTTGGAGATAAGAGAAATAGGCTAGAAAGGCTAATAAGAAGAATCAAATTTTTTCTATTGTGGTTATAAAAAAGCTTCAAGTTCATGACTATTTATATGTACTATTACAAGTAATAGAATTAATTATAATTACCAACAAACATAATAAATTTAATTTATGATCCATAACTATTAACGAACCAAAAAATATAGAGAGACTCTAATTTATAAAGTTCAACTACTAACAAACTAATTAATTATATTTTGATTTGCAAATTAATTTTCAACATGAACAGTTTGTTTTCTATTTGGTATATATTCATGCTTGTTGAATGGAAGATTTATGCAGTGTTTCTTGAGAAATTAGGTCCTGACAAGGTCTGAAGTGTATTTTCACAAGCTGATGCATAGCGAATATCACATCAATAAACAAGCGTTCAGGAGAAAAAATATCTCAAGTGAGATTTATTAAGGGTAATAGCTTATTTTAAGTTCTCTAGAAGCAGTTTTGGAGATTTACTTAATAAAAGGATCTTCATTTCCAATATGAGAATTGAACAAGAGGAGAGATTTATGGTACGTTTGGAATATGAAAATGGGGTTAACAAATGAAAGTGGGTTGACGAGATTAATTAGTACAAACAAAATTAGGGTATTGCAAGAATTACTTTTGTGTCTCAACCGGATTAATTATAAGGTATAACCTAAACTTTGTAGATCTATGTAAATTTACTTAATTACATTGTTAATCAATAGATTGATAATCCAACTAAGTACTAACTAGATAATTAAATGGAATATGTTACGTATGTTAATCTAATATATCTTTTTCATTATTTGAATGATTGGATTATTGTTCCATATATTGAGATAATCATAAAGTTAAATCAATGATATTAATTAAATTTAATATTATAAGATTTTATTACAGAATTTAATGAAAAAGTATGTGAATTAAGATAGAAAGACAATGACTATGTCTCAACATTAGGTCAATTTAATTACGTATAAAAATATAAGTTATCACAAAATTTTATAAATGAAGTAATTAAAATCTATCAATTCAAAAAAAATAAAACATAATCAAAGCAAACGTATACAAAAAATTATATTATTACCAGCCCATGCAGACCATCATAATACATATTATTCCTCTAAAATAAATCCCTAGATCGACTTGACTGCATGTAAAGACTTCCACCATGACTTGCGGCAAAACTCATCAAACACAAAATTACTTCAAACGCCAAACATGGTCTTTGCTTTGCTAATAAACCAGAGTCAACCCAAATCGACAAATAATACTTTAAGACTCACTTTGCCGTCAACTTTCGTTGTAGGAGTCATATTTACACACACACACACACACACATCAATTAGTACTTGTATATATATACACACACACACACACATCTCAATTAGTAAATTTATTGACTGCGTAAACACATTTCATATACGGGTCATATCAAGAAACACATATTAACATTTAATATGTAAATATAATAATTAATCTAAAACATATATAATTATTTTTTAAAAATTAGTAATCAATACATAATCATATTTTCAATCTAAGTATATTATACGCTTACTAAATTCTCAAAGTAGTTAAATATATCTTTAAAAAATAACATATATATGTATATATAAATTAACAATCACCTATATAATATAAAATTGAACAACTACATACCATATTCACAAAACAATAAAATCAGGATCCTGTTGATCAAGTGCAATTTTGTTCTTCTAAATATTTTTGTATGAACAAGCAAAGGCATTCATATAATTTAAATAATTCCATATAATTATTAATTTCAATTTTATTTATAATAATTCAAGTTAATGCATCATATGCTTCACCAAGAATATGAACAGATGGTTACATATATTAATCTATTACAAACGTTATATATATATATATATATATATATATATATATATACATACATACATAGCTGTATGCCGATTTTGAATTGATTTACACGGCAAATAGAAAAAATGTTTTTTTTTTTTCCAATTTTCTCACAAAAATTTCTTTTCAATTAAGCAAGAATTATTGGAAACAATGCAGTCTCATTCAAAACCCTACATGAAATAATCTCAAGCTATTCCACAACATCCTCTATATATACCGACCTTAGCTCTATATATTTTTATCTCAAGCTGTGCCTCAATACCTCTACCTTGTTCCTCTCTCCTTCATTAAACCTTAAACCATTCGTACAATCTCCAGCAAGTATTCATTAATGGCTTTAAGAGTTGAAGCAAAAATCATCATCATCACCTTGGTGATGATTCTACAAACTATCGATTTTCTGGTAATGTCGCGGACGCTTCAAGACACTCTCATAGTCGAGAAACATCAACAATGGGTGGAAAAACATGGACGTGTTTATAAGGACAATGCGGAAAAAGAAATGCGTTTTAAGATATTTCAGGACAACATCAAATATATTGAGAATTCCAAAATTGCCAGAAATCAGAGTTATCAATTAAGTCTTAATAAATTTGCAGACATGACTAATGAAGAATTTTTAGCTTATTATACAGGATTCAATATGCCCACAAGGTCTGCATCAACCACATTCAAATACGATAATCTAGCTGACGTCCCACTCAGTGTCAACTGGGTTGAGAAAGGAGCTGTTACTGGAGTCAAGAATCAAAAGCATTGTGGTAACTAAAAACATCTCTTATCTTATAGCAAATTTTAATTTGATATTTTATAGTTTAAAATTTTTTAAGTCAAGATTATTTATTTATTTTTTTTACACCCACTATCTTATCATTTAGATATTAATCAAATTATTAATCTGTCTCTTTTATGAGTGTGTAATATAATTCTTTTTTACTTTTTTAAATAAAAAAGTAATGAATTTAACTAAAATCTGAATTATGAGATCATAAATTATAAAAAAATATTACAATATCTCAAATTAAAAACTTTAAGCACAGTGATTCAAATTAAATTTTGCCCGTATAAATGCATACATAATTATTTAACATAACCATATTTGTTTATTTGCTTGCAGGATCTTGTTGGGCATTTTCAGCAGTGGCAGCAATTGAAAGTATCAACCAGATCAAAAGCGGTAAATTGGTATCATTATCCGAGCAACAACTGATAGATTGTGTATCGAAAAACCATGGATGCTCTGGTGGTTGGACGGATTACGCATTCGAGTACGTGAAAAATAACGGAATCACCACCGAAGAAAATTACGAATACACAGAAAGCGACAACGGAGTTTGCAACACAGAAACTCCCGTCGTGGAGATCATTAATTATGAAGATGTACCAAAAAATGATGAGAAAGCATTACAACAAGCTGTTGCAAATCAGCCTGTCTCAGTTGGCATTGATGCCTACGGAAGTGATTTTCAGTTTTATTCAGGTGGGATTTTTACTGGAAGCTGTGGAAATTCACTGACTCATGCAGTAACAATAGTTGGTTATGGGAGTGAAAATGGAATGGATTACTGGTTGGTTAAGAATTCATGGGGTGAAAATTGGGGTGATGCTGGCTACATGAAAATTCAAAGAAATGCTGGTGTGGAAGGAGGACTCTGTGGGATTGCAATGGCAGCTTCTTACCCAGTTGCTTAATTAAACTTATATTATATATCTATATATATCTACTTGTGTTTCTTTCAATAAATTCTCTATATGTGTCTGTGTGTTTTGGCCCATTTTTTGTTGTGAAATTGCCAGTTTTTTTAGCTGGTAATTTTGTTGTAATTTTACGTCAATGTAACTGAGGATGATTACGTATTAATGGAGTTTTAACTGTTTTAATAAAGAAAATAACATAAACATAGAATTTAATTTAATTTAATATGTTAATATAATATATAATTTTTTTCACTCTTTCAGTGATTGGATGATTGTTCTACGTATTGAGATAATTCTGAAGTTAAATCCATTGCATTAATTAAATTTAATGTGATAAAGCTTCATTATTGAGTTTAATGAAAAAACAACATATATAATTATAAAATTAAAAATATCAATAGTCTCATTAATTACATTTAAAAATACAAATTACCTAAAATTATATTAATTAAATAATTAAAATATGTAAATTAAACAAAAATAAAACATAATCAAAACAAATGCAACGTAAAATATGCAAAAATTATATTATAATTAGCCCCTCCTGACCTTCATAAATATTATTGTTCAAATTAATTCTTAAATTGCATACAATTACAATAAATTAAAAGTAGAATAAAAAAGATAATATATAATACACGTAGAATGAAATTCATTAAAAATTTTTTTATCGTATATTTAAAAAAATTATACATGAGTTATTTATTAAAACAAATATAAAATATTCCTAGATAGTTAAACTCCTCTAAAATAAAATTCTCAGCTGAACTTGACTGTAAGTAAAGTTCTGGGTACTTACGCCATGACTTCCGGCGAACCTCATCAAGAACAAAATTATTTTGAAAGCCAAACGTGGCCTTTCGCTTTGCTGATTAAACCAGAGTCTAGCTGAAATGGACAAAAGACTTAAAAGACTCATTTTGCAGCAACTTTCGTTGACTAATATCTGCTATTATATATTTTTAATTCTTTAAAATTGTTATTATTTTTTTAGTACAATATAATATAATATATAATAAATTTAATTATATATATTTGTATTGTATGTAGAATTTAAATAATATTATTTATGATATATATTGAATCATTCTACTAAAGCTGATAGAATTTTCTTTTTGTTGAATAAATTATAGGATTGAAAATACATTATTCTAATTATATGTAAAATATCTGTTTCTAATATAAAATTAACATATTTTCTAATTAAATTAAGTGTAAATTTGTAAATAAATTTTATATAATTTTAAAAGATTTATTCTAAATGTAACTTTAATTAATATTATGATATGTGATTTTTTTTTTCTTTTTTAATCATGGATCACTTCTCTATTATGGATACTAATGCATCTCCTCCCCTTATAAATTGTAATTAAGTAACGGCGTGTGTATACATATATATATATATATATATATATATATATATATATACACACACACCCACATATATACATACATAAATAAATTAGTAAATTAATTTACTCGGTAAGCACGTTTCATGTACGGGTTATATTTAGAAATACACATTAATATTTAATATGCAATAAAATAATTAATTTAGAACATATATAATTATTTTTTTAAAAATTAGTAATAGTTATCATTTGTAATACGTCAAAAAATATTAGGAAATATTATAAAGAAAGATAACTAATAAAAGAAATCAATAGGTAGTCATATTTTAAATTTAACGCGATTATACACTTGTTAAATTCTAATAATAATTAAATATATCTTTACAAAAATAAGATAAAAACATATATACATAACAATTACATATATAATATTTGATTTAAACCATAAACTGCATACCATATTCACAAAACAATAAGATCAGGATCTTGTTGGTCAAGTACAGTTTTATAAGTATAAATTTTTTTTTTGTATGAACAAAAGAAGGCATATTTATAATTTAAATAATTCCATGTAGTTATTAACTTCAGTTTTGTTTATAGTAATTTAAGTTAATGTATCATATGCTTCACCAAGAATATGATCAGATGGTTATGTACATTATCTATTATAAATATTGGGTATATACATATATAGCTAAATGCAATTCTTTTAATGATTTATCTGGCAAAGAGAAGATTATCGTTTCCAATTTTCTCGAAAAAAAAATTATTTTCAATTTAGCAGGAATTATCGGAAACAATGAAGTCTCCTTCTAAAAAGCCTACATGAATTAATCTCAAGCTGTTCCTCAAGAATCCTCCATATATACGTAACTTGCTCTATATATTTTTATCTCAAGCTGTGCCTCAATACCCCGCTCCTTCTCCTTCTCTCTTCAATTACCCCTAAACCATTCATACAATCTACAGCAAATATTCATTAATGGCTTTCAGATTTGAAACAAAAATCATCATCATCACTTTGGTGATGATTCTACAAACTATTGATTTTCTAGGCATGTCGCGGATGGTTCAAGACACTCTCATAGTCGAGAAACATCAACAATGGGTGGAGAAACATGGACGTGTTTATAAGGATAATGCAGAAAAAGAATTTCGTTTTAATATATTTAAAGACAATATTAAATTCATTGAAAATTCGAAAATTGCTGAAAATCAAAGTTACCAATTAAGTCTTAATGAATTTGCAGATATGACTAACGAAGAATTTGTAGCTTATTATGCAGGATTGAAGATTCTCAAAAAGTCTACAACAAGCTCATTCAGATATAAAGATTTGACTGATGTTCCACTCAGTGTTAATTGGGTTGAGCAAGGAGCCGTCACTGAAGTTAAGAACCAAAAAAATTGTTGTAAGTAGAAACATCTTTTATTACAATTTAAAATTTTTTAATTTAAGATTTTTTTGTTCATTTTTAAAATGTGTTATCTTCTTATTCAAATGTTAGTCAAGTTAAAATATAGTATTTCTTATGAAAATAACGTTTAATTTTGTTTTACTCTTCTACAGTAAAAAAAAAAAAAATGAATTTAACTAAACTATAACTATATTATAGCTATGTTCTCATATGCTTCTTTTCTGCTGTTCAAAGATATCTCCAAATCGCTTCTCTTTCTTGGTTTCAGATCAACTAGCAATTCTTGTCAAATTAAAATTTATCCCTATAAATATATATATAGTTATTTATCATAACTATTTTTGCTTGTAGTGTCTTGTTGGGCATTTTCAGCTGTAGCAGCAATTGAAGGTATCACCCAGATTAAAACAGGTGAATTGATATCTTTATCCGAGCAACAACTAGTAGATTGTGTATCAGATAACCATGGATGTTTTGGTGGTTGGCCAAATAATGCATTCGAGTACGTAAAAAATAATGGAATCACCACCGAAGCAAATTACGGATATACAGCAAGCGACAACGGAGTTTGCAATTCGGAAACTCCTATCGTCAAGATCATTGATTAGGAAGATGTACCAGAAAATGATGAGAGATCATTACAGGAAGCTGTAGCAAATCAGCCTGTCTCAGTTGCCATTGATGCCCGTGGAAGTGATTTTCAATTTTATTCAAGTGGGATTTTTACTGGAAGCTGTGAAAATTCACTGACTCATGCAGTAACAATAGTAGGTTATGGGAGTGAAAATGGAATGGATTACTGGTTGGTTAAAAATTCATGGGGTCAAAATTGGGGTGATGCTGGTTACATGAAAATTCAAAGAAATGCTGCTGTGGAAGGAGGACTCTGTGGGATTGCAATGGCAGCTTCTTATCCAATGGCTTAATTAAACTTATAATATATATATATATATATATCTACTAGTGTTTCTTTCAAAAAGTTCTCTACATGTGTGGTGTGTTTTGGCCAATTTTTTGTTATGACATTGCTAGTTTTTTAGCTGGTAATTTGTTTCAATTTTATTAATGGAGTTTAACTATGAAATATATACATACATATATATATATATATATGTTGTTATTTTATGTAGAATCCTTGTTCTTGAACTAATAATATTATAATATCGTTAACGCAAACCAGTTCTCATATTCAACCAAATTCATACTGAAAATCGCAGCCAGCCACAGAGTATTTTGACATGATTCTATAAGCTGGTAAAGAAATAGATTAAATTAATAATGACATCATAATTAGAAAAGAGAATATAAATTAAAAGGGAAAATACTATATATATACATATATTGTATACATTACATTGGAGAATACCTTATATATTAAAGAAAAAATTAACTAGCTTGTAAAAAACGTAGAGCTAAATGCAGTATTTTAAGTGCATGAATTTTTAAGCAATTAACTATTAAAATTTTAAATTGTATCCAATTAAATGTTTAGTTTAGCATTACATAATTTTTAATTTAATAGAATAAATAATTTAATTCAATAGCATATTAGAGATATTGTATGACTAAATTAAATTAAATATCAATGAATTATTAAATTTCTGTATAAAAATAATATTATAAAATAATTAAGTTTTCTATTTTAACATAATTATAATGAATTAAAAATTTAATACAAATTTTTTATTTAAAATTAATGATATTAAATATTGTACGACATGATACATACATTTGGCTTACTATATGCCATACTAATGTCACACTATATGTTAATATATATATATATATATATATATATATAATAAGGAAGATGGGCATAAGCTTCTTGATTTTTTTTTGGTTACTGTTTAAGTAAAATATGATGTATATATATGTATACACTAATTTATTTAACATGTTACATAACGCAATATTTTATACCAAATGCAGAATCAACTATTTCCAAATCTCTACCAAGATAGTAAAATGACAATAAAAATGTATAACTAGAGTAACTGATTATATATATATATATATACACTGGTTAAATTTAATGTGTTGTCATATTTTTTGATTTCACTTACTATACATTTCTCAAGTTTTTATAGTAATTAAATATATCTTTGAAATAAAATAAAAAAATAAATATGTATATATGAACATAATATATAAATCAATAATTACATAATACAAAATATTTTATATTAACATATTGAAAAAAGCACATTAAAATCATGAGGGTTTTCTTGCATAACCATAGGAAGCGTATACGTTAAGAAGGCATATATATATAAGGTAGCTCTTCCGTAAGGCAAAGCTGTGAAAGAAGAAAGCTAGTTCATTAATTCAAACAATTCCACGATTGAAATTAAGCAAATAACCATAAGCTAAAATTGCAGTTTATTTATAGTAGTTATATACAATCCATTATCAATATTACCCATATATATATATATGTGTGTGTGTGTATAGCTAAATGCCAATTGTTTAATTGACTTATACGGCAGATTAAAGAAAGAAAAATTTCCAACTCTTTTTCCACGCAAATTGCTTTTCAAAACCCTACATGAAATGAAATAATCTAAAGCTGTTCCTCATCAGTATCCTCTACATAAATTATATATGTATATGTATATATGCCTACATTCTCCTCTCTCCTTCTCAAAGCTCAAACCGTTGATACAATCTCCAGCAAGTATTAGTTAATGGCTTTAAGATTTGAAACAAAAGTCATCATCATCACCTTGGTGATGATACTAGGAATTATGAAATTTCCAGCCATGTCGCGCACACTTCAAGACACTTATGTTGCCGAGAAACACCAAGAATGGATGATTAAATATGGGCGTGTTTACAATGATAACGCAGAGAAGGAAATTCGTTTTAAGATATTCAATGATAATATCGTATTTTTAGAAAATTTTAAAATTACAGAAAATTTTATTTATCAATTAACTCTTAATGAATTTGCAGATATGACTAACGAAGAATTTTTAGCATTTCATGCAGGATTTAAGATATCAATACAGTCCATAGGAATGCACCGAACAAATTCATTCAGATATAAAAACTCAACTGATGTTCCACTTAATATCAATTGGGTTAAACAAGGAGCTGTCACCAAAGTTAAGGACCAAAGTCTTTGTGGTAATAATTTTTTAGCAAAATTTCAAATATAATTCATTAATTATATGACATATACACAAATAATAACACAAATTTCTAATGAGAATACACAATACACATGACCCACAACTCAAACTCACAAACATGGTTTGTGTCTTTGTGGTAGTTAAATACATTCACAATCATATATTTGTGTGTATATATAATTATTGAACTATTTAGCTATGTTTTGACTGATTTGCTTGCAGGATGTTGTTGGGCATTTTCAGCAGTGGCAGCAATTGAAGGTATTATCCAAATCAAAACAGGCAAATTAGTATCGTTGTCTGAACAAGAACTAGTAGATTGTGTATCAAAAAGTGATGGATGTTCTGGTGGTTGGATGAATTATGCATTCGAGTACGTAAAAGAAAATGGCATCACCACTGAAGAAAATTACGAATACAAGGCAAATGATGGACATTGCAACTCGATAAAATCCATCATCCCAGCTGCCAATATCACAAATTATGAAAACGTACCACAAAATGATGAGAGAGCATTACAGCAAGCTGTAGCAAAACAGCCTGTCTCAGTTGCTATTGATGCCCGTGGAAGTGAGTTTCAGTTTTATTCAAGTGGGATTTTTAATGGAGTTTGTGGAAATTCACTGACTCATGCAGTAACCATAGTAGGTTATGGAAGTGAAAAAGGAATAGATTATTGGTTAATTAAGAATTCATGGGGTAAAACATGGGGTGATGCTGGCTACATGAAGATTAAAAGAAATGGTGGTGTACCAGGAGGACTCTGCGGTATTGCAATGCAAGCTTCCTATCCAATTGCTTAATTAAGCTAACATATTACATATATTTATGTAAACATAAGTACCTTCTAATAAGTATGTGGTAAGCCAATTGCTGATTGATCTTGTTCTTTTACTTAGTGAATTTATAAAAACAGAAACAATAAACATATAACACAAGAAAACACGTAATGAAATGCCATAATGTGCCTCCTTCACTCTTTTGTTATAATTTAGACCCAACCCCAAGGACAAATCTAAAAAGAAATCAAAAGATATTAATAAGCTATCTTTGAAGCTAAAACACGTCTCTCCAGTTAAATTTCATATGTCATATCTAAACAGACTCGTAAAAAATGAACGAAATAAAATGATGTCATACATAAATAGAACACTTCTTCAACAACATAAGATTCTATTACTAACTCCAGCATCAACTAAAAGATTTATTTTGAAAATTTTTTTTAAAAAAATTACTTTTATATTTTGAGGTTGACACTGAATTTATTTTAAAATTTTCAAAAAAAAAGTTATTTTTATGTTTTGAGGCTGACACTGAATTTATTTTATAGAACTGTTTATATTCCACCATTAGAAACCACACTCGGAACTTAACTAGTCATTTCTCTTGCCATATCCATCAAAACTATAGCCTTTAACCATAGTAAAAGAGGATTACTCTTTTGTAATTCATCACATTGATATATATGCTAGCATCTTCAAAGTGTAGGGTCCGAATAAAGATAAAATTAATTGTGTAAATTAAGTTAATATCAATTAATTAGTAGAAATTAATAATCATAATTCTAAATTAAATTGATGCACAACGAATTAAAAATAATAAATAAATAATAACTGAAAAATTAAATAGACACAGAATTTTACGTGAAAAATCTTTCGATGTAAATTGAATTAAATTCGCGTAAACAAACTCATTTAAACTTCACCGTAAAAAGGACGAAATTGTTGATGTCGGCGATGATGTCATCAATGAGAGAATGAAAACCACTTTTTCTTTCTTCTCTTGGTAGCCGCTTAACTTTTATATACATATGTATATATATATATATATATACAAGTTCTCTTCTTCCTTTCCTCTTGCCGCACACTCTTTTCTTTTTCTGCAACACACGTATATATACCAAAAAAACAAAGAGACTGCAACTCTAATTCTTTTTTTTTTCTTTTTTTTTAAATTACTGATTTGCCCTTTTTTTTGGTTTCGGCTACATAAAGAACCAACAATCTCCCCCTCCAGCTCATGATGAGATGTCCACCATACATTGCTCAATGTCCAATCAGTTCCATCTTCTTGGTGCAAAACTGATGTTTGTCACGAATCACCACCTTAGTCAACATGTCAGCTGAATTTTTATCAGTGTGAATCTTTTTCAATAGTATATCTTTATTATTCATTATATCTCATATCCAACAGTATCTTACATCAATATATTTTCGTACGACAATGATATGTGATATTCTTACTCAAATCTAGAGTATTTTAACTATTACAATTCATCACATATTCATCTTGTTTAAAACTCAACTTTTTCGAGAAATCTTTTTATCTAAAGCATTTTTTTACCTGTTTCAGTCAAAACTATATACTCTGCATCAATTGTAGATTAGACAATACATTTTTACAATTTAGAAAATGTAAACATATATCCTGAAGTAGACTTCATGTTATCAATGTCATCTATCATATATGCATATGCATATCCCTTTAGAATTGGTTCTGAACCTCCAAAATACAAGCACATCTTAGAAGTACCTCTCAAATATCTGAAAATCCATTTTACTGCTTCACAATGACTCTTATCAGGATTAGAAAGGAATCTGCTTGCCAAACCAATAGCATGAGCAATATCTGATCGAGTGCAAACCATAGCATACATCAAACTCCCAATTATAGAAGAGTAAGGAACAATCGACATTTCTTCTTTTTCTTCTTGAGTAACAAGACATAATTTTTTGCTAAGTGTTAAGTGATTAGCAAGTCGTGTGCTAACCGGTTTAGCATTCTTCATATGAAATCTGTTTAGAACCTGCTTAACATACCTTTCTTGTGACAACCATAATTTTTTAGTTTTCCTATCATGAGTAATTTGCATACCCAAAACCTGACTTGCTAATCCTAAATCTTTCATGTTAAAAGAGCCAAATAATTCTTTTTTTAAAACTACTAATCTCTATTGTGTCTTATCTTATTATCAATATATTATCAACATAAAGCAACAAAATGACAAACTTACCATATGGGAATGTTCTGAAGTACACACAATGATCTACATCTGTTCTGGTGTAGCCATGATTGACCATAAAAGAATCAAATTTCTTGTACCACTGTCTCGAAGCCTATTTCAATCCATAACTCTTTTTTAACATGTAAACCATGTGTTCTTTCCCTTTGATTTCAAAATCCTCTAGTTTATCCATATAGATTTCTTCTTCCAAATCACAATGAAAGAATGTTGTTTTTATATCTAGTTGTTCCAGCTCAAGATCTAAACTAGTAGTTAAATCAAGAATTACCAGAATAGAGCTCATCTTCACAACATGAGAAAATATCTAATCAAAGTCAATTCATTTCTTCTAATTAAAACCCTTTACTACCAAACAAGCCTTATATTTCACTAACTTCTCATCGTCCATCTTAAGCTTGTATACCCACTTATTTTTCAAAGCTTTTCTACCTTTTGGAAGTTCAACTAACTCATAGGAATTATTCTTTTTCAAAGAGCTCATCTCTTCTTTTGTTGCTTTCAACCACTGAGCCTTTTCTTGATGGTTCTAAACTTATTGAAAGCTTTATGGCTCCTCCTCTTCAGTAACTATAATATACTCAGAATTGGGAGTATCTAGTAGATGGATGATATATTCTAGTTGATCTTCTAAGCTGAGGTTCTTCTGTAACTTAGGATACAAGGGGCTGCTCCCCCTGCTCAATATAATATGGTGCTGACATATTATCAAACCCTTAGTCATCATGTAACTCTCCCTCATCTATGACATCTCTGATTGAAGGAGAAACTAGTGCAGGAAGAGAAATATCTTCACTTATAATCTTCTATGATGTCTCAAAGTCTAATAAGGTCTTGGGCTCATTAAAAATCGCATCTTTGAACCTAACGATTTTTTTCTTCACTGGATCCCATAATATATACTCTATATCTCCATAACCCAGAAAAATATGAAACTGTCATATCATCAAACTTTTGTCTCTACTTAGTAGGTACATGTATAAATATCTTGTAGCTAAATACCTTCAAATAAGAATATATGACGTCCTTCCCAAATCATACTCTCTGAGAAATATCAAAATCTAAATGAGCTTATGAAGATTGATTCATCAAGTAGCATGCAATGTAGAGTGCTTCACCCTCAAATGGTTTTAGTAAATTAGCTATTTTTAACGTGCATATGACCTTTTCAATGACAGTCCTATTTGTTCTTTCAGCTACACCATTATGTTAAGGAGTACCAAATACTGTCTTCTCATGTCTAATTCTATGTTGTAGGCAGTAATTCTCAAACTCTTTTGAAGTGTATTCACCACCATTGTCATTATGAAGATACTTTAAGGAAGTTCTTTCTCTTTTTTCACCATATCATGAAATTGCTTAAAATACTAAAGAATCTGGTCTTTTGTTTTCAATACAAACACCTAAACTTTTCGTGAAGCATCATCAATAAAAATAAGAAAATATTTGCTACCTCCTAAAGTTTCCACATCAATAGGACCAAACACATCATAGTAAGCTAATTCAAGAACATTCTTTTTTTTTTTCTCAGATGAGCTAGTAAAAGAAATTCTATGTTGTTTACTATACACACAATAGTCACAAGGATTTAAACTCATACCTTTTGCAGAGGGAATAAGGGATTTCTTTGTCAAAATCTGCAACCCCTTCTCACTCATGTGAGCCAACCTCTTATGCCACAAGTCTGGTGAAATATCATCTTCAGCTGCTTTCAGTGCACCTCTAATAGTATTCATCTGAGTTTTGTAAAATATATAACACAATTTGCCTCTAGCAACTACAATTGAACATTTAGTGAGTTTTTATTTTCTACCATCAAATAGATTGTAATAACAATTTAAATCAATCATATTTATAAAAATAAGATTAAGACGTAAATCTGGTACATGTTGCACGTTTTTCAGAGTCAATGTGCAACCAACATCTGTCTGCACACAAATATCACCAATACCCATAATATATGCGTAGCTGACATTACCTATCTTCACTCTACCAAAATTTTTTGCTTTGTACATTGTAAAGACATCTCTTCTGGGTATACCATGATAGGATACTACAGAATCAACAACTCACTCAGTATCAAAATCAGTGATGCAGCTATGATCCTCAATAAATAAAAGTATAACCAGTTATTTACCGTCATTAGCTACAATTGCGGTAGTATTCTGATCATTTGTCTTTTTCTGATTTTTTTTCACTATTATGTTCTTTTTTTCAAATTCTGTAATTTCTTTTCATATGTCCCTCTTTATCACAATGATAACAACTAAACTTACCTTTCATCTGTGATTTACCTCTAGATTTATAGCACCCCTTAGGACCTCTACTTTTACTTCTACTCATGCTCTCTATTGTTATAACAAGTGTCTGTGAAGTCTCAATATCTATATCTTTTCTTCTAGTCTCTTCATTGTGCAGACTATCTATTATCACAGGTAAAGACAAAATACCATTTGGAGTAAAATTGGTAAGAGACACTACTAAGGCTTTCTAACTGTCTGGTAAAAAGCTTAAGAGCAATAATGCATGCAATTCATCATCTAAAATTATTTTCATTGTATTTAACTCATTTACTAACTCTTAAAATTTACTCAAGTGTTCTGCAAGTGATTATCCATCTCTCAGCTTCAGATTTACAAGCTTTCTAATAATAAAAGTCTTATTCCGAGCATTTTTACTCTCATACATATTTTTTAATTTATTTCACAAAACTTGTGCATTTACATCTTTATTTATGTAATGTTAGACACTATTATTCACCCGCTGTCAGATAGTTCCTACAGTCTTTCTATGCATCTTCTCCCAATCATTATCTGATTTTTCCATTAGCTTAGAAGTTCATAACTTAATCAGATCATATAAATTCTTATAATAAAGAAGATCTTCCATCTTTGACTTCCAAATTGAATAATTTAAAGAATATAATTTTATCATAGTACCAACAAATTTCTTCATCGTAATTCACACAATTAATCTCATACCACAAATATATCAACAAAGCAATCAATCAAGTTCTGATACCACTTGTTGTATCCCGAACAAAGATAAAATTAATTATATAAATTAAGTCAATCTTAAATTGATGCATAATTGAGTAGACACAAGAATGTATGTGAAAAAACCTTCAATGTGAAAGAAAAAATTAGGATCAAGCTCGGAATTAAATCTACTTTTAATAAAATTAATTACAAGATAATTCAATAATAATTTAAACTTTCCTAATAAAAGGACGAAATTATTGATGTTGATGATGATGTCGTCAAGGAGAGAGAATGAAAACCACTTTTTCTTTTCTCTCTTGTTAGCCACTCAACTTGTATATATATATATATGTGTGTGTGTATATATATATATATACAAGTTCTCTTCTTCCTATCCTCTTGCCGCCGCACACTCTTCTCTCTTTCTCTCTTTTTCTTTTTCTGCAACAGACATATATATACCAAACAAAAAAGACTGCAACCCTATTTCTTTTTTTTTTCTTTTCTTTTTAAATTACTGATTTGCTCTTTTTTTTTTTTTGGGGCTGGATACATAACCAACACAAAGTCGCTTGGAACAATAAACTATTCCTATGGAATTCATCTCATTGTAGAAGCTCAATTTTTATTATGCTGTATAAAAAATTACTTTCTCAGTATGAATTTTCAAATGAATTGTACAAACAAGGTTAATCTTTAAACATACACTAAACTCAACATCAATGAATTGTGCAAATAAAACCCTTCAAAAACAAAATCTGTGAGAACTTGCGCCATGACTTGCGGCAAGAGTCTTTAAAAACAAAATTATTTTAAAAGCCAAAATGACCTTTGCTTTGCTGATAAACCAGAGTCTACCCAAATCGACAAATACTTGAGCTCACTTTGCCTTCAACTTCATTGACTAATATCTGTTATTTTATATTGTTAAGTTTTAAAAAATGTGGCCTTTTCCTTTTGCGCTTCGGACTCTTGTGATTGTTTCTTCTTCAAATTGAGGCCAAGGTGAGTTTGTGGAGATTAGGACTCTACTTGGGATGAAAAATCAAAGAGAGAAGAGTCCTTGAAGTGAGCAACCCGCGACAAGTTCATCTCGGAAGTCTTTCCATGCGGGTTGAATCCTTTTCACAAATAGGGACTTTATTTCCCACATGATTTTAGGAAGAGAAGTATAAACAATGAAGAGAGAAGCTTCCAACTATCCTACTTATTATTTTATTATTTCATTGATTATTTCAAGTTGAGATTAGACTAGACTATTATTTTATTAGTTATTTTAAGAGTATTTTAATCATAAAATTATGATAAATTATGAGTAAGGTAGAATTTGATTTAAATTCAAGTAGTTGCAGTTGTTTAAAACTATTCTAATATGAAGACAACACCCTAGGTAAATCATTTATATATGCCTACCTTGCTCTATACATTTTTATCAAGCTCCTCCATTCTTCGTTAAAGCCTAAACCATTCATACAATCTCCGGTAAGTATTAATTAATGGCTTTAAGAGTTGAAACAGAAGTTGCGATTGTCACGTTGGTGATGATTCTACAGACTATGGATTTTCTGGCTATGGTATAGACACTTTAAGACACTCTCATAGTCGAGAAACACCAACAATGGATGGCGAAACATGGACACATTTATAAGGACAATTTGGAAAAGAAAATGTGTTGTAAGATATCTAAAGACAATATCGAATTCCTTGAGAACTCCAAAATTATGAAAAATCGGAATTATCAATTAAGTTTTAATGAGTTTGCAGACATGACTAATGATGAATTTTTAACTTATTATATAGATTAAAGATTTCCGCAAGGCCTGCAACAACCTCATTTAGATACAAAAGTCTAACCAATATCCCACTCAGTATCAACTGGATTGAGCAACAAGCTATTACTGAAGTCAAGAACCAATACAATTGTGGTAACTAAAGACATCTCTTATCATATAGTAAATATCAATTGGATCCCATATGGTTTAAAATTTTTTCGTTCAAGACTTTGTGGTTTTCTTTTTATAACCCATTATCCTATGGTTTTAGATGTCAATCAAACTAGATAACCAGGCTTTTTCTATGAGCACGCCATTTTATTCTTTTTAACTCTTACACAGTAAAAAAGTAATAAATTTCATTAATGTCTGAACTAGAAAATAGTAAATTGATAAAAATCACAACGGGTCAATTAAAATTTGCCCTTATAAATGTATACAAAGTCATTTATCATAACTATATTTGGTTGCATGATGTTGTTGGGCGTTTTCAACAGTGTTAATAATTGAAGGTATCACCCAAATTAAAACAGGTAAATTGAGATCATTATCAAAGCAAAAACTAGTAGATTTTATATCAAATAACAATGGATGTCATGGTGGTTGGATGGATCATACATTTGAGTACGTAAAAAATAATAAAAGCACCACCAAAAAAAATTATGTATTCACGGCAAGTGACAGAATTTGCAACTTGGAAACTTCTGTGGTCAAGATAAATGACTATAAAGATTTACTGAAAGATGATGAGAGAGCATTACAGCAAGCTGTAGCAAATCAGCCTGTCTCAGTTGCCCTTGATGCTCGTGGAAATGATTCGCGGTTTTATTCAAGTGGGATTTTTACTGGAAGTTGTGAAAATTCACTTACTCATGCAGTAAATATAGTAGGTTATGGGAGTAAAAATGGAATGGATTACTGGTTGGTTAAGAATTCATGGGGTAAAAATTGGGGTGATGATGGCTATATGAAGATTTAAAGAGATGTTGTAAGAGGGGGACTCTATGGCATTGCAAGGCAAGCTTCCTATCCAATTGCTTAATTAAACTTATAATATATATATATATATATCTACTTGTGTAACACTCGGACCCGGGAATTAGGCCCAGTATAATTAAATTATAATAATAAGATAAATTAAAAAAAAATTGATTTTAATTTTTGATTGAATTTTTGAAAAAAATTATATTTTGGATGTATTTAAAAATATTTTGAAAAATTAGGGACAAAATAGAAATAAAGGATGACTTATTTGAAAAAAATCTGAAAATTTGGGGTAAAAGTGAAAATAACATAAATTTGGCAACGTGGACCGCCACGTCAATAACACGGCCGATCATCGTGCACCGTGTGGCAGACACACGGACACGCGTACATGCGGGAAGCCACACGGGCGATCCGTGTGCCAACAAATCCAACAACCCAGATCTCCTCCGGCGCACATGGACGACCCATATCCGTTTTTTCTTCAGGCACAATTGAATGACTAGATTTAATCTGATCGTACAGTCCAGATTAATTCTCTAAATATGAGTGATCCAACGGCTGGGAGTGGGTTATATGTCCCTGATCTCGAATTTTGCAGGTTTTCACACAAAACTAGCTGAAACCAGCCAGATCAAAAGGAGATGCCGCCGTGCTGAAACCCTAAATCGGCTGAAACCAACCAGATCAAAAGGAGACGCTGCCATTCCGAAACCTTAAACCGGCTGAAAAATTTAAAAACCCTTATTTTTGGTCTTTATGGGGTATTTTGAAATACGTGAAGTGTATTTTTAGTTTTCGCAGAAAAAATCCAAGAAATCCAAGAAATATCAGGAAGCGCAATGAAAAAAATATTGTTTCAAACACTAACCCGAGGTAAGAATCCCTTAATCTTTTCTTCCGTTACAGTTAATTAAAGTTAATAATAATAATAGTGTAATTTGTGAATATTAAAAACCTTTAATTAATTAAATATAGATCACCAATGGATACGGTAATTGGTCAGTATGAATTACTTACTTTATATATATTGTTCATTTATTAGTAGACTGTTATTGTTACTTATCACATGCACTTTAATTTATAGGTTTATTTGCTTTCTCATTTATTAATTACTTAACCGTTTATCCCTATCTGTTGATTAGTTTGAAATAGATGTCCTGATCACATTTTTCTTAATTGTTAAAGTATCAATTTGTATTGTATGTTTAATTGTTATTCCATTGTCCTTTAAATATGGAATGAGATGGTTGTGTGTTGTTGGCGGCTAGTTAATGATGTAAACATGCATGTAAAAGGCTTACCGAGTATCATAGAAAATGATGTATGGACTCGATACATAGGGCAACTCTACGATAGACACTACCTCAGTCAAATGGGACTCAGAAGTCCCATACCGAAAAAGGTTGGGAAGTAATTGTTCAGCCTCATACCGGACGGGGTATTGAAGTGATGGTACGTTGGGGTCCATTCCCAAACCGGGTATGGAGATGACCGGTTGATTAATATATTAGATATTTTATCCACGTGTATGGAGAACCCCTATGGACCAAGAGGTACTGGTAAGTATGTAAAAATATAAGGTTTGACTAGTATCGTTCCATAAAATGTGTAAATAATTACTATTTTAATTATTGCATTCACTAGTCGAATTTGAAAACTTAGAAGGTGGATATGAAATTTGCATTTTTATATTAAATGAATTTACCATAAAAGAAAAATAACTTCATTTGTTGTTTTGTGATTTTTATCCACCTTTAATTTTTCGTATCGGTTGTTAAGTGTTGACATTCTTACTGAATTAATGTAGCTCATTTCCCTTATTTAATCATTTCAAATCAAGAAAATCAAGATGCAGATCCTGAACATGAAGAAAGTTAGCGACTAAAAGTTGTTTCTTTCGTCCCATCAGAGTCATCCTATGGTGATATTTTTATTTTTGTTATTTTAATCTATTTTAAAGGATATTCTCGTAATTTTATTGAGCATCCTAATTTACTGTACTATGAATGTAAACTCTAAATTTTCAATTACTTCCTCTATTAGAGTTTAATGTCTGACACTCATACCGGATGGGGTATGGGGGCGGCTCTGTAATTAAGATTGTTAAGGGAAAGGATTCACGTGTAGGAGGGACACCCCTATGGATCCTCATGGATACTAGTAGGCTGGTGAAACGAGAAACGGTTATGATTTAGTTTATTATTAAATAATGTGAATTGTGATATGTTCTATGTTACTGATCGTGCATGAAGTTATGATCTGTATGATATTATTGCTTCTATAATTTGTTATCACAAATTCCCCAATGGTAAGTGAAGGGTAAACAGTTTTATTTTTAAATAAATGTTTTAGTTTAAATTTAGTGCTCCATTAGTTGTTTTGATTTTCTACCAACCTTTATTTCTGTGCCGGTGATATAATGTGATGTCCTTACTGGGGTAGTGTAATTCATCCTTTATTTAACCATTTTAGATCAGAAGGACCTGATTCCCGAGTCTGATCTGCAAGAAGATTGCGAGTAGATGCTAGATACTTTATATTTTCTTTTACTTTTCTCATTTCTCGTGTTTCTTTCAAAGAATTCATTCCGTGATATTTGTTTAGTACTTTTAAGTTATTTGTGTAAGGGATGTAAACATTAACCTTCTATTTCGCTTCCGCACTTAAATTATTATATATTTCCTTTTGGATTTCCGGGGTCGTTACAATATATAAAGTTTTTAAAAGCCAAACCGTGTTATAATTTATTATTAAGAGGATAACAAACATAGTGAATTAGTTTTGAGAGACTAACAAATAAACATTAGTATCAATTTAAAAAGTTGAGACAACTTGGTATATATAATGAAATAAGAGAAGATGAGAAATTCTAGTTGGATTAGGGATGGTATGATTAAGAATAAGGTGGTTATAGATCAAAAGATGTCACATTTATTAGAGATTTAAAAAAGAAAATATTTTTTTGCATCACTTAAAATCTTTCCCCTATCAGGGAAGAGGCAGTAGTAATGTGGGTGATGAGTTTTGCGTCAGATGGATTCTTGCTGCAACTTGAAAATTTTCTATTACAATAGATAACTGTTGTTTTTGTTTTCATTTTACCTTCACATCTCACTGTAGCTCACACTTTTTCAGCTCCAATGCTTAGTTTTGATTTTATAAACTTTTATTCATTATTTTCACTTTGTTCTTTACTCCAAGGTTTAAGAAGGAAAAATAACTTAAAGTAAACAAAAATCATAAAATTGAACTATTTGATACAATCTGTAAATCGCTAAGCAAAATAATTATCTCAAAATGGAGCTTTTTAATCTGACAAAAAAAAAGTGAAAAACTATGGAGTAATATATTTCTTTATTAACTATTCTAGCACAAAATCATTCACAAAACTAATCTCTTAATAGAACATGGATAAAATTTATTACTTTAAATGTAATATAGATGATTTTTTTTAATTCTAAATTATGATTCATTAGTTTAGAAGTGATTATAGAAGAGTGAAAGTTTTATTATGAAAAAAAGTTGACTTTTGGGGCAATAGATTTTTCATAATAGAGCATCGACACATTCTAATTGAAACATTTTTCTTTCAAAAAGAATCATCTCAGCAATATGACCTTAAACCAATTTCATATAGATGCAATAGGCCACGAATAATAGACCAAATTTACAAGTTCTTTTGAAGGTTATTAGTCATAGAATTACAATCTTATGACATTTATGAACTAATTTTAGATTGGTAAATACTGATCTTATTAATCACTTGAATGATCGATATAAGTACAAATATATTTATTTATTTATTATGTAATGAGTTCATTTATTGCAGATTCAAACAGATACATTATGAAATCTATACCTGCTGCATATTTATTTCAAATTTATAATTTTTTATCCGTATTCATCTAGTACTTTATTAATTATGAGTTTTTACATGCCCCATATGAGTCGAGTTAGGGCAAATTAACATTTAACTTATACCTATGCCCATTTTTAATAAAGAGGAGATGACGATTTTTTTTTTTTTTCATTCATATTTGTGTTTTTGAACTTAGTCACAAGCAAGATAGGATTAGCATGAGAAAACCTTTGGCAAAATATACCTTGACCTTGGCTCTTTTGACAAGAGATTTTACTAATTTAGTGACATTGGAGTAAAAAATGGGTCTGTCTTTGTTCCGAACCATAATTAGAGTGAAATATTTTAACACCATTTGGTGACATATGGACTCATATACCTAATTTTATTGCCAATGATACAAATGATACAATGGCAATGTATTATTGGTGTTTTGGGATTTAAATAAAATGTTTTAGAGAGTTGAATTAAAAACTTTGAAGTTGAATATCTTTAGTTTTTTCAAGTGTTATTATTATTGTTTTTTATGATTTGAATTATTAAATTAGATTTATGACATTGGAAGATAATTAATTATTTACGATCAGGATAGTTGACCTAAAGTGTAAATTTATTTTGTGATTTGAATTAAATATTATAGCTTATGAGTAAATTGTGATTTAAATTTGAATTATTTAATGTTTAAGTTTGGAGGTGCATGAAGATATTCTCTATATTGAAAATGTACAATACTAATAAAGAGGCAACTTTAATGGGCCATTTGGTTCATTTTATATTTAATTTTAAACACATTTTTTGTGTGCTTTTATTTTAAAAGTAAATGTTAGGTCTTATATTTGCAATCTATAGAACTAAAGAATCACAAAAAGGTAGATATCCTACTCTAATTTAAAACTTTAATACAAAGTAATAATAGTATTTTAGTAATCTCCCTTTGCATTTGGTTTACTATTGACAAATTTAAATTATATATATATATATTCAAATTTATATATTATATAGTGTATTGTAGAATACATTAGAAATGATGATGGTAACTTGTAAACTTTTTTCTTGTTTGTGATTGGAGAATGCAATCATGATCCATCGATTGTAGTTATGAATTGTCGTTTTGGGAAAGTCGTCGCTCTTCATCCAAAAAAGGAAGAGCAACCCAAAAAAATATATCACTCCAAAGTAAAATTGAAAAAACTTACTACATCAATAATTGAGAATGATGCTTGCAATTTGGATTTCGTATTCACTACGTGCTAAAATTATTTAAAATTTAATAATAATTATTTCTTCTCTTTGTTAATTATTTGATTTTTTTAATCTTAAATTTGTTATTTTACTTTTTAAAATTGATTCTATCAACTTGGTTGTTAAATATGGTTATGTGCTTTACAAGTACTCTTAATAATTTTAAATTATAAAACTATCTAATTGATATTAGTATAAATATAAAGTGGGTATTATGAAATTAGCTTTGGAAAATGTTTATAAAGAAAGGAAAAAGGGTTTTTGGATTGGAGGAGAGTGAGAGTGAGAGTGCTTTTAGCAAATCAAACCCTCATGATGAATTATTGTTATCATTAATTATTTATCCAATCTATAAGTACTTATTAAATTAGATTTCAACACTATTTGAATAATTCTTCAAGTGAGGAAAGAGACATAAAAATATAACTTTGGTTTTAGTGTTTTAAATGTTTAATTTTTTCTTTTTCAAAATAATATATATATATATATATATTACATGAGGCACCACATATCGTTTATGTTTCTACTATATAGACATCTAGTAAGCAAAAATTGTGTCACGCCGCATAAATTTTTTTTATGTTTGATCTCAGATAGATCGAATTTATTTTTTTTATATTAGAATATTATATATAAAAAATCAACACTAAAAAAAAAAGAATATAACTAATGTATATATCACATGGGATGTTAGGTTGTATGATAAATTTTGATATGTGTATATGTATATTTTGTGAGCCATTGCATGAAAATGACATGAGCATGAATTGCGCCTCATATCAAGTGGCGGGTATTACAACTTGAGTGTAATTTCTTTTTAATGCTTGACAACGACCAAGAACACGTCCTCTACCTCTTCCTCGTCCTTTTTGCTTTATACGAGGGCTTTAACTTGAGAACTTGTTCCAAAGGCTCTTCTTGTCTTCTTTTTATTTTTTCTTCATGAGCTTGTAGAGATCCCTCTAATTAATCAAATTTCAAAGTGTTTAGATCATTTAATTCCTTAATAGCACAAACCACATAGTTGAATTTTGGTGGCAATGATTGAAGAATTTTTTGCACCACACGAACATCTTCTATCATTTCACCAGATCTCCTCATTTGGCGTACCATAAACTTTACCTTTGGGCAAAAATCTGAAATGGATTCAACATCCTTCATTTACAAAGCTTCAAATTCGTATTGTAAAGTTTGGAGTCGCACCTTCTTCACCTTGTCAACTCATTGGAGGGAATTCTTCAAAATCTCCCAAGCTTGCTTTGTGTTGGTAGAATCGGCCACCTTTAGAAATATAGATTCATTCAAACCTTGATTGATGAATGCAAGGACTACTTGATCATTCTTCTTTATTTATGTAAAACAATTCTTCTCATTTTGAGTTAAGGATCCTTCATCTTCATGTGGAGTAAAATCTCTTTCTACAATAACCCACATATCTTGGGGGCCAAGTATCATTTTCAAACGAAGGCACCAACTCTCATAGTTTTCTTTTGTAAGATAAAGAAATTGGAACGAAAATAGATTTTTGCTGTCGTCTCTCTAGAATTTTAATAAGAAATCAAGCTCTGATACCACTTTGTTGGAGATAAGAGAAATAAGCTAGAAAGGCTAATAAGAAGAATCAAATTTTTTCTATTGTGGTTATAAAAAAGCTTCAAGTTCATGGCTATTTATATGTACTATTAGAAGAAATAGAATTAATTATAATTACCAACAAACATAATAAATTTAATTTATGATCCATAACTATTAACGAACCAAAAAATATAGAGAGACTCTAATTTATAAAGTTCAACTACTAACAAACTAATTAATTATATTTTGATTTGCAAATTAATTTTCAACATGAACAGTTTGTTTTCTATTTGGTATATATTCATGCTTGTTGAATGGAAGATTTATGCAGTGTTTCTTGAGAAATTAGGTCCTGACAAGGTCTGAAGTGTATTTTCACAAGCTGATGCATAGCGAATATCACATCAATAAACAAGCGTTCAGGAGAAAAAATATCTCAAGTGAGATTTATTAAGGGTAATAGCTTATTTTAAGTTCTCTAGAAGCAGTTTTGGAGATTTACTTAATAAAAGGATCTTCATTTCCAATATGAGAATTGAACAAGAGGAGAGATTTATGGTACGTTTGGAATATGAAAATGGGGTTAACAAATGAAAGTGGGTTGACGAGATTAATTAGTACAAACAAAATTAGGGTATTGCAAGAATTACTTTTGTGTCTCAACCGGATTAATTATAAGATATTACCTAAACTTTGTAGATCTATGTAAATTTACTTAATTACATTGTTAATCAATAGATTGATAATCCAACTAAGTACTAACTAGATAATTAAATTGTAGCGCCCGGACCGAGAAAAAAAAAAGCCACGTCGGAAGCCACGTCAGCAGGCCCGGTCAGCAGTCCCGGCCAACCAGGGCCTGCCACGTGGCAAGACCACGTCGCTCCGGAACGGGCCACGTTGGCGATCCGCGTGGGCGCGATCGGACGGCCCAGATCAATCGCGTGATCGGACGGCCCAGATACAATCGCACGGACGGCCCAGATTCAATCAAAAACGAACGGCCCAGATTAAAACAAAATGGACGGCTGAGATCAAAAGGCTAGGGGTTATAAATAGAACCCCCACACCAGACCACAAACCCTAGCCTCCTGCCGCTCGTCGGAGAAGACGAACCAGAGGCCGACCGCCGCCATCCGCCGCCGCACCGGGGAAATTTCCGACCGCTGATCGAGGTAAATTTCATACCCCGGACTCGTTTTTCCACGCTGATTCCTCCTGTGGCCAAATCGAAGCCAAAATCCCGGCCAAACGGCCGGAATACGCGGTCGAAGACCAGCGGCGCCGCCGCGCCCCCTCTCGATTTTTGCCTCCGACGAGGCCCTTCCCGGCCTCCGTTTGATGCAATTTTTATATCACCGTGATCACCATTCTTTTCTCTACAGGTTGACCGGAGCCGAATCACCAAACCACGAACCTCGCCGGAGAGCCGCCGCACCCGAGAGCGCTGCCGCCGGTAAGCTCCGCTTCTCCGTGATTTTTTGGCCCCCCGAGGGCCCTAGGGTTGTTTTCTCGCAGGGACCGATGCGAGTGTGGCCAAATTCGGCCGAAAACGGCTGAAAACAGCCAACCCGAGGCGAATCGCCGTCGCTTGCGGCGGCGCCGTCGCCGGAGCACGGCGGAGCCGCCGTGCCGGAGTTGCGATATTGGCCAAAAAGGGGCCCTGAGCCTAATTTGAGATTTTTTGGAACACGTGCAGGTACCGTTAGTGTGTTTCAGTTCCCCGGGAAAAATTCAGAGAAAATTAGGGACGGCCTGTACGCGCACTGTGAATCGTATTCGGATCCCGAAAACAAGTAAGGACCCCTCACCCTATTTCCTATCACGGTATTAAAGTTTAAAATGATAAAACGGTATTTCTTGAATTAACGCATGTGTGAAATTGCTTAAGGTTGCTAATGGAGCCCGAGTCTAGTGTGATTGATGATTCACTGTTATTTGGCCTGTTTTACAGCTTTAAATGCATTATGAGGTTTGATGTGTTCATTTTATAGTTTCGAGTGCATATATTACTGTTTTATTAATTATGGGTTGAATGACTGAAGAACTGATACTGTATGTTGTCTGTTTGGCATGAATTACGATTTGCTTGTTTAAATGTGAATTGATGATGCTTATTGAGGAAAAGGAAATGAAATATTGTGTAGACTGATAATTGTATGATGGGGTCAGCCTGACTAGATATTCTGGGAGATGGTGGACGGACCGGGTCTGTAGGGAACCCTACCGGGATTGTGGTCTCACATGCCGGACGGGGTATGGAGATCTTATGGTTTTGGCGCCCATACTGGACGGGGTATGGGGACGGCCCGTTTCACCCTCATACCGGACGGGGTATTGAGGTTTATGGTTTTGGCGCCCATACCGGACGAGGTAAGTGGATGGTAAAGGTTTTATCATAAATAAAAGGATTTGTTGTAAATCATGCTCCATTGGTCTTTTGTGTTTTTCTACCCACCTTTACCTCCGTGACGGTGAGATATCGTGATGTTCTTACTGGGCTAGTATAGCTCACTCCTTATTTAACCATTTCAGATCAGGAAGACATGGTTCCCGAGCTCGTTCCGCAGGAGGACGACGAAGGGGATGCCTAGAGACTCTGTAGTCATACTCATAGTTTTATTTTCGAGTTTCTCTTTTAGTTAGTTTAATCTTTTATATTTTAAGTATGTTTTTGGTTTTCGTGTAAGGGATGTTAACTGAAATTTTGATCTCGCTTCCGCATTTAATATTTATAATATAATTTTCATTTTGAATTACCGGGGCTGTTATATAAATGGAATATGTTACGTATGTTAATCTAATATATCTTTTTCATTATTTGAATGATTGGATTATTGTTCCATATATTGAGATAATCATAAAGTTAAATCAATGATATTAATTAAATTTAATATTATAAGATTTTATTACAGAATTTAATGAAAAAGTATGTGAATTAAGATAGAAAGACAATGACTATGTCTCAACATTAGGTCAATTTAATTACGTATGAAAATATAAGTTATCACAAAATTTTATAAATGAAGTAATTAAAATCTATCAATTCAAGAAAAATAAAACATAATCAAAGCAAACGTATACAAAAAATTATATTATTACCAGCCCATGCAGACCATCATAATACATATTATTCCTCTAAAATAAATCCCTAGATCGACTTGACTGCATGTAAAGACTTCCACCATGACTTGCGGCAAAACTCATCAAACACAAAATTACTTCAAACGCCAAACATGGTCTTTGCTTTGCTAATAAACCAGAGTCAACCCAAATCGACAAATAATACTTTAAGACTCACTTTGCCGTCAACTTTCGTTGTAGGAGTCATATTTACACACACACACACACACACACATCTCAATTAGTAAATTTATTGACTGCGTAAACACATTTCATATACGGGTCATATCAAGAAACACATATTAACATTTAATATGTAAATATAATAATTAATCTAAAACATATATAATTATTTTTTAAAAATTAGTAATCAATACATAATCATATTTTCAATCTAAGTATATTATACGCTTACTAAATTCTCAAAGTAGTTAAATATATCTTTAAAAAATAACATATATATGTATATATAAATTAACAATCACCTATATAATATAAAATTGAACAACTACATACCATATTCACAAAACAATAAAATCAGGATCCTGTTGATCAAGTGCAATTTTGTTCTTCTAAATATTTTTGTATGAACAAGCAAAGGCATTCATATAATTTAAATAATTCCATATAATTATTAATTTCAATTTTATTTATAATAATTCAAGTTAATGCATCATATGCTTCACCAAGAATATGAACAGATGGTTACATATATTAATCTATTACAAACGTTATATATATATATATATATATATATATATATACATACATACATAGCTGTATGCCGATTTTGAATTGATTTACACGGCAAATAGAAAAAATGTTTTTTTTTCCAATTTTCTCACAAAAATTTCTTTTCAATTAAGCAAGAATTATTGGAAACAATGCAGTCTCATTCAAAACCCTACATGAAATAATCTCAAGCTATTCCACAACATCCTCTATATATACCGACCTTAGCTCTATATATTTTTATCTCAAGCTGTGCCTCAATACCTCTACCTTGTTCCTCTCTCCTTCATTAAACCTTAAACCATTCGTACAATCTCCAGCAAGTATTCATTAATGGCTTTAAGAGTTGAAGCAAAAATCATCATCATCACCTTGGTGATGATTCTACAAACTATCGATTTTCTGGTAATGTCGCGGACGCTTCAAGACACTCTCATAGTCGAGAAACATCAACAATGGGTGGAAAAACATGGACGTGTTTATAAGGACAATGCGGAAAAAGAAATGCGTTTTAAGATATTTCAGGACAACATCAAATATATTGAGAATTCCAAAATTGCCAGAAATCAGAGTTATCAATTAAGTCTTAATAAATTTGCAGATATGACTAATGAAGAATTTTTAGCTTATTATACAGGATTCAATATGCCCACAAGGTCTGCATCAACCACATTCAAATACGATAATCTAGCTGACGTCCCACTCAGTGTCAACTGGGTTGAGAAAGGAGCTGTTACTGGAGTCAAGAATCAAAAGCATTGTGGTAACTAAAAACATCTCTTATCTTATAGCAAATTTTAATTTGATATTTTATAGTTTAAAATTTTTTAAGTCAAGATTATTTATTTATTTTTTTTACACCCACTATCTTATCATTTAGATATTAATCAAATTATTAATCTGTCTCTTTTATGAGTGTGTAATATAATTTTTTTTACTTTTTTAAATAAAAAAGTAATGAATTTAACTAAAATCTGAATTATGAGATCATAAATTATAAAAAAATATTACAATATCTCAAATTAAAAACTTTAAGCACAGTGATTCAAATTAAATTTTGCCCGTATAAATGCATACATAATTATTTAACATAACCATATTTGTTTATTTGCTTGCAGGATCTTGTTGGGCATTTTCAGCAGTGGCAGCAATTGAAAGTATCAACCAGATCAAAAGCGGTAAATTGGTATCATTATCCGAGCAACAACTGATAGATTGTGTATCGAAAAACCATGGATGCTCTGGTGGTTGGACGGATTACGCATTCGAGTACGTGAAAAATAACGGAATCACCACCGAAGAAAATTACGAATACACAGAAAGCGACAACGGAGTTTGCAACACAGAAACTCCCGTCGTGGAGATCATTAATTATGAAGATGTACCAAAAAATGATGAGAAAGCATTACAACAAGCTGTTGCAAATCAGCCTGTCTCAGTTGGCATTGATGCCTACGGAAGTGATTTTCAGTTTTATTCAGGTGGGATTTTTACTGGAAGCTGTGGAAATTCACTGACTCATGCAGTAACAATAGTAGGTTATGGGAGTGAAAATGGAATGGATTACTGGTTGGTTAAGAATTCATGGGGTGAAAATTGGGGTGATGCTGGCTACATGAAAATTCAAAGAAATGCTGGTGTGGAAGGAGGACTCTGTGGGATTGCAATGGCAGCTTCTTATCCAGTTGCTTAATTAAACTTATATTATATATCTATATATATCTACTTGTGTTTCTTTCAATAAATTCTCTATATGTGTCTGTGTGTTTTGGCCCATTTTTTGTTGTGAAATTGCCAGTTTTTTTAGCTGGTAATTTTGTTGTAATTTTACGTCAATGTAACTGAGGATGATTACGTATTAATGGAGTTTTAACTGTTTTAAACTTAAACTAGCATTTTTCATGAATTGGCTTCAATTTTCGAAGTTTACATGGACTATTGAATATGTAACAACTAAATTTATTTTGATGAAAGCCATATACCATGTATAGATAAACTACCAGTATCTTTTCTTGCTTTTGAAGTTGAATTTCTGATTTCCCGTTGGTAGGTTTTCCACTTTCTACTTCATTTTCTTCCCCCATTTTGTGGGAACTATTTGGCTCCTCCGGTTAAGAACTGTGATTCCAATATGCTAATGTCTCTTAACTTGCTTTATTAGTCGGGCTTCACATAACTGTCGAACATTCAGGCCTAAAACAGAGATTTCCATCACTATTGTATATAAGAAATCTAAGAAGGGCCTTCTGTTTTCTTAACAATTTCTTGTTTCATTGTTCAATAGTCGTCGACTAGAAACAAGAATGTGAATGTGATTTGTCTTTGCAGATCATGGTTGATTCCGTACATGATCCAAAAGTTGGAATAGTATTTGACTCAAAGTCATTGATAAATGCCTTACAAATTTCTTTAGAAAGTTTTAATCGTACATGCAAATTTCCTTTAGCAAGTATGACGAACTTTAAGTGAATATCTACTCCTCAAGTTTATTTGGTACGATCTTTCTCAAAGGTACAAGTTAGAGGGAATTGATTGCCATTTCTTAATTCAAAAATTGAAAGCTGGTTATTCTAATGATAATATCCTGTAATTTTGTTCGCATCAATATTGAAAATATATAAAGATATTTTTTGATTTACAAGTGAGCTTTCCTATGTATTGTGTTGATTGTTTTGGAACAATTGGTTGGACAGGAAAAGGCGCAACTCCTTCAAAATTTTATGGGAGCTCTTATTTAAAATTCTACTTTTCTACTGACCGCGGAGAAATTGGTGAAAAACTGAGATTTCAAATGCTGTACCATCTTACCTTCTATATTTGTTGCTCAACTTCTGACTCTAAGTAATAAAGAGGGTGTGTCGAACTTTGCAATTTGCAGTCGTTGAGATTATAAATGCATATATATATGTATATCATGACATTATGCAAATTTAGTAGCATGTATGAACTGTTGGAGTTAGGAGGAAGAGGCTAGAGAGACTAATGAGAAAACTTAAATTTTTTATATTATGGTTGTTCGAAAAAAGCTTCAAGTATATGACTATTTATAGACACTATTACAACTATTATAATTAATTATAACCACAAACAAATATAATAAATCTAATTTATGACCCACAATTACTAACAAACCAAAAGATAAATAAATATTCTAATGTATAAAGTTCAACTACTAAGAAACTGATTAATTATATTCTGATTTGCAAATTAATTCTTAATACTCCCCCTTAATTTGCAAATCTCCTTTTCAATCCAAGATTAGCTTGTACCTTTTGAAAGACTTCAAACTTGAGCTGTTTGGTAAAAATATCCGCCATTTGATCTTCAATCTTTACGTGCTTGAGCTCTACTTCTTTTTTAGCAATGCAATCTCTAATAAAATGATATTTTGTGTTTATATGATGTTTCATTCATGAAATACTAGGTACTTGGCTAATGCTTGTGCGGACTTATTGGCAATAAAAGTTTTAGTATCTTTGTCCTGTGTCAAATGAAGTTCTTTAAATAATCTTTTAAGGCATATGACATGATAAGCACAAGAGATTGCTACTACATATTTAGACTCACAAGTTGATAGTGTAATAATGACTTGCTTCTTAGAACTCCATGTAATTGCACAATTATCCATAAAGAGTACAAAACCAGTTGTACTTTTTCTATCATTAATATCTCTAATGAAATCACTATCACAAAATCTCACAAGTTTGAAATCATTATAAGATGAATAAAATAACTCAAAATCAACAGCACCTTTAAGGTGACGTAGAACTCTTTTAACAATATTCATGTGGGAGACAGTATGAGGTTCCATAAAAGGACTTATTAGTCTAATTGCAAATATAATATTAAACCTTGTAAATATCAATTATCTCAAACTTTTCATAAGACTTTTAAAGAGAGTGGGATCGACTTTTTCTCAATTATCAAACTTTGATAACTTGACTCCACATTCCATAAGCGTATTCACAGGATTGCAATTAAATATTTTGAATTTCTCTAAGACTTTTCTTGCATAGCCTTTTTGAGAAATAAAAATATTATCTTCCGTTTGCTTCACCTCAAGGCCTAAATAGTAAGACATGAGCCCCGTATCAGTCATTTCAAATTCAAGTAACATGTTTTTCTTGAATTCTTTAAACAAACTTGGATTGTTGCTTGTGAAGATGAGATCATCCACATATAGACGCATAAATAGAATATCACCATTAGAACGATACTTCACATAAAGAGCATAATTCATGAAGGCAACAAATAAATCTATTATCTTCAAAATACTTGTTTATATGGCTATCCCATACTCTTGACGCTTGTTTTAGCGTATACAAAGCTTTCTTCAATTTCAACACTTTATTTTCATGTCATTCAACAGTGAAACCCAATTGTTGTCCTACATAAACCTCTTTATTAAGGTAGCTATTGAGAAATGCCGATTTTACGTCAAGTTATAAAATTTTCCGCTTCATTTGAGCTAAAATAGCTAAGAGCAAACAAATAGTCTCCATGCGAACAACTCGTGCAAAAACCTCATCATAATCAACCCCATGCTTCTGCTTGTATCTTTTAGCCATAAGTATTTCCTTGTACATTTTCACATTTTGTTGAGAATCTTTTTTAGCTTTACAGACCATTTGACACAAATAACTTTATGTCCCTTAGGAAGAGTGAATAGCTCCTATGTGTTGTTATTTTCTATGGATTTGATCTCTTCCTCCATGATTGTTTCCACTTGCATCTTTGATGGCTTCATCAAAATTTATTGGTTCACTGTCAAGAAAAAGACAAAACAAATAATTTCAATCAAAGTTAGTGATGTCCTCAGTTTCATCATAGAGATCTTGAATGCTCTTTAATTTTCATGGCCTTTTACCTAAACTTCCTTGAGAAGTGGGTGATGTAACATGAGTTGGAGAATGAGGTGGAGTTGCCTTTTGCAATGGTACCATGGTCCCTTGGTCTTCCTCTTCAAAGTACGGAAAGAAATCATAAGTATTTTTTTCTTTCTTCTCTCAATTCCATGTTGCTTTTTCATTAAATTCAACATCTCTACTTACCATGATCTTGCCATTGCTTGAATTATATAATTTATAGCCTTTTAAGTTTGCATCATACTAATGAAAATATACTTGACACTTCGATCATTGAGCTTGAATCTCTCTTATTGTGGAATATGAGCATATGTAATATTTCTAAAAGCTCGCAATCGTTGACATTAGGTTTCATTCCACTCCATGCTTGTTAAAAAGTCATGTCTTTCAAACTTGATGTGGGAGACCTATTAGATAAATATACTGCACAAAAAATTATTTCGGCCCAAAATTCCTTGGGCATGTTTTTTTACTTTCAACATGCTTCTAGCCATATTAAGAATAGTTTTATTCTTTCTCTGTATAACTCCATTTTTGTGTGGTGATTTTGGAACCATTAACAGGCGACGAATTCCATTAGATTCATAAAAATCATAAAATTCTTTAGAAGTAAATTCACCTCCTCTATTTGTTCTCAAAAACTTTATTTCACAACTACAATATTTTTTTACAAAAGCTTTGAAATTTTTAAAAACAGAAAAAAAATCTAATTTTTGCTTTAAAAAATGTATTTAAGTCTTCCTACTAAAATCATCAATAAATAGTAGAAATTATTTGTTTTTACCAAATGAGGTGGATTGATTGGCCCACACACATCGGCATGCACAAGTTGAAGTAGTTTAGTTACTCTTGTAGTAACTTCTTTTGGGAAACTCCTTCTTGAATGCTTTCTAAATAGACATGCTTCATATAATTGATTAGGATGGTTGATTAATGACATCGATTTCACTATTTTTTCTTCTTGCATTGCCTTGAGTGCGCCAAAGTTGAAATGGTTAAATCTTATATGTCAACATCGTGCTTTATCTTCCACACTAGCCTTCAAACATCTTGCTTCAATAGTTTTGAGATTCAAGATAAACATTCTATTATTTGACATATGCACCTTATTAATCAAATTAACTCTTTAATCTCTAAACCAAAGACATTATCTTTCATGTGAATTTCATATCCATTTTTAAGAAGCTGTCCCAAACTCAAAATATAACTCCTTAACTTTGGCACATAGTAAACATTAGTAATAAGTACATGCCCATCATTTTTTAAAAGAGATTAAAATTGTACATTTTCCTTGAATTTGAACTTTTGAAGAGTTTCCAAAAGAAACATTGTCATTAATCTTCTCATCAAGCTCAATAAATTTTTCTTTATTGTCGTACATGTGATTGCTTGCTCCATTATCCAAGTACCATGAATTATGGATATCACTATCTCCCTCTTTACATGTTAGTAATAAAGTTGTTTCTTCCTCATCTTGTTTATCATTGACAAAATTGGCTTGTTCCTCCTTCCTGTTTGAAGTGTTACGATATTATTCCTCTTTCCCAAACATAATGTCCATATATATGACAATTGTAACATTTAATATTTGATTTGTTATAATTTCTATAGTTAGCTCTTCCTCTTTCTCTTCCTCTTCCACGGTCTCTATTTGACAGTTAACCTTTGTCTTTTATTATCAGCATCATCTTGTGTAACATCCACCCCTTTTATTTGTGAAAAATAAATAAAAAATTGAGAATTGGATTTAAATGAAAGGATGTTATTAATTTTGAGCGTTTTAAGTAATTTTAAGGACTTAAATGAAAGTAAATAAAAAAAATGGGGGTAAAAGTTTAAATAAGTAGAAGTGGAATGAGGCAAAAAGAAACAGAGAACGGATGGTCCTGATCGAACTGTATGAGGAAATCGAATGGCTGAGATTTAATGGAGAATGGACGGTCTAGATCTAGTTAGTGAGATCCAATGGTTGGAGAGGATAGGTATAAAAAAGAAAAGTTTAGAGTTTCTTTTCATTTGGGTGGGTAGTCGAGAGGAGGAGAGAAAGAGGTGAGCCGATTGGGTAAGAGGGACGAAAGGAAACTGTCGTGCACGGGGAAGCCGAGAGGAAGAAATAAGGAGAGGAAAAGAGAAGGGAGGCCGGAAAAGGAGAGAGGAAGGAGAAAAAAGAAAGAAGAGTGGCCGAATGAGAAGGAGAAGGGGAGCCGAGAACGGTCACCGCAAGGGAAGAAAAAAAAGGAAGAGAAGAGAGAGGCAGAGGCTAGAGAGTTGTGGAAGCCGAGCAAAAAAGAAAAAAAAGGAAGAAGAATCGACCGAGACATTATGCGACGAGGGAGACCGATACAAGGAAGGTAAGAAGATTTCATTTTTTTTTTCATTTTTCTTCCCCTATTCTCTTTCAATCCTTTTCTATTTTACATTAATCGATTTGTAGGTTTAAAAATAATCATCCGAATTTCAAGCAAGCTAGGGAGCCACGGGGTGTCCAAGAGGAAACAACTGGGAGCCAAACCTAGATTGAATCGCCCCATGCCAGAAAGGTAAAGCATTTGTTTTTGTATTTTTGGTGGCTGTTGAGCGGCGGGGGAGCAATGGTCGGGTGTCAGATTGGCCAGGCGAGCTCAGCCTGGCCACCTACCCGCACGAGAATCGAGGAAACTTCCACAAGAGTGGAAAACTGGCCCACCAGTGGAATCCGAGGGGCCTTCCTCGGGAATGGAGGCTGGATTCACCCTTTTGGGATTCCGATTCACCATTCGGGTAATTGAAAAGTCTTCCTCGAGTATGGGAATTTGATCCGCCAAATGGAAAGCTGAAAGGTCTTCCTCAGGTACGTATCCCAATATTTTCGAGATTTTCCATCAGATTATCATTGAAACCCGTAAATTCGATTAGATTAGTTTTCTTTAGTACTTAAATTATATTAATTAATTTGTGTCGTGCGCATACAGAAAATTAGGATGTTTAGGCGGATCTGGAAAGATTGTTGCGTAGGAGTGTAAGTATTTATGATTCTGAACCTAGATTTGGATTTTGAAAATTTCATGTTTTTTATTAATTTATGTGTATTTTAAAATTTGAATCGATATTGACCCGATTTTTAATGAAGAATAAAACCTGAAACTATAATCAGGGAACCTAAGCTATTGGAATTTATGAAGAGATGAAACCAGAAACAAACCCAAAGACTGAGGAATACTTGGACTATGATGAGAAATTGATTTTAACCTAAAAGAAAATTACTAGTTAAGTGGAAAGTTGAAAAAGAAAGAAAATAACATAAAGAAATGAATAAAAATAAAAGAATTAATTATGATGGTGAAATGATCAATTTAAATAAAATTTCAGAGAAAATAGAATGAGAGTAAAATAAATGCGAAATCAGAAATGAGAGAATGAGAGTGATTTAGGGTATAAACCCTGAATACCCCTTTTTATTTAGTCTGAATCAAAGAGGGGAGTGTGTGTGTGTAGCTGAAGTTCAGTGGGTATGGTGAATCTGCATATGGATAGAATTTGAAATCTAATCCAAACATGGACAGATGTTTATGAGTGTGATCACCTAACAAACGTATCTGTTACGACCATTGTGAGATTCTGTGTGTGGTTGATATCCATGCGATGGGGGGATCCATTTTGTCTCTCCCCAATGACGACATAACCAACATCGCGTGATGAAACCTTAGAAAAGACATTTCGAGTATACATGTGATCTTTCGTATGTATGTGATTATGTGGTCATATTTTGAGGCTATGATTGACATTCAAGTGTATATATATGTTCTTTCGAGAGTATGTGCATATACATTTGAGGATTATATATGATATTCGAGAGATTCAGAAATCTTATAAGAAACATATAAAATGGTGAAAATAAAAAATGAATTTTACATTGAAATATCACTATTGTACTTGTCTTATATTATGTGTTTTGCATTAAATCTTATATAGGTTGAGAGAATGAAAATATTTATTGAGTTGATAAAACTCATTAAATTTTACTTTTATATTTTTCAGATGAGAAAAAAGAGCCAGAACCGCTGCCAGGCGAGTAGAACCTATAAAAAGAGTCCCTATTTGTATATTTTGTGCATATTCGAGAAATTTTAGTTTTGTTTTGTTAAACTCTAAATTTTAATTTCATGTTTTGTATATATAACTACTGTATATATAACTATTGTATATATCACATTGGATGTTAGGTTATATGATAAATTTTGATATGTGTATATGTATATTTTGTGGGCCATTGCATGAAAATGACATGAGCATGAATTACACCTCATATCAAGTGTGGGGTGTTGCATCTTGAGTGTCATTTCTTTTTAATGCTTGACAACAACCACGAACACATCCTCTACCTCTTCCTCGTCCTTTTTGCTTTATACGAGGGCTTTAACTTGAGAACTTATTCCAAAGGCTCTTCTTGTCTTCTTTTTATTTTTTCTTCATGAACTTGTAGAGATCCCTCTAATTAATCAAAATTTAAAGTGTTTAGATCATTTGATTCCTTAATGGCACAAACCACATAGTCGAATTTTGGTGGCAATGATTGAAGAATTTTTTGCCATATCTCCTCATTTGGCTTACCATAAACTTTACCTTTGGGCAAAAATCTGAAATGGATTCAACATCCTTCATTTACAAAGCTTCAAATTCGTATTGTAAAGTTTGGAGTCGCACCTTCTTCACCTTGTCAACTCATTGGAGGGAATTCTTCAAAATCTCCCAATATTGCTTTGTGTTGGTAGCATCGGCTACCTTTAGAAATATAGATTCATTCAAACCTTGATTGATGAATGCAAGGACTACTTGATCATTCTTCTTTATTTATGTAAAACAATTCTTCTCATTTTGAGTTAAGGATCCTTCATCTTCATGTGGAGTAAAATCTCTTTCTACAATAACCCACATATCTTGGGGGCCAAGTATCATTTTCAAACGAAGGCACCAACTCTCATAGTTTTCTTTTGTAAGATAAAGAAATTGGAACGAAAATAGATTTTTGCTGTCGTCTCTCTAGAATTTTAATAAGAAATCAAGATCTGATACCACTTTGTTGGAGATAAGAGAAATAGGCTAGAAAGGCTAATAAGAAGAATCAAATTTTTTCTATTGTGGTTATAAAAAAGCTTCAAGTTCATGACTATTTATATGTACTATTACAAGTAATAGAATTAATTATAATTACCAACAAACATAATAAATTTAATTTATGATCCATAACTATTAACGAACCAAAAAATATAGAGAGACTCTAATTTATAAAGTTCAACTACTAACAAACTAATTAATTATATTTTGATTTGCAAATTAATTTTCAACATGAACAGTTTGTTTTCTATTTGGTATATATTCATGCTTGTTGAATGGAAGATTTATGCAGTGTTTCTTGAGAAATTAGGTCCTGACAAGGTCTGAAGTGTATTTTCACAAGCTGATGCATAGCGAATATCACATCAATAAACAAGCGTTCAGGAGAAAAAATATCTCAAGTGAGATTTATTAAGGGTAATAGCTTATTTTAAGTTCTCTAGAAGCAGTTTTGGAGATTTACTTAATAAAAGGATCTTCATTTCCAATATGAGAATTGAACAAGAGGAGAGATTTATGGTACGTTTGGAATATGAAAATGGGGTTAACAAATGAAAGTGGGTTGACGAGATTAATTAGTACAAACAAAATTAGGGTATTGCAAGAATTACTTTTGTGTCTCAACCGGATTAATTATAAGGTATAACCTAAACTTTGTAGATCTATGTAAATTTACTTAATTACATTGTTAATCAATAGATTGATAATCCAACTAAGTACTAACTAGATAATTAAATGGAATATGTTACGTATGTTAATCTAATATATCTTTTTCATTATTTGAATGATTGGATTATTGTTCCATATATTGAGATAATCATAAAGTTAAATCAATGATATTAATTAAATTTAATATTATAAGATTTTATTACAGAATTTAATGAAAAAGTATGTGAATTAAGATAGAAAGACAATGACTATGTCTCAACATTAGGTCAATTTAATTACGTATAAAAATATAAGTTATCACAAAATTTTATAAATGAAGTAATTAAAATCTATCAATTCAAGAAAAATAAAACATAATCAAAGCAAACGTATACAAAAAATTATATTATTACCAGCCCATGCAGACCATCATAATACATATTATTCCTCTAAAATAAATCCCTAGATCGACTTGACTGCATGTAAAGACTTCCACCATGACTTGCGGCAAAACTCATCAAACACAAAATTACTTCAAACGCCAAACATGGTCTTTGCTTTGCTAATAAACCAGAGTCAACCCAAATCGACAAATAATACTTTAAGACTCACTTTGCCGTCAACTTTCGTTGTAGGAGTCATATTTACACACACACATCAATTAGTACTTGTATATATATACACACACACACACATCTCAATTAGTAAATTTATTGACTGCGTAAACACATTTCATATACGGGTCATATCAAGAAACACATATTAACATTTAATATGTAAATATAATAATTAATCTAAAACATATATAATTATTTTTTAAAAATTAGTAATCAATACATAATCATATTTTCAATCTAAGTATATTATACGCTTACTAAATTCTCAAAGTAGTTAAATATATCTTTAAAAAATAACATATATATGTATATATAAATTAACAATCACCTATATAATATAAAATTGAACAACTACATACCATATTCACAAAACAATAAAATCAGGATCCTGTTGATCAAGTGCAATTTTGTTCTTCTAAATATTTTTGTATGAACAAGCAAAGGCATTCATATAATTTAAATAATTCCATATAATTATTAATTTCAATTTTATTTATAATAATTCAAGTTAATGCATCATATGCTTCACCAAGAATATGAACAGATGGTTACATATATTAATCTATTACAAACGTTATATATATATATATATATATATATATATATATATATACATACATACATAGCTGTATGCCGATTTTGAATTGATTTACACGGCAAATAGAAAAAATGTTTTTTTTTTCCAATTTTCTCACAAAAATTTCTTTTCAATTAAGCAAGAATTATTGGAAACAATGCAGTCTCATTCAAAACCCTACATGAAATAATCTCAAGCTATTCCACAACATCCTCTATATATACCGACCTTAGCTCTATATATTTTTATCTCAAGCTGTGCCTCAATACCTCTACCTTGTTCCTCTCTCCTTCATTAAACCTTAAACCATTCGTACAATCTCCAGCAAGTATTCATTAATGGCTTTACGAGTTGAAGCAAAAATCATCATCATCACCTTGGTGATGATTCTACAAACTATCGATTTTCTGGTAATGTCGCGGACGCTTCAAGACACTCTCATAGTCGAGAAACATCAACAATGGGTGGAAAAACATGGACGTGTTTATAAGGACAATGCGGAAAAAGAAATGCGTTTTAAGATATTTCAGGACAACATCAAATATATTGAGAATTCCAAAATTGCCAGAAATCAGAGTTATCAATTAAGTCTTAATAAATTTGCAGACATGACTAATGAAGAATTTTTAGCTTATTATACAGGATTCAATATGCCCACAAGGTCTGCATCAACCACATTCAAATACGATAATCTAGCTGACGTCCCACTCAGTGTCAACTGGGTTGAGAAAGGAGCTGTTACTGGAGTTAAGAATCAAAAACATTGTGGTAACTAAAAACATCTCTTATCTTATAGCAAATTTTAATTTGATATTTTATAGTTTAAAATTTTTTAAGTCAAGATTGTGTACTTTTTTTTTTTTACACCCACTATTTTATCATTTAGATATTAATCAAATTATTAATCTGTCTCTTTTATGAGTGTGTAATATAATTTTTTTTTACTTTTTTAAATAAAAAAGTAATGAATTTAACAAAAATCTGAATTATGAGATCATAAATTATCAAAAAATATTACAATATTTCAAATTAAAAACTTTAAGTACAGTGATTCAAATTAAATTTTGCCCGTATAAATGCGTACATAATTATTTAACATAACCATATTTGTTTATTTGCTTGCAGGATCTTGTTGGGCATTTTCAGCAGTGGCAGCAATTGAAAGTATCAACCAGATCAAAAGCGGTAAATTGGTATCATTATCCGAGCAACAACTGATAGATTGTGTATCAAAAAACCATGGATGCTCTGGTGGTTGGATGGATTACGCATTCGAGTACGTGAAAAATAACGGAATCACCACCGAAGAAAATTACGAATACACAGAAAGCGACAACGGAGTTTGCAACACGAAAACTCCCGTCGTGGAGATCATTAATTATGAAGATGTACCAAAAAATGATGAGAAAGCATTACAACAAGCTGTTGCAAATCAGCCTGTCTCAGTTGGCATTGATGCCTACGGAAGTGATTTTCAGTTTTATTCAGGTGGGATTTTTACTGGAAGCTGTGGAAATTCACTGACTCATGCAGTAACAATAGTAGGTTATGGGAGTGAAAATGGAATGGATTACTGGTTGGTTAAGAATTCATGGGGTGAAAATTGGGGTGATGCTGGCTACATGAAAATTCAAAGAAATGCTGGTGTGGAAGGAGGACTCTGTGGGATTGCAATGGCAGCTTCTTATCCAGTTGCTTAATTAAACTTATATTATATATCTATATATATCTACTTGTGTTTCTTTCAATAAATTCTCTATATGTGTCTGTGTGTTTTGGCCCATTTTTTGTTGTGAAATTGCCAGTTTTTTTAGCTGGTAATTTTGTTGTAATTTTACGTCAATGTAACTGAGGATGATTACGTATTAATGGAGTTTTAACTGTTTTAAACTTAAACTAGCATTTTTCATGAATTGGCTTCAATTTTCGAAGTTTACATGGACTATTGAATATGTAACAACTAAATTTATTTTGATGAAAGCCATATACCATGTATAGATAAACTACCAGTATCTTTTCTTGCTTTTGAAGTTGAATTTCTGATTTCCCGTTGGTAGGTTTTCCACTTTCTACTTCATTTTCTTCCCCCATTTTGTGGGAACTATTTGGCTCCTCCGGTTAAGAACTGTGATTCCAATATGCTAATGTCTCTTAACTTGCTTTATTAGTCGGGCTTCACATAACTGTCGAACATTCAGGCCTAAAACAGAGATTTCCATCACTATTGTATATAAGAAATCTAAGAAGGGCCTTCTGTTTTCTTAACAATTTCTTGTTTCATTGTTCAATAGTCGTCGACTAGAAACAAGAATGTGAATGTGATTTGTCTTTGCAGATCATGGTTGATTCCGTACATGATCCAAAAGTTGGAATAGTATTTGACTCAAAGTCATTGATAAATGCCTTACAAATTTCTTTAGAAAGTTTTAATCGTACATGCAAATTTCCTTTAGCAAGTATGACGAACTTTAAGTGAATATCTACTCCTCAAGTTTATTTGGTACAATCTTTCTCAAAGGTACAAGTTAGAGGGAATTGATTGCCATTTCTTAATTCAAAAATTGAAAGCTGGTTATTCTAATGATGCTATCCTGTAATTTTGTTCGCATCAATATTGAAAATATATAAAGATATTTTTTGATTTACAAGTGAGCTTTCTTATGTATTGTGTTGATTGTTTTAGAACAATTGGTTGGAGAGGAAAAGGCGCAACTCCTTCAAAATTTTATGGGAGCTCTTATTTAAAATTCTACTTTTCTACTAACCGCGGAGAAATTGGTGAAAAACTGAGATTTCAAATGCTGTACCATCTTACCTTCTATATTTGTTGCTCAACTTCTGACTCTAACTAACAAAGAGAGTGTGTCCAACTTTGCAATTTGCAGTCGTTGAGATTATAAATGCGTATATATATGTATATCATGACATTATGCAAATTTAGTAGCATGTATGAACTGTTGGAGTTAGGAGGAAGAGGCTAGAGAGACTAATGAGAAAACTTAAATTTTTTATATTATGGTTGTTCGAAAAAAGCTTCAAGTATATGACTATTTATAGACACTATTACAGCTATTATAATTAATTATAACCACAAACAAATATAATAAATCTAATTTATGACCCACAATTACTAACAAACCAAAAGATAAATAGATATTCTAATGTATAAAGTTCAACTACTAAGAAACTGATTAATTATATTCTGATTTGCAAATTAATTCTTAATACTCCCCCTTAATTTGCAAATCTCCTTTTCAGTCCAAGATTAGCTTGTACCTTTTGAAAGACTTCAAACTTGAGCTGTTTGGTAAAAATATCCGTCATTTGATCTTCAATCTTTACGTGCTTGAGCTCTACTTCTTTTTTAGCAATGCAATCTCTAATAAAATGATATTTTGTGTTTATATGATGTTTCATTCATGAAATACTAGGTACTTGGCTAATGCTTGTGCGGACTTATTGTCAATAAAAGTTTTAGTATCTTTGTCCTGTGTCAAATGAAGTTCTTTAAATAATCTTTTAAGGCATATGACATGATAAGCACAAGAGATTGCTACTACATATTTAGACTCACAAGTTGATAGTGTAATAATGACTTGCTTCTTAGAACTCCATGTAATTGCACAATCATCCATAAAGAGTACAAAACCAGTTGTACTTTTTCTATCATTAATATCTCTAATGAAATCACTATCACAAAATCTCACAAGTTTGAAATCATTATAAGATGAATAAAATAACCCAAAATCAACAGCACCTTTAAGGTGACGTAGGACTCTTTTAACAATATTCATGTGGGAGACAGTATGAGGGTCCATAAAACGACTTATTAGTCTAATTGCAAATATAATATTAAACCTTGTATTGCCTTGAGTGCGCCAAAGTTGAAATGGTTAAATCTCATATGTCAACACCGTGCTTTATCTTCCACACTAGCCTTCAAACATCTTGCTTCAATAGTTTTGAGATTCAAGATAAACATTCTATTCTTTGACATATGCACCTTATTAATCAAATTAACTCTTTAATCTCTAAACCAAAGACATTATCTTTCATGTGAATTTCATATCCATTTTTAAGAAGCTGTCCCAAACTCAAAATATAACTCATTAACTTTGGCACATAGTGAACATTAGTAATAAGTACATGCCCATCATTTTTTAAAAGAGATTAAAATTGTACATTTTCCTTGAATTTGAACTTTTGAAGAGTTTCCAAAAGAAACATTGTCATTAATCTTCTCATCAAGCTCAATAAATTTTTCTTTATTGTCGTACATGTGATTGCTTGCTCCATTATCCAAGTACCATGAATTATGGATATCACTATCTCCCTCTTTACATGTTAGTAATAAAGTTGTTTCTTCCTCATCTTGTTTATCATTGACAAAATTGGCTTGTTCCTCCTTCCTGTTTGAAGTGTTACGATATTGTTCCTCTTTCCCAAACAAAATGTCCATATATATGACAATTGTAACATTTAATATTTGATTTGTTATAATTTCTATAGTTAGCTCTTCCTCTTTCTCTTCCTCTTCCACGGCCTCTATTTGACAGTTAACCTTTGTCTTTTATTATCAGCATCATCTTGTGTAACATCCACCCCTTTTATTTGTGAAAAATAAATAAAAATTTGAGAATTGGATTTAAATGAAAGGATGTTATTAATTTTGAGCATTTTAAGTAATTTTAAGGACTTAAATGAAAGTAAATAAAAAAATGGGGGTAAAAGTTTAAATAAATAGAAGTGGAATGAGGCAAAAAGAAACAGAGAACAGATGATCCTGATCGAACTGTATGATGAAATCGAATGGCTGAGATTTAATGGAGAACGAACGGTCTAGATCTAGTTAGTGAGATCCAATGGTTGGAGAGGACAGGTATAAAAAAGAAAAGTTTAGAGTTTCTTTTCATTTGGGTGGGTAGTCGAGAGGAGGAGAGAAAGAGGTGAGCCGATCGGGTAAGAGGGACGAAAGGAAACTGTCGTGCACGGGGAAGCCGAGAGGAAGAAAGAAGGAGAGGAAAAGAGAAGGGAGGCCGGAAAAGGAGAGGAAGGAGAAAAAAGAAAGAAGAGTGGCCGAATGAGAAGGAGAAGGGGAGCCGAGAACGGTCACCGCAAGGAAGATAAGAGAGAGGCAGAGGCGAGAGAGTTGTGGAAGCCGAGCAAAAAGGAAAAAAAAAAGAAGAATCGACCGAGACATCATGCGACGACGGAGACCGATACATTAATAGGTAAGAAGATTTCATTTTTTTTCATTTTTCTTCCCCTATTCTCTTTCAATCCTTTTCTATTTTACATTAATCGATTTGTAGGTTTAAAAATAATCATCCGAATTTCAAGCAAGCTAGGGAGCCACGGGGTGTCCAAGAGAAAACAACTGGGAGCCAAACCTAGATTGAATCGCCCCATGCTAGAAAGGTAAAGCATTTGTTTTTGTATTTTTGGTGGCTATTGAGCGGCGGGGGAGCAATGGTCGGGTGTCAAATTGGCCAGGCGAGCTCAGCCTGGCCACCTACCCGCACGAGAATTGAGGAAACTTCCATAGGAGTGGAAAACTGGCCCACCAGTGGAAGCCGAGGGGCCTTCCTCGGGAATGGAGGCTGGATTCACCCTTTTGGGATTCCGATTCACCATTCGGGTAATTGAAAAGTCTTCCTCGAGTATGGGAATTTGATCCGCCAAATGGAAAGCTGAAAGGTCTTCCTCAGGTACGTATCCCGATATTTTCGAGATTTTCCATCAGATTATCATTGAAACCCGTAAATTCGATTAGATTAGTTTTGTTTAATACTTAAATTATATTAATTAATTTGTGTCGTCCGCATACAGAAAATTAGGACGCTTAGGCGGCTCTGGAAAGATTGTTGCGTAGGAGTGTAAGTATTTATGATTCTGAACCTAGATTTGGATTTTGAAATTTGTATGTTTTTTATTAATTTATGTGTATTTTAAAATTTGAATCGATATTGACCCGATTTTTAATGAAGAATAAAACCTGAAACTATAATCAGGGAACCTAAGCTATTGGAATTTATGAGGAGATGACACCAGAAACAAAGCCAAAGACTGAGGAATACTTGGACTATGATGAAAAATTGATTTTAACCTAAAAGAAAATTACTAGTTAAGTGGAAAGTTGAAAAAGAAAGAAAATAACATAAAGAAATGAATAAAAATAAAAGAATTAATTATGATGGTGAAATAATCAATTTAAATAAAATTTCAGAGAAAATAGAATGAGAGTAAAATAAATGCGAAATCAGAAATGAGAGAATGAAAAAATAACTCATAGGAATTATTCTTTTTCAAACATATAACACAAGAAAACACGTATGAAATGCCATGATGTGCCTCCTTCACTCCTTTGTTATAATTTAGGTCCAACTTCAAGGACAAACCTGAAAAGAAATCAAAAGATATTAATGAACTATCTTTGAAGCTAAAATACTTTTTTCCAGTTAAATCTCATATGTTATATCTAAGCAGACTCGTAAGAAATAAACGAAGTAAAAAGATGTCATACATAAATAGAACACTTCTTCAACAACATAAGATTTTATCACTAACTCTAGCATCAGCTAAAAAGTTTATTTTGAAAATTTCAGAAAAAAATTTATTTTTATATTTTGAGGTTGACACTGAATTTATTTTGCAGAACTATTTATATTCCACCATTAGAAACCACACTCGTAACTTAGCTAGTCATTTCTCTTGCCATATCCATCAAAACTATAGCCTTTAACCATAGTAAAGGATGATTAATCTTTTGTAATTCATCACATTGATATATATGCTAGCATATTCCAAGTGTAGGGTCCGAATAAAGATAAAATTAATTGTGTAAATTAAATTAATATCAATTAATTAGTAGAAATTAATAACTATAACTCTAAATTAAATTGATGCACAACGGAGCAAAAATAATAATCAATAATAACTGAAAAATTAAATAGACAGAATTTTAGGTGAAAAATTTTTCAATGGGAATAGAAAAACTACAAGTTAGGCTTGGAATTAAATCCGCGTAAACAAACTCATTTAAACTTCACTGTAAAAAGGACGAAATTGTTGATGTCGGCGATGATGTCATCAATGAGAGAATGAAAACCACTTTTTCTTTCTTCTCTTGGTAGCCACTTAACTTGTATATATATATGTATATATATATATATATATATATATATATATATATATATACAAGTTCTCTTCTTCCTTTCCTCTCGCCGCACACTCTTTTCTTTTTCTACAACACACGTATATATACCAAAAAAACAAAAAGACTGCAACTCTAATTCTTTTTTTTTCTTTTTTTTAAATTATTGATTTGCCCTTTTTTTTCGGTTTGGGCTAGATAAAGAACCAACAATCTTCCCATACAGCTCATGATGAGATGTCGACCATACATTGCTCAATGTCCAATCAGTTCCATCTTCTTGGTGCAAAACTGATGTTTGTCACGAATCACCACCTTAGTCAACATGTCAGTTAAATTTTTATCAGTGTGAATCTTTTTCAATAGTATATCTTTATTATTCATCATATCTCATATCCAATGGTCTCTCACATCAATGTACTTTCATACGACAATGATATGTGATATTCTTACTCAAATCTAGAGTATTTTAACTATCACAATTCATCACATATTCATTTTGCTTAAAACCCAACTTTTTCGAGAAATCTTTTCATCTAAAGTATTTTTTTACCTGTTTCAGTCAAAACTATATACTATGCATCAATTGTAAATTAGACAATACATTTTTACAATTTAGAAAATGTAAACATATATCCTGAAGTAGACTTCATGTTATCAATGTCATCTATCATATATGCATCTGCATATCCCTTTAGAATTGGTTCTGAACCTCCAAAATACAAGCACATCTTAGAAGTACCTCTCAAATATCTGAAAATTCATTTTACTGCTTCACAATGACTCTTATCAGGATTAGAAAGGAATCTGCTTGCCAAACCAATAGCATGAGCAATATCTGATCGAGTGCAAACCATAGCATACATCAAACTCCCAACTACAGAAGAGTAAGGAACAACCGACATTTCTTCTTTTTCTTCTTGAGTAACAAGACATAATTTCTTGCTAAGTGTTAAGTGATTAGCAAGTTGTGTGCTAACTGGTTTAGCATTCTTCATATAAAATCTGTTTAGAACCTGCTTAACATACCTTTCTTGTGACAATAAGATAAATTAAAAAAAAAAATTGATTTTAATTTTTGATTGAATTTTTGAAAAAAATTATATTTTGGATGTATTTTAAAATATTTTGAAAAATTAGGGACAAAATAGAAATAAAGGATGATTTATTTGAAAAAAATCTGAAAATTTGGGGTAAAAGTGAAAATAACATAAATTTGGCAACGTGGACCGCCACGTCAACAACACGGCCGATCATCGTGCACCGTGTGGCAGACACACGGACACGCGTACATGCGGGAAGCCACACAGGCGATCCGTGTGCCAACAGATCCAACAACCCAAATCTCCTCCCGCGCATATGGACGACCCAGATTCGTTTTCTCTTCAGGCACAATTGAATTACTAGATTTAATCTGATCGTGCAGTCCAGATTAATTCTCTAAATATGAGCGATCCAACGGCTAGGAGTGGGCTATGTGTCCCTAATCTCGAATTTTGCAGGTTTTCACACAAAACTAGCTGAAACCAGCCAGATCAAGAGGAGACACCGCCGTGCCGAAACCCTAAATCGGCTGAAACCAACCAGATCAAGAGGAGACGCTACCATTCCGAAACCCTAAACCGGCTAAAAATTTTTAAAACCCTTATTTTTTTATCTTTTTTAGGTATTTTGAAATACGTGCCGTGTATTTTTAGTTTTCGCAGAAAAAATTCAAGAAATCCAAGAAATATCAGGAAGTGCAATGAAAAAAATGTTGTTTCAAACACCAACCCGAGGTAAGAATCCCTTACTCTTTTCTCCCGTTACAATTAATTAAAGTTAATAATAATAATAGTGTAATTTGTGAATATTAGAAACCTCTAATTAATTAAATACAGGTCACCAGTGGATACGATAATTGGTTAGTATGAATTACTTACTTTATATATACTGTTCATTTATTACTATACTGTTATTGTTACTTATCGCATGCACTTTAATTTATAGGTTTATTTGCCCTTTCATTAATTAATTACTTAACCGTTTATCCCTATCTGTTGATTAGTTTGAAATAAATGCCCTGATCACATTTTTCTTAATTGTTAAAGTATCAATTTGTATTATATGTTTAATTGTTATTCCATTGTTCTTTAAATATGGAATGAGATAGTTGTGTGTGGTTGGCGGCTAGTTAATGATGTGAACATGCATGTAAAAGGCTTACCGAGTATCATAGAAAATGATCTATGGACTCGATACATAGGGCAACTCTACGATGGACATTACCTCAGTCAAACGGGACTCAAAAGTCCCATACCGAAAAATATTGGGAAGTAATTGTTCAGCCTCATACGGATGGGTATTGAGGTGATGGTACGTTGGGGTCCATTACCGGATGGGGTACGGAGACGACCGGTGGATTAATAGATTGGATATTTTATCCACGTGTATGGAGAACCCCAATGGACCAAGAGGTACTGGTAAGTAGGTAAAAATATAAGGTTTGACTAGTATTGTTCCATAAAATGTGTAAATAATTACTATTTTAATTATTGCATTCACTAGTCGAATTTGAAAACTTAGAAGGTGGATATAAAATTTGTATTTTTATATTAAATGAATTTACCATAAAAGAAAAATAACTTCATTTGTTGTTTTGTTATTTTTATCCACATTTAATTTTTCGTATCGGTTGTTAAGTGTTGACATTTTCCTTATTTAATCATTTCAAATCAAGAAGACCAAGATTCAGATCTTGAACATGAAGAAAGTTAGCGACTAAACGTTGCTTCTCTCATCCCATTAGAGTCATCCTACGGAGATTGACCTTATAGGATTTTTAATTATATTTTTATTTTTGTTATTTTAATATATTTTAAGGAATATTCTTGTAATTCTATTGAGCATCCTAATTTACTGTACTATGAATGTAAACCCTAAATTCTCAATTACTTCCGCTATTATTTCATTAATTCAATATTCTATTTTAATTAAATTTTGGGCATTTACAACTTGTGTTTCTTTCAATAAATTCTCTACATGTATGCGTTTGTTTTGTCTCATTTCTTGTTCTGAATTTGCAAGATTAAAAAATTATTAGTCCACGAATTCCATTTTTCATTTTTAATAAACTTTTTGTTCATGTTAATTAGCACAAACGTAGAATCAAATATTTGCAAATCTCTGCGTAGATGGTAATATACCAATAAAAATTGACGTTTTTTGTATTTTCATGTAAATTTTGAATTATAATTATTTATATACTAAATTATTCTGTCAAAATCAATGGAATATATATCTAATATAATTTTTATTACAAAACTTACATTTTTAATTAAATTAAGAATTAATTTATAAATAAATTATACAGTATTTTAAAATTTATTCTAAATATAACCTCCATGAATTTTCTTGAGGTGTCACTCCTATGTGAGTCTTCACTTTTAACTGTCGAAATTTCCCTTTTGACCATCATATTGTTTAAAATGTTAGGTTAAAGACACATTTAATTTTGAAATTGTTATAAGTTGTCTTCTTTATTATGATTGAAAAAATGTGTGTGTGTATATATATATATATGTGTGTGTATATATATACACTGATTAAATTTAATATGTGGTCATATTTTTAGAATTTCACTTTACTATACATTTCTCAAGTTTTTATAGTAATTAAATATATCTTTGAAATAAAATAAAAAAATAAATATGTATATATGAACATAATATATAAATAAATAATTACATAATATACAATATTTTATATTAGCATATAAAAAAAAGCACATTAAAATCATGAGGGTTTTCATGCATAACCATAGGAAGCGTATACGTTAAGAAGGCATATATATATATATATATAAGGTAGCTCTTCCGTAAGGCAAAGCAGTAAAAGAAGAAAGCTAGTTCATTAATTCAAACAATTCCATGATTGAAATCAAGCAAATTACCATAAGCTAAAATTGCAGTTTATTTATAGTAGCTATATACAATCCATTATCAATATTACACGCACATATATATATATATGTGTGTGTGTGTGTGTGTGTGTGTGTATGTATAGCTAAATGCCAATTGTTTAATTGACTTGTACGGCAAATTGATCAAAGAAAATTTGCCAACTGTTTTTTCACGCAAATTTCTTTTCAATGTAGCAGGAACCATCATAACTCATGAAGTCTCTTTCCAAACCCTGCAAGAAATGAAATAATCGAAAGCTATTCCTCATCAATATCGTCTATATAAATGATATATAAATGCATAGGTATGTACGTATGCCTACATTTCTCTCTCTCCTTCTCAAAGCTTAAACCCTTTATAAAATCTCCAGCCAAGTGTTAGTTAATGGCTTTAAGATTTGAAACAAAAGTCATCATCATCACCTTGGAGATGATTCTAGGAATTACGAAATTTCCAGCCATGTCGCGCACGCTTCAAGACACTTTTGTTGTCGATAAACACCAAGAATGGATTATTAGATACGGACGTGTTTATAAGGATGATGCAGAGAAGGAAATGCATTTGAAGAAACTCAATGACAATGTGCAATTTATAGAAAATTTTACAACTGCAGAAAATCAAGTTATTAGTTAAGCTTTAATAAGTTTGCAGACATGAGCAACAAAGAATATCTAACTTTTCATGGAGGATTCAAAATACCAATACAACCTACAGGAACAAACTCATTCAGATATAAAAATCTAACTGATGCTCCACTTAGTGTTGACTGGGTTGAATAAGGTGCGGTCAGTGAAGTCAAGGACCAACTTCTTTGTGGTGATCATTTTTTAGCAACAATTTCTTATAGTTCATTAATCATATGGCATATACACATAAATGATAACATAATTTCTAACAAGAATAAACAGGATGCATAATGTACAACTCAAACTCACATCCACTATGGATAATGAATGGCTGGTACTTTTGTGGTAGTTAAATACATTTGTGATCATAGATATATAACTATTGAACTATTTAGCTATGTTTTGACTGATTTACTTGCAGGATGTTGTTGGCCGTTTTCAGCAGTGGCAGCAATTGAAGGTATTACCCAAATCAAAACAGGTAAATTAGGATTGTTGTCTGAACAAGAACTAGTAGATTGTGTGTCAAAAAATGATGGATGTTCTGGTGGTTGGATGGACTATGCATTCGAGCATGTAAAAGAAAATGGCATCACCACTGAAGAGAATTACAAATACAAGGCAAATGATGGACATTGAAACTCGACAAAATCATTCGTCCCAGCTGCCAAGATCACAGATTATGAAAATGTACCAAAAAATGACGAGAGATTAAAGAATAGAACAATAAATCTTCGAGAATGGCACCACAGAAAATTCAACAAAGCTAGCATTAGCATCTGGGACATGTTCCTCTCTAATAAGTATGTGGTAAGCCAAAAGGTGATTGTTCTCGTTCCTTTACTTAGTGAAGTTATAAAAACAGAAACAATGAACACAAAACACAAGAAAACAAATATCAAATGCATTTCACATATATCATCCAGTGATAACATTCAACTAATCATGTATTCAAACTGAAGAAACACAAAACCTTAAGCACGTTTCCCACTGTTAGGATTGGACTTGGGGCAAAGAACCCATCTTCCCTTGGCACGTCGGCGCTTCAGTACAGCTCTGCCGCTAGTGGTTCTCATTCTCCTGCGGAAGCCATGTGTCCGTGCCAAAGACTTTCGAGATCTATTCCTCTTGGTCTGACAAAGAGCTGCCTTCCCAGCTCTCACCACTAGGCCTCGACGTGCCTCCTTAACCCCTATGTTACAATTTAGACCCAACCCCAAGGACAAACCTGAAAAGAAATCAAAAGATATTACTGAGCTAGCTCTGAAACTAAAACATTTTTCTCTAGTAAAATCTCATCCTGTCATAGCTAAGCAGAACGGTAAGAGATGATTGAAGTAAAATGATGTCATACAGGATTAGAACACTTCTTCAACAACACAAGATTCTATCACAGCATATTCTGCATCAGCTGAAGGGTTTATTTTGAAATTTTCAGAAAAAAAACAGCACCTAACCTACAACAATGTACAACAACTCTGCAAGAAGAGAAGAAAAAGTTTTATTTATTTTGAGGTTGACACTTCTTTCATTTTGCAGAATTGTTATATATTTCCCCATTAGAGACCACACTTGGAACTTAGCCAGTCATTTCTCTTGCCATATCCATCAAAACTATAGCCTTTAACCATAGCAAGCAAGGATTATTCTTTTAGTGTAACCCAAAATAATATTTGAAGCATTCTTCTCCATTCCTAAGTTTGTAATTTATTATATTCTTATATATATGCTAGCATCTTCAAAATTCGGTTCTTCTTTCACTCTAAGTTTCCGCTTGGAACAAAAGCTCAATTTTTATTAAGTTGTATAAACATTTCCCTTCTCAGTGTGAATTTCCAAATAAGTTGTACAAATAGAATTAATTTTTTATAAACATACCTTACACTGAAATTCAAAGATTCCAAACTTGAACCTAGAAGAAATTAAGCGAAAATTATTTCCCTGGAAACCCCAAAATTGAATCATATAGCACGTAGCAATCACTCAATCAATTCATCAAATTAGAAAACCTAAAATCAACCAATATTAGCAAGAAAAACTGACTCTCTAACTTCATTTGTTACAAAAATTGTGAATAAAACCAAAAAACAGCCTACATTTTTATCACTCCAAGCACCACCATTATGTTTCCAAAAACACGAAATACTCATGAATAAAAAGAACAAAATAACAGAAACTCAAGAATACCTGAAAAAGAAGAAGGAAACGCGAGGGACAAAGAAGAAGGAACGAAGGAACAGTGAAGCAACCCAAAACGAGTTGCGTTTACACCTACAGCCACATTAAGAGATGAAGAGCTCCTCCTCCTAGAACCAGTGAGGATTGAGAGAGAAGCTGAAGGAATGCGACTAGTAAAGCCTCTGTTTGTTAGCCATGGCGTTGATGCAGTGGATGCTGCCAGAGATACTGAAGCCATTTTCAGGCTGTATTTCTTTGATGTATCGAGCTCTCAGTCACCTCCCTCTGTAATGTTATCCTCAACGTGAAAGCCTGAGAACGAGAGTGGCTTATCGGGTCACCGTACGATCCAATTCCAGGCCATGTGAGAGTAGGGATCCAGTGGAAGCAACTTCAGTTTTGGTTGTTGATGGAATTGCCAGGCCCACCTAAAATCTAGTGGTCTCAATTCAAAGAGATTATATGGCAGGAGAGAGGATTTCATCAATAATAATTTCAAATTAGTATTTATTTTTATATTTAATAATTAAATTAAATAAATAAATTTCAAGATAATTTACATAATTAGAATACTTTTCTGGAAAATAATATTATTTACATAATTTTAGTAATTAGTTTTTTTATCGTTGTATAATATTTTATCAGTTTAGTATTCATTATTGATTTTATAACATAATTAATTAACTATAACACCATGGTTTGTATTGAAATTATTTTTTACAGTAAATTTTAGTAAATATTATATTATTTTTTTATGTTAAAACTATTTTTAGTAGAAATTATTTTGAAATATTACCAACCCATATTGAGATTATTTTTTTATTTAATTAAATGGAATTTAAGAAGCACTAGACTATCTACGAACCTACATGAAGCCCATCCAACTAATCTTTATAGGCCCACAAAGAAGAAGCCCATGTTTTAAAGGCCCAAAAGTGGGGCCATGATAGAACAGCTATTTTATGCTGGCCAAAATTAATTCTAAGATTTGTTCTTATTTTTTTATAAAATCCCCTCATTTATACATAATATTTTTATTACATTTATAATTATTATTTTTTTTTTAAAAAAAAAAAAAAGAAAAAGAGAGAGAAAGGTGTGATTGTGATGATTGGGAAATTGGAAAATAAAATGAAATAAAAAATAAGGAAATGATGAAACAATGTGAATGTCCAACTGTAAGCCACTGTGTCAATTGTTGAAGGAAGTGGGTTTGACTCTTGAAAAATATGCAGCCAGCCAGCCATCTGTTGTTTTCTTTGGTCCACAAACAACCACCATTCGGCTCAAAATTTGAAGTGGATAAATCTGTTACCCAATTATCACCCACTATATATATATATATATATATCTCAATTCAACTCCATCATGCTCCAACTACCACTTCATACCTATAATGTATATATTATATTTCACATGTTATGTTTCCTTTTAAAAGAAACAACAATGAGCATTACAACCTAATCATTATTGAATATGGAGTTGGGATTCTAATTTTGGGTGATTCAATTACTATCAAAAGATTAGATTAATAATTTGTGTTGATTTGATGTTGATTATTGTAAACTTAAAAGATAATTTAAATAATTTGGTATTTTAAGATTTAGTATTTATGTAGAGTCGTGTTAATAAGTGATTAATTAAATTTTTATAAAATAAAAAAAAAAACCAAATCAAATTTAATAAAGTCAATGTTTTCTTATACTCATTTATTAATTATTTTGTCTTATAAAATTACAAAAATTATTAAATTTTTTAAATTAAAAATGAAAATCTAAACCTAAGCCGATTGTCGTTGTTGTTCCAAACCCAAATATCACATCTCCCACATGACTATGTCTTCAACTCACTCACGCTCAAGTCTTAACTCCAACGCCTTTGAAAATTAAGCACCAACTCCAGCACCTCTCACTCATCGACCCTCATTCTCTAGCTACAACAGCACCTCAACCAATTAGGCCTTAGTTCCAACCTCTAGTTCTAGTGCCTCAGGCAGTCAAGTCCTAACTCCAAACTCTAGGGCCTCTCACTTATTGGCCCTCGCTCTTGAGCTCCAGTAACACCTTAACCTTAACTCCAGTTTGTTACTCTCCTCAATTCCTTAGCTCAGCTCTTGCCTGAGTTGTCTCTTTTGACTTAGCATCGCCTGAGTCGCTAAATCTCTCAACCTCTATATATATTATTCTTATTCTTTTTTGTTTTTAATTCTCTATCTTTTTCTATATATTGAATATTCACATGCATATTTACATATATATATATATATATATATTATGTGCATATGGGTAAAAAAGTTTTTTTTTTTCTTTCTTTTTTTTAGTATAGTTTTTCTATAAGTTTTTTTATCACTAGATTATTTAGCTTCTTAATTTAGTTGTTTAAGGTATTTATATACACTTAGTTTTATGGGGTTTTATTCTAATTTTTTTAGTATTGATTTTTTTAATATAATATTCTAATATAAAAAAAATAAATTTGATCTATCTGAGATCAAACATGAAAAAAATTTATGCCCCGTAACACAATTTTTGCTTACTAGATATCTATATAGTATAAATATAAACGATATGTGAGTGACTCATGTAATATATATATATATATATATTATTTTGAAAAAGAAAAAAATTAAACATTTAAAACACTAAAACCAAAGTTATATTTTTATGTCTCTTTCCTCACTTGAAGAATTATTCAAATAGTGTTGAAATCTAATTTAATAAGTACTTATAGATTGGATAAATAATTAATGATAATAATAATTCATCATGAGGGTTTGATTTGCTAAAAGCACTCTCACTCTCACTCTCCTCCAATCCAAAAACCCTTTTTCCTTTCTTTATAAACATTTTCCAAAGCTAATTTCATAATACCCACTTTATATTTATACTAATATCAATTAGATATTTTTATAATTTAAAATTATTAAGAGTACTTGTAAAGCACATAACCATATTTAACAACCAAGTTGACAAAATCAATTTTAAAAAGTAAAATAACAAATTTAAGATTAAAAAAATCAAATAATTAACAAAGAGAAGAAATAATTATTATTAAATTTTAAATAATTTTAGCACCTAGTGAATACGAAATCCAAATTGCAAGCATCATTCTCAATTATTGATGTAGTAAGTTTTTTCAATTTTACTTTGGAGTGATATATTTTTTTGGGTTGCTCTTCCTTTTTTGGATGAAGAGCGACGACTCTCCCAAAACGACAATTCATAACTACAATCGATGGATCATGATTGCATTCTCCAATCACAAACAAGAAAAAAGTTTACAAGTTACCATCATCATTTCTAATGTATTCTACAATACACTATATAATATATAAATTTGAATATATATATATATATAATTTAAATTTGTCAATAGTAAACCAAATGCAAAGGGAGATTACTAAAATACTATTATTACTTTGTATTAAAGTTTTAAATTAGAGTAGGATATCTACCTTTTTGTGATTCTTTAGTTCTATAGATTGCAAATATAAGACCTAACATTTACTTTTAAAATAAAAGCACACAAAAAATGTGTTTAAAATTAAATATAAAATGAACCAAATGGCCCATTAAAGTTGCCTCTTTATTAGTATTGTACATTTTCAATAGAGAGAATATCTTCATGCACCTCCAAACTTAAACATTAAATAATTCAAATTTAAATCACAATTTACTCATAAGCTATAATATTTAATTCAAATCACAAAATAAATTTACACTTTAGGTCAACTATCCTAATCGTAAATAATTAATTATCTTCCAATGTCATAAATCTAATTTAATAATTCAAATCATAAAAAAAAAAATTAATAACACTTGAAAAAACTAAAGATATTCAACTTCAAAGTTTTTAATTCAACTCTCTAAAACATTTTATTTAAATCCCAAAACACCAATAATACATTGCTATTGTATCATTTGTATCAATGGCAATAAAATTAGGTATATGAGTCCATATGTCACCAAATGGTGTTAAAATATTTCACACTAATTATGGTTCGGAACAAAGACAGACCCATTTTTTACTCCAATGTCACTAAATTAGTAAAATCTCTTGTCGAAAGAGCCAAGGTCAAGGTATATTTTGCCAAAGATTTTCTCATGCTAATCCTATGTTGCTTGTGACTAAGTTCAAATACACAAATATGAATAAAAAAAAAAAATCATCTCCTCTTTATTAAAAATGGGCATAGGTATAAGTTACATGTTAATTTGCCCTAACTCGACTCATATGGGGCATGTAAAAATTCATAATTAATAAAGTACTAGATGAATGCGGATAAAAAATTATAAATTTGAAATAAATATGCAGCAGGTATAGATTTAATAATGTATCTGTTTGAATCTACAATAAATGAACTCATTACATAATAAATAAATATATATATTTGTACTTGTATCGATCATTCAAGTGATTAATAAGATCAGTATTTACCAATCTAAAATTAGTTCATAAATGTCATAAGGTTATAATTCTATGACTAATAACCTTTAAAAGAACTTGCAGATTTGGTCCACTATTCGTGGTCTATTGCATCTATATGAAATTGGGTTAAGGTCACATTGCTGACATGATTCTTTTTGAAAGAAAAATGTTTCAACTAGAATGTGTCGATGCTCTATTATGAAAAATCTATTGCCCCAAAAGTCTACTTTTTTTCATAATAAAACTTTCACTCTTCTATAATCACTTATAAACTAGTGAATCATAATTTAGAATTAAAAAAAAAAGCATCTATATTTTATTTAAAGTAATAGATTTTATCCATGTTCTATTAAGAGATTGGTTTTGTGAATGATTTTATGCTAGAATAGTTACTAAAGAAATATATTACTCCATAGTTTTTCACTTTTTTTTTTTATCAGATTAAAAAGCTCCATTTTGAGATAATTATTTTGCTTAACTATTTACAGATTGTATCAAATAGTTTAATTTTATGATTTTTGTTTACTTTAAGTTATTTTTCCTTCTTAAACCTTGGAGTAAAGAACAAAGTGAAAATAATGAATAAAAGTTTATAAAATTAAAACTAAGCATTGGAGCTGAAAAAGTGTGAGCTACAGTGAGATGTGAAGGTAAAATGAAAACAAAAACAATAGTTATCTATTGTAATAGAAAATTTTCAAGTTGCAGCAAGAATCCATCTGACGCAAAACTCATCACCCACATTACTACTGCCTCTTCCTTGATAGGGGAAAGATTTTAAGTGTAATGCAAAAAAATATTTTTCTTTTAAATTTCTAATAAATGTGACATCTTTTGATCTATAACCACCTTATTCTTAAGCATACCATCCCTAATCCAACTAGAATTTCTCATCTTCTCTTATTTCATTATATATACCAAGTTGTCTCAACTTTTTAAATTGATGCTAATGTTTATTTGTTAGTCTCTCAAAACTAATTCACTATGTTTGTTATCCTCTTAGTAATAAATTATAACACGGTTTGGCTTTTAAAAACTTTATATATTGTAACGACCCCGGAAATCCAAAATAAAATATATAATAATTTAAGTGCGGAAGCGAAATAGAAGGTTAATGTTTACATCCCTTACACAAATAACTTAAAAGTACTAAACAAACATCACGCAATGAATTCTTTGAAAGAAATATTAGAAATGAGAAAACTAAAAGAAAATATAAAGTATCTAGCATCTACTCGCAATCTTCTTGCGGATCAGACTCGGGAACCAGGTCCTTCTGATCTGAAATGGTTAAATAAATGATGAGTTACACTACCCCAGTAAGGACATCACATTATATCACCGGCACAGAAGTAAAAGTTGGTAGAAAATCAAAATAACTAATTGAGCACTAAATTTAAACTAAAACATTTATTTAAAAATAAAACTGTTTACCATTCACTTACTATTGGGAAATTTATGATAACAAACTATAGAAACAATAATATCATATAGATCATAACTTCATGCACGATCAGTAACATAGAACATATCACAATTCACATTATTTAACAATAAACTAAATTATAACTGTTTCTCGTTTTACCAGCCTACTAGTATCCATGGGGATCCATAGGGGTGTTCCTACTACACGTGAATCCTTTTCCTTAACAATCTTAATTACAAAGTCGCCCCCATACCCCATTCGGTATGAGTGTCAGACATTAAACTTCAATACCCCGTCCAATATGAGGGTGAAGTGGTCGTCCCCATACCCCGTCCGGTATGAGCACCAAATGACCAAGTCTTCATACCCCGTCAGGTATGAAACAATGTTCACGGTAGGGTTCACTATGAACTTGGTTCATCCACCATCTCCCAGGATATCCAGTGAGACTGTCATCTTATCTGTTTATTAGATCACACATTTTTCCTATTTTTCTTTAGTCTCTGTTACCAAATCAAATATAATCACATAAACAAATAAACATGCATCCGGTAATGCAATCATATCTTAAATCCCAAAATCAAACAGTAGTCAGGTAAGGCAGTAATACATACATTTAAATTATAAAATATATAAATCAGATACCATCATACCTTTACACTGTAAAATAAATAAACAGAAATCAACAGAGAATAATGTCTGATTCGGGCTCCATTAGCAATCCGTAATTAATTATGCACATCTTTTTAATTTGTACAAAAGACTATATTATTATTTATTCAAACTTCAAATCTATAATAGAAAATAGGATTAGGGGTCCTTACTTGATTTAACGCTAAAAAGCTAAATTGTTTACTGCGCCTGCGGGCGATCACTAAGTTTCTTGAATTTTTCTTCGGGAACTGAAATGCGTTTATGATACCTACAAATATCCCAAATAAACTCAAAAATCAGTCCTAGGGCCTACTCGGCCAATTTCGAAAATCTGGCACGGTGGCTCCGCCGTGCTCCGGCGATGGCGTCGCCGATCCGTCTCAGGTCGACCGTTTTCGGCCGAATTCAGTCGATTTTACATCGATTCCTTTAGGCACATACGCTAAAGGGCCTCGGTGGGTTAAAAAATACGAAAAATCGAAACTCACCGGCAGTGGGGCTTTCCAGTGCGGCGACTCCTCCGATCATGTTGCAGTTGGGTGTTTCGCTTCGGTCAACCTGTAGAGGGAAAACAGTGATCACAACGGTAGAAAAATTACACGAAACGGGAATCGAAAAGGGTCTCATCGGAGGTGATTTGTGAAATTCCCCGCGGCGGCGCTGTTGGGCTTCAACGGTGTTTTTAGGCCAATTGACTTGTTCTTTCACTCTGATTTAGGCATGGGTGGGTTTAAAATTGAATTTCGTGCAAAAGGAAAAATGTTTACCTTTTTTAGCGGTCGAAAAAAGTTCTGGTGCGCCTCTGCCACTTGGCGCGTCCTGGTTGGTCAGGACTGCTGACCGGGCGTCTGCCGTGGCATAATTTTTCTAAATTATATTTTGACCCCCTGATTTTCAATTTTTCTTTCAAAAATACCTAAAAACTCAAATTTTTACTCTTTTTTCTCAAAATTATTTTCAATTTAATCTTTAAAATTTTTTACTTTTTTTTTCATTCAATTAAAATAAAATAAATTAAACAAATAAATAACTATATTATAAAAATAAAAAAATAATGTTGGGTGTTACATAACAAGTCAACTGCCAAATTCATTTATTTGTTAGTCTCTCAAAACTAATTCACTCTGTTTGTTATCCTCTTAGTAAGAAATTATAACAAGGTTTGACTTTTAAAAACTTTATATAGAACAAGTTAATTGCTAAATTTGTTCATGTGTGAGTTTTAAAATTTTACCTACGTCTTTCATATATTGATGTCTTGTAATTACTATTTATTTTTGATTGAGACATATGCTACGTATCAAAAATGCATTTTCAAACTTCAAATCTACTATCTTTAATCCCAACATCTCTCACTAAGTATTTTTAAATGTAACTACTTATTTGATATGATTATTTTTCCTCAGCATCTTATAATTGTAATTTATTTCTCATATTTCAGTTTTTGAACCTTTGATATGAGTGAACTTCCTCTAATAGTCTATCATTGTATCTTATATGTCTCTCACCTTTATTGTGAAATTAACTTTATCTTTGTTGCCTCTTCACTTAAGTCGAATATTGAGTTTATACACAAAATCACATAATTTTTCAAACTCTCGTGCCTTGCGTGTCAAACTTGCGCGTGGTGGATATTATGTTAATTTCGAAACATGTTATAACATTTGATATAATCCTTATTTTCACATAATTAAAAGGAATCATTAACAAAATTTCTTTAAGATAATAATTTTTTTTTGGGGTATGAGAATATTGCAATTATCCAATTTGCACCAAATTATAATTAAAAGAGAATTTTGTATAAAGTAAATATAACCAACCCCAAAGGCGGAGGGAGTTTAAGGAGTGGGGCCCAGCAGAATGTCGTTAAGCCCAGTACAACAACTTTACGCCAATAGACAAGGTGGTGGGCCCCTTGATTTCTTTGGGAAAGGGAAACTACACTACTTACGCCATTTTGTGGGCTTGTGGGTCCCACTCCTCTCTTTTTTTTTTTTTTTTTTTTTTTCTTTTTTACTTCTAATCATAATTATGATTAAAGATTTGCAACTTGCGCTGATTAATTTCTCGCTAATCCTAAATTTAAAGCTGCTTTAACGAATTTATTCCAAATTTAATAGATTTATTTAGAAAAAAGAGATTCTTAATCAACTCTTAATTAATTAGAAACCTTGAGATTATGATTTGTTATTTATTTAATATTTTGATCTAATTACAAATAATAATTTTCTTACAATCTCTTTTGAATTTTTTAATTGCCAATAATTTAGGGTTAGTTGAGGATTGGAAATGCTGCTATCAAATTAAGTAATAAAAAATATTTATTTAACATTTTTTAATCTGAAATCGATTTTTCTTAAGAATATTAATAAACGAAAAATAAGCATGTAATTACAAAATTCAATTAATTATTTTAATTTTGTCTTTTTTTTCGCTGTTCTTGAACAATCTCTTTTGCGTGTCCAATCCTTCTTAATTTTTTCCCTTTCTATTTTCTTCCCCATAATGTACATATACATACGTACATATATATATATATAATGGACGTTTCTATTAGTGTTAATTATTTCCAAATTCATTAATTTGGATATTTTTTATTTTGATTCACCATTTAGGCTACACAATCAAAGTGGGTCTTCTTCACACACACACATATATATATATATATGTGTGTGTGTATTTGTCTCTCTCTCTCTCTCTATATATATATATATATGTATATTTATTTATGGACCAAAATTCATGAAGTAACTTCAAAGAAAGAAAAGATCAACACGCAATCCCTTCTAATTTTAATCATATGCAAGAAGATAGTTTTATCTAACTAAAAAATGATTTTCTAATAATGTCAGTGTATATGATATTATCAAATAAATATGAGATTATGGTAAAAATGTAATTTACAATTAGAAATATATTAGGAGGATTAATTAATTAACATATAATTAACATTTCTTATAGGAGAATGTTTAAATCTGTGTGATTGTACGAAATTAATTTTTTGCCGGGAATATTCTGATTTTATTATTACAAATTTTCCTTAAAAAATTATAAAACAATATATTTATATGTATACAGATATAAATATACATAGAAGAAAACAGCTGTAGAGAGCTAAAGTCTAAATCATGTGATAAATTGACGTACCAAATTATGATTATACACCATAAAGATCATGATTAATACACTCGTGACATGGAAAATTAATATAGAAATTAATCAACGTTAATTCAGAAAGAAAAAAAAAAAAAAAAAAAAGAGAGAGTATATATACAGTGAACCATGTGCAAAATTGACGGCCGTCACAATTATATACTATTAGTGCACCCCGTGACATGCTGTATATATCGATACAAATATTATCTGTGCTTATAAATTATTGGTAATTAAATATTATTTTGTGGGTTATATTTACAGTTTGATTTTCTCAAGTAATTAATTATAAGAGAAAATCAACAACAAAATAGTATATCACTTATAAGTTATGCCGACTTAATTATTATATGAAGTAAATTTAATGATAATAATGTACAGTTATAGAATGATTTATTCGATTTTAGAGATAATTTTTTTTTATTTATATTACAACAAATTTCATGGGAAAAATATTAATTTTTTCGTCATACATGATGTAAAAAACCATGTTGAAAATATATTAAAAAATATAATAATTTTTTTAAAAAAATAAACTAATTGACAAAGAAGAAAATGGTGAGTAATGCAAAAAAAAACAAAGGCATGAGAGAGCTTATAAGAATCCTTCCAAGATCTCCCTCCTCCCTATGGTCAGAAAACATGAAATATCAGTCTCGCTCTCCTTCCATGTGAACCCACCAACCAACCCTTCTCTCTCTCTCTCTCTTGCGGTACCTACACACACACGCACACACTCATACATACATACATATATATATATAGATACGGGAAGTATGAAGTGGGTTTTTGCAGTAGTGTTGGTGGTGGTAAGCCAAAGTCTGGTGATATGTTCGTGGGGAATTAAAGATCATGAGAAGCAGCAGAGTAGAGTTCTGAGAGGAAGAAAACAAGGGAATGTCTGCAATTTGTTTGAAGGAAAATGGGTGGTGGATAATTCTTATCCTCTCTATGATTCATCTTCTTGTCCATTCATTGACCCCGAGTTTGATTGTCAGAAATATGGTAGACCTGATTCACAGTACCTCAAGTACTCTTGGCAACCTCTCTCCTGTAACTTACCCAGGTATATTTTTACACATATATGTACATACATATATATATATAGAGGTATCTCTACTTCCTTCTCCTCTCTTGAATTGAATTCTCAAGTTTCCAGCTCATTGAGTCTGAAATTGTGTTGTATTGTAGGTTTGATGGGGTGGATTTTTTGAAGAGATGGGGAGGGAAAAAGATTATGTTTGTGGGTGACTCACTGAGTTTGAACATGTGGGAATCGCTCGCCTGTATGATTTACTCTTCACTTTCAAATGCCAAGACCACTATTCTTAGGAGGACCCCACTCTCCTATGTCACTTTTCAGGTTACTTTCTTTTTTTCTTTTTTCTTTTTTATAAATAATATCAGAAATTTAATTATTACCCACATAAAAATTATATATATTAATTTTAACGACCATATAATAAATAAAAAATTAATTAAACTGCTAATCATTTTTTTTTACTTAATATAATTAATACATGACTCGACAACACAACATTCGTCTCACCTTTTTTTTTTTTTTTTTCCCACTCAAATAATTTTATTTAATAATTTCCATAAATCATCTTTATATATTTAATTGTGTGGTTATTATCCTCTTAGTATTAAATTCCAAAAAATTGTTATCAATTTTCCTCTATTAAAAAAATAGGGAAATTAAAATTTAAGGTTCATAAATTATTTTTATTAAAAATAAATAAAAAAGTTGACTCGCGGCAACCAAAAGTCAAAAAAGAATAGGGTTGTCTACGACAGAAGAGAAACCACAGACAGCTGTGGAGAGCAACCTGCCAAGCTGTTATGGTCGTGACTCTCAGTTTATTTCTTTATAATTATTTTTAGCACCCTTCTCACGTATTCCACTTTCTTCTTTATATAATTTTAATATATTCAAATAATTGAATTTTCAGCTCCATATAATTTTAGGCTTCAACTTTTTGCTTATTTCAGTCTCTATCTTGATCCCCAGTCTTACATCTATGAAATTATTGACTATGTTTTAGTATTAAAATATTGTTCTCATAAATTTAAAATCAAATTGAAATATGCAGAATTAAAGACTGAATTTTCTAAACATTTGGGTTAAATTTTTTAATTTACTAATTTGAATCAAATCATGTATTATGTTGTTTATAATTAGTATATATATAAATGCAGGATTATGATGTAACTTTATATTTATACCGTACACCGTATTTGGTGGATATATCTAAAGAAAATGTTGGACGAGTACTGAATTTGGGCTTAGTTGATGGTGGTGGCGATGCATGGAAAGGAATGGACGTACTAATCTTCAATTCATGGCATTGGTGGTTACACAAGGGATCAAAATCTCAAGGGTAATACTAAAATCTTTTTCTCTCAATTATTTTTATTATATATAATGTTAGAAAGTAAAATTCAAATTTAAATTATCAGTTTCATCGTATTATATGAATTATATATTTATGATCATTTTCATATATTTTTATACACAATTATAAATAAAAAAATTATTTGATAATCCAGTTGGGATTACATTAGAGATGGAGCAACGTTGAAGACAGATATGAACAGGTTAGAAGCATTTTACAAAGGATTGATCACGTGGAGTAATTGGGTTGATCTCAATGTCGACACTACTAAAACCAAAGTTTTCTTTCAAGGAATTTCTCCCACTCATTATGAGTAAGTACAAATAAGTCTCTTCTTATTTTGATTATTAGGTAATTCAAGAGCGTAGATGAGTTAATGTATCTTCTCATGAAATATCTTATAACAACTATGAAAAATAACAACAAGATTAATGATTGAAAACAGGGGCAGAGATTGGAATCAGCCGAGGAAGAATTGTTATGGAGAAATGCAGCCAATGTATGGATCCACATATCCAGCCGGTGCACCTCCCGCAACTGTTATTGTCAACAAAGTTTTGGGAAGTATGAAGAAACCAGTATATTTACTCGACATAACAACACTCTCTCAATTAAGAAAAGATGCTCACCCATCTGCTTATGGAGGCGATGGCGGTAACGACTGCAGCCACTGGTGCCTCCCTGGTTTGCCTGATACTTGGAACCAACTCTTGTATGCACTTCTTATTATGTGAACAACAAAAATTATTTCTCACACAATTCATCATTTACTCTTGTAGATGATAATAAAAGAGGCAAAAAAATTCAATTGTAAAGGGAATTGCTTTTTCTTTAAAGAAAAGAATAATTGCTTTTCAACATGTTCAAACATAGGAATAACTAGTTATATTGTGATATTATCTCAATCTCAAAAAAGGGTCAACTAAAAATCATCAAGGGTAGTCTTGTATTTAATTACAGAGTTGTTGTATTGAAGGCATAGTTATAAACTCCATTTTTTTTTATCTCTATGGCCTCCATATTTGTACTTCTAAAATTTAAATATATTTTACCATGAGCTCAAGAATATGGTTATTAGTTCGTTTTTATCTTTATAAAAGCTCTTTAGGCCATGGGTTCCAAAACAAAAAAAAAAATTACTTTTACTTTTTGTTATAAAATTTTATATTTTATGTATTGAAAAGTAAATTTTGGATTTATTCATTAAAATAGAAATAATGTACATACAAGAATCTTTTAACACTTGAATACAATTAGAAGAATCTTATGTGATAAGATCACATAAAGGGATAAATGTTTCCTACAGTATGCAAGATATTTCTAAAAATTTCTCTTTAAGATATCAATTTTACTTCTCTCTCTCTCTCTCTCTCTAATATGATTGAGGTCACCAACAATGTTCTTGTAGAAGAAAACTAGAAAAATCTCCTGATATGATTTGAGGTCAAGCATTTCCCTTGTGCCTTCAACCATCATACTTCAGCAGCTCTTTATGTGATCCAATTTTTGGCCAAGGATTCAAGGCGTGGTTTGGTGCTCTAGGTGCAACATCTAAGATTTCAGTTGGTGACTCCTTGAGCCAACTGAAACGGATCTCCAAATTCACAAACATGGTCTTCGCAAAGACTTGTAACTTGTGAACCTGAACCTCAACATGGTTTTCTCGAGAAGTAGTTTGTGATATGTGAAACTGGCCAATTGAAGCTTGAGTCTACTTCGAGATGAAATAACTTATGAGGAAAAGAGGTGTCCAGGAAAGAAAAATAGCAAACGTTTAAAAGATTGAAGGATTTCTGGATTCTCAAATCTGTTTGGCTTAAAAGAAAGTGAGGAAAGAAAAAATAAAGGTAAATTATCAAATTAGTGCATGAAGTTCTAACTTATGATATCTGATCCCTAAACAGGGATCAGGGGCGAGTTTGGAAACCGGGATTCCTAGATAACTGGCTGGTCATGCCCAGACCAAGGGGAGAGTGCTTGTTTGATACACGAATAAATTGCACCCGGATTTTCAATGTTTTGTTTGAACTCAATTTGAAGGATCGATTATGAATCACAAAAATCTTAGAAATCCTCAGTTCCTCATAAAAAAAATTCAGTCAATTCAAAAGGCCGTCGGAAATAAAGAATGTAGGAAAATATAGATTAGAGAGAACTTGTTATGCGTAATAAAGAATCAACAAAGATGAAGGTCACAGGAATTAACTGTTTCATGGAAGAATATATTTAGATTAGAAGTATTTGCTATACATGGATCACAAAGTGGACATCAGGAACAAACACCTACCTTGGAAACTCAAGGAAAAACAAGGATGATAAGAAACTAGTAACCAACATATACTGCAGCATTGACTACGTAACAGTCATCATTTTTGTCTCCCATTTCTTCCACATACACACCACTTGAGCAAATCAGTCCTCCATCCACAACTTCAACATTGAGAATCTTCCCACTGCAACAATTGGAAAAGGGAAGAAGAAAAAAGGAAATAACCTATAGAATGTAAAACTGTTCACAAGGATTAAAGCAAATCAAGTAGATTTTATCTATGTATCGTGCCAATGACATAAAAAATAATGCAGAATATAATACAATTACCAAAAGATGTTAAATACAGGTTTCACTTATTAGCATGCTGAATATTCATGGATACAAGGCTACAAGAGTTTGTATTGCTGTTGGTCGGGAAAATTGTAGAAGTCTATTTTCCACAACAAATTTATTAGTCCAGGCTGGTAATATACTAAAGGCACTGTCACATTCAAAATTATTATCACCAAACTTGCTAGTTGGAAGAGGAATTTTTTATCGAAGGGAGGCTTACCCTTATGAAAAGCACTATGGACAATTTACCTATTTACTACTTATCTACTCTTACGTCCCGGTTTGTGTTGCAAAAAAATTGGAAGCCATTCAAAACAGGTTTCTTTGGGGTGATGATGAAGAGAATCAGAATTTTCACTTAGTTAAATGGAAGGAGGTCAAAAAGCACCCCAGGCATGGTGGGTTGGGAATCAGGTCCATGGTTGAATTGAATGTGGCCTTACATAGCAAATTGTTGTGGAGATTTTGTATGAAGGAAGACAGATTATGGAGGAAGATTGTTACGGTTAGATGGGGTGACCTGAACTGGGATAACAGAGATGGAAAGAGATCTAGGAAGCAGCATGGCAAGAGTTTATAGAAAAAAATTTTAACGCAGTGGCCTCGCTTCTAGAACAATCCTCCGTGGAAAATTGGTAGGGGAAACAGAATAAAATTATGAAGAGATGTTTGGATCGGAAATAAAAGCTTGATGAGCAGATTTCCCAGAATGTTTGCTATTGTACAGACAAAAAATATGCTTGTTAAGGATGCTTACAGAATCAGCAATGGCTGTGTTGATTGGTGGATAATCCATCAAGAAACTTACAAAATTGGGAAGTCAGAGAGTACGAAAATTTGCTGCAGACGCTTGCTTCACAGCAGGTGAATCTTGAGGAGGATAGGATTGTTTGGAATCTGGAAAAAAGCGGTAGATTTTCAGTTAAGTCGTATTACAGTCACTTAACCAGAACAGATCATGTACGACTTCTAAATTTCCTTGCGAGGCAGATATGGAAAGCTAAAGTGTTACCAAGAATTGGGTTTTTTTGCATGGGAAGCTTGCAGGAAGTGTATATTGACTATCGACAAATGCTATATGTGTATGAAAGCAGAAGAATCGAGTAACCATGTTTTGCTGTGGTGTCCTGTGGCTTTTGAGCTTTGGAGTCTTATTTATAACCTTCTTGGTATCAACTAGGTTATGCCAGGGTCTGTTAGGGAGGAATTATGGACTTGGGATGGAGTGCATTTAGATAGGAAATTGACTAAATTGATTCCATCAACCATTTTTTTGGGTTTTTTGGAAAGAAAAAAATTCTAGAGCTTTTGAGGGTAAAGAGGTAGAATTGTATAGATTGAGAGATAGATGGATGCATTATTTTGAGTTTATTTTGTTAGAATATGACATTATTAGTGATGAGAATTTTAAGAATGTCATTGACACACTAACGACCTTGTAAAGCTTTTGTAATGGGTGGTACCCCCTGTTTTTCGGTACCTTGTTAATATATACTCTTTACACTTTTTATTTCAAATATATATATATTTCAGAGTGGACTTATTGTTTGTCAAAGACAACAGATGGTCCTTATGCAAATTACTTAATCATAGTCCACGGACATAAAAAGAAATAGACATCATACTAAAAGTTGCAACAAGAATAAGTACTGCAGTGATGTCTGTAAGATCCTGTTTTTAACAACCACCATTTGAGGAAAAAAAAGAAGAGATAAAAATCACCCCAGATACAAACTGAGGATGGATTCAGTTTTCATGCATAGCCTACCATAACCAACTATTCAATAGGCGTGGACACTCACTAAGGAAAGACAGACTTGATTCTTTCAATATCCAACGAGTGCTGGAGAGAATTAGGGACTCCAAGCTTGATGTGCAGTTTCATTTGTTCAAATGTAACGCCAGGTATGGAACCTGCAGAGTTCGATCTTATGATAAGACTGATGAAGCAATTTTCATCACAAGTACATTAAAGGTATCCCCAGATAGCTACCAGCATCCCCCACAAGATAGTTTCAAAACCAATAAAGTCTTTATAATAAGCAAGTTAAAACTGATACCCTAGTTTTAGTATCTTTCAATGAATTATATGGTAGAAGTGAGTATTTTCTTACATTGAAATGCCTTTCAAAGGGAGAGCTTTATTTGTCATTGGTTAGTTTAAATGAGAAGTTTAAGATCGTGTAGCATAGAAAGCATTAACCTCAGGTTTGTTTACACGTAATATTCATAAAAATTGAAGAATACTGAGATTGGATTGGCTCTAGAATACAGAGACCTCCATTAAAAAAAATGATTTTAACATTGAGATGAAAACATTCATTATAATCTCTAATGAACTGTATCACTCTCATTGCCCATGTCGAATCAAAAAAAAAAAAAAAGAAAAGAGAAGCAAAGAGAAATTCAAACCTCTCCTGAATGCAGGAATTGAATTGGACGAGATAGCGTCCCTGCAAGCCCGCATCGCTGCAGCTGTAACATCTTGCCTGTTTTGTAGCTTACACATTTTATATTCGTATCATCACCTCGTAACCAAACAAAGAGAGAGAGGAAATTCCTAACACGAATGAATCAAAAGGCAGAAAGGAAAGACCTAATAGGCAAGGACCAGAATACGCACCCATGTTGATCATAACCAACTCCCATCTCGACGAACAAGAGCTTCATCGTCGAGTTGGGATCCTGACTGGTGGTTATGCTCCCAACCTGGTCGGTTTCCATGGCTTCGGTTGCGGCGCTGATTGGGCGGAGAAAACGAGGGGATTGGAGGATAGGAAATATGTTGCCGGTGAGAGAAACGAGCGGGTGCCGATAGTTCGGATGGTTAGTTTTGAGGGTGCAGTGACAGAGAGAGCGAAAGTCAGTGGAAGATGGAAATGTCGGATTTGGGGCCAAGTAAGCGATCGTATTCATCCTCTTCTTCTGCTCAGTAAGCACTGAATGGAAGATGGATGCCTTTTTTTTTTACCCCCCTTTTTCTCCTGTTTTCTTTATTAATCTTTAATTCGGATATCTATATATATATATACTGTACAAATTATTATCTTGATCCCTAGTGAGCTCTAAAGAGTTATTGAAATGGTATGAAAAAATCCCTAAGAATTTGTATAGTATTCGAGAGAGAGAGTACAAATGAAAGATGAATTTTATATTTTGACAAATAGACTGTCAAGCTTTGATAAACAAATTTGAAGGGAACACGAGTGAGAGGTAAACTTGACGTCTTGATAAAAAATACATGCAGTGCTGGTTGGAAAGAATACGAATGGTTGGTGATTTGAACACTATTTGTTAAAAAAAGATTTGTACTCTCTTTGTTTTTCTTTTTTTACTTTGATTTTGTTGCTCGTCATCACTGGATTAATTGGAACGAGAAACCAATAGCTGACTCTGTGGGTGGTCGGGGTTGATGAAGACAAAGTGGATTTTTATATGGGCTTGGGCTAGTCTGGGTTAAACATTAGATTCAAATGGGTTCAGTTCGGCTTAAACGGATCAGGCCCAAAAAGGGTTGGATTTCAAGTGAACCATAAACATACATGGATCGTTACTCAAGTGTTTGGTGTTTTATAAAAATATTAATTGTTAGTTTCTTTTAATTTAAAAATTATTTTTCTTGTATTATAATTAATATATATTATGTAAACAACTTTTGCGTTTTAACTTTAGTGGTACAAATTTCCAAATGTGTGCCAAAGCTTGCTTATATGGGTTCAATCCCCAATTATGACAGGACAACAGCCCTCAATAAAGACTCTAAGATTTAGTCATGTCATCAAGTATTTGTTCGCTTATATATGTATAGCAAAACATTAGCAATATCTAAGCTTCCCGTGATGCTTGATTTATAAGTCTAAAACTTAGCTTATTTGTGTTTGATGTGATGATGATGATGATTAAATTAATAATTATATCAATAATCATGATGTTTTTTAGTGGAAAAAATATATATATTTTGTGTAGTAGAAATTAAAAAAAAAATAAAAAAAAAAATCTGGACTTTATTTTTTTATTTCTGAAAAAAGTATTCATTATATGTATATATTTTATACGTGTCTCCTGAATAAATATCTCCAATTATAAAATAGTCATCTGAAACAGACAAAAGGTTAAGACCCGGCTGCCTGTTAAAAAGTTACCTAGTGACCGCACTATTTTCGGAGTTCATAGATTTAACCGCAGTAACTTTAATTGGTAAAATTTTTCAAATTTAATATCACGAGTTTATTTATTTATTTTTTGACCGTTCCTCGGTGTCTGTGCCCCACTTTCTTTGTGTCAGAGCTTGCACTCGTTTCCCCCTGCCCTCTCTCAACGGTCTTTCTACTTTTTCTCTCTCAAATTTCTCAAGAAAATTAGAAAGAAAAAAGGAATAAGAAAACTCTTTCTGCAAACCACGCAGACAAGGACTTTGTCGTTTGGTTGTTCAAATCTTTTGGAGATTAAAAACAAGAGGACTGGAGAAAACCCAACTTGATCAATCAGGGAGAAGGAGAGAGATTAAGCTATCTCATCAATGGTAGCTGGCAAGGTAAGACTGGCAATGGGGTTACAGAGATCGCCGGCGAAAAGGAAGCAGGAGACCCCACCTAAGCCGCCGCCATTGCCGTCTCCGGCTAGCTCGACCAAGTCTGGGTCGTCGCAGAAGCCAGTTTTCTCCCGCTCTTTTGGGGTTTACTTCCCACGAGCCTCCGCTCAGGTTCAGCCTCGCCCACCTGATAACGTCGCGGAACTTCTGCGCCTGGTCGAGGAGCTTCGCGAGAGAGAGTCTCGTCTAAAGACCGAGCTTCTTGGGCACAAGCTTTTGAAAGAATCCGTCTCTATTATCCCCTCTCTCGAAGCCGAGATAGCCGTCAAGAACGCAGACCTCAAGCTTTCACTCGACAAGGTTGAGTTCTTGGAAGGTGAGAACGAGAGATTAAGAAGAGAGCTCGATGAGTTTAAGAAAAAGATTGAAGAAGAGAGAGTGGAGAACGAAAAGAAAGTGAAAGATATCGAAACTGAGATCGCCGAGCTTAAGAAAACGACGTCGTCTCGTGGCGGCAGTAGCATTGAGAGCGAGGAATGTAACTTGCTTTCTTCCTCGCAGAGGTTTCAGGGTTTAATGGAGGTAACTGTGAAATCCAATCTGATCAAGAACTTGAAACGAACCGGGTCCTCCAAGTCTGTCGACGCCGGCCCGAATTTTGATAACACGAACAAGAATAATGAAGGCATTATTAATGCTGGTAGTAATGGTAACGATTTCAAGAGAGAGGAAATAGAAAATGAGAAACCCAGGCACTCGAGGAGTAACTCGGAGGAACTCGCTGAGTCGACTCTTTCCAACCTCAGATCTCGTGCACCTCGGGTCCCAAAACCACCTCCCAAACCATCATCATCGGCATTATTATCTTCATCCTCGTCTGCAGGGAGTTCATGTACGTCAAAATCAATCTCATCAACGCCAAATGACGGTTCTTGTGAGTCCACGGAAAAGCCCATTCCGCCGCCTCCTCCACCGCCGAATCCGCCACAGGCAAGAGCCGCTCCGCCACCTCCGCCTCCTCCCCCGAAGGGAACAAGAGCTGCGGGGGCGAAGGTGAGAAGGGTGCCGGAGGTGGTGGAGTTCTACCATTCATTGATGAGGAGGGACTCCCGGAGAGATTCAGGAACGAGCGGGGCGGAGGCTTTACCGGCAACGGCGAACGCCCGTGACATGATCGGGGAAATTGAGAACCGATCGGCTCATTTGCTCGCTGTAAGTAAGGGTTTCCGGTTGGTTATTTTATTTAATTAGGGAATTGGCACCAGTGGCTTTTTGTGTCAGTGACAAGTGACTGGTCCTACTGTGTCTTTATTGTTTTTCTTTGGATTTTATCTGCATCTGGCAAGATGAGACACTGTCTGGATTCGATTTTTTTCAAAAGTTTTTTTTTTCCTTTAAAAAAAAGAAAATAAAAGTGTAATTTAGTTGAATGTTAGTGGCAATTTGGAAAGATTCAAGATCAAGTTTAGAAGTCAACTTCATTGAATTTAAATCAAAAGGATACATGTATATATGATTGATGAGAAGTCAAGTATAGTAAAGTCTGGTAATTTATGGTGAATTATGATTCAAAATGTTCATTTTTTTCTTTTTTGTTCTCTCTGGTTTGACAGATAAAAACAGATGTGGAAACACAAGGGGATTTTATAAAATTCTTGATCAATGAAGTGGAGAATGCTGCTTTTACAGCTATTGAAGATGTAGTGCCTTTTGTAAAATGGCTGGATGATGAACTCTCCTATCTGGTATCTGATCCATTTTTTTCGTTTCTAATAGAAATCAATCTCCTAAAATATTATGTTCAATCTAATTACGATCAATACCTCATTATTTGTTGTTTTAGGTGGATGAAAGGGCAGTGCTTAAGCACTTTGAATGGCCGGAACAGAAGGCCGATGCACTGCGTGAAGCTGCTTTCAGCTATTGTGACCTCAAGAAGCTTGAATCAGAGGCCTCTTCCTTCCGTGATGACACTCGCCAGCCTTGTGCTCCAGCTCTTAAGAAGATGCAAGCTCTGCTTGAAAAGTATATACATTTGTTCTCTTCACTGAGAATTTTGGACGGGGACTGTTTCAAACTCTAATTTTCGTGTCTTGATGAATAACAGGTTAGAGCATGGTGTTTATAACCTGTCAAGAATGAGAGAATCAGCAGCTAAGAGATACAAAGGTTTCCAAATTCCTATGGATTGGATGCTGGAAACTGGAATTGTAAGCCAGGTAAATCAACATGATTGATAAGAGATTGTAGATTTGAGTGAGGATGTGGTCTCGAGTAAGTCGCTAAGTTGATTGTGTTATTATCTTCATGAAAATGGTATAAAATTATTGAAATTTACGAACATTCGTGCAAAAAATTACAATTATATTAAAACCCAGTTTTAAGCATGCATGATTTGTTTAATTGGTTATAGAATTTAGGTGGTCCTCCCTTATATTTAGCTTTTGGCACTGTCTGCTACTCATTATTATAATGTGTAGGAGTAGAAAGTATAAGATGACAAAAGAGAACGGTTAATTTCTTAGGTGTAGCGCTTTAAGTGCACATGTGAACTTCCAGATCTATCAATATTGCATTTGCTTGTCTTCTTCCTTTTTAACTTTGGGATTCATGAGAATCTGATTCTCTGAGTTGACTATCATTTCTACATGCTCACACTGTTACACCCTTTTTTATTGATCCTCCATTATTTAATTGTATATCATCACCAGAAATATGCTAATATGTAGTATACTTTAAGGTTCTTGCTTGAGGGGACACGATTAGATCATAGATTTTCATTACGAAACAAATTTGATTGATATATGTTGCCAGAACTACTAATGTTGCTCCTAATTTTGTTGAGTCATAAAATATATAGCGTTGCTCATGACAAGTCACTAAATTCGTGATTTTTGCTCGGGTCGTGTTTTGTTATCACAATAATTCTTCTGTCAGGCTAATCATACTCTTGGCTCATATTTTTTTTGACTTGTTCTGATAAGTATGCGTGGAATTATAGATCAAACTAGCATCTGTCAAGTTGGCAATGAAGTACATGAAGAGAGTATCCGCAGAGCTTGAAACAGTAGGGGGTAGTGGTCCCGAAGAAGAAGAGTTAATAGTACAAGGCGTTAGATTTGCTTTCCGCGTCCATCAGGTAATAATCGCCGATTAACTTTCTTTAAAAGTGAAATTAAATTTGATTCCAACATGTTGATAGAAATTTAACTTCTTAGAGAGGGCTCTCGAAACTGATAGTAGAATTGAATTTGATTCAAACGTGTTGTCAGTTTGCGGGAGGATTCGACATAGAAACAATGAGGGCATTTCAGGAGCTTAGAGATAAGGCGAGATCATGCCATGTACAATGCCAAAATCAGAATTCACAGAAATTTTTATGCAGGTCTGCAAGTAGTTGCTAAGGATCTGTAGCAATCTCAGCTTCAGAATTGTTATTATCCTCCCAGCTTTTTGTTGTAAAGATTAGGGAGAAATTGAATGATATGTGTTTGTGAATATCTGTTTAGCATTTCCTCCCCCTTGATGGCTCGTGCATTTTTGCCTATTTTTAAAGTAATATATATTCTTGTTATTAGGAAAAAATATTGGTAAAAGCAAAAATATAATAAATAAAATATAAAATATATTAATTTTAACTTGCTATATTTAATTTGAAAACAAATATTATTTAATAAAAATACAATTATTAATTAATAAAATGTAAAATTAATAAATATATTCATTAAAAAATATTATTTACTTTTTATAGCACAAATTATTTTTCAAAAGTATATATTTTTTCCCTTTTGATTTCATCTTTTTTACTTTTTGGCAGTAAATAATAAAACATATACTACGCTAAACAAATACTTATAATGCCGAGTATGCACATACATACACACAATTTACTTTTTATATTATCAAAATATTATATATTATTCAGATAGATACCCATATTTCTCAAAATGCTCAAAAGTATTACAATTAATATATATATATATTTTTATTTTCACATCTTCCAACGACAATACTATAAACTAGTAGAAGATACAATAGTATGTATCTCTATAATAATAATAATAATAATATAATATAGTTTAAATTTTATACTAAAGTAGAATATTAGGTATAATCAGCTGAAGCTGGTTAAATTGATAGAAGAAAAAAAAATGTTACATTACCCATATAAGTAGTTCAATAGATCACACCAATATAAAATTAATAAATAGTTGTTATAGTATTATAATTTTCAAAATAAATCATATTTGATAAGTTTTTTTTATTTTAAATATTTTACATAAAAAATACTTCATTATGGTTATATTTTTAATCATCTCTATATGTGTCATTATAAGATAAATATGTAACTTTACAGTAAATGATTTATTTTAAACATAGAATACCAAATTATAATTATTATTCTTATTTTATTGACTAATTAATTTTAGGAATTTTCTGAATTATCCCCTGTTTAAAGTAATTAATTTTTTGTGCAAAAGACTATTATTCTAATAGGATATACCCACCAATCTACTTTAGATATACAGTATTTGTTAAGAATAAAAAATTCTTTTGCAACCAATATTTTATTATTATAATGTTTAGAACTACCATTTATTTAATTAATTTATTAAAATAAATAATATTTTTTTTTTATAAAAAAAAATAGACAAAAACATAATTTTTTTTTAAAAAAAAATTAACCATGTAAGTTAAACCAATAAAGAGTATATATTAAAATTTAATAAAAATAAGATACCAATTAATGTAACACCATTATATAATATTTGATGTGTGTATATATTAATAACTAAAAAGGATGAAATAATTTCTTTTGATTTATTATTATTATTATTATTACTTTTTTTGGTGTGAAATAAGAGGAATTATTGAGGGGGAGTGGAGTTGGAAAAAGAGAATGTGGGAATGAGAAGTGGTCCTCCTAAATCCCTATCCACTTCTTCTTATGAACCATACTCATCAATAAATTTGGTTTGGTTGGTGAGCCAACCAAAAAGGGTGTTAATATTGTATGCTACTACCCCTCAAATTCTTGGTTATTTTATACTTTTAATTTCATATTAAATTGATGTTAATCTTTAGTGTAGTGGTACGAGTCTCTTTCTGTAAGGTCAAAGTTTCGAATTTGTTACCAATTTATTAGCTTTTGATTACATTTATGGTATCAACCGTTTTTTTTTTCTTTTATCATCTTGGATTCACAAATTTGCAAAAAAAAAAAAATTACTTTCATGAAAAGAAATACTGTTGAATACATGTTTTTTTAATCTGGTTAAGTTATATAGAGATACTCAGTCTCATGATTACATAAATTTGAGTTATACTCAATAACTAATATGATCAAAATATATAGATATGATAATAATCTTTTAGCAGTGAAGTAATAAAAAAATACAATTCACTATAGATTATTGTAAACGTATATCAAAAGAATTAACTTTTACACAATTATACTCTTACTTAGTTAGTAATATAATAATATATAAAAATTTACTTGTTCAAGTTAATCCAATAGACCAATTCTTATAATAAACACGGACGTAGTAAAATATTATATGCGATAGTAATATTGAACCAAATTTAATATTTCCTTGTAAATGACATATTGTGTACTATTCTATTTGGATTAATGGTATCTAAGTTACATTAATCATTTGACTAAAAAAATTTGTAAATTATACTTCAATTTTATTTGTTTGTGTTTAACAAATATTCATAATTGAATGTTTATAATAATATAATAAAACTCAACAACTTACTTTTTATTGATGTATTAAATAATTAATATGTAAAAGTCCAGAACTTAAATAAAAATAAATTTATAAATTAAATGCGAAAACGATTAATAGAGTCAGAGTTTACATTCCTTAAACAATAATTTAGAATGCTCAATAGGGTTATGGAAATATCCATTCTAAAAGACAAACGGTAATTAAAGAAAAACGAATAAATAAATATCATATGACGATCTTCACTAGCACTTGAAGGGAGTTCGGGTAGTGAACTACTCACAACCTTCTTATTGATCGAGATCTGGATCTTGGTCATCTTAATATGAAATAGTTAATGAAAAGTGAACTACATTAGCCTAGTAAAAATATCACATTAATTACAGATATAGAAAACTAAAATTTAGTAAAAATCAGAAAAATAACTAATAGAATTCTTAATTTAATATAAATTCATTTGATATAAAGAAAGTCATTTATTCCGTATTTACGTAACGAGTTTTTTTTTTTTTTTTCCAAAAATAACCTATAAAGACTCATATTCATGCACTTTTTATTTTCACATATAAGATAACAAGAAACGATCACTTTCTATTTTTACCCGCTTATCGGTATCTTTGGAGTCCATAGAGATGTTTCCCTACTTGTGAACCCAATAGCCAATTAAACAATTAACCGACCGTTCCCGTACTCGTCCGGTAATGGGCCCCAAATATTCCATCACCTCAATATCTCGTATGGTATGAGAGTGAATCATATTTTTCAAACCTTATTGGTAAGGGACTTCCTAGTCCCGTCCGACTGAGATAATGTTCACGGTAGGGTTCTCTATGTACCGGACCCGTCCGCCCTTTTCCGGGTGCCTAATAAGTCCTTCACATACAGATTTTCATCAACATAACAATTAACCATGCAATACTAATATCTCATTTTATATTTACAAATCAATAGAACGACATTTAAGCAAACGATTAAACTTATCATAACCAATAATCTAGTAATCGGATAACCAGATAAATCATGCAGGAAGGAACCAATTAACCCAGATAATCGAAAAGACTATAAAGACTATCAATATAAGCATACACAATGTAATGGTAAGTAATTTAGACAGTACATGAAAATAAACTGAGAATTAGGATAAATGTGCATTAACCAGTTTCGACTCCACTAGTAACCTTTAATTATTTTTAAGATTTTTTAATTTTTCATGAAAATACGAGATTATTTAACGTTAAACCTCAATTTACCGTAACAAAAAATAGAGTGAGAGATCCTTACCCGAATCGGTGTTTCGAGACATCACGATGCCTACTACGCTTCCTAATGGGTACCGAATTTTCTGAATTTTTTCTGCAAAATCCAAAACACTCATCGCGTACCTAAAAATACCATAAAAATTCAAAATCGGTATCTAAAACTCATTATAGCCAATTTTGAGGGTCCAGCACGGCAGCACCATCGTTCTCCAACACCGGCTCCACCTCCCACAGTGGCGGTTCGCTTTGGCCTAACTAGTTTTGGCCGGTTTTGGTCGTATCCATGTAGAAAAACACGTTAAGGGTCTCGGTTGGCCGAAAAATTACAAAAAATCGAACCTACCAGCGGGGAGGGTGGGGGGACCTCCGGGTATGGTGGTTTTGCAAGTCCTCCTTTGCGGCTGAGGTTCTTTCTTCGGCTAATCTGCACAGAAAAATACGATGAACACAATAATAAAAAAAACGTGAAATGGGAATCAAGAAGGAGCTCATCGAAAGAGTTTTGGAGTTTTGGCTGCGGTGAGTCCGCCGGACTTTACCCGCGATTTTCGACCCATTCGCCTTCCCTTTTGCTCAGATTTGGCACAAGAGTAATCAGAATCGGATTCCAAGCAGGTAGGAAAAATTTTTACTTTTTTGGCCATCAGCGGTGACTCCAGTGCGACGGCGGTCGACGGTCGGCCTCCTTCTCTAGCGAGGGGTTGGCGGCCAAGGTTTGGGTTCCCGTTCGATCGCACCTAAGGAGAAAATGAATTTGCGTCGTCCATCGCGATTTGATCTCGGTCGTCCGATCGCGCTTAAGGAAAAAATAAATTTGGGTCGTTCATGCGCGTGAGATCGATCATCGGCCATCCAATCGCGAGGCACGTAGATCGCCCGTGTGGCATCGATATTAGCGTGTCTTACCACGCGGCGTGCCCCGGTTCGTCGAGATTGCTGACCGGGCAGTTTTATATAGTATACTTTTTTCTATTTGCACTTTCACCCCCTATTTCTAATTTTTATTTCAAAAATATCTTCTGAACTCAAATTTTTACTTATTTTTCTAAAATTATTTTCGATTACATCCCTAACCTATTTTTTTCAATAAATTTAATAAAAATTAAATTAAATTAAATTATAAATAATTTTTTATTTATTTTTAAATACTAAAATTAATTCCGAATAAAATTTCGAGTTCGAATATTATATAATAATATTACGTCCAAATTGTGAGAATATATTGTATTGCTAATAGATTGTGGAATGAAAGTTTACAAGTTAGAAGAATCTGTCATTATGAAGAACAAGACAAGAAAGCATTACGGATTTCGTTGAAATTAACGTGCTGAGAACTTTAATATCATATAAGAAATTTTAAAATAAGATATTTTTTTCTCATTCATTTCATTCAATAAGAAAGGTATATATAGACAAGTTTACATATATAGTCATCTTTTCTCGATAGCTATTATCAAATATATAAATATAAAACAGGTAACGTTATATAACATATGCAACCAGATAATATATACAAAGCATTGACTATACATAGTCACATCTTCTAAGATACAAGCAATTCTAAATAAACAGAGATATCCAAAGTTTATCCCTCTCGTATACTTAATTTTAAAAGGAGTTTCTTATGCTCAAGATCCCTAATCATTTGTTATACTGCACCACTGAACTTTCTGTAACTTGCAAGATCTTCTCACCAAATCAAAGACTATACATATGTATATATATAATATATTATATTCTTTTTGAGAAGCTTGTTGGTACAGGTGGTGACTCACATAAAAGATTGAGTGAAAGCAAAGAGAAAAAAAGAAAAAAGTTTGAAAAAAACTGGTTTTGCTTCCTTTGAACAAATTAAAAAAACAAAAAAACAAAAGAAGACTGATGATATTTTGAGGTGGCAAGAAATTGTTTGCTTGAGAAAGAAGTGATGAGCCCTTGAAAGCAAAGAATTGGCATAAAAATGGAGGAGCTTATTTCTAAGCATTCTGCTTTACACGTCCAATCACAAGAAACCATATTAATCATACATATATATATATATATATATACACACACATATATTCATATATATATATATATATGAGAATTCAGCCGGCCGGTTGCTTTAGCCTTTGGTTGAAACATACCCCACAAGAAGTTGACGATAGTTGGATAAAACATATATATATATACACACACGCACATATTTGTAAGTGTATTTATTATTTTTATAAATTAAAATATTTTTCATTTACACAATACATTTAGTTTTTAATGATGTTACACTAATATTGTAATTTGAAAATATAAATGTAAATTAAATATACTTGAATTGATGCTATCTTTTAAAAAATAAAAATTATAAACTAGGATTTGAACAAAATTTACAACTTTTCTTTCTCTGAAAGTAAAAATAGTTAGGTTGAGCAAGTGAACTTATAGTAATGATCGGATTTCAACTTTACCATAAATCCAGTTGAATTGAAATAACTCCATCTTCTCTGTATCATCTTCAATTATTTTCTTTCTAAAATGGATAAGATTATATGCTTGATTTAGAAATATGATTGTGACCAGTTAAACAAGTCGTATAAGCATTACCCAAGAACAATAATTTTTTCTACAAAATATTTTAACTGTAATGTAATATATTACCTAATAATTGTAATTACTAATATTTATTTGATTTCAAGATTAGAAATTGTCTGCTTGATGAAGTCGAAGGTTTACACAAGTGTGAGTTATTTTCATTCATTACTCAGAAAATTAATAACCCAAAAACCCAAGAGGTGAAACCAACAAGAGTGAAATTGATTTTCTTTTAATAAAATACATGTATATTTAATTAAATGATTGATACAGACTTTTATTTTATAAAAAATTATAAATTTGAATAAGAATATATTAAAAAAAAAAGAAAAAAAGAAATATATATACGACATGAATACTAAAAAAAAACAAAAAGTGTACATACAATATGTATGTAAACTAAAAAAAAATAATATATATATATATACACACACACAACATTTATACACTTAATACAAAATATTTTGTAATTATGATATGAACCAAAAAAGTCTACTTTTGTCTCTAAAAATACATAAATAGGTATATTGGAATTTAAATATGATGTATGGATTCGTATGTATTTTTAAAATGGAAGAACATTAATGGAGGAGAAGTACTTTTTATGTTTGATATACTTCAGACAACGTGGCGACGTGAAAACATTTGCCTTGTCAAACTCGTATATGCATATTACAATAATAATTAATCACATTTATTGAAGCAACAAGAAAGAAAAAACTATATATATATATGTATACACACACAAAATCCTATATAAATAACACTGACTACAACATACGTCGATGGAGAAACTCATGAGAAAGTTTTTTGGGCGCAAGAGGAAAGTTACAATGGTGAATAACAATAATAACAATAGCATGGGAAAAAGATGGAGATACTTGAGCGGCCACAAGAACAACTGGAATGGCCTTTTGGATCCACTCGACACTGATCTCCGTCAATATATTATTCAATATGGAGAAATGGCTCAAGCTGCATACGACACCTTCAACTCAGAAAAAGTTTCAAAATTTGCAGGAAGCAGTCATTTTTCCAAGAAAGATTTCTTCTCCAAAGTGGGTCTTGAACATAATCCAATTTCTTCCAACTATTGTGTTACAAAATTCTTGTACGCGACGTCGCAGATCTGGGTGCCAGAAGCGTTCATGGTTGTGCCACTGTCGAGAGAAGCATGGAGCAAAGAGTCGAATTGGATTGGGTATGTGGCAGTGGCCACTGATCAAGGCAAGATGGTTCTTGGGAGAAGAGATATTGTGATTGTTTGGAGAGGAACTGTGCAGACTCTTGAATGGGTTGATGACTTTGAATTCAATTTAGTTTCTTGTCAGAAGATCTTTGGAGATGATCATAATGATGCTCAAGTTAGGGTTCATCAAGGTTGGTACTCTATTTACACTTCTGATGATCCACGTTCGCCTTATAACAAAACCAGTGTCCGAGACCAGGCAAGTCAGTAACTTTACTAACCTAGATTTATATATGTTGTGTGTGTATATATATGCATTCACGTATAAAGTGGCATGCTGCAAAATGAAAAGGGAAAGAAAAAATGAAATATCACATTTTCTGGGTATACATAACAGTTTGCTTTCTTCACTATCATATTAACTTCTTGTGAAATTAGTCACAATGGATTATATCAATTTTTATCGGTTCCTTTTCTTTTACTTTTAAGTATTTATAAAAATTAATAAAAAAATTTTAAAATTAAATTTGATTATAAATAAATATTAGTTTATAATTTAAATTAATAGTCTAATTTATTCGAGATAAAAACTGTCAGAATTTTTTTTAAAAAACCCTTTATTCTTGATATTAATTATTTTTCTTTAACTTAATTCATGCAAAATTTAATCTTGGTATACGAAAGTTTAATCGAAATACTCTAATTATTAACAATGAAATATGATATATGTTATTTGATTAGGTACTTGATGAGGTAAAGAGACTAGTGGAGCAATTCCATGACGAGGAAATTAGCATAACTACTACAGGCCACAGCTTAGGTGCCGCGATTGCAACATTGAATGCCATTGACATAGTTGCCAATGGAGTCAACCAATCCAGGAAACATCTAAAGAAGAGTTGTCCCGTAACAGCTATTGTCTTCGCCAGTCCTCGTGTGGGTGATTCAAGCTTCGAAAAGGCATTCTTAGGATGTCAAGATCTTCGAGCCTTGCGTGTCCGTAATGCTATGGATGTCGTCCCGAACTATCCATTGATAGGTTATTTGGATGTTGGGGAGGAATTGGTAGTCGATACACGAAAATCAAAGTACCTTAAAAGCCCTCAAGGTATATCAACTTGGCATAACTTGGAGGTGTATTTGCATGGCGTAGCAGGAACACAAGGGAGTAAAGGAGGATTTGAATTGGAGGTTAAACGTGATATTTCACTCGTTAACAAATCTCTAGATTGTTTGAAGGATGAATATCTTGTGCCAGTTTCATGGAGGATTCTACAGAATAAAGGTATGGTTCAACAGATGGATGGATCTTGGAAGCTGATGGATCATGAAGAAGAAGATGATGAATCATCATTATAGTTTACTGTTGCCTTTTAATTTTAATTTTCTTCTTCTTTTTTTGATATTGTTTTAGGTGTTTGATCATTAATTTAATATGTTCCCAACAAAATAAGCAAGAAGAAAAAGGTTATTGCAAGAACATTACTTCCCTTACCAGTTACCCGTGAAAATAAGTTTGCTTTTAGTGTAAACATTTCTCCAACCAAAATTGATTCTTCTATTCTATTTAAAGTTATTATTGTGACTATAACCTTTCAACTACGTAATTAATTATAGTATATTATATTATAAAATTAATTAAATTTTATTACATTACATATTATCACATTAAACTACACATGTTATGGTTAATTACACAATATTACATTGCAAGATTATTAAATCCCATTGTTAACATAATAGATGATCCAGATTCATAGTTCAAACCAACGTTCTGCACTAATCAAGATTTCAAGCCTCTGGGTCCGATGATGAGGCTAAAAATATCTTTGATTGATCCCATTTTGATGTTCAGGTGGGAAGTGAAGAAAAGAACCTCTGTTTTGAAGACAGCTTCTCGGAATCTCAGTGTAATCTACTCACAATCTACTTTGAAGCAATTGCAATTTAAGAGTTGAAGGAAAAATGATGCTCGGTTGAACAGATGTTGCAGGAAAATCAATGCTGCATGGAAGTTCTTCCACACCATGAATTTGTTTTCGCCATCAATGAACCAAAAGAAAACCTCATCTTCCACCTCCTAACCTGATTTCATTTCGCCATTTAACACAAAATCAAAATAGTTCTTGATCTTCATATCAGGATATACCAATACATTCAGCTACAGATTAAATCTCAATACAGTTCCCTTCTAGCAACAAATATTTTTTCTTCAAAAAAAAATTGCAGTTCTAAATGATCACAAATAAATAATAGAGAAAATATAAACATCTACAAGCCTGGTTCTCTTCTCAGCAGGCTTGCACCAGAAAAATTTTCAACAGTCGTGTACAATTTGAAACCATAACCATGGTTCTTGGCCTTCAAGAGAACTGATGTATGGCAAGTAACTAGTGAACATCCCTGAGAACCAGTGCTGCAACTCTCTGCAATGATTCACATGCCTTGACCAGATCCGCTTCTGAATGTCCAGCAGAAACAAACAATCTGATGCCTACTGGCAGCCGGCATTTATCAAGTGTTGACCGTTTTGACGTCACTACAAATACACAGTCTTCTCTCAAAGCCTGCAAATGTGTAATGATCAGAGTCATTTAAATAGTTTCCAAGAAAAAAGATAATTGATACCGAGTGAAAGCCTTTCAAAAATAATTCTATGCAAAAAGAACCATGTACTTACATGATCAGCTATATCGTCAAGGAGACGGAAGTCTTCTTTTACTGAGCCAGTTGACTTCTCCAGTTTTAGGAAGACAATTGGTGACTCCGGATTACTTGCTACAGACAGCCCTTTGATATCTGACAATCCTGCAGTTCGCATAACATTTTTAGAACAAAAATCCAAATTGGATTAACCTGAAAACTGGCACTGATATTGGATGATAGTCTTATTTTGTACATCGGGTATATGGTAATGTTATATCTTTTTCACTACTGGTGGTATACCCTTAATTTCATTAGTTCAGGTTTTTTTTTTTCTCCACTGACAGATATGCGGATGCCAAGGTCATGTATCCTCGTTTCACAAAATGATTGAACATTCCACTTGGATAGCTGAAGAAAACAAATAAATAACCAACTTTCATTGTTTATTTGGACATTTAACGTAAGTATGGTAAGTGGTAATGTGAATCTGCTTCTACTGCTTCAGATAAACACTTCTTATAACTAGAAGATTTGAATTTTTAAAGGCTAAACTCCTTGAGACTGAAGACTAGAAAAATCGATCTGAATTGTTACAGCAAGTGCATTTCGACCAAATTTGATTATCTTTAACCCGAAATTTACCCTGCAAAACATGAAATTTGATTTGGGGTGCATCAATGGGTCAAGAGGGATTGGCATAATTTCACATTGGAGAGACAAACACATACGAGTCAAATATAGAGATTACACAACCACAAGTACAACAAATTAGATGAAAATGTTCACTTACTGATAATTCCAGGAATTTTACTTCTTTCAAATTTACAATTTGTTGTAATAATAAAGGTAATATTAGAATTTAGCAGCATTAGATTGGGATTTTAAGTCATAAGTAGAATAGGACTAAACTAGAGCCTCTACTTTCTAAGTTATTTCACATGAAGAGAACTATGTTCACCAAATATTTTCGTTTGAAAACTTGTTTTATGATTTGGTGATTAAATCTACCACCTCAAATATTAAGCTTAAGGGTGGCCACAATACAGAGCACTGCTCTCTAGCAGCCCTGTTTGTTACGAGAACAATCTGGATCCTGAGATTGAAGATCCAGATATAACTGCAAATTTTACTGAAAAATCAAAGCAAATTCTCATTATGTTACTTGCGTATTGAAGAAGATTCTATCCTGTTGTTATGGTCTCTTTAGTTCTCAGAATAAAAGGTGAATAAAGTAGGAATGTAATAGATAGACACATACAAAACTAATACATTGTTTGGTTGGCCATTAAACATTATTCAAGGGAATGACTATTCCCTAAATAAGGATAGTTATTCACTGAGAAAGGACATGAATTGGAATTCAAAGTTACGAATAGTACCATACAGCTTGCCCTCATCAATAAAATTATAGCTCAAGTTATCCTTGCATCAAAAGAAGAGAAATTGAACTAAACAGCAGTTTTGCCTGATTGACATCAAACAACTCACTGCATTTTTGGTGTCTCAATGAGATTTTCGGCCAGTAAATCATAATTTACAGCCGCTTCTTGTGAGAAAAATTAAATATGGCTTTTTCTCTCCTGTTTGTGGTTCTCAAATAGACTCTAAATGTTGGTTGAATTTCTTTCAGAAAAGAAAGTTGAGACAATAAATAAGATTAATTAGATTCGTTGATAGTGATTTTTTTAGGAAAGAAGAATGAGGATTGAGTAGCATAAGGAAAAACACTCACGAGTTTACTTTTGAACTTTTTTTCCTTACAAAACTTATTTAAATGAGAGCAAATAATCAATTTAATCCCTGAACCTCGGTCCACGTTGCAATTTAGTTCTAAAAGTTCTGTGGGATTCAGCACTCCCATCTGTGTCTTGCTAAGATCATTGTTGCCTATTCGTGACATGGGAATGGTGAATGAAACAAGGATTTTTTTATTAAAAAAAAAAGAGATTGAATTATGTGAAGGAGATTTGTGGCGAATTTTGCAGATATGATCTTATGGTTTTTCTTTTCTCCCAATTTATCTTCTGGGTCTTTTTCAACTTCTTTGTTTCTTTTGTCTACTGGAAAATATTTTGCTGAGTTAGAGAGAGAAAAAAAAGAAAAAGAAACATAAAGAGAGAGAAATGGGTTTTTTGAAAATATCCAAACAGGTTTCCGATTTTGGTCTTAGTTAAGCTTTTCCCATCGAAAACGAGTTGCACAATGATTTACAGAGAAGGAAAATTAAAGAGGTGATTCTGAGGGCTAATCCTGACGTTGTATCTTCCTATAAACAAAACGAGAAAGTGGGGTAGACCAATCATTAAGACTCTTTGGGATTTTAGGTTCAGGAATTTGGGTTACGAGCCCCTTGTATGGGGCTCCAGGTGACATGCTGATGACATGCAATAATATAGTGGCTTCTCTCATTGATACTGTTGAACTTTTTCCGTCGCTATGTTGTTGAACAACAACAGGAAAGAGAATTGATGGTTCACCTGTGTTATATACCCACTAGACCTATGCACTCTTCTCTTTTAATAGATACATTTTTTTGTTTCTGACTTATAGGATCTTTTCTGGAGTGTTGGGGTGGTGATTTTAATGCTTGTATGTTTCCTTGGAAAAATTGGATGTAGTAGATTGGATACTACAATGCGGGGTTTCAATAGCATTATTCAGAACTATCAGCATAGAGATCTCTTGTTGTCTAGTGCTCACTTTACTTTGTTAGTGAATAGGGTTTGTCTCTCTCCTCCCACTTAGATTGGTCTTTAGTGAGAAACTGGGTGGGAAGATAGTTTACCTAACCTTCTGCAAGATCTTCTGTGATAATCTTAGTGGACAGTGCCTAAAACTACTCATTAAAGATTTTAACTCCTCAATATATGGAATGGTAAGATGAAGAATATTACCCATCCCTTGTGCTACAAACATAATATGAATTGTAGCCAATAGAAGCATGTTTTCCTGGTGTTTAGAGAGAAAATCTTATATCATGTAAAGTGTTTTCTCAGTTTTAAGAGGACTAGAGGACTTGAGAAAATTAAACCATCATGCCACGAAATCAGTAGCAAGTCCAAAACCAACCTTTCCATAATATGGAAATGTTCCTCTTCAGCTTTGTTAACAGCTCAGGGTTTTCTTCCAGAACATCAATAGCAGTAATTGCAGCACTTGCAAGATATGGAGGCAACGAAGCAGAGAAGACATACCCAGAACTGCTCAACCTCTGCCACAGATAAGCAGAGACATCAGCTTTTGTAAAGAAACACGACATACATAATAAATCTTAATATACTAGTGATAGAACATGATAAACAAGTAGGACTTCCATGTTGTGTATCTGTTCCTTAATATGTTATATAATACAGTTCCATACTTGGTGATCAACTACTCTAGTACTCCCAGTGCAGAATCCTCCTTCCGTTGCTAATGCATGCCCCATAGCAGCAGTTATAATATCTATCTTTTCAATCTGCAAGGCAATCAATATAAATCACTACCGAACCAGCTACAAGTGATAATAAAAGCATATAGGTTTTGATAGCATACGGGAACCCCATAGTATTCAGCAAGACCTCTTCCAGATCGGCCAAGTACGCCAAACGAGTTACTCTCATCCAATAAAACACGGAACAGGTATTTCTCTTTCAATTTAACAATTTCATCAAGAGGAGCTATTTGGCCAGAATTCTACAAATTAAAGACATTTCAGAAGCTTTCAGCCAAGCAGGTTAAGATTCATATACCAGAAAGTAAATGTAGTGGCATAGTGGAACGCGAAACAATATGAGAAAACTAATGCCAACTCTATGGTGTACTTGTAAACAGCTCAGAACATTTCAGATATAAATATTCATATCTGCATTTCAGGATGCATATTTATGGGCAAAACTTCAAGTAAACCAAAAAAACATATATCAAAATTTTACACAAAAACCTTAACATACCTGGTACACAGCTTCAACCACAATGTAGCGCCGCAATTTCTTAGCCCGCTTGTTTTCTGCAGTAATTTTCTCAAGAGTATTGTGTAAGGATTCCATATCATTATGTTTGAAATATACAATTGTGCTTCTGGAAAGGTAAAGGCCATTTTGTATTCCCCAGTGAACTCCCTCATCCCTGGAAGAGGAAAATAAAAAATTGAAAAAAAGGACCTTTTTACATCTCAAAAAAGTAAAGCTTTGGCCAAAAATATGCAACTAGGATTCATAAGCCATAAAGGATAAAGAGAGGCCAACTCAAACAGTACCAAACATGTCAAACATAAAAAATCATAGAGGGCCATCAACATAAACTAGAATCTATTAATCTCATGGATCCAAATGATACGCAAGAGGAAAAAGAAAACTCCTTGATCCCTTGAAAAATTTTACACTGATACTATTCCTAGTTCCTCCCATCAAACTTGGTGATATAGGATAAAAAGAGCTTATTCACAAAACTTAAGAAAAATTAAGAAGGAAACAAAACTAGAGACCTCAGATCTCAATAATCAAATCAATATCACAAGAAAGTTGAATAATAACCTAAAAAGTCTGCATCTCCACTAAGCTAGATAATTTATATATAGGCACAATACACAGCCAAAATAAGAAAACTTAAGTCTACCTAAGAACTCTATTAAATAGAAAAGTAACTAATTAACTGAAGAACCTACAAGAGAACATAACTAACTAGGATCCCATCTAAATAAGAAATTAGATTTTAGATTAAAAAGCTGATAAGGATACCAAGAAGGACTTCAATATTAAACCAATCAGACTTTTATTGCCTCAAAAAAATAAATTAGTATCTCCATAAGTTTGTTTTCGCATCAGAACATACTAATTAATAAGGATACACTTTCCAGCCTCAATATAAAAATATTAGTATAATAGGTCACAAACAATTCAAATCAGGAAACTTAAAACATAAGAATAATAGACAACATAAATCAATATCATTCTTAAATGATATCACTATAAGTAATTCTGCTTTTTTTTTAATTAAAAAACTTAGTAATTCTGCTTCTGATTTTGGGAAGAATTATGAAGAGGCCTACTCCAGACAACTAATTAGATATGAATGAAACAGGAAATGAAGTTTGCAAATTTTAAATGAAAAACTAAGGGTACTCTGAAATGTAAAATTAGGTTTCGCCTAAGTAAAAGTCCAGACTACCCCATGGTCGAGAAGTGGAAATAAGCTACTAAAGCATAAATGCTTAAAGAAGTACCACCACTACTGTCCCTCAAAATTGAGAAAACCACAAGAAACAAAATTACATGCTCTAGCCCATTATTCTTTTTTATCAGACAGGTTTGATTTACTATTTTTAGACAAATTATAAGCACTTAAATATGATACATGCAAACAAAGAAAAGTGTCATGTTGCACTGCACAGTCACACTCAACAACAACCTAGTATCAACTAGGATCAAAAGGTTAGTAAAGCTGCTAACAATAAGATTACAAAATCCTAATAAACACTTCATCTTTAATCAAAGACCAATATCATTAGAAACCACCTTCTTAAATAATACATAATAAGGTAAAACTGTAACATGGCTCTCAAGAAAAATGTTCATACCATGGTAGAACAAACGGAATAAGATTATCCATCCTGATTATACTTACACGACAATGATGTCACCTTTTTTACAAAAACATGGTATTGTGCTGAACATGGTAGAAAGTCCATAAGAATAGAGGATTGAATCAGAAGTTCCCAAAAACTTTGCTATCCTCGCCTCACAATCAAGGTGAACATCTAGACAAAAGGATCTAGTTAGAATGTTGTTCCCTTGAAACTTTATCAGCAAAAGAAGCCTACTTCTCTCAAATCAGTTTGAAACTTCAGTCTTACCAATTGTTCCATAAAACCCACGAGGACCACAAGAACCAACGCCATATTTTTCAAGTGCAGAAGTACATGAGTCCTATAAATGCATTTTAAAGAAGATTTATTCAAGTTAGTACATTATTGCAAAGGAAAATAAAATAATGAAAGGATGAATTTTCCTTACCAGCAACTTCTGGTGTCCGATAAATCCAAGATAATTTGCTGATGCAAAATTCACAACATCTTTTCCATTGATTACTGTATGGGGCCCAGCAGCGCTACAAAATGATCCATAAATTATTAAGAATCCTAATGTGTTACCTGCTGAAATAATCAAATCAATAACCATGAAATAGATCAACTAAGAACAAAGACCTTATCCAGAAGCCCCAAATTTACCATAGATCTTTTTGCAAAGGAAAACAAGTATTACCCTTTCTTTTCATTTTCTTTGGCCCAAATGTTTGTCTTAACAAAAATACATTTATTTATTTTTTACCAGGATGTAGCTTCCAATGTAATAAGATAAAGGGTAAGAAAAAAATGTAAACATGATGAGGCTAACATGATGAGAAGGAATACAGGGAGCATTAGGAGAACAAATTCATGATGAGAAGGAAGAGAGAAATGGAGAGATGAAGATAACGTGAAATAATGATTGGAAGAATTTTCTTTTGGTTGTAGAAAGTGCAAGAATAAAGAACGGGAGAAAATAAACAGATAAAAAAAAAAGGAAAACACGAGTAAGCAGAATCACAAAATTTCAAGAATCAAATATAACTCACTACACAGAAATAACTTGCTCTTTACCTTTCCAAAACTGGTGACTCATATTTCATCTCTTCTGTAATAGGGGGAATAAGAGATTCTGGAACCCATTCATCACAAAGCTCATCTATTTCCTACCGACATCAGACAAGCTTTTATCATTGTTAGACCGAATGCAAAATGATCTGCATTATATTAGGTGATAGATAACAGCTTGATACAAGAAAAAGGAAAATAGAAATAGTGAAGTTGAAAATTCTGACAAAAAACTCCTATAAGTCAAATCATCAATGAAACAAAGGAATCATGTATATGAGCTTAAAGCAGTAAAACATACACAAAATGCAGAGTAAATGCTTAACCTTCTCTTAAGAGAAGACCCTCATGACGACTTCATAAAGTTAAGTTTCATACCATCAGCACAAACCCCAATATAATTGCACAACAATCCCTTTTTGGTTACCTTGGACTGCAAATATTTGTGATATGGCTCTTTTCTACCATTTTTTCTCCCTTGCCAGACAAAGAAGCCAAGGTTGGGGACTGTTTCTCACTAAATGGGAAGGAAAGGTTGTGTGATGTAGGACAAATAACAGCAAAACTATTTTGTTCTGCGGGTAGTTTGAAAATAGAGAAAATTTGGGCAAGAAACTGAAGAATATAGATAAGTAAAAGAAAACTAGGGATTAAGGGGAACAAATTCTTGTGAAGCTTCTCCTGGTGCATTTACATCATAATGTCGCATGTTACCACGCAGAAGCTCCAAAATCTGATTCAACCACTGGTGTGTTTGCCTTTGCAATCTGCGCATTCTTGTTATGAACTCGGACAGCCTCAGATCGAGCTCTTTTACAGACTGATTGATGCATTGTTGATAGACAGTTGTTGCTTTTCCTTTTTTTCTAGGTAATCGCAATCACAGCGGCTTGCATTTTCTTGGAATCAAGCTGCTCCAACACCAATTTGTCAGGAACCTGTCCTGACTTGTGATGAAATAAAGGAAGCAGAAATGTAGAAGAAATAGAAAACAATTTAGAAGAAGATGAAAGAAGAATTAGAATCTAAGGAGAAGAAAGAGTAAGGGAGAAGAAGAGAAAAGAGAAATTGTGTAGAGAGAAGTTTGAAATTTTATTTATATTTTATAGATAAAAACTCAATTCTCAACTCCACTTCTTTATAGCTGAAAAGTAATTAATTAAAACTAATTTCTAACAAATCAAAACAACTTAACTAATTATTTCTAACAAATCTAACCACTATTAGTCGGGTCCTTACACTTTGCGCCCATTTATGGTGTGCATTATTCTTCAACAAAATCATCTATAGTTATTAAAAAATTAGAGTATCCTCTAGATATCTATTATGTTCCTGAGATCAGGATTTTGTCACTGGACGGTTATATGAAATTTCCGATTCCATAATCTGGTTCTTTTCCTTGTTGCAATTTCTTGAACAGTCTATTTTAAAAATATATTACATCCCATCAAAGGAAATTGCTATCTTGGACCTCATTAGAGAGAACTCCAATCTCGTACTTTAGAATAATATTCTAACTTATTTTATTAATAGCAAGCATTTTCCTTTATATAGAGGTTATAATTTTTATTTACGAATATTAATCTAATTTGAAATTTAAATCTAATTAAAAATACTCTACTAATATATTGAAAATCCAACACTATTTAAGAATAAAGTATTAATGGAAAATATATATTATTTAGAAATCTAATACTAATTAGAATTCACAACTATTTAAAAATATAATATTAATTAGGATTCCATATTTAATTGAATGTCAATTTCCTATTCTTGCTGCACCTTCCATATTTACATCCATAACATTACTCTCACTTGGTTTTCAAGTTTGTTCTCAAGCTTGAAATGTGGATGTACTTGTCTCGTTGGTCTTTTCTTATGTCAAGCATCATATTCAATCTCAAGCCAGAATAGTCATTTACATTGGTGACCTGAAACAAACGACTCCTCGCAATTATAACACAGTCTCTTCAGTCTTTTTTTTGTCATCTCTGTCTTTATTAGTTTCTTTATAACTGGAGAGGAAGTGTTACCAAATTGTGTTGTAATGTTGCTATTCTGTAGAACTGGTATTTCCTGAACTGAATTGTTACGCTTGGTCACGAATTGAGAAGATTCACAACAATTGTGTTTGGTCATAATTCACAACTGTTGTTTCTTTTCAAAAGCTCTAGCAATACTCATTGCATGCACAAGAGTGGCAAGTGATTACATCTCGACCTCTAAGTGGAGACAATCAATTAGTCCTGCTGTGAACAAACTTACATACTGATCAACTTGAACAAATCTGTTTGTCTGTGCCAGTTTTTCCTAAAACTGCATCCGATATTCCTTAACTAACCCTGTTTGTATCAAGTTCACCAGCACCTCCAATGGATTGCTTCTGGCTTGCGGTTAAACCTTATCGAGCAGTATTTCTTAAATCCAGCTCAATTGATTGTGGGTTGTTCGGATTCTAATTGATGATACCAAAGTTGTGTTTCACTAAGCATGTGTAAGGCAGTCAAGCCCACCTTATCTCTTTCCGATGTGTGTTGATTAGTAAAGAATTTTTCATATCGATGTAACCAGATCAGAGGATCTTCAGAACCGTCGAATGTTGGAAAGTTTAATTTAGTGTAGCGAGGAGCAACCACATTACCTGAGTAATGGTTTGTACCTTACTAATGACTTCGCACGTGAAATACTTGGGGTGGTTGTTCTTGCAGATTATGACTACTGGCAGTTCCTTCCGAAATGGTTCGCATGTTCTAACCAATTTCACCTAATATTTTCTTGAATTGCGAGGATAACTCCTACAGCTGACTGCCTAAGTGTTTTGATTTCTATTGTTCGTGTTTCGTTTGCGGCGAGAGCTTCCTTACCATCAATCGTAGATCTTCCATTATTGCAGAGTCGTCCATTGTGTTAGGCTCTGATACTAATTTGTTATGTTCCCGAGATCAAGATCTTGTCACTAGGTGATTATTTGAAATTTCTCATTCCATAATCTGTCTCTTCTCCTTGTTGTGATTTTTTGAGCGGCCTATTTTAAAAATAGATTATAACTCATCAAAAGGAACTACTACCTTAGATCTCGTAAAAGAGAGCTTCAATCTCGTACTTTAAAATAATATTCTAACTTATTTTATTAATAACAAGCATTCCCTTTTTTATAAATATTTAAATTTTTATTTAAAAATATTAATCTAATTTGAAATCTAAATCTAATTAGAAATACTCTAATAAAATATTGAAAATCTAACACTATTTAGAAATCAAATATTAATGAAATATATATATATATATTATTTAAAAATCTAATACTAATTAAAACTCTAATTATTCAGAAATTTAATACTAATTAAGATTCCATATTTAATTGAATGTCAATTTCTTGTTCTTGCTACACCTTGCATATTTGCATCTATAACAATATCCAAGATTCTCCAAGTCTCAACCATAGGCTGACAAGGGCAAGAACAGCGCAAGCAAGCCTCATGCTTGCTGCAAGATTTCTCTAACACGACTTGTCACCTGACCCCAGACACGAGACATTAATAAACTTACTTAGCAATTTCCCTCATCTACGGTTCATCATAGCTTTCACTCCATCTACTAAGGGCGATCTTCAAACTTGAGACATCACATTATGCCTGCAGATGTTTTGTAGAGGTTAATTTGAGGCCAATTCGTTCCCTGTTAGCCCATCTTTTGCACTCAGGGATGAACTCATTTTTGAGGAAGAGAGATGTACCGTGGGCCAACAAGTGCACGTAACAAAAGTATATCAATAAGATTTTGTGAGCCAAATAGTTCTATTTAGTGGCTAAGTGTACTAGCAGCTCAACCAGATATTATTAAGGTCTAGTCAGTAACAATTATGTAGGCCAGCTAAATCTGTCTCTTGTTCAAAAACTGCTAAAATGTAGGAAGCAGTTGCACTAAGATAAGCAGTTTCTTGTCTCTTTCAGTAAGGTCTTAGAAGGTTTTTATGTCAAGGAATAAAGATCAAAAGAAAAATAACTTCTAAAACGCTTTTAGGACTCTTTGAGATCCTTGGGTTGCAAGTCCATACTGATGATCTGGTAATAAGATTTTGCAATAGGACGTAACACAATATTTCAGGAAAAGAAAAACAACAATAGTACATACCACACTAATTGGCAACTGGACCTCTCACGCTATCATGTACGCACTGAAATTGTTGCTTACTTCATTCTGCAGTTAGTTATTCTAAACACTTACTGAAATGCTTCTTTCACACTAATAGAACAATGCGCTTGTTCTAGATGCATGAAACTAGTAGAATTGCTGAAATAAAATCAACTACTTGCTTAGCTTTGACTTCACTGAAAAAAATACATGTCATCTAATATCAGATATACTAAATCTAAGAACACTTCATAGCCATGTTATACATGCATAGCAATGCCAGGTTACTGTATCCTTACAAAATATATCGTCCAATAATTACAAGTAATTCCTATATTCCATTACCACATTATAACTTTTTTAGTCTGGCTGCTATTACAGCTATGTCAAACGATAAAACCTCTCACTTTAATCATATACACGGCTGCTACTTTCTTTTTTCATACCTGCCCTTACCTTTAACTCAAAAAGTATGTGAAAACCAGTAAACAGTTAACAAAGGTCCATCTCCAAACAGGCATCAGTAAGCTTGATCTTGTCAATTTGAAGCAACACCCCGTGCTGTCTATACACTCAAGACTGATTTTTCTTGAAAGAAGCAGAGTTCTTTCTGCTCACAAAAAAGCCAGCAAATTTAACACTGTTTATGTCAAAAACATTTTTTTATAAAGAAAATGTAAAGTACTAAAAAGCACTAAAGGGATGCAACCCACATACAAAAAACTTTATAAGTCTCTTAATATATCAACTAGATCCTCTAAGTCCTCACAAGTGTGAAGAGAATGAAACTTAACCCAAAAACCTAAGGCTTGGAACCAAGTATCATTGACACTAATGAAAGACAATTATATGCCTTCAAAAGTTCTTCTATTTCTTTCTTTCTAAATAAGCCATACAGTAGCCAAAGAGAGAAGGCCTAAGCTCTTATTATCGCGTTTATCCCCATGGATGCCTTTCCAAGCCCACATATCCTCTTTGACCGAACATGTTACAGTCCAATTCACCCACATAAGACTATAAGTCAAACACGTCAGTATGAAAAAAAAAACACAACACCAACAGATGAGGTGGTTGGCTGAATCTACAGCTTCCTAGCACAAGTGGCATCCATTCTTTTTTTTGGGGGGAAATACAAGTAGCATCCATTCATGATGATGTTTCTCCTCTTAACCAAATTGTTTATAGTTAGGAAACAACTCCTTGCCACTTCTCAGGCCAAAAAGGCTGCTCTGGGAGATGATTTGTCAGAAGCCTACAAGTACAGGCAGAGAATGCAGCAAGTAGAAAACACCTTATTACGTGGAGACACACAAAGAAAGAAACAGCATGTTTGTACTTTGAAAAATTCTTTACAAAATAAAAGTTGGGAGAGCATAAATTCAAAAATCTCAAACAGCAGAACCTTGGCAGAAATGTTTTTTTCTGTACGGGCACACCCTGCTGTACCTACTACTAGGTATTTCACTAGACTATGATCAACCAGTCTTTCTTACATACCTTCTCTTCACTGAAATATCCACTACAAGGTCAACAACACATCTTGATACGATTGAAAATCCAGAATATGATATACACATATCCAGCAGAGCACAAAACAATTGTTGGACAAACCAAAAATGTCAGTGGCAGGGCTATTGTATAAACCTTCTTGCTTAAAGGCCTTTTAGGAGGCTTGTAACTTTTCTGGGAAAGTAGGAAGAGGATGACCACCAGCAGAAGAACCTCCACAAAAAGATGCCCTATAACCAGATGTTCAAAAAGAAGTCAATATCCTTATTGACAAACAAAAAGCAAGAAAATATCACCAAGACTTCAACAGTTACAAACTTACCGCCTATATGCACTCCAAATACAACAGCTCGAGCAGAGGGAGCATCCAAAGCAAATGTTATCCAGTTTAAAGTTGTATTAACTATGTCATGGATATTCGACGCCATGGAAATGTAAAGAGGAACCTGCCCTTCAAGTATATCTTCGGAAAACTTCAGCTAGAAAAACCTACATGGAACCACTGTTTGTTAAAACTTTTACTCTCAAGCAACCAGTACTTTTTAGCCAAAAGATATTACAGGCAAAGATATATGATATAAACATGAATCACTTTCTACAACAGTTAAATCACGAGATACTGAAACCTTTACGGGTCTAAGAAGCCGCACTAATCCAATTGAGGGTCAGATCATCATCCAAATATGTACCAGTCAATTTTTTAAAAAAAATGGATCTGGGAAAAAAAACTAGAAAATGAGAAGCTGTGAAGAGACTGTTCCTGTGACATGGATGAGTTCATTATGACTGAAATTAGCATTCATTTATTTGTCGCCTAACTATCGTACAAGTGTGCATGCGAGCTTCCCTTAAGTACGATAACAAATTTACAGTATTATTAAAAATCGTAGGTAGGGGAGACATACACAATACGGATTGATTTTCACAGGAAAGCAATCTACGCGATACATTTAAACTTAATGAAGATTTCTAAAACATTGACGCCCAACTGCTAAACAAATGTAAAAAAGGAATAAGTAAATAAACAAATATATACTTTATATACTTTTTATTTAAGAAAAAAAGTAAATAAACAAATAAATAAGGAAACAACAGACCAGCCAAGAAGAATTAAAGCCTAAAGGAAAATAAACTGAAAAAAAATTAATGGATCCTACGCAACCAATCCTTCAAAACTTTAGAGAAAGAAAACAAAAACTCATAATGCGGGTACATTTTTTCAACGAAACCTTCGCTGCTGATTATTATGTAAACACATTTAGAAAGATCAAAGCAACCACGGGAGATCGATGAAAATTGATTTTAACTTATTTTTAATTCAAACCTCATTGAAAAATTCTATGAAAAGTTTATAATCTAACTAAAATCAGGGCTGTTCGGAAATAAGTTAAAGCCCAGCAGTACGAACTTAACTGATGTTAGAATAACTGGTTTTCAGATGAAGGAATGCATTTGATGTTACTCAAACATCTTCTTTTTTATACTTAAGCAAATACGATAATCTCCGCAGCCTAACTAGATGAGGAGCAAACTAACTGCATACCCATGATAAATTTTGCATATATAATCATAGCACCCACATATTTCCACATTCATTAAAAAAAAGCATAAAAAAAGAAAAAGCATTGTGCCATAAGAAAAAGTAGATAAACAAATGAAAATTCCATTGCCGGACAGAATAACAACCTGTCATTTATGAGATAATTCAAAAATTTAGGCCATATATAGAAAATTGCCCCATTGCCCATCAGTTTAGGTATGAACTCACAAGTCACCATAGCTTCTCAACTGAAAACCCACCATTAATTCCCTAATTTGAATGAAAAAATCATCTGAATGCACCAAAAAAGGAAAGAAACAACAACATAAAATGCATTCGACGTCATACCACTCAGTTTGTGTTACATAAAGAGCGGATCACAAATGATTCGAGAGAGGAGTCTCCATATACCACTCAATTTCACCAAAGATGACGAAATGATCCTATGCCGATGGCGTTTTCTTCAAACCAACGTCCTGTATCCTCTGTTTTAATTTTAAGAAATTAAAGAGAGAATCTCCTTTTTCATCATATCCTTTCCCCGATCATCTCCGTAGTCAAAGATTAACCCCTTTCAGCACTCACTCCCATACAACCCTCCTCTGCAAAATCAGAGCTCTTCAGTATTCTTGTTTTCTGCAACAACCTTTATTCCAGATCGAAGCTGCTCAAAGCCTCTGAATTCCGACATATTATGCTTGGATCCCCTGCTTCAGCACGTTCATTTTCCCTCTGCACCCTATTTCAATCATCTAAATCATACGGTCCAACTCAAATAGGCTCGAATTGGGTAAATTACTGGGCCTCCCCTTGAGTTCTTATGTTACGAAGGCTCCATCCGTTGTCATTTCGGCCCAAAATTACATTATTTGTTTATTGGGTTAAAAAAAGTGTTTAGGACTTATTATTATTGTTATTAATTAATTAATTAATTAATTAAAGTTATTTTTTTAATTAGTACACATTGCTTAAAACATAAAACAAATATGAGCTATATATACAAACAATAATATGCACAATAACATAATTTTTAATTAGTATGTTCTCCCACTAGTTTTTTTTCCAAATCTCCACAACTTTCATACTCTAATTACTTAATATATTCACAATCCCACGACTAATCTAATTATGACCTCAATGTGACATGAAATACCATAATTTATGTCACAAGTCGGTGTTACCAATCACATCCAATGTAATTTTTAACATATTTTGACCTTTAGAAAATATTGTGATCTTGGTATGACACATATATTTACACTTTCTTAATGCAAACCTAAAACCTAGACTGCATGCATACACACACACACACACATGTATGTATGTATGTATATATATATATACATGCCCATATAAACATTGGTTTTGTATTTTATAAACTATGATTAGGTAAATTGAAATGTTAATAATATAGTGGGAATTATTAGAGAGGGGGAGAGAGAAAAGTGGATCAAAAAAGGGTTTATATTTGAACACCTGAGGAGGAAGAAATTAGAACCTCACAAAAAATAACAAACACAACAAACATTCCAAAAATAACTTTGAAATTCTCCCTTATAAAAATACCTCTCTTCCTTCATTCCACACAGTCCTCCCTCTTGAAACAACACAAATCTGTAATTTTCAAATTTCTATACAGGGAAACAATGGCAAAGTCCTCCAAAGCTTTCATCCTCTTCCTTGTCCCTGCTCTTTGCTTCTTGTCCTTCCTTAGCTCCGTCTCTGCAGATGCTGATGATTTTGATCGATTCCTTATTCAAGGATCTGTTTATTGCGATACCTGTCGCGTTCAATTCTTCACTCGTATCAGCAACTACTTGAAAGGTATTTCAATACTTCAATTGCTTTTTAATTCAATAGTAAAAATTTTGAATTCGATCTGATTGATGTGTTATTTGCAGGCGCAACTGTGCGATTGGAGTGTAAGCACCGCGAAACTGGAAACACAACTCTAACGGTTGAAGCCGTAACAGATCTGGCCGGAGCGTATAGCATGGAGGTAACGGGAGACCACGAGGAAGAACTGTGTGAGATTGTACTGGCGAAATCACCAGATCCAGAATGCAGCGAGGTAAGCCACGACGAATATTTGAGAAATGCTGCTAGAATCAGTTTGACAGCAAATGATGGAATTGCTACCAACGAGACACGCATTGTTAATCCTCTGGGTTTCATGAGGAAGGAACCTCTGGCTGACTGCCCTATAGTATTCAAGGAACTCGGATTGGGTCCCGATGGACAACTGATCAATATATAATCTCATTTTTAACAATTAATATTCATTCCTTCATTTACCACTTCAATAAGCAGTTGTATTCTTTCCAAAATTTCTTTTTGGCCTCATCTTTTGTTTACTTATTAAAATGAATCATTAATGTACGACTGTTTATCAGGGCATTAATTATTTGTCCTGCATATAAATATATATACATATATATAAAACCCTGTAGTACAACTACGTTTTTGCAGAATTAATTTTGTTCTTCTTGTAAGTTCATGTAATACTCTTATTGCTATACAAAAAATATATATAAAGAATCTATTATTGTCTTGGATGTTTCTTTTATTTGTGTTTGCTAATGTATAAGAGAGTTAATGAGGCCAATTCTACAACATTGTTGTTAGAATTTCATAGAAACAACTTGCATTCTTTCTAATCCTAGTTAGAACATGCTTTAGGAGGATGAAGAATTGTCAAAAATTTGGATAACATAATTTATTCCGAAAAACAAAAATATAAAAAAGAGTTGGCAGTTCAAATCGATCACCATTGGAGGAGACAGCAACTTCACTGAAGTTTTCAGCCACAAGAGTGGATCCTTAGAGTCTGCAACAGGAAATTGATGAAAAATAACAGAGCAGAAAAAGATTAGAGAAAAATTCAAGGACGAAGAAGTAGTCGCGGGTGAGGATGGAAACTTATAATGCAAGTAAGTTGGTGAGTCTAAGTGATCTCCAAATAAATTTTTGAAATCAAATAGTTTTTGACCGTTAGATCTCACATCAAATTTGATTTTGTTCAAACGTAAAAACTCTACTTTGATCGTTCATGAGATGAATTTTTTATAATATAAAATACTCAACGAATTATAATTTAATAATTATTTATATTCTCGAAGATATTATAAAGTCGTGTTAGTATTAAAAATATAGAACTATAAAACTTGCATGCTTCATTGTATCCGTAGAAGCTATATATATATATAATATGTAATGAGAATAAAATTTGAAAGACTTTCAAAGATAAGTTGGTTAGATAGCTTTTACTCCCATAGCTAAGAAATAAAGGTGTTGTGGGACACTACAATCCCGCTATATATATATGTGTGCATGTATCTATATTTCCAAAGTACATTAGATGCCTAGTTACGTGTTTGCGAAATGACCATTTGAAATCAGCATTGCCCCCAAATGATAAATTACCAGAACTCCTCTTAATTTAGATTTTCTTTTGTCAAAGTTGAACCACAACATCCACATATCATGTCAAACAAGAAAAGCTTTCTCTCCCCCATGTTGGAGCTTATATATACATGTATATGTATATATATATATTACCATTTGTGAATTATGTAACAGAAAATAATAATTATTAATATAATAGTAATATTTAGTTCTTAATATTTGACTATCATTATAACCGTGACTCCTATCTTTAATTTATAGCCCCTACATAATTATTAAATATGTTTAGAATTCAATTTTAAGATTTTTAACATCCGACTAAAATTTGTTTATTTATTTTTTAAAAAAAAAATTTACTGAATTCCAAATATTAAATTAATAGGTTCACGAGACACACAAATTAAAAAAATGCATGTTGTGAAAAGGCTATATTATGCTCAGAATATATCTCTTCATATAGCTGGAATACCATATTGGGATTCCAACTTGCACTGATTTGAAAAAGGGGAAATTAAAAAAAATTAAAAATTAACTCCTGTTCAATATAATAATTAAAATAATAAAATTAATAATTAATGACTTTCGTGCTTCAATTTTGTTAAAGCAACTTGCTAATTAAGCATGCACCATAATATCTAAATTAACGTCTCATACTTTAATCTAGTAATTTTATAATATTAATTCTTTATAATAAATTATTAAAATTAGTGAAACAAAAATTAGCCAACTAACTTGTAATTTATTAATCCGATTAAGTAGTAATTAATCAACATGCCCCATTGAGAATTGGATATGTGGGTCGTCCTGTTCCCCTCTCTTCTTTATTAGGAAAGTCTTAATTAATTATAATGATTAATTATGATGATAATCATTTCTTTACTTTTTCACTTTTACATAGTTTACAATAAAACAAATAATTAATCACGTAAAAAGTAGAGAAGATAAAAATCTGTCTTTGATTAAAGTTATATGTGACATAATTATATAATTAATTAAAAGTAAATATTAAGAAGAAAAATTAATAGTAGTATTTTAATTAAATTAATTTTGCTACAAAAATACCGTCCAACACACACCTTCACAAAGAAAAACTCTTGACTCTACAGCCAGGAATCACGTTGCTGCTTATATATATATATATATATATATATATATATATATTCCACATCGTGATTCATATTTATTTATAAGTTTTTTGTGTGAAAAGTAATTTAACACGTGTTTATATACACACACACAAACACTATACACATAAAAGAAATATGGGGAAATTACATATATATATATACGTACACATATATATAATTATTTTTAAGAAAAATTAAAGAAATTTTAAAAAAAATTAAAAAGTAGATAAACTAGTAAATATATATTTTTTTAAGTAACAATATTTTACTACATAAACTAATTTAAATATTTAAAAATATTACTAGAAACAATTTAGTATTTAGAATTTAATTACTAACATTCATCCAATTAAAAATAACTTTAAATCACATGTTATTAGTAGTTTGCCCTTGTGCATATACGTATATGTGTAGTAGTTTAAAAAATATAGTTGGAGAATAAGTATATCTATATATGTATATTTGTTATTAAGAAAATATATGGTGGTAATTAAGACAAAATTTACCTAATCAGATGTGATTTTCTTCACTGTTTGTTCTCTGAGAGGCAGATAGCGTAGTTAATATGATCAATCTCAATCTGGTGGTACCCCAGTTGGTGAGAATTGAAACTGCAGTGGATGCAACCATGTGATCACTTTATATTCTTCTATATATATATACATGGAAAATAGACTTTCCAAAGCATATGAAGGTTTTTTTTTTTTTTTTTTTAAAAAAGTGCATATATATATATATATATATATATATATATATATATCACACAACTTTGCATGCAAAAGCAACGAAAATGCTCCTTTGTCTATATTATATATTTGGGTGAATTGCTTTAATCAATGATCAAATTGATAAGATTATTATTCCCGTCATTAAAAAGAAGATTAATTAATTAACTAAATGAAAAAGTTTTCTGCACTTGCAACAAACTAAAAAGTAAAGTCTATCATGATCAGATACATTGAAACATGAAAAAGATGAACAAAAAGTAATACCCAATACCATAAACAGCATCCAACATGAACTGTACTTAATTTCTTACATTTAATATTATTGATTTCATTCTTGTTTAATAAATCAAAGTAATTAATTTGTGTATACGAATGCACAACACATGTATATATATGTATATGTATATGTATATCTCCCTGATAGGAAACAAGAATAGCATACAATTGGACATAAGAGTACTGATAGAAAGCATTATATTCTGAATATTACTTTCCTTTTTATGAAGAAGCTTTTGTAAGAGCACCTAATGCCCCATGCATTTTCAGATTAACCATCCAATTTAGATTAACCTCACATCATTTCAATTTCTTTTTCCTTATATCTAAAATTTCAGAACTATTCCCCTTTTAATTTAATTTCCCTTTATATATATATATATACACAATTATCACAATTTTTTTAATGCTGCTAATTATTATTCGGCCAATAAGATTAGCTTTCTTCCTTTGTATACTTTGATCATGTTCAATAAATAAAAATAAAAAAACCAAAAGGGTTTTTTCAAAAGCAAAAACAGATAATCTTTTATGATTAAGCTTCTCTTTTATAATATATGATAGAAAATAATTATTTATTTATGTTTAAGTTGAATATTAATTACAATTAATTGAAATTTTTAATTCGGCTTTGACACTTTGTACGCGACCTACTTGGATTGGGACCCACACATATAGACTTTATAAACAAACCCTAATTTCCTGATGGTGACGTGGAGTAATGATGTGGACAAAAAGCTCATCCTCAGCTTTTCCACGCCACCGAATTATTTCTTGGCGGCTCTCTCTAACTACTGTTTTTTTTTTTTAATTTTTTAAATAAATAAATCCTTCCCTTTCTTTCTTTAAAGATAAACATTTACTTATACTTCTGTCTGAATACATATATATATATATGTCTGATTGAGGTTAGTTTATTATTATAATGGTGGGACTGGAATACTAAATTGAATTTTGTTTAATGAGTCCTCATGATTCCAGACGGAGAGAAACATTAAATATATGTGTGTGTGTGTGTGTACATATATATGTATTCACACACATCTCTCTGTTTCTCTTTAAAAGCTAACCCATCAACTTAAAACTCTGTTTAACTACTCTCTGCATCTTCTATATCTGTTTCTATGGCGGCTAGCCAAGAAGCACAAGGCATCAAGCTTTTTGGGACCACAATCACGCTGCATCGCAGGCAAGTGGTAAAGGAAGAAGAAGAAGAAAGAAAAGCTGATCAGACGGTTGAAAAGAGGCCAGATAAGATCATTCCTTGTCCCAGATGCAAGAGTATGGAGACCAAGTTTTGTTATTTCAATAATTACAACGTTAACCAGCCTAGGCACTTCTGCAAGGGCTGCCAGAGGTACTGGACCGCCGGTGGAGCTCTCCGAAATGTTCCCGTGGGCGCCGGTCGTCGGAAAACCAAACCTCCGGAAACCGGAACCCTTGTCCAGGGTACTCTCGCTGAGGTTTATCTCTATGAGGGCTCCAATGGAGGAACCCACCAAATTCAGGTGGATGATCGTGGAGTTCTCGAGGAATGGCACCTGGGATCTTCTGCAGGTCATGGTGGTTTCCGGCATGTTTTTCCGGTGAAGCGGCGGCGGAGCACCTCATGAGCAGGTGGTCAAACTAATTATTTATCAACTTTTCGGGAAGTTATTTTTTTTTTTTTCCAAGGGAAGAAATTATGGGTATCTCAAATTGCCTATAAACTAATGATGTACAGGCTGGTCTAAATTAAGTAATTAACTATACTATATATGTTCTAATTGATTTTCCGATCTACATATGCAAATATTATATGTATATAACAGTACTATACAAGTTAACAACTACTTTGCGTGGCTGATATTTTATATGAACATATCATCATAGGTCTTCTCAATATATTAATATAGAATACAATATCATGTTGGAGTATGTATATATATACATATACTCAATACCAACATGAAGATTAATAATTTATAGCTCATGTATCAATGATTAATAATTAGTTAGTAGCTATCTAGAAACTGTGAAGGCATCAAAACGGTAGCTGGCACAGTTCAAACTATAGATTCCCTCTTTGTTACTACTCTTTTAGTTGGCTCAAATATAATTTAGATGTCTTAATTACTCATTGTCATAGCTTGATCCAATGAATATTGGTGGGTGTATTTTGAGACAATTTAGGAGATATTTTGGATTTTCTAAAATCAAAAAAAGATTTTATGATATTTTGAAAATTTTATAAGATCTTTCAAGAAAATGTCATAAGATCTTATTCTCCACAAAAATATGGCTTTTTGATTACGCACCATGGTTAAGTTTATAAAAATCCCACAAGAGCATAACATTAATCTTGTTGTTCAATTCAAAAAAAAAAAGTGGAAGTTAAAATGAAAGTCTTTTTCGTCTTTGTGATGGGTGTAGACTCATTTTTATGTTGAAATGGGGTCGATGTACCTTTTTTCCTTTTTCTATTTTTATGTTTAATCTTTGATCTTCTTTTGCAGGCAATTAACCTCTAGTTAATCTTTTTTTTTTCTTTTTTGCTTCCATTACATGTTTGGATTGCAGAACCTTTTGATGTTAGGCTTCGGAAATTTTTCTTCTAAATTATTTGTTGTAATTCCTTTATATTGTTTCTACTCAAATCTAAATATCATAATATGAATTATTGTCGTCTTCTCCTACCTTTATTCTCTTCTTTCGGATGAAGTAGAAGTAGTTGTTTGTGAAACTCACTTGGTTTTCTTACTATGAACTTCTTATTACATCTTAAAATACGCTCCTATTTAACATTATTTTTCCAACATTCTCACCACATTTTATATATTTACAAAGCTCAATAACATTTTCAATTAGGCTTTTTTACTTAGTTTTAAATAATTGTTCTAACTCTCAATGTTTTTGAGACCCTTGAGGAATTGTAGTATGATTTTGTTTTCATTCGACACATAAGTGTTTTTGTAGCTTTCTTGTTATTTAAGCCCGTCATTTTTGTTTTTCATTGAGATTTCTGTCACCAATAGATGTTTCTATGCTTTTTAGCTTCGATTTATTTAAAGATTTCAAACTATTTGAGTCATTTAAGTATTTAAGCATTAAGATGTTATCTTTTTTTTTTTACTCTTTTAAGGTTACATTTTACTTGATTATTTCTTATAGGTTGTTGGTTTCTTCATTTCATTACTCTTTATACTTGTTTGTGAAGCTCGCTTGATTTTTTTATTGTGAACTTCCTATTATATATTAAAATAAGCTCCTATTTCATATTATTTTTCTAACATTCTCATCACATTTTATATTTTTACAAAGTTCAATAATGCTTTCAATTGGGCTTTTTTGCTTGGTTTTAAATGATTGTTCTAACTCTCTAATTATTTTTAAGACCCTTGAAGAATTGCAATTCGATTTTGTTTTCATTCAACAAGTAAGTGTTTTTATAGCTTTGTTGCCGTTTAAGCCCATCATTCTTGTTCTTCATTAAGATTTCTTTCACCAATAGATATTTCTATGCTTTCTAGCTTCGACTTAATTAAAGATTTCAAACTATTGGTGTCATTTAAGTATTTAAGCACTAAGATGTTATCTTTTTTCTTTGACCCTTAAGGGAATGTTTTTAAGGTTACATTTTACTTGATTATTTCTTATAGGTTATTGGTTTCTTTATTTCATTACTCCTTATGGTTGTTGGTTTCGAGGTGGTTCACCCCACAATGTAAGCTCCATGATATTGTTAGTCTCAAAGCATTAAAGAGTATAAAACTAAACTATCAAACTTACATAGATGGAGCATAAATAAAGAAGATATCATCTAGATAGAAGTTGTGAATTAATTGAGTAATATGATTTTGTAGGGATCCATCCAAGTATTCCAATGAGGGGCTCAAGAAATTGCTATGGTGTAGGAAATATTTAGACATCCTAGCTTGATCAATCTAGAATGTTGACATCATACTACCATTTAACTAGCAAATATTTGCTCAAAGTAATAACATTATCTTACCATGTAATCCATGAAAGTAAATTTTTCACGCAATAGGCAAGTTCACAAATTTTGACATCTTAAGCCACATATATACTTCTCTTGTCCAATTTTGATAAGAAAGAAATTTGAATAAAGATGGAATGAGAGAAACCAAAGAAAATAATAAGATGTTCCTCTAAGGAATAATAAGTAATTTTAAGAAAACGAGTAACTTAATATTTCAAACAAAAATAAAAGTACTATAAACCAAAGACTAGATGTAAACATGCTCTATATACTTAAAAATAGCTTTTAACTAGTAGTTTAGAAAGTGCATATGTTCGGATACCTGTAGTGAAGCACATAAACAATATTGAACTACTTATAGCTCTAACTAAAGTCACATTCCAAGTCATGTTAACTTGACCAATTAACTCTCATATCAGATATTTGAATGCACTCAACCATCTTCTGTTGGAAATCTTTATATGTTAAATACTATTACCTTCATGCGTTTAACTTTCAGTAACCTTATTGTATAGTGTTGAATTTCTTCATGCCTTCAACATTACTTGACACTTATATACAATTAGTCTTTAATAATAAGCTATAGTAAAGTTTATCATATTAGCTTGAGTTATTGTCTATTTTCATTGCTCTTTTAATTTTCTTAATGGAAATTCTATTGTAATACAGTGTTTACCTAGCAAGTTCAATTCTTCATGCACAATCAATTTCATCTCATATTTATTCAATGGTTAGGCTTTAATAAGCAATTTTTACTAATCCATCATTCAATTTTTATCATTATGCTCGTTTAGAAATTCTATATGATGCTAGTTTATCCTTCATCTTATGCTCTTTTAGATGTTATAGTTTTGATTATATACCCGACGAGTTATATTTAGTCATTTTTTGTTCCAGCTTGCTCCTGTACTATTAACCATTATACGGTTGATAACTTTTTTATTTATTGTAATGGTCTCAACTTTCTCAAGTGTTTTTGCATTTTAAAGTACTTATAAGTCAATAAATTTTACTTATCATATAAACTTTACCTCATTCAAAATGAAAACTCTCATTGAGCTCTAAAATAATTTTAAATATATATTTAGTTGCGAGAGATGCACCCCATGAAGTACAATAATTTTTAATTACCTTAATGGGTTCTTTTTGAACGATTAAAAGAAATCTCATTCTTCTCTTACAAACATTGATAGGCACAAATATTCATGTGCAAAAAAAGTTCAGGTAATTTTTCTATAATCTTTTCTTTTCTTACACGCTAGGATTATATTCAAAGAAAATTATATTCCTTATTGTCATTATAATGAAGGATGCAATCTACTATGTCATTTGTATCTACTTATCAAATAATAGATGTACACCAACCACTATGTTAGTGCTTAATCACACGCCAATATGCCATCTATATTTTTTTTCTTTTTTTTAACAACTCTTTCTTTTTTTTTCATGCATTTTTTGTTGCTCTTGGTGTTTTAGAATGATACTTCTCACCACATGGATACAACAAATTCTAACATGTCCTAGACTTAGTATGACTTTTTGCCACATCAAGAAAAAATCTATTCATTAGAAAACTTCAAGCTCATTATCCTTGTCTTGACCTGCCACCAACTCCAATGAAGCGGGGTATCCTAATGTGTTTATGGAGAAATGGTGCCACACCAGCCATACTTCATTCCCAAAAAGGGTGATGACCATTATCCTTGTGGATTTTGCTGTGATCACTTCTATAAAAATTGAGAAACCTAGAAAAACATATATTTTGGTTTTGAGCTTCGAGGTTTTCTTATAAGGGTCTCACTTCTCTCATTTGTTTCTTGTTTAGTGGTTAGACTTAAAAAGATGTTTAATTTTTTAAGTTAGGTTAAAATAAAGATTTAGTTTAGAGTTAAACTTGATTAGATTAATATACTTAAAAATTGAATTAAATGGATCTAGTCTATTATAATAATTTATTAAAATAAGTGATCAGTCAACCTCATATCTAATCTTGCCCAACCCATTAACATATCTAATTGGTAACATTTTAATTGATCTCACAAAAGTAGAGAGATCTATGAACACATGGAAATGTACGTAAAAAAAATGTTTTGGTTAGAAGGTCAATTTGAATAGAGAAAAAAATATATATGAGACTTATTCAAACAACAGTAAAACAGTGCTGAAAGTGTTTTATATTTGTTTTAGTCTTTTAAATCTATTTCATGAGTTTAGCTCATGGTTTTGGAGTACTCCTCAGAGATATTGAAGAGGAAGATTTCTCTCTTCAACTTGTTCGTCAAATCATGTTTCTCTCTTTATTTAGACGAAGAAAAAGTAAATAAATTAAAAAGGAAAAAAGAACCTCATGCTTCTTTTTTTTTTTTAATAATAATATTATTCATATAGATTAAATTTGCATGATTGATTAAAGAGAGAATATTATAATGGGTTGCCATTATCTTTCGAGATTCTAACTTTGAGCTTTCTTAATCTCGATAACAACGGCTTGAAGATAGACAAATTATATAAATAAAGTAAATGATCATGTACATATATATATATATATATATACATGTATTTAATGCAAGAGACGTACTCCAAAAGAACTTCCACAGGAGTTTTTATGTGCAATTTCCATCTGGATTGTGGTAAAGTTGCAGTTGGCTTCAAGCAATGACAGTTATGAATGACAATTTATATATATATATATATATATATAACATCCGCACAACTAAAATTTTTAGCAATAAAAAGATTCTACAGGATATGATGGTAAAGTTGATATAACAATTTGAAGCAAAGCAAAATTCATTGATCTTCCATCTTCTGGCTCCTCCTTAGGCAGCGTGTTTAATAATTGCTCATACAAGCAAATTATATTAAGAAGTCATGGTTTACAAATTCAATTCAAAGATTGAAGATATCTGAGTATCAAAGGTTAAAAAGATGCAAAGATGAACCCTACAAATTACATACATAAAAAAGGAAAACAAAAACTAGGATTATACACATATACAGACAATTTTACCTTGGCAAGTTTGCGGTCGCAACAACACTTGTTTCCCATAGACTATCACAGAGTCATATCCAATGATAATCAAGTGTCACTCCAGTTATCATCATCTTCACCATAATCACTTCCAACAGCCTGACAAAAGGTATCCGTTATCAGTTTCATGGTGTTTTATTCAAGAAAATACAAAAACAAACCAATTGGGAAATAAGAGGCAAAGAGAAGAGGAAAAGAAACCTGGCGGATTGCATTTGCTTTCTCTAAAATTGCAGTGACGTTTGCATTTGTAGGGGGACCAGACGCACTGTTCGGCCTTGCTGCCACTGTACGTCTCAGGTTGAATGACTAAAAACAATATGGTGAAGAATAAATGACAAATTAGCCTAAATTAACGGCAGGATTGTCTTAATGTACTATCTACTCCAAACGATCAGACAGTAAAAAGAATTGGTGATGTCAAATAGACACTACAAAGGAAACAAGCTCCATCACTTGAGACATTCACATGCTAGGACCTTATTTATATGAACCACCGTTCCAAATTCCAAACAACCAGTATTTCTAGCAAAAGACTTATTCTGAATGAGCCGTAAGAGCAATGCCACAATAACAAAGAAGCAGAGATGGAACTTCTGCATCAAAAGAAGTGGCTGACAGATACAAAAATGATTTTTCATATTCAGTCTAAAGTAAACTGCTCACTTTTGTTCTGATTTGATGTAAGAAGTCTTCCTTCTCGTCCATCCCCTTGTCATTTGTAGCCTTGTTATTTCCTTTGCATCTCTTATGTTTCCACTGGTCAGCCTGCAACCAAAGAGATTAATATCAAGGTGGGAAATCCCCAAATGCGATTAACATATAAAAAGTTTTAAAAATTAAAAAATTTGTAAGAATACCTTGTTCTCTACTTTAGAAGCAGTTTCCTCCTGACTAGATTGTTTTTCATTCGCCTGGGATGGCTTTGGTTGCTGAGAGTCGGCAGATTCAAAAAGTTTCACATCAAATGTATGCTTAAGAGCATCTGGTAAAGTAAGATGTTTTCCTTCCAACGTATCTGAATGGGCTTTTGCCCACCATTCCACAGGAGGGAGAGGTGGTGGCAAAGGGGCATGCTCCATGGGATTTTGAAGTTTCATGAGATCCTTTGAATCAGAAGTGTCATTTGCTTCCATAGGTAATGCAGGAGTTACACTGTCGAAACTAGGAATGTCAAGTAAAGAAGCAGAGCAGGAAGGGTCCGCATCATCCTCAGTATAAAAACTTCTAAGTTCACTATCAACATGGCCATCATTGACTGTCTCCCCAACCTTCAGTGAGCTTGAGACAGATTCCATGGATGACATTCTACAAAAAGCATCATAGAGCTCCTGATCCTTGCTTTCAGAGGTTTCACCAGATCCCCACTGCTCAGAGTTCGACTTAGAGTAATGGCTGTGACAATCATCTGACATACAAGGAGATGATCTGCAGAAAGTGTCATCGTCAGAGTCGAAACCAATGTCATGCAGTGAAGTTGGAAGCTCCGGGACCAATTGAAAAGAAGGAAACATATCTCTAATGCTTTGAAGAGAATGACCTCCATCAGGAAATTTTAGCTTCAGTTTGGAAGTTTCAAAGTCATTTATTGGGTTGAAAGATATTTTCATATGTTCAAGTGGTGGAGAATCAGGAAGTGAGTCTAACGGAGGTCGAACACCGAACTCATTTTTGAAACTTGTCAGAATTCTTTGATATGAGATTCTGTGGTCCTCACTCTGCTCAATTACCTCAGTATTTAGAGTGCTCGAAGGATTAGATTCACCATCATGTGAAAGTGAAACTTTCCTACCAAAACCAGTCAAAAGTAATTTCTGCCCAAGACCTAAAACTCCAGATTGGTTTTTATCAGTCTCTGGCTTGGGTCCAACAGGCATAGTCCCTGGTGCCAATTTGCCGTTCAGGGACAAGGCAGCCCCATCAGCATGATAAAATATTTTGCCCTGCTCAGAATCACCAGAATTTTCAAGTTTGCCATCTAAATTAACTCCCAGAGAAGAATTCTTTTTGTTATTAGAGCTTGAAACTTTTTCAATGCTTTGAGAATTCTCAACCAACTTACCTGGTCTTTCCTTCTGTTCATTCGGATGACCACCTACCTCATTTTCACTTGTGGTCATTAAGTCTCTAATTAGAGAGTTTGGTGCAGCAAAATCTGGAGGTTTGGATGGCTCAAGTCCTAACAGGCCACCGTTAGTCCAGATTTTAATTGGTTGGACAGGGAAATTTTCTGGATGAGATTGAGGCTCACAGACAGTGCTGATAATCCTATTACCCAAAGTATTTTGTGAATCAGAAATTCTGGAGCCAGAGGATGATAATCGATTATCAGGGGAAACAGATTCTATTTTAGAACCATTGAAAACGTTATTGCTTCCACATAAATCAGTGCCTCGTGAATGATCTGAATCCAAGGATCTTCCAGAAATTTGCAGTATATGTTCATCAGCTAAATTCTCTGAAGAAACTGAGTCGGGCAAATGAGAGGACATTCCATCATTTGAAGGAATGTAGGATGTGGTATGAGATTCATTAATGAAACAAGGATGATCAGGACTATGTATCATATGCTTGTGCATTCCACGAGAAGGAGATTCATAAGTGGATTGATGATGATCAGGACTATTTTTGATTTGCTTGCATGTTCCATCTTCTATTCTTTCATTATCCAAATCACATGAAATCTGCTTAACTGGCTTTTTTCTGTACTCCACATCATTTTCAGATTCTGATTCAATAGTGTTAAGTGCATCCATGTAATTATCTGGTTCACTTTCAGGTTCATCAAGCTGATTCATATTTGTCATTGACTTTCTAGTATCTACATCACCAAACAACATATCCACACTTTGTGGGTTAACATCTTCCCGGTTCTGTGTATCTAGGCCAAGATTTATTTCAGGCAAATCCATAGATTCCTCTCTGTCACATTGTTGACCCTTGGACTCCACTATTTCTGCCTTCTCATCCCAACTAAAAGAAGGTGAACTGGGGAAACCTTGCTCTTGTTGCGGACTATAAGGAAAGTTATCATCTACAATCTGAGTTTTCTCCTCAGAAAAATCTGAAGCAAAGGTATCAATATGTTGTGTCAAACTAGAATAGGCTTCTTTAGGTATCTTTTCTTCCTGTTCTAGTGAAGAATTTAGATTGAAAACACAATCAATGTAGCCTGAACTACTTCTACCATCCAAAGAGTTTAAATGATCCCCTATATCAGACTTGAATGTCATGTCCACTGTGGACCCATTTTGAGAAGTCCGCCCACTGACAATTGGAGAAGTAAATTGCATCCTGCACAGTCAGATACATGGTACAGTTTATTTTTATCAAAATGATTGAGGATATGCATTGATTGAAGTACACAAGCATCTTCAATACCTGCTAGTGCGATTGGAGATGAATGCAGGACGTGAAAGTTCTTGATTTCGTCGTGATGATCTTTTTTTCTGTCCATTGTTGTTATTACAGAGAGAGAAGATATTATTAAGAGAGAGAGAGAGAGAGAGAGAGGATAAAGATGGAGGAAAGACATCCTCCGAACATACCGAAGAGGAAAATCTTAAGGGAAAAGAAAAGGAAAATGGAGCAGACATCAAGTTCAAATATTCTTCGATTCTTTTGCATAAATAAGAAAAACAACCCTTCCTTCCCCCCACCCCCCCTCCCCCAAGCCCAAAAAAAGTTTCTTTGCTCCTTATTTTTCACGTAATCCCTAGGGTAGGCGAAGAAAAACACCCGCAAAGCGGAAAAGGACAAACCCAAAACTGTCCAGACACAGCAAAACCTTATGTTAAGGATTAAACTGAGAAGTTATGATATCGAGTATTTCCCTATCAGTTAAGGACTTTGTGAGATAGATCAATAATGCTGATCAGCTATGATATGAAAACTGAATAATATTTAGGAAATAAGAAAAGAAGAAAAGATTTTATGTTGTGGCCGAAAGTGCAAATGAGAATATTGAGAAAGTTGATACCTTTATCAAAAAAGGAAAATGCATACCTTTGTTTTATGACTCCTCTTATCTTTCTGAACTTCGTCACAATCTGCTGCAGTCGAAACGCCTGAAGCACTTCTGAAGAATGCCGGATCAGAGTATCTCCTCAAACAAGAGCCCGGACCATTAGTGTCAAATCTGAGAGGTAAAGCAGAAGAATATTGATCAAAATAAATTGGTCAATAATTGGCCAATACCAATCATTTCTTTGAAAACACAGGCCACTGCCATACTTGTCAAGCAAATTCAATCGTGGAGGATCACGGCATTCCTCGTAGGAGTCCATGATAAATCGTGGCAAATCATTGCAGATAAAATGATTTTGTTCACTCCGTATACGAGGATGCCACTCATGACCTGCAAGGGAACTGCTCTTTATAAAGACTTGAAACTTCTGACAATCATACATGGAAATACAGTAGGGATACAAGAAAAACCTTCATACTGTTGATTACCACCATTTTTTTTTGGTTCATTATTTATTAAATGAAACAATGTATTGCCATGTTGCACTGTGGAAAAAAAAAAACATTCCTTACGGACACAGGAGTGGATCAGATAAAAAGTTGGTAAGTCTGGATCAGTTCTAGGTTGGTTTATCCTAAACTGCAATCCAAGTCAACTTTTCCAGAATATCAATAAATGTCATTTCAGCCCTCAGCAAAGTATTAAAACAATATATACATTCTGCTGTATGGATCTTTCTTCTGTAAATTTTGCTTTACCGACTACGGGTAACCATCAACTTATTTCTATTTGGTATTACTTCAGAACCCTCCTTAACCTACTCTGCTCTCATTCATTGGAGGATATACACATATTTGGTCAAATAATCCAATTCGAAGTTGTGTATTATAAATCAATAGAACTATGCTCTCAAAGGTCTGCAAAAACAGTTTCCATCACAACCATGTAAGGAAAGTATAAAATGCATAGTAGGTGGCCATAGAGACCACAAATTATATCCATAATCATGTTCTTTTAATGTAATCTTAACACCAAATTTCTCTGAATATACAATATTCTTGTTTTCTTGTATTTCCATTTCTGTTTTAGCCTTTAGGAATTTTTTTTGAAATAACATAAGCCTTTAGGAATTATTTAGGAATAAAGCAAAATAAGGATTTAAGTAATTCGAGAATAGATAAGGAGTTTAGGTTTAATAAGGATTGGTTAGATCCGACCAATTGGGAAACCAATACAACGGTCTCCCTTTATAAGTAAGCTATTTGATCAATTAGTAATGTCAAACAAAAAGATCTTAATGTATCTAACTCTAAGATATCAGGTTTTCTCCGATAAGCCCTAACCATAGGCTGTCAGGGCCAAAAATCCAACAAGCAAGCTTCAAAATTGCTGACTTCAAGGCAGCAGGCTATCGACTAGATACAAGACTTGGGACCAAAACATTAGGATAACTTGTAAAAGAACTGAAAACAAATTTATTACATAGCTAATGAGGAAAACAACATTCTACAAGAGTTCATTAACTGTGCCATAAGAAGTGGAAGTGGAAGTGGAAGTGGAAGTGGAAATGGGAGAGACCATTCCATTTGGGTGCTATAAACTAAGAAAGGTCAAGAACATCACAGTGTTGGACACCATTACCAACAAAGATAATTTTTTATGCTTTTCACAACCTATTTAACATGGACATTTATACAGGATATCCAAATGGATGAATGTAAATCCAACTAACAGCATGATATCCAGAGTATTTATGTGAGGTACAACCACAAGAACCATACCAGCTGTGTAAGCAAAATGTACATGACTAGTTTGGGCCAGCACAGCCTTCTCAAGAGGAGGAAGAGCAGCTTCAATGTGTTCCACACGGATCACCAATTTATGACTTCTAGAAGCTGTATTCATCACTTGCTCTTGTAAGCCATGGAAGACTTCTGCTGCAAATCTACATGTTAAAGATACCACCTATTAGGATAGTTCAGAACTATTTGCATACAAGAAGCAAGTAAAAACAAGGAGTTATAAAGATAAGTAAGTAAACAAAAAGATTTTAGAAAGTGTGACAAGAGTGCATATTAAGTGTAACTAGGGTAAAATATATATTAATAAAATATCTACATGTGTAATTAATTGTGTGTTTCTTTTTATTGTTCATGAGAATATGTATATGTAGGGTGATAAAACACACAACATGTGATTCTTGCACATGGTATAAGAGCTCTAGGTTAAAAAAAACTCTAACTCTACTGCAAACCCTAATCAGTTTTTCATTACTGAAATAAGAAAAATCCTAAAGGGCAAGCTTTTATAGCGCGCCACTGCAACAACCACCATCATCACTGGCCTTCATAGCTGTAAAATCCCTAGGTGCAAAGCCCACTGTCACGCACCATAAGCACCCAGACGCTACAATAGCTGCAGCACCACTAAACTGTGTGCCCAGAACAGCCGTTGCTCCCTACAGCCACAAGCCAGTTGCGCAAATGAGACCAGCAGTGCAACCACTCAACAGGGTGCCCACGACCACACGTTACCCCTATACGACCCACGTCTATTGCCTACCCCAGCCACCACTTGCAGCAGTTCCTCCAACCACTGTCCTTGATATCTCCTCCTTTCCAGCCACAACAAATGATGCATATCACCTACTGAACCAGCCTTCATTGCTTGAATTTTCCCGACCATGTTAGAAGTAACCTCACAGGTCACTGGTATTAACCCTAAAATGAAAACTTTACAATCAATCGCAGAATTCCAATCAATTCATGCCACCTATCGCCTGAATGAAAAAAATTACCTAAATTAGTCACAACTAATTCAGACAATCCTCAAAAGAAAAGGAAACTCAGCCTTATTCTAGGCACTAGTCCAAAACCGAGAGATTCATAATTTGATGTCTGGGATGAATAAGATTTAGTGATAATAGTTTGGCTCTGAAATTTAGTGTTGTCAGATATAAGCAACACTTGTACGTTTCTACTAACTGCTAAAAAAGTTTGGAACACAGTTAGATGAACTTATTCCAGAATCAAAGATATGGGCTCAGACCTACGATCTAACAATAAAAACTTGGTATGCAAAGCAAGAAAGCAGACAAGTTAGAGAATATGTTAACCTACTGAAGAATTGGTCGCAAAAACTAAATCAATATTGCTGCCTCACTATTTATTGCAACAAAAAATGCAGCTACCCTCCTGAATTTTGTAGAAAAGGATAGGACATAACAATTCATGGCTAACTTAAATGCAGAATTTGACCAGGTGAGTTCAAATATTAGGGAAAGAAGACAATGCTCTCAAGGTATGAAGTTTTTTCATTGTAGTCCCAAAAGAAAGTAGGAGAGGGTTTACACTACAACCGCCCTCCATCAAAAGCTCAGAAATGACAACTAAAAGTTTCAGACAATTCCAACAGATGAAGGAGTCAAGTCACACCGAGAAAAAATGCTAGAAACTTCATGAGAAGCCTAACATCTCCAGTAAAGGTTGGGGTACAAGAACAATTCCTCAAGATCTCAATGATAGGCACATATGACCAATCAACAAGGGGAAGAGTAGACTACCCATCACAGTGACTTTAAGGCAGATATTGAGCATCTAAGGACTCGACCAACTCTCCAGAAGAATCCAAATGTACAGGTCTATTAGCACATTTAGGTGCATTTTCTATCTCTCATGATTTAAATGTCTCATATAAACATTTTAAACTGTCCTAAATTTTAAATTCAGGAGTCACAAACCACATGACCAACTCCTCTAAATATTTTAGTACCTATTTCCCATGTCCCAACAATAAGAAAATCATTACTGTAGGTGGTTCCCTTATCATAGTAGCAAGAGTTGGAAACATAAACCTCAGTCATCAATTTACTCTTACTAATATAACCTATGTTCTCAAATTAGGCACAAATCTAATATCAATAACCAAATTATCATATAACCTAAATTGTAAAGTAATTTTATTTTCTTCTCAGTGTGAATTTTAGGATCAAAACTCAAGGAAAATGGTTGGACATATTGAGACTCGAAAAGGGTTATACTCCCAGGATACATCTGAGATGCCACATACCACTCTCTCAACCAACTCCTTAGAGAAGATATGGTTATACTACTGAAGATTAGGATACTCTCCTTCCTCTGTCCTTAAGATTATATTTCCTTCTTAATTTAAAAATAGACTACTAGGTGTGTTGACTGCCACCTATCTCATAAATAGGTTACCATCAAAGGTGTTAAAATTTTACCTTCTTTCCTGATGTAAGAGTTAAAAACAACCTTACCTCGAGAGTCTTTGAGTATGTTACGTATGTTCACAAACATCAATCTTAAAGGAGGAAACATGACCCAAGGTCCATCAAGTGTGTGTTTGTGGGGTACTCACCCATGCAGAATAGATACAAATGTTACCAGTTTTCCATCCAAAAATGTTATATATCCACTGATATTGCATTTGTAGAGAAACTTATCTTCAAGTGTAGATTATATTGCAAGATAAGGAAAATTTATTCTTGTTTGATATTCCCCTACCCTCAAACACTATACTCTCTCAAATAACCAAAACACCAGAAAGCCTGAGTCCAAAAAATGAACTTGAACCCATAATATCATAAAACCAAAATGCACAAAATGAACCGGAACCTATAACACCAGAAAACCAAAATCCACATCTCCTAACCTTACAAGACCCACGATTTTCTCAAGTGTACTTAAGAAGAGAAGACATGAACTTCGATCCAAAGCAGGTTCAAGCATTTGAGTGAGGTACATGAAATGAGATAAACTGATTCCCTAGAGGTTGATCCTCTTTACTTTCTCATTTCTCTTCCTCACATGTTTCCACTGGCATAGCTATTTTTACTTTACACTAATACCCCAAAGAGTATTTTTCCCCACATCTGTAGCAAAGGTTGTTCCTCCTCAATTCTATATGATTTGAATCCCTTAAGAGTGCTACTTCTTGAAAATTTTGAATTTTGAAGAAATTTTCAATGATGGAAATGCTTTGTTTCGAAGAAAAAAATACTTTCTTTCGAAGAAATTGTAGAGTGCTTCAGCTTATTGTGATGCTTGATGGCATCTACTGCTTGTTCTTGTTACAAGACCAACTTAAATACTTGAATCAAGATCCGCGACCTGTGCATCCTCACTGTTGGTCTAAGTTCCTTCTTCATACCACTTATAAAACTAGAAATAAAATATTTTTAGAAATTTTAAACTTTTTAGTTAATAGTTGGACCTCATTTCTTCAAAATTTCCTTAATATTGTAGGACAGTATCTTCTTGAATCAACTTATTAAATTCCTCCACAATGTTGACTCCAGCTAATCCTCTAAACCTTCTATGCAATTCCACATCAAAATTTTCTCATTCAAGCATACTAGGGTCATTTGCTAACCCATGGAACCAAATTTCTGTCTTATCTGCACGGTATATTGAAATTGTTTCCACTTTACTATTTTACTATTTTATCGCATCTTCTAATTTATGTTCTATTTTTTGCAATCAAAGTCAGGAATTTCAATTTTTGGAGAAGGAATTCCTACTTGGTTACCCTTTTGGTTTGAGCTGTCAACCCTTATTTATTTGGTTATAGGGTTTGGTAAAATTCCTCTATCAATATTTAAATAAAGGCAGAGGGACTTACTCGAGTAGTTGTTTCACCTATCTGTGCACTATCTTACAAGAGTTCAATGAGTCTTTTCAATTACTAGCTGAACATCGTATCTGATTTATAATGGCTCAGGTTTGCTGCTGAGATTCATATATTTCGAACCTAAAATATAAAAGTTGTTTCTCCACCTCATGCATATTTTCCTCCTAAGTGGGTATCTTTTGAGGTTTGGACACTACGTCTTTGCCCTTATTTTTAACTATAGCCACGAAACTTGCAAGAGTTTCTTCAGAATTAACGTGCTTTGATACCAAGTTGTTAGATCTCAGCCTTGACATTTAATTTTCCAAAACCGAAAATTTGGATAAATATTAAATTTTAAATAACTATAGTAGAATTTAGAAAGCGAGAATTAATTTTGAGAGTTCTCGAAAGAAGAAAATAATAGACAGAGAATATTAGTGAGAGACTGAGAGAGAGAGAGAGAGAGAGAGAGAGAGAGAGAGAGAGACTTTATAGAGAGAGAGACCAAAGAGAGAAAAATAGATTATTTGAGATTCATTTCAAGAAAATTATATTCTTCTTTCATTTTATAATCCTTTATTTGTATACACAAAATGGTACATGAAAATCCTTTATTTGAGATGGAGACACTAGAGGAACAAATATCTATATCTCAAGAAAGGACATCTCTGCCACCCCTGGCCAACACCCTCTTTCAACCATTGTTCACAACAATAAAATATAGAAAAAGAAATGAAATTGAGCTTATTTGAAGAAAATAATATCTTTTTTTTTAAACAAATTTAAAGAAAATAATATCATCCCCTAATTTATATGAGAATACTGAATAGCTAGGAATCATATAATTTATCTGTGAACTGCAAAGATGATACAATCCAGAAACATGAAGGGATTTCTGCAGTTAAAGTTACCAGGTCAATAATACATGTCATAAATAGCTTAAGGTTAAATATCTGTTCTGAATCTCTAAGTATACATTCCCTATGCATTTTGCCTTCCTACTGCATGCTAGGAGCTTCTTTAGCACTAGAACCTTTTTCAAGAGGTGAAATAAAAACAATAGAAGAAAGAAAACAACACCATAACCAAAGATCAAAACTTGCATTTGAATTCAGCTTGCTATCCAAACAAGCTCAATGCTGCAGCTCCCTAGCATATTCGCAATTAAAACCTTTCATTCTTGCATATTTAGGAAGTAAACTAATCAGATTGAAACCAAGGAAGAAGGTTAAAACATCACATGTCCATTGTAAAACCTTAAAATCCCATCAAGAGGCATTAAGCATTTCATCATAAAACACTAGCCTTAGGCCAGCAGCACGAACTACCGAAAATTTAACAAGCCAACCATTTGATGATGGACATATTGTTATGTAACATTAACAATAGATACTGTTAAAGCATAAGTCCTTTATCGTGAAAGATAGAATTTCCCAACTACACTTATACCAACTAGAAACGATCAATTGCTATGAGTAAAACTGTATAACATCATTTCAAATGCTACAAAAGCCAGACAGAGAAAATTCCAAGTCAGGATGCTTTACAGCAAACAAAATATGTAGCTGAATGCATGGAGCTGAACAAAGAACAGATTCGTGGTTAGGAGAATGGTAGCTATTTTGCACAGGTTTTCATCAACAGCCTTTACGTAGAAATGTCACCAATAATAAGAGTGACTTCAACAAATGAAATTTCAAATTGGCTCGGGAGAGAGGAATGAAGCATTTTCTTTCAGCTTATCACCATACAGCAACTCTGAAGTGACAATCACCAGTAAAAGTAAAAACCATAAGGCCAAAAATGCATTTCAACAAAGAATTTCAAAGTCTCAATATGTAGAAGCTGCCCTAGAACACCTCCAATGGTAAAGCAACTTTAAATAAATGACTAGTTGGGAAATGTACTAGATAAATAAGAAGGAGATTGCCCAAGTACGTAGGCTCAAGATCTTTTCACCAATTATAGAAATCAGAATTCACATTGAAGCATTAGCGTGTGAGCTATCTCACTCTGCCTCCATCTAATTATGTCTTAGTAACTTCAGCATTAAAAAAATGAAACAAAAAAACTTCAAACTGTTTCAGATGACTCAGAGGAACTAGATAAATTTATTCTCTGCTTCGCTTTTCTTAGAAACATAAAGAAACTAAAATGAAAGTTTAGAACCTTACAAGACAAGAAATTTCCTGTCATACGAACTTACTACAAAATAACCCAGAGATTGAGAAAAAAAAAACAGTAAAGCATCAAACTCAATCTTTCCCAACACCTTCCCACTCTCACAATCAAGCATATAGTATTAAACAGAAGAAAAGAAAGAAAAAAACATCCATAACCACATAAATACACAGAAAAAGAATTGCAAAAAAAAAAAAGAATGCATACTCCGCCAGATCGCCTAATTGGCGCAAGATCCCCACGAGGCCAGCCACGGCGACGCCATCAAGCACGGCTTTGGGATCTTCCCTGTTAACCTCCGTGTAAAGCTGAGGTTGGGCGAGGCTGTACTGGTTCCTAACTTGAAACCTGACCAACGGCATTTCTATCTCCCTCTCTCTTTCACCGCTGAGAGCAGTATCGATAGAGAGTAATCATAACAGTAAAGGCATAGTAATAACAGTACAGCACAGCAAAAATCCAGGTTATGAAGAAAGAAGAAGAATAACCTATACCAAAATGTTTCGTTTTTCGCCTCTGTAGGTATATGGAGAGAGAGAGAGAGAGAGAGTAGGTGAAGAAGATTGGAGCAGCTTAACTGCCCAGTGATATAAATTTGGTGAAGCTTCAGCCCGGAAACAGACAGAGAGAGAAGAACATTGCCTACGCCAGAAGCCATTCCTCTATCTACAGCGTATAATTGTCTGTGCATTTGAAATTACTAAGATACCCTTCATACTTCGATTAATTACCAGGTTATCCCTTCATTCGTTTTAAATAGGTTCGTGTGAAATGACCAAATTGGGCTTCTGTGAATTGTCAGAGAGAGATAAGAATAGCAACGTGGTTGCCATATTACACTGGGATTTTAAATTAAAAATGTTTTTTTAATATAAAGTAATTTTTTTTTTTGTATTGGACAAAAGTCCACTATATTATTTTTAATCAATAAAAAAAAATTATGATGTAAAAGTTATCAACTAAAATTATAACAATGTAATTAAATTTTATGTAAACTCAAATTTTATAATATTTTAATTAAAATTTTAGAATTATTTCAAAAATTACCTCATTTTAAGGTTAAAAAATAATAACATGAAAATTAGTGAACGACGTTTTTTTCTTTTTCAATGTTATTTCATTAATATTTTTTTTTTAATCCGTAAAAGAAATATTAACAAAGAAATTGATACTTGAAAATGTTGAAAATGTGAATATAAAACATTTATGAAGACACTAACTTCTCTTTTATTTCTTGAAGTGCGATAGAAATGGAAATGACAACAAAATAAATTTAAAATGAATTTTATTAAATTAAATTTAATCTATTTTTTATAAAAAATAAATTTGAACTTAAAACTTTTTTCCAACTATATAGATTATTTAATTTAAATTCAATCCAATTATTTTGTCTGCCTATTTCGTTAACCAGCAGATCTGTGTAGACATTTAATTTTTTTTTAATTAAAAAAAAAACAAGAAGCATTTAAATTATCTTTTAAAAAATAATATCTTATATATCTCGTTAGATTGTTATTTCATGCAATTTAATTTACAGTCTTATTTATTTTTACTTTATAATGATATATTTATCTTCTTTCTTAAAAATAAAAAATACCAAATTTAAATTAAACACACACACCAAAAAAAAAAAAAGTTATCTCTACTGAAAATATTAATTTAATTTAAAATTCTGTGACATTATGGGGACCCAATTGATGTGAACTACATTAAGAAAAATAATGTTGTAATCTAATCTAAGAAATAAAAGTGTAGAGCACGATTAGAAGCGTTCTAGAATCAAAGACAGTAATAAAACCAATTAAAATTTTTAAACTAGCTAGTGATAAATTGAAGGTAATTACCTTATTATTGTGAAATTAAAATTAAGATGTTAATGACTTAATATAATTACATTATTTAATTATTACTTTGACGTAGATTCTGTCAATTAATACAAAATAATTAATAAAGTAAAAAGTAATGATATTATTTAAATAAATTAATAGAAAGTAAAAAGCTCTTATGATATTAATTAAATGATGCTCATTTAATCGCTAGTAGCACTTCAATGATCTTCTATTGTGGGAAAAAAGAGAAATAAATAAATATTTATATTTATATATATATATATATATTAGGTTCGTAGCTCGATATAATTAATTAATTAATTAAGTTAAAGGAGATATTAATGTAAGTAAGATAATTAGGCGACAGACCCAGTACGTTGTTGGATCAAAACATGCATGCTACTATAATCATGTCTCACACCCTCATCGAGTCTCCTTATAAATTAAGCCTATAATACAATTTGTAGAATTAAATAATTATGTTGGAATTAAAAACCAGTTTAATTATTAGATCCAAACAGCTCCCTATCTTCTATAAATTTTATAATATAGTTTAGGTTCAAATAGATGAGTAATTAATATAAGCTAATTCAATGGTGTCATTTAATTAATTCGTAGATCCCTATGGTCAGTTTAGTATAATATTAATTAATCAAGACTGGTGGTTTGAAGCTGTCTTAATTAAATGCCAGAGACTGATTAATTATTTTATGATCTGTTTAATTATCTTATGAAAAGAAGTTTGGGAATGGGATCCCGGTAACGGATATCTAGGATTTATTAAAAGTTTAAATTAGTCAAATAAATTTTATAAAGAAAAAATATGATTAAGATTAATTATATATAAGTTTTCAAGTATATATAAAATTTAAATTAGGAATTTCAATAAATAAACAACTAATAAATCTAAATTATTTGAATATATAATATTTTAGCAATTGATAAGAATAAAATCCTATTAAATTTTAAATAATTCAAACACAATTTTCTCATAATAAATACCATGTAAATATATTTCGTTTATTTTTGTTTAAATTTATTATAAATATAATTTATATAACAATTGTATTACTAATTTCTTAATGTATCACTGTTACGTTGTAACGCCCCGTTTTTTTTTTCTTTCAACGGCGTAAGATAAAACAATCCCATGATCCAATACGTAAATTCTATGTCAATTTAATCACACATAAAGGAACTTGTCCATAGTTCTTTATTCAAACCCAATGTAAACTTACAATTCTACATATACATCAAATGACAAAATCATATCATATATCTCCAGCAATCAGTATTCATACTAAGATAAACTTTTACATACTACAACCCGCCACAAAGAAAACCCTTGCCCTATGGCGCTAAAGACTAGGCTCCGTAACTAGCAATTCAGATCCCGGCTCCATCCCTACTTCATCTGTTAATGATAAGAAGTGAGTTCACATAACTCAATACGATAAAAAATCAAATTGCATGTATAATATGCAGTGACAAGAAATTTAGTATGTGTATATGCATTTCTCCTACACAACCCAAGTCATACCTTAGAACTACCCTACAAGTAGCCGTCAATAATCTACCCCGAAAGACCAGTTATGGTTATCAATAACACATACAACAACAGCAAATCCAATACTCCCATAAGTACCCTATATATACCACCTACATCCTGCCCTAACACTACTCTAGTACAACACCAGTCCCATTTATCCCGGTAGACTATTCATAGTGCATATCAAACGTGACCCCCGGCCGAAGTCACACCCTGAGCACCCCTGTTCACTTTCATCACCAATATCGGTTACCTATACTCAATTCTTTACCCCTCGACCCTAATAGGCCACACACATAAAGACACCATTATCTCACGTCACCAACATCGGCGACTCATACTCACTCCTCTATCTCTCGACCCTATTAGGCCACACACATACACAGGTACCATTATCTCACGTCACCAACATCGGCGACCCATACTCACTCCTCTACTTCTCGACCTTATTAGGCCACACACACATACACAGGTACTATTATCTCATGTCACCAACATCGGCGACCCATACTCACTCCTCTACCTCTCGACCTTATTAGGCCACACACACACACCAACATTGCATGCATACGCCGACAATGTTCCCTCGCCAACTTTTAAATTTACAGCAACTATACCAACCTATATTCCCTCCACACACTCACACTACATAACTACCAACACGCCCCTACTCTCCCACCTTAAACCACACTCTACAATCCCCTCCTGTGTCATCCCAATCTCTAGCAACTACACTCTCCTCCCCCTCTAGACCTACCTCTCCCTACAGTTATAATACGCCTCTTCCCTCACCCGAATCTCTTCATACACACCGATTCCTATTTCTTAGTCCCCTCCATCACACAGTCTAGAACTCTCCTCTCCCTCACAGCCCTCACGCACTGCTTCCCTTATCCTTCTGCCTCCCCAAGGCCTGTTCGAAGCATCCCGACTCACACTGTCACAATTACCAACACTCATCCCTCTCACGGGACACTCACCGAAGACATTCTTCCTTTTCTCTCCTCTCGCGACTCCCTCCGCACCCCCGCTCACACACACAACTCTTTTCGTCATCTCGAATCCCCCACACACGCCAAATTCTTCACTCACTCTTCCTCCCAGTGGCCTTCCCTATGTGATCACACTCACCTCACACAACCGCCACTCTCTCCCACGGATCTCCTGTACGCCCCAACATCACCATCCTCTCCCTTCCCATGGCCTCCTCCGCGAACGTCTCCGCCATTCAAGCCATACTCTCCACCGCCTACCTCCATCTCTCAGTTCCGCCACACTACATACAGACTACCTGGCCTCCGGAACCTACAACCACTATTTCAAATTACACAGCACCTACACAACTAAAATTTTTACCGTACCTCCCATTTCCATCTTCCTTCCTCCTGCTGATCGCACCATCACCGTCCGCGGTCTTCTTCTCTCTCCCTTCTCGCTCCTCTCCGCTTCGACTCCCCTCTCTCTCTTTCTGGAACCTTCTTTCCTCTTGTTCTTTTCTCCTTCCCACTCTCTTCCTTCTTTGCTTTTCTCTTTTCTTTCTTTTTCTTCTCTTCCCTTTTCTTTCCTTTTCCGACCCTTATTTATATCCCACCAGCTTCCTCAAAACGACGTCGTTTTTCCTCTTCAAAACGGCATCTTTTATTCTACTTTTTTTTTCAGTTACTACATACGTGATTAAGAATACTTAAAAAATATTATTACAAAAAATAAGTTAACTAAATAATTATTTAAAAAAATAAAATTAAAAAACCAAAAATTTAATTACATTGATTAGAAAGTTTGGGTCAAAAATTAGAAAAATATGATGAAAATCGAAGATTTTTTTTTATAATTAAGTATAATTTAATTTTTAATATTACTCATTTTAAATCAAATTTCATAGTAATATATAATATTTAACTAGGCAAACTTTAAAAAATTGTTGTATAATTTAAATTTATATAACATAAAAGAAAATTTTGAGTACTAAATTTTTTCTTACTCTTCTAGTTTGTTGGCAAATAATATTAGAAGGTATAAATAAGATATAATTTGGACGGTCCCATTTGTCCTTGTACATTAAATAGCAATTAATTGATCATTTTATTTTCTTAAATATTGAATAACACTATTATGTAAACTAAATATATAGTTATCTATAAATAGCAATTAAGTCACATCATCAATCGATATTAATTTTTTATATAATTAATTAATTAGATGTACGTATTAAATTATAAAAATTAATTTAATATTAGGCTCATGTACCTTATTTTAAAGATTATTGTATTAAAGTTGAACATGTTTATCGCGAAAAAAATAAATGTGTTGATTGATCGACGGATTTTAACTTATTGTTATAACTTGATTTTTTTAGTATGTTCATGTACTAAACGATCTTTAATAGTTTATCACGATTGATTATATGGGAGTTTTTTGACTCAAATATGCATGAAAAACTCTTAATTTTTTCAACATTTGCCTCACTTTGTAATGACATGCATCTATATAAGAATATAAAATGAAGAAGAATAATAATAATAACAATTTGAAGAAAATGTGTTGAATTTTTTTAATTTAATTTTTTTAGAATATCAATTTATCCCATGGTATTGGGCCAAATGGCTATAAATTAGTAAGTTATGTTGATTATATATATATATATATTAATGATTGAATAAGACAATTAGGATTGATTATATAAAAGAAAAATACAGAAGGAACCCTAAATTTTAAATCTTCAATCTCAAATTTGATAAGAACATAAAATCATTTCCATGCATTTTGCTGTCCTGCAGGAAATCATTTTCCTTAAAGCTGTATCTGGGACATACCCTTTAACTTTTTTTTTTTTTTTTTCAAAAAATAATAATAATTGGCTGCAAGGATCTCTGAATTATCAGAATCTCACTCGAGTTTGTATTTCAACTCACAAATATTTGTTCCTAAAAGTCCAAAGCAACCAAGATCTCCCATGACCAAATATTCTCTAAATTGCTTCAGCTTACAGCTTTTTGCCAAGTCCATTCAAACTATCTATCTTCTCTACATCTAAAAATATGTATACAGTTTATTTTGTGCCCATATCACATACGCATTTGGTGAATTGTGTGTGTGTGTGTATTTAAGAGAAAATCTGAAAAAATAAACATAACCTATCAGTTTATAATTTTATTTTATATATAATATAAGTAGGTACAGTGAATTGTGATGGGGAACAAAAAGGCAGGAAGCCACTCTGAATTGTTTGGTGAAAACAACTTCTCAGTTCAAGTAAAGACGATGTCCAGAAACAACATTATGATACATCCATCAGAATTTACAACCACATACAATGTCGGACGGACCCATTCCTTAATTATATACATATCTACATATATACATGTCTCTCCTGTTTATATCAATTTATTCCTTTTCCATGTTGTACTTTTTACTGATTTTAATGCAATCTTCATTTATTAATCTTTATATTCCAATTTTTGTTTGGAATATTAGTAAAAGTTATGTGAATGTTTAGTCAATATATCATGCATGTTTCATATCAGCATGACTATTAATTAATTATATATCTTATTTAATTATTTAAAACTTTTAAAATTTTTCTACCAACTCTGTAAATCAAGCACAATGATTACTTGCAAAACGGGGTTTCGGTGGAAATAGATAATGGCAAGCAACAACAAGGAGGGAGAATGAAAAATTGAGAGAGAGAAATGAGGAAACCTTAATAGAATTTTCTTTTCTCTTATCTCAAATCTTTTTACTTCACCGATAGAGAATTCGAAGCTTATATATGGACAACGGACAAATATACATCCGTTATGTGCCTTTATCTCCTCAAGCCCTAAAAAATATCTATACATACACATGTTCATACATGCATACAGATCGGGTTTAGATGAGGGTCTATATCCCTTTTTGACCTCACTTTTCTTCAAATTTGTTGGACTCGTATTTTAACATCTCCCCAAGATGGAGAATAGACAGTTTATGCCCTCATCTTGGTCAAATGAGTGTGTAAAGACTACTTTGGAGTGTCTTAGTGAATATATATGATAATTGTTATTTATTTTCAACATACTTTATCTTAATAATTCTGTTTTGTACCTTCCTACGAATCAAATGGCAATCCAACTCAATATGTTTAACTTTTTCAAGATAAGTAGGGTTTGTTGCAATGTGTATTACCCCCTTTGTTGTCATAATGCATAACAATGGTTTATGTGTGATCAACACCCAAGTCATTTAACAAATACCTTACCCATGTTAATTCATAATAAAGACTTAGCATTGCTCAATACTCTGCTTATATTGAAGTGCATGATATGGTGTGTTACTTTTTGGATCTCCAAGAAATTAAGGACGATATAAGGAAAACACAATAATCGATGATTAATCTTAGTCTATCTAGGCAAACCCCACAATCAATGTCAATATAAACATTAAATTGAAGTTCTAAATAGCATGGTTAGAAAAAACTCTATCTTATTTGATATTTGATGTATTTTAAAACTCTATGGGATGTAGTTAGATGTTTATTCCTCTATTGTTCCACATACTAACTAAGAAATTACATTGAATAAAAATTTGGTCTTATGAGGTTTGATACATAAGTTTCCATATTAACCTTTTATATATGGTAGGATTAAGAATTGGGTTCCCCCATTCTTTGATAGTTTAAAATTCTAAACGAGTGGTAACTTTGAAACCCTTGCACCAAAGTCCATGTATCCTATGATAAATCTAAGGCATATTTTCATTGACATATGTGAATTCCTTTCCTGAATTGTGTCATCTTAATGCTAAGAAGTACCTAAGTTTCCCTATATACTTTATTTTGATTTTTTTTTTCATTATAGACCTTAACTTGTCGATTGTAGCCACATTGTTCCTTGTTATGATTATGTCATCTACATAAACCAACAATATAGTTAAATCTTCCCCATCTCCCCTTGTAAACATATTATAATCTGTTTTGGGATAGATAAAGCCTTGTCTAATGATGATGTTTGAAAGCTTACATATAGGTCTTGAAGCTTGTTTGATCCAATAAATGTTTTTAGCAATCTGCAAAATTTTATCTTCCCTCCATTAAGGTAACCTGGTGGCAATTACATGTAAAATTCTTTATTGAGTTCTCATGCAAAAATAATTATTCACATTACATTAACTTTAATTAGATAAGAGACAAAAGTATCTCCACATAAACAATATTTGCAACTGAAAGGAAATTTTTCTGATAATCTAAGCCTTTCTATTATAAACCTTTCACAATAACTCTTTCTTTGTGTCTCTTTACCATTTCATCGGTATAGAATTTAACTTTGCACATCCATTTGCACCTAATGGCTTTCTTCTCTTATGGTAAATGAATAAGTTCTTCATATTGTTTAGCTCAAGTGCCTACATCTTATTTTTCATAGCCTTTACCCACATAATACTCTTACAGGCTTCTTAATGAGCTGAGTTTATTCTGTGCATTTATGGAGAATACGTATAATCTATATTTATTAGTAACCATGTCAAATAAAATGATTAAAGATATGGGTATAACTTTACCTATCATGACTTCATTCTCATTTGAGTTTTGAGTTAGGAATGGGTAGATTAAGTTACTCATACATAAAGTCTCTGAGATATAAAAGAGGTGTTCTTACTCTAGTTGATTTTTTCACTAGACAGGAGGGACTAAAGCTACAGTTATCCTGTTGTGGGGTGTAAGAAACTTCCTTTTTTCTATATAAAGGGACTAGTGGTAATACATTCCTTTTTGCTTCTTTGAGATTATGATTGTGCAAATTTGTGTCTTTTGTATTTGATTACTTCTTTGTTTCTTCTCCTGGGTAAACATTTTATGTGTGTTGTGGTTCTGTATATATAACTAGTAAGTTGAAAATTGAAGTATTAACACTGATAATTTAATAGATCAAAACAACGTCATTTTGAAAAATCCCAAAATGGCATCGTTTTAAGTAAAAAAAAAAAAAACTTGAGTTATGTTTGCCTCTGGTTAGGGAAGGTGAAGAGGCAGAGGCATGTACGCCTCTGCCATTGGCCGAGAAGGGAGGAGAGGAGACCTGCACGACGAGGAAGAAGGGTCGTGCAGGACTCCTCCCACCCCTCCCTATAAAACACGAAGGGAGGGAAGGAAATCGGTGCAAAAAGAGAGAGAAAGAGAAAAAGAGAGAGAGAGAGAGAGAGAGAGAGGAAAATAAAGAGACAATGGTCACAGTTAGCTTTAGTCAGAAGCCGAGAGAGGAAAGGAGGAAGAAGAAGAAGAAAAAGGAAAAAGAGAGGTCGGTGCTGCACCCGGCAGTGCGCAGGAGAAGAAGACGGTCTGCGCAGTGGCTCAACTCACTTTTAGATATTCTGCAGCTCCATCCAGTATGATTCCATCAGATCTATATTGGACCTGAAGGCACGAAGCACTCTACGATGAATTTCGGCCAATCCACAGCGGCGATCGGCGATGGGCGGCAGCGGTGCATGGCGGTTCAGTGGCAGTGCATGTGGAGGCGCACAGATTTCTGGTTGTTGTGCGCAGCGAGTCCTAGGGACCCAGTTGGATAGGTGAGTTCAAAAAAATCCTGATGGTTTTCCGTTTTATATTTAAGATTTAAGATTTATTAATCTTATCTAATTTTAATACAATAAATTACTTATCCGGATTAAAATTATGAATAAGTCTAAATAAGAGTGTTCGAAATTAGAGGATAACCAATTCATTACTAACTCGATACGAATATCACTATAACAGGTTAATCTTGTACATCAGAGATAATTTTACGAACAAGATTTAGACGAAAATCATGTAAGTACGTAAGTTCTTACAAATGTTGTTTAATCCTCCTAAGATATTAAAACTGTAACGTTTAATAATTGGTAATTAGACACATAATTCCGACGAAATTTAACTACTGATTGCGATGTTCTTGTTTATGTTTACTACTGAAATTGCTAGTGAATTGTTTTGCTATGTTTTGATAGTTAAATTCGTATATGTACTGGTTGTTATGTAATTGAAAATATATTAAGGATATGTAGAAGAGTCTAGGGTGTGAATAGTTACAGTATGTGTGTTATAAGTATAGAATATATTAAATAATAAAAATTAAGAAATTTATTAATGAGTTGAAATAAATAGAGACATTAAGATCTTTGAAAAATCCATTTAACTGGTATCACCGAGGGATGGGTGTGTGTGTAGTCTTTTGGCATGTAACTATGGCGAATGCTACCCGTGGGTACAGCTTTAGCCAGACATGGCGAAATGATAAGTACTGTGAAACTGTGGACTGAATACTGTGTACTGTGAACCGAACTGTAACATATTCACATGGTATGAGAGGATCGTTACTGCTATCATTGATACGGCAGAAATGATATCACGCGGTGAAACTATTTTAATATGATATAAATCATTATGAATGAATAAGAAGTCATGAGTAACGTTTATGATAGTGAAACACTGAATTACTATCTATTGAACTGTTTATTGTCCTAAATTGTGATTCTGAATGCTGAATTATGTAACGGCCCCGAAAATTTAAATGAAATGTATGTATTAAAATCCTCAAATGCAGAATCGTAATAAAAATTTTGATTAACATCCCTTACACAATAACCAAAACGTACTCAAAACATGAAGGGACAAACTAACTAAAAGAGATACTCGAAATAAGAACTATAAATATAACTATAAAGTCTTTAGGCGTCCCCTTCGCCGTCTTCCTGCGGAACGGGCTCGGGAACAACGTCTTCTTGATCTGAAATGGTTAAATAAGGAATGAGCTACACCAGCCCAGTAAAGACATCACACTATCTCACCGCCATGGAAGTAAAGGTGGGTAGAAAGCAAAAATGACCAATGGAGCATAATTTATAACAAACTCGTTTATAAACATAAAAACTTTTACTGTCCACTTACCTCGGTGAGATCCATGAAAACAACATATGAAAGCAATAACATTATCATCATCATGAAATCATATAAACTTTATAACATAACACTTACCACGCCTTTGCATTTCAATAATTAAACAACATATTTTTCTCTTTTACCAGCCTACTAGTATCTATGGGGATGCATAGGGGGTCCCCGCTACCCGTGAACCATTAACATTACAACCTGATTTCAGGACCGTCCCCATACCCCGTCCGGTATGGGCGCCAAAATCATGAACCTCAATACCCCGTCCGATATGAGGGTGAAACGGGCCGTCCCCATACCCCGTCCGGTATAGGCGCCAAAAGACATAAGGTCTCCATACCCCGTCTGGTATGAGAGATCACGTTCTCGGTAGGGTTCCCTACGGACCCGGTCCGTCCACCATCTCCCAGGATATCTAGTCAGACTGTACACATTATCCACTCATCAATTTACATAACCTTTTTGCCGTTTTCTTTGATCTCAATCATCCAATCATACACAATATATAAACCAGTAATTGACACCAAATAAGATAACACAGTATCGAATTCACCATAATACAAACCATAATAAAAGAAACCATGATTCATGCATACGAGACCATAACATAATTACATCAAACATCATACTGCATTTAATACTGAAAATTAGATCAAACAATAATAGACCAATACTGTATCAGACTCGGGCTCCATTAGCAACCTCAATCAATTATACATCTATAAAGTCTCAAAATACCGTTTAATTATTTATTAAGCTTTAATATCATGATAGGAAATAGGGTGAGGTGTCCTTACTTGTTTCGGGGTCTGAAACTGACTCTACAGTGCGCCTACGGGCTGTCCCTAATTTTTTTGAATTTTTTTCGGAAAACTGAAACGCACTACCGGTACCTGCACGTGTCCCAAAAAAATTTCAAATCAAACCTATGGCCCCTTTTGGCCAATATCAGAATTCTGCACGGCGGCTCCGCCGTGCTCCGGCGACGGCGCCATCACTTGCAGCGGCGATCCGCCTCGGGTTGGCCGTTTTCGGTAGAATTCGGCCACACTTGCATCGGTCTCTGCGATAAAACAACCCTGGGGCCCTCGGGGGGCTAAAAAAATCATAAAAAATTGAGACTTACTGCCGGCGGTGCTCTCGGGTGCAGGGGCTCTTCCGGCGTGAGTCGTGTTTTGATGTTTGGCTTCGATCAACCTGTAGAGAAAAGAACGGTGATCACAGTGGTATAAAATTTGCCTCGAACGGAGGCCGAGAAGGGCCTCATCGGAGGTAAAAATAGAGGGGGTCGTGGGGGCGCCGCCGGACTTCGACTGGGTTTTTCGGCCGTTTGGCCGGTGGTTTGGCCATAGGCGGACTCAGCATTGAAAAACGAGCCAGGGAGAGAAAATTTACCTCGATTGACGGTCGGAAACTTCTCAGGTGTGGCGGCGGGTGGCGGCGGCCGGCTCCTCCGGCGTCTGGTTCTTCTTCTCCGGCGAGGCACTGGCGGCTAGGGTTTTGTTGTCAGGTGTGGGTGGGGTTATTTATACCCTTTGCCTTTTAATCTCAACCGTCCATCAAGATTAAATCTGGACCGTCCGATTGCGATTTAATTGGGATTAAATCTGGACCGTCCATCGCGATGCAATCTGGGCCGTTCGTACACGTGAATCTGGGCCGTCCGTGCGCACGTTTGATCTGGGCCTTCCGTGCGCGCGAGAACGGATCTGAGTCGTCCGATCGCGCGCACGCGAATCGCCCACGTGACCCGTCTCGTGTCAACGTTTTCTTGTCACGCGGCGTGTCCTGGTTGGTCGGGGCTGCTGACCGGGCTACTGACGTGGCTGCTGACGTAGCACAACTTTTTTAAATTGCGTTTTAACCCATGGTTTCCGATTTTCTTTTCAAAAACACCCCCAGAATCCAAATTTTCACCCATTTTTTTCAAAATCAATTTCAATTAAATCCAAATAATATTTTTACCCAATTTTATCATTATTATTATTTTTATTTTCATTAAATTAAATTAAATAAACATTAAAAAAAATCAAATACAAAAAAAAAATAATAATAATAATACAATTAAAAAATACTTGGGTGTTACAAATTATGTTATTTATTGAACTGTTTATGTCATGAGTTATGATACTAAAATAATGAATTTTGAATGTTTACTAAATAAACTGATTTGTAAGGTTTGATTAATGAATTTTGGTGTGGATATCACGGGTTTTCTGAATTAAAAAGAAATGTGTTTTAAACCATCTCTGTTAGCAGTTTTATGTTTTCTACCAACTTGGACATATTATTCTATTATTTGTTGGTACTTACATGCTTACTAAGTATATTACACTCACCATATTTATTATTTATTTCTTCTATATCAGAATATTCAAAATATTACTCCTGAACAGTGAAAGACTTGTTAGAAGATTGTTTAATTTTTATTTTAATTCAAAGAGTACTTAATGTTAACTATTTTATTTTTAGTGAGTATTTATTTTAGAATTTAGACATGTCTCATGGATATTGGATATTGTGAGCTAAGTATGTAAGGAATGTACCTTTTATTATTTTAAAATTTGATGCGCAAAGTATTCATATAAATTATTTTATCATAATATGGTGTGCGTACAATCAGGACTCTGGATGGGAGTTTGGGTTATCACAATAATACCTTTAGTTCTGAACTTGTAAGGATAAATATTCTCACAAAAAACTATATTCTTTGAGCCAATAATCTTCTCTATTTTTATGTTCATAAGTTTGTATCCATTGATTTGAAAGGAATATCTCAAGAAAACACATCATCTTGCCCTCAGATTAATTTTTTTCCGTTGTTGATTAAAGTGGAGTCAAAGGCCAAACTTTCAATAACTCTCAAGTGCATATGCGTTAGCTTAGTATGGAATAACAACTCAAAATGGGTTTTATGAGCAATGACTGATGAGGGAGTCCTATTCATAAAGTATATTACAATTATGATAAAATACTTCAAATTGAGTTCACTTTGAAACTTTAGGACACTGAAATATTCAAGATCTATCGATGTTTTCTCTCTACCTTTCCATTTTGCTCTAATGAATGAAAAGGTAGAGAGAAAGCACCAATAGATCTTGAATATTCAAGATCTATTGTCTCAACACAACTTCTTTGATGAATGTTGTATGTACCTAATTACATACTATTTGTATGTGCCTAAAAGAATCTACATTGTGCATTATTTGATGTCATATCTTTCGGGTTCAATGTAAATTAAATTACTTTTCTACAAAATAAGTGTTTAGACAGAAGTTATCACTTCCTATAAAAAAATATTGAAATAGTAATTAATGATATAAAATTGAATCTATTTTATAATTTAATGTTATCATATATCGTGTATATATTAATAAATATTTAACAAATTATTATTTTACTACCTGAACTATTTATCATGTTACGATTAGGTAGTAAAAATTTAATTAGTTGCAGTTAGTCTTAATTTTATAAAATTTCACGATAACTTTATATAACTAAAAAAGTTTTGATAAAAATGACACAGATTGTTTTTATTTTGTTTATGTTTGTTTTTTGTGAAACTTGAAAGTTATAACAACTAAATACTAACATTAATTAAACAAATAGTTTGTTTATTTTGTTTACTTAAAAGATATTTACTAATTATTTCTTTTATTTAAAAAAAAAATTATAACTCTAAATAAATAAAATATTTTTAAGTAATCTTTTATGTTACTCGATTAACATACGAAAAACTTTGACTATTTTTATAAAAAAATTACAGTAGAAAATAACATCTCGAAATACTTCTCTAAGTTTAGAGATTAAATTATATAGAAAAAAAATCTAAGACTAAATTATAACATAATCTATAATTTAATTTATTTATAGACTCAATTAGTAATTTGTTCTTAAATATTATAACATAAAATGTTATCAAGATCATAAATTTAAATACATATTTATCATAAATAAATGAAAATATTAAATAAATTTAAATATATGTTATTCTATATGAATAAAAAAATTTATGTAAAATTAAAATATTATCGATTGCAGTAATTTAGTTATTACTAAATATTTTATAATTAAATATTATTATCTTTATGTTAATCTTACAAATCTGATTATCTATTTTTTTTTTTATAAATAAAAGAGAATGTTAAATAAATATTAAGTAGAATATGATGATGTGACTAAATGTGCTCTAACTTTATTTACATATATATGGAAGGGTACATTAGAAAAGAAAATTGGTAAATTACTACTTTAATACCTACCCAAATCATTAATATATATTTATTGGAAAAAATTGGAAGACATGTTTAATATACTTTTATTAGATTATAAAATTGGTAAATACTACTGTAAAACATTTCAAAATCACTCACAGATAGGATCCAGCAGTACAACTTATAATTAGATTAAAGTTGTGAAATACATTTTTTAATAATATATACATGTCCTACATATTTAGTGAAAGCTACAAGAACATCATAATAAATATGTTATAGTTACTTATAATACAAGTTAAGAATTTATTACTAATAAGAAATAGATTTTAAGTACTAACTATCTTTATTTACAGCAAACGAAGACTTTAATAAATCTGGGTTTTGTCTTTTAATACATATTGAAATCATTTTCAATGAGGATTTTCAGGTATAAAATGGGCAAATTGGATATATTTCTTGGAAAATTAAAGCCTACCAAGAAATTATAATTTTGTACTGAATTAAATGAAATTATGAGAGAATGGTTATAAGATTGCATTAGATTCACTAAATATAGACATATCTTGAATTGGATATACAGTGAGAATAAGGTTAATAAAATTAACTTCCTAATTTCTGTGTACAAGAGTAATTAATGGTACTGAGGTTGTCGAAATTAAACATGATTTTTATGCTCTCTTTGCTTCTTAAATGCTTCTTTAATGGGTTATGATAATTAATTACCAATATATATATATATATATATATACATGCACACACAGTCATGGTTCAGTACATATATAATTAGTTTAATTTCAATACATTTTATATAATAGTCTTTGGAATCCATATAAAATCTATCAGAGAAGAATTCTCAATCTTCGTTTTCTATGGATTTGTATTTTGTGCGAGACCAAGAAAGAAATTTACTTTCAATTCAAAATCAAAAGTTTGGCAGTCTCTTAAAATCTTTTTTTTTTTTTTAATTAATTGCAAGACATATATATATATATATATATATGCTAGCTACTCTTCCTAATTTCATAATTTTAAACGATCCGCTGGCTCCACTATCACCAATAAACTCACAAATAATCATCAATACTTATCAATTCATGCATACCCATCAACTCAGAAAAATATATTATGTATATATATATATATGTATATGTATATTCCTGCAGTATTTCAAACATGATTTGAGGGCATCTCTGGTACTCCTCGTATGTGGTGAAAAGTTTCTATTATGATGCATCAAGGCAACAATATGAGTAGAAGAAATAGTAATATTTTCTAGTATATAATGTTATTATATAGTTATAAAATATTAAGCATGGTCAGTCTATAAGTATAATTTTAAATAATTTTAAAAACAAAATACTCAGTAGGTATACGGATATTTATGAATAATTAATAATTTAATTAAATATACTAAAACATGAGGGACAGCACTATGAGATATATACATATATACCATTCTGTCCTATAGTTCATTATTGCTTTTTTAGTGGTGAATGAATAGAATATGATGTAGTTAAAAGAAAAACCATACAGCACCTAGGAAATCTTTTTGCTGATGAACAATTTAAATAAATATGCCTTCTAGAACTATATATATATATATATATATATATTTCTCTCTCTCTATATATATATATATTGCTATCTCATCTCATCAAACAATTCTTAATAATTTCACTCATTAAAGAACAAAACTAATGCATTTTCTTTCGTTCAGAAAAAATAAAAATAAAAAATTATTAATTTTGTACAGTTATATCAGCACCACTACAGAGTACATATATATAAAACCAATATAAATATTTTTAATTAAATTTATTTGTTTAAAAATTAAGTAATATACATTGGACAAACAAGGTATGTTCTTGTGTAAGTTATTTTTTTTCTCCCTTTGTTTAATTAATTAAGTATAGTCTTAACTAGTGTAGAAAGCAATTCCAGAAAGTAAAGAACCTTAAAAATCATGATCAGCGCCATAATTCAAATGACAATGATTGCAATGATCATGACATCTTGTTAAATGAAATTGTGTATATATATATATATATGTATGTATGTATGTATGTATGCATACATATACGTGTGTGTGTACATATATATATATATATATATATATATACGGTATGTGAATATAAAGGAGGAAAAAGAAATTAGAGAGAAGAAGAAAAGCAGGTTGATAGGGCCCATGGCATGTCTCCTCACAACACCCATCAGAAAGATTGTGATTTAATTTTCATCTTTTAATTTCTCTTCTTCCACACTGCATCGTTTCCCCTATTCTTTCACCTTCTCAAATTTCCCAACACCTTTTTATCATTTCTTACCAAAAATAAACAAAGACTAATTCTCCATCTTCTCCTACCCAATTTTTCTTTTTAAACAAGCTATTACCACCGTTAAAGTTAATCAATTCTTATCACCACTATGTCAGCTTCAGCTGCTGATCAAGATCATGTAGCTGATCAAGGTAGTTCCTCTCGATCGACCTCTGCGGCTAACAGCCACCAGTCGCAGCCGCAGCCGGCTCCGCTCAGCCGTTACGAGTCGCAGAAGCGTCGAGACTGGAACACCTTTGGACAGTACTTGAAGAATCAAAGACCTCCAGTTTCAGTTTCTCAGTGTAACTGCAACCATGTTCTTGATTTCTTAAGGTACCTTGACCAATTTGGCAAGACCAGGGTTCACCATCATGGCTGCGTCTTCTTTGGCCAACCTGACCCACCCGCACCTTGTGCTTGCCCTATGAAACAGGCGTGGGGAAGCCTCGATGCGCTTATCGGACGCCTTCGAGCCGCCTACGAGGAGCACGGTGGATCTCCTGAGACGAACCCTTTTGGGAACGGAGCTATCCGGGTTTATTTGCGTGAAGTGAGGGAGTGTCAGGCTAAGGCTAGAGGGATACCGTATAAGAAGAAGAAGAGGAAGAAGAATCAAATCAAGTCAATTGATGAAGCAAAGTCGTCTAAGCACTCGACTTAGAATCTCTTCAATGGATATTGGTAAATTGAATTTCTTTGTTCTTGAATTGAATCATACAATCATCATCATCATCATACACAACATATATACATATATACATATGCAAATTCATTAATTTCCTAATATATTCAATTGTAGTAACTTGATCGATCCCACGATAATAATCAGGAAACCATCAGCATATATATAATCTTCTTCGTAAAGCTCTCGATAAATGAGGGTCTTCTTTTTTAATTCTTGATAAAACCCTAAACCCATGTCTGCAAAAACCCTAATCTTGGAGAGAACATGGAGAATGAGCAGCAGAAGGTTAGTAATTAATTTTTTTTTTACCCTAGAGTAAATGCCATGATTGAAGCAAAAGCACACATAGACTCTCTCTCTCTATCCATCTCTATCTATCTCTCCTCTCTCTCTCTCTCTCTCTCAAATCATGCAAATAGCATAAACAGTGTTGTTGTGGTTTCCTAATTAAAAAAATGTCTGAGTTATTTACTTTTTGGATTGTTTATGATTCTGTGTGGATTTTGTGCTCCCCATGAATGGCCATGTGATATATATCATACGTTGCATGTGATTTTTCATACACATATATGTGGAACTTATGTATATTTAAAACGTATATATATATATATATATATGCGCATAGATTTGGATTATCCTCCACAAAAATTTCCTTATTATGTTAGCTAGCTAACTAGTTCACTGTTGCATGATCCGGACCTTCTTGATCCCCAAGGATGGAAAATTAGAAAAGGACAATTTGGAGCTAGTCTTCTCGGCTCTGGTTAATTCATACATTTAAAATCTGACATAATTATTGGAGTATGAATTTGGTACCCTCTCTGCTCCCTGCCCTTTTTAACAAAAGGCCCAAAGAACAAATAAATAAAAAAAAGAAACTAATTATACATGCATCTCTTGTTAATATTCAGTAATTAAAGACAAACAACTATCCATCATATACACAAAACTCAAAATGTTTTCATGTATATACTCTTCAAACAGTATATTTATATTTTTCAGTAAATATAAACAACTCATTTCCCAAGAGCAATAAATCATAAACTTCAATAATAAATTATTTAAAAACTTAAGTTAGCAATATTTAAAACACTAATCTCTTATGAGAAAGTTATATACATATATTAAATTTTAGGTTTAAACCAATTATTCAAAAATTTTAAACTAACAATAAATAATCAAATATATAATTTATATATTTTTTCCTAGAAATAAGGGTAAACTTTCACTGAAACAATTGGAGTTGATATAATCTTACAATTACACACACTACAACTATGCCCACCACTTAACATAATTTAGATTATTGATAAAGCCAACCTAATACACGTAAAATATTGATTACATTAAATGAAATAACTATGGTCTAAATACTGGTAAAAAAATTAAAAAAATTACTACATATTTCTTTTATCATATTCAAATCCAAATATACGGCAATCGATTACCTTAAAATTGCACCTAGAGAATACTAAGAAAATTAGGTTTTATGTACTAATAAAAATATTTTTTACATTAATATATATATCTATAGATGTACTTATATATGTAAGCACCTAAGAATTGTAAACTTACAAATAATCAAGATAATATATAATAATTTTATAAAAAATAATGAAAACAATATTTAAAATCTTTTAACTATATCATCGTTTTGACTATATATTTGTTTAAGAAGAGTTAAACTTTTAGCATTATTGTAACACCATAAAAATAAGAAAAGAAACTAATGAAACTCACCCCAAAACTAAATAATAATTACAATACATAACAAACAAAGGAAATGATCCCCGAAGTACACAAAGTCCACCATAGATGGTTAGAGAAAGGTTGCTAAATGTTTGCATCATCATGGTGGAAGATGGAAGATGTCCCCTCAGCACCCTCCATACAAAACCTCAACGACCCATAACATTTGAGTTGCTTTTGATAATATAATGAAGATAGCCTTATTGTTAAAATTCCAACCTCGCGGTGATCCTAACGCTAGTTTTCTCAAGTACAAAACATGATCGAAACACATTATTACACGTAATAGGGATAACTTAAAAACTTGACTTCCTCAAGTATCCTAGATTTTACCAAGTATAAATCTGCAAGCTAAAACAAAGTTGGATATACATGCAGAAGATCATATATATTAGGTCGCGTATTGAAACTATAATGTTAACTCGACACAAACAATACTCTTGAGAAAACTTCAAGGAAAAGCACTCAAAAAAATAAGACAACTTATTCACATAAATAGGTAAAAGACAAACTCTAAGCTCAAAATAGTTACAAAATACAATCAATCATCACATTTAGACTGAAGAAATATTGTGCATCTGAAGGTGATTCTTCATCATGAATCGTAGAGGCAAGCCTCCTAATTCTCTTATAGAATAAAACCACTCTCATCCCATCCCACCGTATGCTTGTTTAACTCAATTCCTCTTAATAAGTCCACTTAAGTCCCTCAAATGATCCTTCTCTCAATTAAACATGGCATTTTCAAAAGGATACCCAATGCCAACTTCCCCCTAAATCACACTATTGCCCATAGTCACATCTTGATACACTATTAGTGCAACAACCTAAGAAAACGATGTCAATGATGAACTCTTCAACCTAAATATCTATAAGACTTCACTTTTTTTCCCTTGCCAGTTTTCATTGAGAAAACCATCTATTAGGAACTTTGAAACTCCTACGAGCTAAGATATTTATTTGATAATTCCCTTTTAAAAAGTTTATTCGGAGTAAAAGGGTTTCAATTAAGGGGAGAATTCTATTACTAGAAAATTGGTACACTACAGCTATAACCTTCCTCCATAGACTACTTTTATCTTGCGCATACCTCTATATCTATTTGGTGAGAAATGCCCTATTCATCATTTATAGCCTCTTTATCACCAATCGTCCATGGGGCTCATTCTTTGTCTCTGTATCCCAATTAACCAAGTGTAGTTTTTAATCTATTTGATACTACCAAATATATTTTTCATTAAAGAAATGTAAAAATTAAATAAGTCAAGACACATTAAATCATAATGAGTTGACTAACAGTTGATAAAAATATTTTTTCAAAAACTAATCTCGACTCCATTTTATCTGGGATTGATCTCTAAGTTAGGATTAGTGATACTACTCCCAAATGCAATCCTAAATAGTTTAATGAAAAATAACCATTTTTTCACTTGGTTTTCCTAGCCCAACCTAAGATATCTATGTCCAATAAAGAGATAATAGACAGTGAACCTTTTTAAATTAATATTCAATTTAGATATTGCCTCAAAATCCTTTTGACCACTTCTATCTCTTCCAATCTTGGCCTTCAAAAGATCAAAGTACTATATGCAAAACTGCAAAAATTGACTTGTAACCCTTCTATCTTAACTCTTATCTCAACTAAAATCTCTTTATCACCCCCTCATAAATAATACAGTTAAACATTGCATAGCATATGAGAGAGTGAATCCCCTTGCCTCAACCCTTTACCATATAAAAAAAGATAAGGTAAGTGATTTATACACAAGCACGAAAATTGATACTTTAAACATATAATAGTTCACCCACGTCCTCAATTTTTGTTTGAAGCTTAGCTTTTCAAACATCTTAATCTAAGAATGACCAATTGATCAAATTTGTAGCTTTTCTGAAATCTAACTTAAAGACTAACCATTTTTTTTCCTCTTTAAGTCATTTTTATTATTGTTGCCTTCATTTTTTATTTGTTTGTATTTTTTAATAAAACATATATGAAGTTACCAGAACTTGAAAACTAGACCTCAGGTTTTGATATTAACAAATAATTGATTGAGTTGATTCTGTCGAAGCTTAAGCTGATAGAAAAATATCCAATCAATTATTTTACATCCAAACATATTGAATGCACCTCTAAATTAATTATTATATTTAGTATACCAGTATACAGATATGTAGATTTCACTATGATAGTTTTATAGACTATTGAAAGAAAATTAATTAAGGGTGTATACTGATTTTTACTATAGTTCTTGTTTTCTTTACATCAATCTAGTTACTTGCTTAAAGAGCTTGTTAATTTGGTTAGTTATTATATTAAGGTATTTGTGACTAGATTTCTTAAATTAATGGTTCCCTTATTGATAGTTGTTAGCTTTTGTAGACATTTTGTTTAGCGATTTCTCATTCTTTAAAAAGCAAGTTATTCCAAAAAACAGTGTCAATTATTATGATGTGAGATTTTTTGGTCCTTAACTTGCAAAACAAACGTTAGTCAATAGGCAACAGGAGCCATATATCTTTATGATAATCCTTCGATATTAAAATGAGTAATGAGGAAAGAGATATTAGCATCAGAAGTTATTAGAGTGGTCAAATGTTATATGTTATTTTAGACGTGAGAATATTTATATGAGATGCTTATTTGAGATATATAATGTATAGAGAGAATTTTGGGATCCCCAACTTATAAGGACTGCTTATATATAATTTTTGCTGCTCAGATGGTTACTGTCATGATTAAGGTTAGGTGAGGGGGTAACTAAGATTTTGTTGCCTTAATTCTCATTGGGTCTATAATGATAGTAACATGTCAATTGAACTTAGTAGGGAAAAAAAAATTTGTTGGCTTTATTTGAGCATCTTTAATGGACTTTTAACTCCTCAAATAATTAGTTATTTGTCAATTGAAGTAGCTTCATGGCAAAAAAAGTTCAAGTATCTAATCTTTAGTGCTAAAAGAACACATCTTATAGATAGAGTAAACATCGAGTAACAAACCTAGCACATATGTAAACCAAGTGAAAACCAAATAAACGATTTCAAACTTCTTTTAGTAAAAAAAATCAGATAAGCTTTGTGAGTAGTCTCTAGCATTTGGTTCCATTATAATTCCCAAGAAAGCACGAGACTTTAATTTTTAGCATATTATATAAGATATATGATTCAAAATATGATAAATAATAAAAAAAAAAAAAACTCATCATCTAAAAAAGAAGGATTTTATTTGCTTCCTTATTGTAAATTGTGAAAACTTTAGTTAGAATTACATTCTTTAACCATATGGGGAAAATTATGCTACATGTAATTAACATATTCAAACTAACAATTTGTATAATTATATATTATTTATAATTCAAAACTATAGTAAATTATCTCTCGAAAACTATGACATTTGTCTACATACTAGTATGATAAAAGGAAAAGCAATCACTTCAAGAACTTTATACATGTGAACCATCTTGAAGCTAAGTCTAGCCATATCAAAAGTGCATCCAAAGTACAGTTAGTTTTTTCTTCGTGAACAAGTGCACTAAAAGCCAATAAACCATTGTGCATAACAAAATATTTCTATCATAATTTGGGTACTCCTACCGAATATTTTTTTTTTTTGTTATTTCCCAACTCTTTCTACCTCATTTATCCTTCTAAACTTTTGTTGCTTTAATTTGGATATGCCTTGATTACATTATGAATTTGTTCTAATCATAGTTAATTTTTCTTATTTGTTTATTCAAAGGTATTCAACTTTATAGATAACTTTCAATTTTATTCTTATTTATTTGGTTTTTTAGATTAAGATATATTTATATTACAAAGTTACTCGTTACCTTTCATTTTAAAAAAACAAAACAAAATGATCCTTCATAAAACATACGTAATCTCTTGTCATGCACGTTTCATCGAGTTAATTTTTTTTACATGAAAGTATTACGCAATTCAATTGTTGTAAGTGAACAAATCAACTACAACTAACAATTGCATTTGTGAACATTACTTTGCAGGAAAATCTAAGAGAGCGATGGGATATATATATAGACAGACTCATCGCAATTATGCATGTATTCATAGGGAAAAATGTCAAACTTGAAATACTTCATGCATACCCTCTAGACTTCTACTTCCGAATTTTAAATGCTTGTTCCATTTCTGAGTTATAAGCCTAGCAATAGATATATACATGTATGCATATATCATACTTATACTGTTTTAATAGAAACCAAATTTCATGTTTTATGCAATAGATTTATATATGTATACATATACATATATATATCACATTGTTTTGTATGTAGGTCGTTAATTTACATTCTAAAATCCCACAAAATGATAGATATATTAAATTATATATTCAGGAACAGAAAGTGTTTCTTGATTCATCTCCTCGCAAGCATAATACTTTGTTAGCTCATGTTTTATGTTATATTTTAATTCATGCTTTATCATAACATATTTAAGAAAAATATTTATTTTAATAGTTTTAATTTAATGTTATATTAAATAAAATAATTGAAATAAAATTTTTAAAATAATCTAAATTATTAAAGTAATTTTAAAAACATTATATTGTTTAAATAATTATATTAATTATTATTATATAACTTTTTAATATTTATTATTAATTATTCTATAATATAACTAACTAAATCTAATATCATATTCTAAATTGAAATGATTTTTTCATGATAAACTTTACTAAAACATTATTATTATTTTTTTAACTTTAAACTTTACTAAATTCATGGCAGAAGCACCACACACATCAAAAGAATCAGCGCGTTTATCACTTATATATATTGCTTCTATAAATTACTAAAACTATTTAAACTCCTACTTTCATATAGAAATAAACAAATTTCTAAATTTGAAATAAATTTAAACCCTTCACCCCTCTAGAATTTGCCAATCCATAAATAAAAAACCCTTTAGTGGATCCTAAACCCATTCTCAGTCCCATCTCCTCCTGTCAATGGATTAATTTTTGCTTTTGTTATATATATATATATATTTTTTTTTTGGCGACTACTTTAACTAAGAAAATAATATTTTTTTTTTTGACTGAATATATCGTGATTTGCCGTAGCAGCCATGAATTTAAGCACCTTTTGCCACCCCTGGCATTCCTATATCAATTTCTTTTCTATGGATTTTTGGGCATGATTCTAATAATTATAGAATATCTATAATCCAAGAAAATAGTATATTTCTCACCAAAATTGTAACATTTGCCAGAAAGGTAAGTACACTAAAAAGGGAAATCAATCACTTCAAAGATTATATTTATCACCAAATAAGTTTCTCAATTTGTGACAAACTATCAGGAAATTAATTTATGCTTAGAAAAATCAGATGTATAGATCCTAAGTCATATAGTTTCATATAGTTTCAACGTAATCCAAAAAACCTAAAGCCAAATTCAATGGACCCGTTTTTTTTTTTTTTTTTTTTTTTTTGCTGCATATTAATTAATTAATCAGAAATATATTAGTGAGGATGAAAAAATTTATTATAATATAAACATATTTTTTAATAAAAATATGAGATATATATATATATATAGAGAGAGAGAGAGAGATCAATTTTGGACTGAGTTTTGTAAATTTTAAACCTAGAACCAACCGCCTCTACGCTCAAAATGAAGTGGAACAAATTACGAGTTATGAATTTTCTTCCCGTCACTAAATAAACCATCTGTGCTAATGAATTTTGTTCTGTTCCAACTTTAAGATCTGCTGGACAAAAATTGCCCATCTACTCGAATGTTAACAATCCCCGACATGCTAACAATTCATTTCAAGTGTCACAAGCTCCAGGAACAGACGGGATCTATCTCTGCAAGAAAAACAAAATGAGTTGCAACCTGAATTAGAAAAAGTCTGTTCCCTGGAATCTAGATCCCGCGATTTTGAGGCAGAAAAACCACACTCCCTTTCTCAACCTTGAGAGACTTGCATCACAACTTCCAAACATACAAAAGATAAATCACAAGACTCGGAACAATATTCTCTAATCTGTCAATAGTCCTAATCTTGTACATTGCAAGAAAAAATCAAAGTTACAAACTACAATGTCCAACTTACAGATCTTTACCAACTAAACTCAAGACACAAAGGCCACACTCTGGCAACGAGCAACTAGCCAAATTAAGTTATAATAAGTTTTGGCTGAAACACAAATTGCAGGTAGAAAAGTATTTCTTAAGAACTCCATTTCCCAACTCTGCTAAATTTCTTTCGCAAGTATCAGCTAGAACTCTATATACTTGTAGGGTAAGTATAAAAATCAAGATTCTCCATGATTTTAGCCCACAGTAATTCTTTCCAACCTACCACTGACGCCAGCTAGCTATAAATGTCTGTAAGAAAGAACCAAAGATTATTAAAACAAATTCTGCCATAAATCATATTATAAAATCACAAAACTAAATCTATAGCCAAGGAATAGAATATAGCAAAATAGCCTGTAGCTGTTTCCTTATTTCATCAAACATGATTTCATTCTTGCATTGACTTTCTAGTTCAGAAGTAATAATAATAGGGACAGAAGGAAACAAACATCATTCCTAAGTCTTCCATAGTAAAAACGGATAAACTAGAAAGTTGAAACAATAACAGTAATATTTAACTAAGCAACTTCCACAAACATTTGGATAAGTAAAGCACAAACAACCACCACTGCCACGAACAGTGCATAAACATCATTTTAGATTGGTGTTCTCGTTGCAGACATCATATACCAACCAAGATAACAGAAGTCATCACCTTTCAGACTTCATATCTAAGCTCTATCACATTTAAGGATCTGAATCTCAAGCTAGAGCTTCTGGTGGATAACTAAAGGTGATAGGCAAATTGACAGCATAGGATTGTGCAAGTCGACATCTCTACCAAAAAATAAGGGCCACTTCACAGAGCAACATAAAAGTTTTCTTTATAGTGCAACTGATATACTGGAAAAGAAAAATAGAGAATATACTAAAATTTGAAAATCAATCCAAGTCAAACCGCAGATATATCTCTAAGAATGAAAATTTGCTAATAGTTCAGATCAGATAGAATTATGTCCAAAAAAAAAATCCAATCCATGAAGCACAGATCCTTAGCTTTCTACAAAGAAAAAGAGAACTCACAAGCAGATTGCATATTTATAACTCATCCCAGCAGCTCAAGCATGGAGGATCAAGTTGCTTGAGGAAAAAACATTTCCAGATCCAAAAGGCACATCACAAAATTCTAAGATAGAAGCCATTAACAATAACACTGGAGCACAAACAAACATCAGTCACTACCTTGAGAAATGCAAAGGACAATCTCAATTCCATCTGATAACCGTTTGTCAATAATTATCAACTAATCCAAGAACCAACTTAACACATACCTAATCCGAAGTCCTTTTTCACAAGCTAACTTTTAATATTTTCAGCATAAACTTTAATTTGAAATGCGGTGTCAAAAGCAGTCTAGCATAGTAGAAATTGTGGCAAAAGCTCACTGTTTCAACCCTTTTTATTAAAAGGAGGTGTTGTCAAAAGGCATTGGAAATGAAAGATACACATTTAGTACCTATTGACATGACTGCCAATTCACTGTTCGCAGGATTACATTAAAAATCTTTTATTCAAAATACCATGTTGCTATTTTACATACAAGTCCAATCAACTGCTGTGAATGGTATTACTATACTTCTCTACCTTTGTGCCTCTGATTTACTCCAAAAAAATTTAGAGTTCATTCTCCAAAGCAATCAATCTATAACAAATGTTTTCTCGGTCCTAGTTTCTTAGGTTACCCTTTTCTGGAATTCAATAAACGTATTTGAGAAAACAACATTAATCAAGTTTGAAAGTAGCACTTCCAATAATCCAAAACTCACACCATTAACATATATACTCCCTACACATTCTCCAAACTTGTTATCTTAATTAACCCTGATCCAAACTTGATCCACTCTACCCTAAAAAACCAAAATTCACATTAGCTAACCAATAAGAACATAACAACATTAATACACGCTAATACCAAACTTATCTATCAGACAACATAATGATCAAAGACTTCAAACTGACCTTAGTAAGCAACAAGGCTTCTCAATGGATGTAGCCTACATCAAATACCTAAAAAACTGTCAATTATCCATATCTGCACCACGTAGGTAAATTATGTTAAACATCTGGCTACCACTCCATGCTTCCAAACCTTGCTTTTACCATTTTGCATGCAGTCAGAATGCTCACTGAAGTGCAACCAAGATTGGAAGCACGGATATTGATATTGACATTGCTAGACAATTAAAAGGGCAAAAATAGTGTGTTAGAAAGATGAACACTAAGTACATAGTTCACACAAGTTAGGCCCGCCCATGTTTGCCAGGCAATTTAAAATGCACATTGCTACGTTGGAAGTAAAGTTTTTAGTGGAATGACAACTCATAAATAAGCTCTATTAAGTGAACACTTGGCAGAATTTTGAGGTTCACGAAGTAAGAGATATGTTTTTTGTTTTTCTGACATATTTATACACTAAGAGTAAAATAATTGCATAATGATCAAAGGAAAGGTAATTAGTATGGTCAACCCTCTTTCTCCCTAAACAGCCAGCAATTCAACTTAAATCCAACAGCCAATAAAATTATACAACCTTCGACCTTCTTCACGCAAGCATCAACGTATCCATAATAGCAAAAAGTTTTAAGAACGTAATCAATTTAAGCAAGATGTAAGCAAGGATTCCTAAATCTAACAAGGATTCCTAAATTAACAAATCCATATAAACAAACAAAACGTCCTCCTAATGCAAAATCAACATGGACAAAAACTAAACTCAACAACAAAGATGATCAGGATGAATCGTTCTCACTCACCACTGGAACCAGAGCGCTTGCCGCGCTTGATCCTCTCCAATTGAACCTGGGTATCCATGAACATCCTCATCCTCTGAACCTCTAAATCCTTGGCAAATTGCATCCTCTGCTTCTCCAAATCCACCATCTGCCTCAACTTTTCTCCCTCAACCCTCTCGTACACCTCACCGAACCTCTCTATCGCTCTCGCTAACCTCCTCAGTCCCCCCTCCTCTCCCTCACTCCCTCCTTCTCCATCCTCCCCCATTCCCTCTCCATCCTCCTCCTCTTCGTCACTCTCCGCAGCTGCCGCGGCCGCAGCAATGGCGGAATAGTTCCTCCTGAAATATCCATCGTCCGGCGCCCCTCTCTTCTGCGGCAATGCCGCCACCGCCGTCGGCGTGCCTGCCTTCTTGTAAGGAAGCGGTAGAGCCACCGGAGGCGAAAATCTAGCAGGAGGAGGAGGCGGCGTCGGTTGATGCGACGCCGTAGGCGAAAACTTAGGTGACGGAGAAGGTTTCTTCAGCGTAACATTAGATCCGATCAAACAATCCATACGCTCATAAAAAGGCCAGGAAGACGTTAGGGTTCCATTAGAAGAGGTAACACGAGCCTTCTCGATCTTGTACTTCTTCTTAATCGTATCGATCCGGTTCTTACACTGAACATCGGTACGGTGCGTCTTTTTGGTGTGACCATGGAGAGCGTTGACGGCGTCGGCGACTTCCTGCCAATCCTTCTGACGAAGGTTCCCACGGTTCAACTCGACGTAACGACGACCCCAAGCCTCAACTAGAGTGGCCGTTGCCTCCTCGCTCCAGCAGTCCTCGCGAACCGGCAAAGGACGAGAAGGAGGGGTTGCAACAGTTGCTGTAGCGGTAGGGTTAGTAGAAACAGACGGCGGTAAGGAATCCGTTTGATCGGCCATGGTGGTGGTGGTGGTGGTGGTGGTGGTGGTGGTGGTGGTGGTGGGGAATTGAGAAAGGCGATTTATTGGAAAGGAAGCGTAGGGGGCTAATATTAGGAAAGGAGAGGTCGGTGCGGCGATGACGCGCCGGACGCATGAGCCGAAAGAGTAGGGGAGAGAGAGGGAATAATAGAGGGAGAGGTAGTCGCCGGGATGTGGGAGAGCGCGTGAGCGGAAGCATTATCGTGCGTTGGTGGCTTGTTGCGGGTTATCGGAATCGGCTCGGCTACGTTTTTTTAGTTGGGGGGACGTACGTTTCCTACATAACTTACCCACTAACAAACACTTGAAACATATTACTTTTACACGCGCATCGATTCTGTCTGACCGTTTTATTCACACAGCAAATTCAACGTTTTTAGTTTCTTTTTTCCCTCTCTTTTTGGTAATGCCTTGGAATTAAGAGTTTATTAAGTGTAGTATTGATGTTTGGACAAGTTGTAAAAACTCCTTCTAGGGTTCTAAAAAGATAAGACATAAATAAATACTCTCTTCTTTTCAAGTAGAATTCAAAATGATATTTTATACTTTAATCTACTTAATTCGAACCGTTCGAATTTGATCTTATATAATTTTTTTGGTTGAAATACAAGTTTGAATTAGGTCTTATTCAGATTAGCAAGAGAAGAGAAATAGGTGAAGATGAATTCGGGCTTGACATTCTAAAATTCATCTAAACTCGATTTATTATGTATATATTTTTAAAAAAATATAAATTAGTATATATTATTAAACATATTAAATATACTCTTAATTTTATTTTCGTACAAATATAACTTAAATCTATATTAATATGAAAAATAAGTAAATCAGAGTTTGAATCAAATAACTCATCGATTCGATCTGAAAAATAAAAAGACTTTAAACTTATCCGGAGTTTGAGGTGAATTCGGGTTTACTCTTTACAGAGGTGAGTCAAATTAAGGTTTAGTGAAATTTACCTTGAACTTATCTAATTGTCTCCTTAGTTTTAGGTATCATTCTAATATAGAATGAGAAATTCTCACTTTTTATCTTTAACATCAAATGTTCACAATTGCTTAATTGATTTAGAGTGAGAGATTAGATAAGAGGGAGAGGCAAAGTGTAACGACCCCGAAAATTTAAAATAGAATATATAATAATTTAAGTGTGGAAGCGAAATAAAAGGTTAAGGTTTACATCCGTTATACAATAATTTAAAAGTACTGAACAAACATTATGGAATGAATTTTCTAAAAGAAACATGAGAAATAAAAAAAGTAATAGAAAATATGAAGTATCTAGCATCTACTCGCAATTTTCTTACGGATCGGGCTCTGGAACCATGTTTTCTTGATCTAAAATGGTTAAATAAAGGATGAACTACATTAGTCCAGTAAGGATATCACACTATATCAACAACATAGAAACAAATATTGGTCGAAAATCAAAACAACTAATGGAGCACTATATTCAAACCAATACATTTATCATTCATAAAATTATTTACTGTTCACTTACCATTGTGAAATTTATGAAAACAACGTATAGAGACAATAATATCATGTAGATTATAACTTCATGAACAAACAGTAACATAGAACATATCATAAATTCATATTCATTAATAATAAATCAAATCATAACCGTTTCTCATTTCACCAGCCTACTAGTATCCATGGGGGTTCATAAGGGTGTCCCCGCTACACGTGAACCTTTTCCTTAACAATCTCAGTTACATGACCGTCCTCATACCCCGTCCGGTATGAGCGCCAAAGACATTAAACCTCAATACCCCATCCGGTATGAGGGTGAAACGGGCCGTCTTCATACTTCGTTCGGTATGAGCGCCAAATTACCAAGTTTCCATATCCCATCCGGTATGAGACAACGTTCACGATAGGGTTCCCTATGTACCCAGTCCATCCACTATCTCTCATGATATCAAGTAAGACTGTCATTCTATTTGTTTACATAATCACACCACTTTCTTATTTTCCCTTAGTCTCCATTATCAAATCAAATATAATCACATAAACAAATAAACATGTATCCAGTAATGCAATCATGTCTCAAATCTCAAAATCAAACAGTTGTCAAGTAAGGTAGTAATACATGCATTTAAACCATAAAATACATAAACCAGATACCATCATGCTTTTAGACTGTAAAATAAATCAACATAAATCAACAGAGAACCATGCCCGGTTCGAGCTCCATTAGCAATCTGTAATTAATTATGCACATCTATTTAATTTGTACAAAATATCATATTATTATTTATTCAAACTTCAATTTTATGATAGGAAATAGAGTAGGAGATCCTTACTTGATTTGACATCAAAAAGTTAAATGGTTTACTGCGCCTATAGTACCAACAAAACGCGCTTATAGTACCAACAAATGTCCCAAAAAAACTCAAAATCAGTCCCAGGGCCTACTCGGCCAATTTAAAAAATCTGGCATAGAGGCTCTACCGTGCTTCGGTGAGTGGCGGCGGTCCGCCTTGGGTCGGCTATTTTCGGCCGAATTCGATCGATTTTACATCGATTCCTGCGAGCACACACACTAAAGGGCCTCGGTAAGCCGAAAAAATACGAAAAATCAAAATTCATCGACGGTAGAGCTCTCTGGTGCGGCGGTTACTCCGGTTCACGTTACGATTAGGTGTTTCGTTTCGGTCAACTTATAGAGAAGAAAACGGTAATCACAACGGTAGAAAAATTACACGGAATGGGAATCAAGAAGGGCCTCATCGGATGCGATTTGTGAAATTCCCTACGGCGGCGCCGCCGGGCTTCGTCGGTGTTTTTGGGCCAATTGGTTAGTTCTTTCACTTTGATTTAGCCATAGATGGGTTTAAAATTAAATTTCGTGCAAAAAAAAATTTTTTTACCTCTTTTAGTGGTCGAAAAGGGTTCCGATGCGGCAATAGGTAGCGACGGTCGTCTCCCCGGCGGTTAGGTTATCTTCTCCGGCGATGGGTTCTGGCAGCTAAGGTTAGGGTTTAGGTGCAGATGGGTTTATTTATACCCATCTGCTTTTGATCTAGACCATCCATTACTTTTGATCTGGACCGTCCGATCGTGATTAAATAGGGAGTGAATCTTGACCGTTCATCATGATCCAATTTGGACCGTCCGTGCGCGATTCACTCTGGGTCATCCGTACGCGTAAGAATGGATCTCAGTCGTTCGATCGCGCGCACGCGGATCGCCCACATGGCTTCCCCCGCGTGGCCTCCCGTGTTAGCGCCTCTGCCACTTAACGCATCCTGGTTGGTCAGGACTGCTGACCGTCTGACATGACGTAATTTTTTTAAATTATATTTTGACCCCAGTTTCTGATTTTTCTTTTAAAAATATCTACAGAATCTAAATTTTCACCCCTTTTTCTAAAATTATTTTCAATTTAATCATTTATCAATTTACTCAATTTTTTTCATTAAATTAAAATAAAACAAAATATAGTAAAATAAATTAAATAATTAGAAAATTACATTTATTAATAAAAAAAAATTAGGTGGGTGTTACACAAAGCCAATCCAAACACTCACAAAAAAAAAAAAAAAAGAGAAAACGAATGAGAATAAGAGTCAATTATGGATGAACACACAAAAGTGCATAATTTTATCATAAATCTATAGATCCAACTCACCTTTTTTTAGATTTTTTTATATTTATCAATAACTATAAGTCAATAAAGATGTGTAAGATACATTAATCTCTATTTCAAGATTTTTCTTTTTTCAAGTGACAAAGTTAATTCAATTTCATACAATTTAATAGGATTCTCTACATGTTTTTTTTTTTATTCTAAGTAGAATTTACAATTTCTTGTCTATTATTTTTTACTCCAAGTGACATTTAAGATAGCAATAGCTTATACACGGACCAATAAAAAATATCTCACATATCGTCAAAACCGGAGCATGCTGCATGGCATCCCCGTTGACATTGGCACCACGCGGGAAGCCATGTGAGTGATCCATGTGCCCAGTGATCCGCGTGCCAAGATGCGTTCTCTCTTTAGATGCGATCAAACGGACGAGATAGGTCATGATGGACGGTCTGGATTCGCCACGCCATCAGCCTAAACAGAAAACCATCGAACAGTCCTCCTCGCTCCACATCGACACAAACAGACGACTCGGATCGAAGAGGAGATGATATTTAAATTTCTCTTTGCAGGAGAACCCAACCCTAGTTGCCAGCCCCTGTTGGAAAAGAAGATCGGGCCCCGGCTGCAACGGCACCGAAGCCACCATCGACCGCCAAAAAATGTAAACTTTTCTCCTTCTAGCTCGAAATTCGATTCTAAGTCTCCTTGTAGCCATATCAAAGCAAAAGAGATGACGGATGAATCGAAAACCGTGAGCAAAGCCCGGCGGAGCTGCCACAGCCAAAACCTTAAAATTTCTCCGATGAGCCCTTTCCCATTTTTTGTTTCACACAATTCTTTAACCATTATGTTTACCGTCCCTTTCTATGCAAGATAACTAAAGGAGAAACCCCAGCTACGAAGGGGAACCGGCAGAGCTACCGCACCCGGAGACCCCCCGCCCCCGCTGGCAGGTTTGGTTTTTTGATTTTTCTGGTCAATTGAGGATTCCAAATGTGCTTTTTGTATTCGACCAAAACTGGCTAAAATCGGTTAGGCTGAGGTGAATTGCTGCTATAGACGACAGAACCGGTGCCGGAGCATAACGGTGTCACCATGCTGGAACCCTAAAATTAGCCAAAAAAAAATTTCAATACCGATTTTAGATTTTTGGGGTATTTTTGGGTACGTAACAATTATTTTAATTCCCACAGAAAAAATTCATGAAAGCCAGGGCCTGCCAGGAGGCATAGTGAGTAGCACAACATTTTGAAAATATCGATCCCGGTTAAGAATCTCTCACCCTATTCCCTGTTAAGGTAAATTAAGATTTAATAATCAAATATCTTGTGTCTTGTAAAAAATTAAATAAAACCCTAAAAATAATTACAGGTCACTAGTGGAGCCGGAACCAACCAGTTCATATTTGCTCTAATTTTTTATATACTGTTTAAATTGTTTACTATTATATTGTACGTATTTAAATTGATGATTTTGAATTATTTTCTCAATTGTTTGATTTACGTTACTGCACATTCCTGTGTCGGTCTGTTCTGAAATAAAATATCTCAACTATATTCTTAATTTACATATCACATGTTGACATAACCTACTGTTAATTTCTGAATACGAAATGTTGGCATGAAATTGACGATTGATTGATGATATAGATATATGTATGAAATACTTACTGGGTACCCTGAAAAAAGGTAAACGAATTCAGTACATAGGAAATCCTACTGTAAACATTACTTCAGCCGGACGGGACTGAAGGGTTCCATATCGGAAGGGTTTTAAGAGACATAATTTACCTTCATACCGGACGGGGTATCAAGGCGATGATGTATTTGGTACCCACTACCGAACAGGGAATTGGGACAGTCGGGTTAACTGACAAATTTAGATATTGAGTTCACGAGTAAGAAAATATCCCTATGAACCCCCATGGGTTCCAGTAAGCAGGAAAAAAAGAGAATTGCTAATCTTGTTCACTTATAAATGAAATCATATTATTATCTGAGTATTTGTCTTTATAGGTTGATTTTGGAAAACTCGCAACAGTGTATGACATAAATGGTTTTCTTTATTGTCAAACGAATTTACTTAAATAAAGAGTTCTATTAGTTATTTTATGATTTTTATCAACCTTCGATTTTCTGTATCAATGATTAGAGTGATATTCTTACTTGGCTAATGTACTTCACTCTTTCATTAACTATTTCATATTAAGAAAACCATAATCCAGATCCCGATCAGCAAGATAGTTGTGAGTAGTTCACATCTCAAACTTCCTTCAAGTGCTACTGAAGGTTAACCCATGTGATATCTATTTATTTTTTTTTAATTATCATTTGTCTTTTTTTTATGAACCAATGTAGAATGGACATTCCCGCATCCCTATTTGGTATTTTAATTTTACTGTGTAAGGAATGTAAACTCTTATTTTATTGTTCGCTTCCGCATTTAGATAATAAATCTCTTTCTTTTAGTTTCAGGCTTTTACAACAATTCAAAGTAAAGGGAATTTCATTTCGTGAGTGATTAGTATAGCTAGTTTCATGTAAACTTATTTTTAAAAATGAGGATTTTTTGAAGAATATATTGAATAACAAGCATGGATACTAATATGTTTGATATACACTATCGATTTTAGATCAATTTCTTATTGCACGTTATCTGAGTTATACCAATCCTAAATATAGAGTAGCTTTAACTTACATTAATCATCCAAACTTTTGATTTGTTCATCAATGTGTTATATTTTTGGTTAAATTGTCTTCAAATAGTTATTTTTATCTTCTTGTTATTTGTTTAAATACTAAATCAAGTATGGTTTAAAGACAGGAAATATGATGTATATATTATTGTGTGGTAATTGTCATAAGGTGACCTTATGATATGATTTAGAATGAGGTTACATTTGATATGTTAAACCTTCTCATAAATTTATTTACGCAAGATTTCATGGTCATTAATATATTACGTAAGCATACTTTAACACATATCCCTTCAGTGACATCGTTAAAGGATAAATAGAGGTCTTTTACAAGTTGTTCATCTCCTAAATACAACCTGTTTTGATTTTCTAAAGGTAACCTATTTTGATTTTCTAGTTTGTGTATAAATTTTAAATAAAAATTGTTTCTAAATTATAGCATTACGCGCTATAAATATTTGTATTTTAGGTGTAATGGATCGTTTAAGAAATATTTGTTAATAACTTATTTTTATATAGTATTAGAGCATGGCCATGGAAAACTCAAATTTCTTTTGCGCTATAGCTAATTTGGCACCTATTGTGCCAAGTAAAGTTGCTCCTACCACTACATCTTTTTCTCAGTCTACCCATCATACTCTCTCCAGTAAACCCACACATACAAACTACCTCAATTTTTATTGATTCCTAATTGCCAAAGCCTTCATGACATCATTGCTGGAAGTTCTTTTCCTCCACCTAAAACCATTCCACCACTAACCAAATTGAATTTTAGAGATGCCTAATATAACTTACAATACTTGGTTTTGACAATATTAAATGTTATTAGCATGAATTATCCCTTCTTAATTTGAAGAAGTTTTTACCCACATGTAGGTGATTAATAGCTCTTCTAAAGCTTGAGAGGCCCTATGTAATGTTTTTGGTGCATTTTTAGACACCCAACAATTTTAACTTCAAATGAGTCTCTAAATATTAAAATAAAAAAAATGATAGAACTGTTACAAAATATTTAAAAGAAGCCAAACTTACTGCAGATGAATTAGACGTAGTTGATTGACCCTTGTCTCCTACTAAACTCAATGTAGTAATATTGTGAAATTTGGACTTTTTTAGGTCTAAAAGTAGTATTTTAAAAATATAAATAAAAATACATAACTAATTACAAAATTAGCCAAAAATAAAATCATTTAAAAAAAAAAAATGGAAGAATGTCTATGGCAAAGTTTTGGAAACTATGTGTAACGCCCACTAATTTTTTGATTTTTATTATTATTATTATTATTAATTTTATTTAGTTTATTTTATAATTTTATTATTTTAATTGATTTATTTAATTTAATTTAATTTTTTTTTAATAAAAATAAAAATAATAATAATGATAAAATGGGGTAAAAATATTATTTGGATCTAATTGAAATTGATTTTGGAAAAAAGGGGTGAAAATTAGGATTCTGGGGGTATTTTTGAAAAGAAAATCGGAAACCGGGGGTCAAAACGCAATTTAGAAAAATTGTGCCCCGTCAGCGCCACGTCAGTGGCCCAGTCAGTAGCCCTGGCCAACCAGGACCTGCCGCATGGCAAGACCACGTCGACCCGAGAACGGGCCACGTGGGCGATCCGCTTGCGCGCGATCGGACGGCCCAGATGCGTCCCCGCGCGCACGGACAGCCCAGATCAAGTGTGCGCATGGACGGCCCAGATTCAATCAAGTACGGACGGCTCAGATTTAATCAAAATGGACGGCTGTGATTAAAAGGCAAAGTGGTATAAATAAAACCCCCACACCTGACCACAAAAACCCTAGCCGCCTGCCCTCGCCGGAGAAGACGAACCAGACGCCGGAGGAGCCGCCCGCCGCCACCCGCCGCCGCACCGGAGAGTTTTTCGACCGCCGATCGAGGTAAATTTCATACCTCCGGCTCGTTTTTCAATGCTGAGTTCCCCTGTGGCTAAATCGGAGCCAAAATCCCGGCCAAACGGCTGAAAAATACGGCCAAAACCCAGCGGCGCCGCCGCGCCCTTCCTCGGTTTTTGCCTCCGATGAGGCCCTTCCCGGCCTCTGTTTGATACAATTTTTATATCACCGTAATCACTATTCCTTTCTCTACAGGTTGTTCGGAGCCAAATCACCAAAATACGAACCTCGCCGGAGAGCCGCCGCACCCGAGAGCACCGCCGCCGGTAAGCTTCGGTTTTTCGTAATTTTTTGGCCGTCCGAGGGCCCTAGGGTTGTTTTCTCACAGGGACCGATGCGAGTGTGGCCGAATTCGGCCGAAAACGGCCAACTCGAGGCGAATCACCGCCTCAAGCGGCGGCGCCGTCGTGCCGGAATTGCGATATTGGCCAAAAGGGGCCCTGGGTCTAATTTGGGATTTTTTGGGACACGTGCAGGTACCAGTAGTGCGTTTCAGTTCCCCGGGAAAAATTCAGGGAAAATTAAGGACAGCCTGTAGGCGCACTGTAGAGCTGTATTCGGACCCCGAAACAAGTAAGGACCTCTCACCCTATTTCTTATCACGGTATTAAAGCTCAATAAATGATAAAACGGTATTTCATGAATCAATAAATGTGTGAAATTGTTTAAGGTCACTAATGGAGCCCGAGTCTGGTGTGTTTGTCGGTCAGCTGTTGTTTGGCATATTTTACAGTTTTAAATGCAGTATGGGGTCTGATGTTTTCATTTCATAGTTTTGTGTGCATATATCACTGTTTTATTGATTATAGGTTGAATGACTGAGAACCCAATGTTGTATGTTGTCTTGTTTGGCATAAATTACTGGTTTGCTTGTTTATGTGTAAATTGATGATGCTGACTGAGGAAAATGGGAATGAAAGGTTATGTCAATTGATAATTGTATAATGTGGTCAGCCTGACTAGATATCCTGGAGATGGTGGACGGACTGGGTCCGTAGGGAACCCTACCGGGATTGTGGTCTCTCATACCGGACGGGGTATGGAGGCCTTATGTGTTTTGGCGCCCATACCAGACGGGGTATGGGGACGGCCCATTTCACCCTCATACCGGACGGGGTATTGAGGTTTATAGTTTTGGCGCCCATACCGGACGGGGTATAGGGACGGCCCTGGAATCTGATTACAAGTGTTAAGGGTTTACGGGTAGCGGGACCCCTATGGATCCCCATAGATACTAGTAGGCTGGTAAATGAGGAAAAATATATTGTGTAATGATTGAAATACAAAATGCGTGATAAGTATTATGTTATACAATTCATATGATTTCATGATGATGATAATGTTATTGTTTTCGTATGTTATTTTATGAATTTCACCGATGTAAGTGGATAGTAAAGGATTTTATTATTGATAAAAGAACTTGTTGTAAATTATGCTCCATTGGTTTTTTTTTTGTTTTCTACCCACCTTTACCTCCGTGACGGTGAGATAGTGTGATGTCTTTACTGGGCTGGTGTAGCTCATTCCTTATTTAATCATTTCAGATCAGGAAGACATTGTTCCCGAGCCCGTTCCGCAGGAAGACGGTGAAGGGGACGCCTGAAGACTCCGTAGTTATATTTATAGCTTTTATTTTCGAGTTTTCCTTTTAGTTAGTTTGTTCTTTCATACTTTGAGCACGTTTTTTGGTTTTTGTGTAAGGGATATTAATCAAAATTTTTATTACGCTTCCGCATTTGACCTTTTTAATACACATACTTTATTTTAAATTTCCGGGACCGTTACACTACGAGAGGGAATTCAAAGAGCAAGAGATTTAATATTATTATTTTCGAATTTCAGATACAGATATCTATGCTGAAGTTAAAAAAAATAAAAGAAACTACAAATTCGTAGGTACAAAGGAAAGACAAAAAAATACTAATATTATATCCATTTGTTGAACCACAAAGTGTTAGAGATATCTAAATATATATAAGGATCGAGAGTTTTAGTAGAAGCATGTGTAAGATGAAGAAATCTTAGTAACATGGTGCATTCAACAAACAAGACAATTCGCACATATGATCACTTTTCGAAAAACACGGGATATAAGAACCACCCAATCACAATATAGAAGATCTCCCCGTTGAACTTGGATCAAGTGAGGTAGAAGGGCTAAGAGTATGGAAAAGCTACCTATAATCAAACCTAAAAATCGCCACTTACTAATTGGACAATTTATTCCTCAATGAACTAATTCACTTTTAACGTAATTTTAAAGATAATAATGAGTGTTTATCTCATTTTCAGAGGAGGAATAATAATTGGATTTGAGGAATATGGATGGGTGGAGGTCAGCTTCTGACAGGTGCGGATCATGGGTGGGTGGGGGAATGCTGGCGGGGGGGAAGCGGTTTCGTCGATGTGGTGGGGTTCACGGGCGCCAATCATGCGCCGGTTGCCGACTAAACGCGTGTCTACCACGCTCCCCTTCGGCTCCTTTTATATCGGCTCGGCTCACGGCTCCGTCATTCACGTCTTCCGCTCGGCTCTTTTACGTCGTCGTTTCTTCTTTTTTTATCTGTTTGGTTTGTTGATCGGGAACGGGACGGTCAAGGGTTTGGTTGGTTGTGGGTTCCGCCGGTTAGAGTTCTGTCCGTTTCCGCAATCACGATTTGGACGAGAGGAAGTGTTGTAGATAAGGTCTGCGCTTCTGTTAGGGGCCCACTATACTTTTTATTGGTTTTCTTTGGATTCTCTCTCTAATTGTTGTTTTTTTTTTAATTATTATTATCTAAATTTATTATCATTTAAAAATTAAATGTATGTATTTTTGAAAATTAATTATTGTATTTTTAATACAATAAACTTCTTTTATTATCTTTTTTTTTTTCTGAAAGGTTATTTTATTATAAAATTATTGTAGATAAATCACATCAAAACTTTTTGATTTTGAATTTAGTTTCATTTTATTTTATTAATTAAATTTCTATCTTATGCAAAAAAAATATATATATTTAAATTATTTATTTTTGTATAAAATAATATAATCATATATATAAATAAAAAGTTGAATTAGTCATTGAAGAACTTGATTTCACCACCACCAATTTATAGCTGAAAATTATGGGGTTGTCTTTTGGCTTAATAAACAAGAAGAATGCTATAAATTGTGTCAAAATGAAGGTAGATGTTGACATCCACATTCCATTAAAAAATCAGGGTTCTTGGTAGCAAAACTACACAACTTAAAATATTATATTTAATTCAAAGAATACATATTTTTCTTCTTATATACACGCTTGTAAATTTTGGTAATTAAATTCTATAACTCAAGTATTTTTTAAATACGTTACGTCAGCAAATTTCTCACACATCTTTTTATAATATTCAATAAAATAAAAAATAAAAAATTAGATATTTTTATCTCAAATAGTGATATTATAAAACGAAGCATAATATAATTCAAATATATGTTTATATTTTTTTTCTTCATCAATCTCATAAATATGGTAGGTGATGTGTACTTAAAGTCTAAAGGTAAAAATAACAATTAGACATAAGAAAATGGCTAATTTGGCGAGATTAAATTTGTGATAATTTGTAGTTTTGTGTATAATATGACAAAAGCTATCACATCATTAATCATACATTCCGTAATATTAGTTTAAAAAACATGAAATTTTTTGCATAAACATATTTTAATATGATAATATATGTGACTACTTTCTACTATAAAAAAAGATAGTATTTTTGCAATAGAAAACTAAGAATGAATTATGCGACAACTAACTTTAACAAAGATTTTTACAACGGTCAATGGGTACTGTTGATTTCGATCATTATAAATTTCATCTCAATATTTCGTTTTAAATTTATAAAAAAATTTACTATAAAATTAACGACTGACCAGTTCTATTGCTAGATTATCACTGCAAAAGTCGTCACATAAAATAAGAGAAATGCAAACATAAATGTTAATAGAAATTAGCGATTTATTTATCAACAATTTTATATTCCACTGAAAAAGCTATTAGGTCGGAAAGAATTTCAAATGACACTTCCCCCTCCTCCCTTCCTTGGAAACTCCTAGACATTTATCAAAATATAAGATTTCGTCAAGAAATTTAAGCTTGTTTTTTGAATAAAATGTTAGATTATATGAATTGTTTTAATTAATTAAATACTAATATATAGTTATAAAATATATGATAGAGTATATTTTTTACGAATAATTATTTTAATTATATATCGATAACTTTGTTTATTGTATTGGTACTAGAATTAGATTTTAATTAGTTATAGAATTATATTATTAATTAAATATTAATAATTACGAAACATAAGATAAATTTTAAGTAAAAGATTAAGTCTGGTTAAATGTCTTTATTCTTAACTAAATGTTGATAATTAAGAAATAGAAGATAAATAGATATTTAAAAGATTATTATGCTAATTAAATATTAATTACTTTAATTTTTATAAAGACACACGGACTTGGGAGGAGGATGTGAAGAGAAGCCCCTCCAGTTTCTTCGAGGTTTTCTAGGGAGCAGTTCGTACCGTTTTCCGGGAAATGAGCATCAAAGTGCCGAAAGTGTCCGCTCGAACTTAGGGCCTCCAGCAGCAAGTAGACAACGCGAATTAGCATTTTAGGATTTGTAATTAATCACGCATTTGTCTTACCGGAATATATTTAATGTTAAATATTAGTGTTTATTTAGTTAACTAATCTTAATTATTAAATCAGATTATTAATTAATTAACTAAACCAATTTAAATCATCTAAATGATTTTTACATTAAAGAAATATACTATTAAATATTTATAACCAATAAATTAATATTTTCAGTTAAATTTTAAATTAATTAATTTTATTCTTTACCGCATGGCTTGTTGCAACAATTGTTTCACCATATTTCTTTTTTAAAAAATATATATATATAATTCTACCACAATTTTTTTAATTTTGCGATGAACTTTTACATTTTTATGATGGATTTTGTGATAAAATTTGTGACGATTATTTAAATATTCTTTGTACAAAAAGCTTCAACCTATTTGTTCTATATTCTTCGTTAATATATTTCTGTCACTGATATTATTAAATTTTTTTAAAACTCCGCCATTAGCAAATGCCTAGTTTTGTAATTGACACGTATCTATCATTAAGTCTGTCACTAATTATTTATTTGGTCGCAAGATCTATTGCAAAAGTTGCTAAACAATTTTTTCCTTGTAGTGTTTGTTACATTTAGATTATATGTATATGTATATATATATTTATAATCGTGATAATGCATACGATAAATTTCATCATATTACTTCATTTAGACAGCTTTTTGGTGTGAAGAAGCATGTCACGAGTTTTATCACATCATTCATTGTTTGTGTCTTTTTAGAAAATTAATTTTTAATGAATATTTTTGATTTTTTTTCTCTATGTTAAATTTTCTTTCAAAAAAAACTCTATTTTTTTTTTTTGGGTTACTTTTTCAAGTATGGTTAAATTTTATAGTTCAAGAAACTTATAAACAAGGACTAAAAAGAGTGAAGAATTTGTATACATAAAAGTCAATACCACTTTCTCTAGACACCTTTTTTTTTAGGGGATAAGTTTGTACAACAACATTTTGTAAAAACTAAAAAATTAACTTCTTATAACAGTTAAGGGCTATTTCTTTATATTAATTTGTACAATTGACATCAATCTGTCTTTTATAACAATAAAGGGTCAAAAATTAAGCGCATCATGTCAATATTTGTATTCAAAACTTGCTCTTCATTTTCAAAGATTTTTGTTTTCAACCCTAATTATTTTTCCAAATTAATCTTTTGAAAAAGTAAGTAGAATGATGGATCTTTATTTTTCAGTACGTAAAATATGGCTTTTCCAAATTGCATGTGCCTAGATCCTTGGCTATAAAATGAAAGAAAATCTTTTCCACCATTGGGGGGGGGGGGGGGTGTATTGATGTACATGAACATTATTATGTCATAGTGATGTGAAAGATTACCAACATCTTTATTTTCTTACGAGGACTAAATTGTCATTTCCTAAAATTAAATCGTGGGCATTATGGTATTTGCAGAAAATCATATCATATGATCACAACACAGGTTTATTAACTTTTGTATATTATTAATGTAAAGAATAAAATTCCAAACAGTAGTAATGGGCTCTATCTACTTTTTAACACATTCTAATTTTCAGAAGTTGAACTCTTGATTGTTTCCCTCTATTGAAGAAATCTATACCAATATCATATCAATTCTTCTCAAAATTTCAAAATTCAAGCTTAAATGATTTTTTCAATATATGTAAGTAATTTGGCACCGGAATTCGATTGAATGAGACCCCAAAAAAAAAAAAAAAACACCCAGAATTGATAAAAATTAGTTAAATAATTCAATCTCACCTTCATCATCATCATCATCTCAGATTAACTATAAACCCAGCATCTCTACCGGCAATTTATTTTTCTTTCATTTCATATTATTTTAGCTCTTTCTATGCCTCTATTTACACAAATTTCTATTTTTTTTTAAACAAAAACCAGAGAGATGGATCTTGATCCTCTAAAACGAATGATCATAATAAACAAAGACCCAGAAAGAAAAAAATTAATAAGAAGGAACTAAGATGAAGAAAATTAAGAAGAAGAATTTTAATTAATCAATCAAAAGGAGTTTCAGATATGCTCTCCAAATGTGGTCTCCAAACACCAATTCTTCCTCTTCTCCGATCCCTCTGCGTCGACATCTTCTCCGACAGTATCTCACTCAGGTACTGATCCGATACCAACAGATTTATATTGCTTCCGTCGGCGATGCTATTGTTTCTGTCGTCTCTGTTCCTGCCGCCGCCATTGTTGGTGGTGGTTCCATGGCTGCCTTGGCGACGATGGCGGCGGTGGTGGTTGTGGGTGTCGTCTCTGGTCCGCTTCGACGATGATGATCTGGAGCGTGATTTTTCAGGTGGGTCGGAAGGAAGGGGCATGAGGAAGTAAATCTTGCCTCGTTGGAGCTGTGCGTCGGGAGGGACGACGACGATCTTGGGAACGAGGGAGGCGGCGTCGTCGTCGTCGGAGCTGGGGGAGGAGGGTTTCTTGAGAACATGCTTGGGATGTGTTTTCATCACCTCGCTGGCTCTGATGCTGCCACTGATCTCCTCCACACGTCCGTTCGAGTGTACTATGCGGATTACATCCAGTGCTCCGCACGGTAAAATGCAAGAGATGCAGCACCTGATCGTGTTCTTCATCATATACTAGATATATATATCACTAGTCTGTATATGTTTTGATCGTGTTCTACTCTGTGCTATTGGTGTTTTCATAAGAGAGAGAGAGAGAGAGAGAGGCTTTTAGTTTTTGGTGATCTTGAATGGGAATGGGAGAATGATGAGTAACCTAAAATATATATTTTCTAGCAAATCATATTTGTATTATGTATATGTATATATATAGTGAGTATTCATTCTTCCTTTCAACTTTTTTTTCTTTAATTGTAGGGGTAGCTATGGAGGGGATGATGAATGGTGGAATTATTAATATTTTTAAAAGAAGAAAATCTGGTTAAGGTGGAATGAAATTCATGGCATGAATAATTGCACCTCTCTCTGTACTTTGCCTTTTTGGATCCATCATTCATCCCCCTTCATCACTCTCTTCAATAATTTGATTAACACCCTCATCTTTTTATCACATCATTCAACCTTCTTAATACAATAAATTAACTTAGGGTTTTACTTACATAATTCAAATATTATAAGTCAGAATCTCATTCCTTATTTGATTTATGATTTACTTTATTAAAACTTAAATTAAATTTTATCTTAATAAATTATAATATCTTTCGATATATAAAAATATCAATAATTAAGATAATTAAAAAAGACGAAATAACCTAACCTAATTTTTTTTAATAAGAAAATATAATTTATACGATTTGTTGGGTAATATTTTTAATATAATTCTCATACTTTGTATTATATTTGTGTTTTGTCTATTTATATACAAGTTTCTACTAGAAAAATTATTAAATAATATAATTTGATATTTGATTAAATATTAAAAATTTTAAATAGTTGTGTATACTTGTTGAAATAATTTTTAAGTAAAATTATAATCGGAATGACCTAATTGATAAAACTGAAGTTATTGAATTATAATGGTAAATTCTTTTTATCTTTATGCTCAGAAAAAAAAAGTGTCTGTTCATGCTAAATTATTCTTTCCCGGTTTTTTTTTTTAATTAAAAAAAGGAGAGAAATAATTAGGGTTAGGTTTGGGGGGGGGACACATGTTAGTGCATGATTAGAGACACCAAGTAAGCAAAAACAACAAGCTGATGCCCATGACCATGGCCCCTCTTAATTGTCTGGATTAATTATGCATATAGTTATATGTATGTATGTATGTATATATTTACGTGCATATATATGTTCCAACAAATCTGTCAAGATGATTTGAATTGGGTTTATGTATACTAGGCAGTGGAGAAGAGAGTCGTAGATTATCTGGGTTTTTTTTTTATAATATGTTGAGAAAATTCAATTATTATGAAATATTTATTTAAGAAATATATATATATATATATATATAATAAATTTTTTGAATCTTAATCAAATTTAACATACTAATAAATTGAGTATTATACGTCTGTCTTCGGCTGCTTATTTTGGACCATATAATATTGTTTTCTTTTTCTAAGAGAGGAAGCTTTGTGATGTTTCATTACCCCCATATGAGATCGTGTGGGTTTGTGGCTTTCATTGAAAAGAAAGGTCTTACTTAATACATATATACATATATATATATATATATATTATATATACACAGATACATATAGATACCCTTCTTCTTTTTTTTGACTACTTTACACATAAATTCCTTTTGTGGTTTTAAGCTGAGGAATTCTCAACTGCTTTGACCCACTCGTGTTTGGTATAATTGTCCAGTCGTATATACTCTTACAACCTTTCTCCTGAAATTCCTTCCCCACTACCCATTTAACCACGTGCTACCTCTCCTTTATGTTTTACCCATTTATTTATTTATTTTTTTCTAATTCTAAAAGTGTTTTTTTTTTTATAAATAAATTACTTGATATACCTACCATTTGGAAATAAATTCTTAAGTTTTTTTTTTTTTTTTTGTTATATTTGCATTGGTACATAACAACTATATATAATGGAGTGATACGGATAAAAGTAAAGATAACTACAAGTTAAGTTTAAATTCTTACAACATAGTCTTAATATCTTAATGTAATATACAGTATATCACTTAAAAAATATAACAATAACCAAGATATTCTCCTATTTAGTGTCCGTCAAAGTAAAATTTAAAACTTGTCATCATGTCAAGTAGAAAAGAGAACTCTTCACGTATAAGATCTTTGTTAAAAAGATTGATTGATTATTTTTTTTATTAACAATGAGATAATATAGTAGAATTTCATATATAATATTTTTCATACAACTTGATAATTTATCTTAAAATACAAAATTGACAATAACGTGATAAGTTATTGTATTGTTACAGTACGAAGAGATGTTATATGATAGATTGATACGAGATTATTTTAATATCAACTATAACTAAATAATTTTTATTTTCCTACGAGATTGTACTATTTCCATCGAGTATGACATAACCAATGATAAAGAATCTTATGTGAGGACAACTTGCATAGTTTGAGACATTAAAAGTTTGAAACATAAAAGGAGCTAGAAGATGACAACAGAACACTCCTCTTTAAGCCAACTACCAAAAGAACTTTATAACTTTACTACAACTATTGTGCATATCGATAAGTTTTATACCGGTGCAATAAAAAAAATACTAGATCATCTACTACTACTACACCAATCAAGTTATGCATAATTTAAAATATAAATAATATATTTATATAATTATTAATTATGTATATGTTATTTTTTTAACTTTTATTTGCGCGTTTATAATACTTACTCTTTTTATTTACAATAAGACACAAATAATTATAAAAATTGAGGTATGAGAATATTAAATTCCCATTAATTAAATAAAATAATTACTTTTAGTTTTACTCTTTTTTCCAAACTTATCGAGAAAGTCCATCCTTAACATTTAGTATGGAAACTATAGATAAAATTATAATAATTTTAATTTTAATTTTAATTTTTGAATAATGTTTTATCTTGTCTAAATAAACTTTCAATATAATTAAAAGTTGTTAGGCCATTATTATAACATGTTAATTTCGGTTTAGTGTCCCATCAAGAGTGTGGGCCGCCCATTAAATGGTTAGGAAGTGAATGTTAGTGGGCATCATGTGATGTAGGGCCCACTTGGGACCTCGTATAAATTAATATTTGTTTTTTATCAATTAAATTTTGGAAATTCTAATTAATGCGTCATTAACTTATAATTAAATCTTTCGTTGTCACGTCAAACTATGACATTAGCCACCCTAGCTGTTATAAATAACCTTAGTCTTTTCATTTTTTAATTTAATTATAAAAATTTTACTTTTACAACAATCTATAACTACGTTTTGCTTGCATCTATCTATCTATATATATATATATATATCGTAATTTATTGGTATGAAATTTAATTTTATTACCACAAACTTGTTACTACGATATTGCATTAAATTTATTATTTTATTAAATTAAATATTATATGTTTACTATTATCAACATATAGTATTTCATAAGTATAATTCATATAATTGTATAAAGCTTAAGTCATATCTAATGACCAATATACATAAAAAAATATACATTAATTTTTTAATGTCAAATCGTGATTCTTTATGTGTAAGTCATCAATAGTGAAACTAAATCGATAAAGTAATTTTATAAATATATTATTATATAAACTATTAGTTAACATTAGTAAAAATATAGTAGAAGAAGTTCCATATCATTTTATTATAATAAATTTGATTATGTAACATACGTTACAAGTTTATTATGGTTTTATTTAAACTAATGTTTAAAAAAAATACTAATATTTAATTTATTTTGACTCTTAAGAGTCAACTTATAAAAAATTAAACTATTAACATATAACGTATTTAACCATAAAAAAATTAATGTGCTGATTATTTGGTGATTAAGACATTTCATTGTGTTACTATAAACTATCACTTACAGAACATTTCCATTGACTTTCCGAGCATTATTAGAAATGATATTATCGGAATCTCTTGATTTAATATGTATAATATCTAAACGCGTATTCTATTCTAACTTGTTGTATTTTTTATTTTTATTAGAGTTTTAACTTATACTTGTTTGCTTTAAATTCTAGATTCGTATATAATATATGCATGCTTAAGCTCTGATGAGATTAAAGTACGAAACTAAAGTTAAAATAATCAAACTAATAATTTAATTAAATGTTACGTGAGAAAAATATTAAATCATACTACGACATCCTTATTTCATGCACGCATTTTTTATTTTCATATTTTGGATACATTAATTTTTTAATTTGTTTTTTATAAAATTATCAACAAGAAATATAGAATTATTAACAAAATAAATTGTTTTCAAAATTTCGAAAAAGTAAAAAATTTCACTAGAGTAGAAGAAATTTGTAAAGACAAAATGTAATTTGTACTTAAAACCTGAATTTATTAATACACTTAGAAACAGCCCACCCTCCAAATGGGCCGGGCTATTTAAAATGGGCTCATAAAAAATAATTTAATTGTTATATCTCCTAAAAAATTAAATGAGAAAAAAAAAAAAAAACACAAAGGTCACCAAATCCGAAGGTAACAAAACCCAGCACAACTCCCAAAGAGAGTTGACCGCCAGCAGCGACGGCACCGGAGCAACCATGCCGGTTTTCAAGACTCCATTCAATGGCTACTCCGTGAAGTTCAGCCCTTTCTACGAGTCCCGTCTCGCCGTCGCCACCGCCCAGAACTTCGGAATCCTTGGAAATGGCCGTGTTCACGTCCTCGACCTGTCCCCTTCTTCCCCCTCTATAGCCGAACTCGCCGCCTTTGACACCGCCGACGGCGTCTACGACATCGCCTGGTCGGAATCCCACGATTCTATCCTAGTAGCCGCCGTCGCCGACGGCTCCGTCAAGATCTACGATACTGCTCTCCCCCCTCCCTCCAACCCTATCCGCTCCTTCCACGAGCACACCCGCGAGGTTCACTCTGCCGATTACAATCCAACTCGTCGCGACTCGTTTCTCACCGGTTCATGGGACGATACTGTCAAACTCTGGACTCTTGATCGACCCGCCAGCATTCGGACCTTCAAGGAGCATGTTTACTGCGTTTATCAAGCCATCTGGAACCCCAAACACGGCGACGTTTTTGCTTCCGCTTCTGGGGATTGCACGCTCCGGGTCTGGGACGTGAGGGAACCTGGCTCTACTATGATCATCCCCGCCCATGATTTTGAGATTCTCTCCTGCGACTGGAACAAGTACGACGACTGCATTCTCGCCACAGCTTCTGTCGACAAGACCATCAAGGTCTGGGACGTTAGGAACTTCAGGGTCCCCGTCACCGTGCTGAATGGTCACGGCTACGCGGTGAGGAAGGTGAAGTTCTCGCCACACAGGAGGAATTTGATGGTTTCTTGCTCCTATGATATGACTGTGTGTTTGTGGGACTTCATGGTGGAGGATGCATTAGTGGGTCGCTACGATCACCATACGGAGTTTGCGGTAGGGGTTGATATGAGCGTGCTAGTTGAAGGGCTCATGGCCAGCGCGGGATGGGATGAGCTTGTCTATATTTGGCAGCAGGGCATGGACCCCAGAGCCTCTTGAGTAAGAAATTAGTATTCTTATAGCTTCTGTTGTATTTCGCTCTTCATAATCATAATTTTTGTTGAAATGGCATGATTTAGAGCATAAAATTAATACATCTGATAATTGTTGGGGATTCGTGATGGATATGTTCTTGTTGTTGTTTGTTGTGACATTGGTTCAATTATCATCAGCAGCGGTGTGAACAATGTCCTGGTGATTCCCCTGTATATCAGTTCTAATAAAGCAAAATTCAGATGAATACTGAGTTGTATAATGTATGTGCATACAGTATTTTTGCAAATGTATATTGGAGGGTGTAATTGGATAATCCTCTTGTGATGGGTTTTGTTGTTGTTAAATTTATGGTCTGCTATCGGAGAAATAGACTAAGGCCCCCGTTACTAAGTTATTTCATGGTAGAACAGACCACTAGTGTTTTGTGGCTCAAACTGTTGTTGCCAGAAGCTTCATTCTTTATTGGATATATCCTTTTCTTTTCACACTAATTTGAAAATGCCGCAGCAGCCAATTGGAAAAAGTTGCAGGGGAAGGTTCATGGTATATTTTGGGCTCTTTAGTGATGCTGAATGGGCAAACATTAGATTTTTCTAAATACTTTAGGAACTGTAATTATATTGAATGTAAAATTATTATACTATTTAGAAGTCTATATTATTGAAGAGTATTATTATGATTTTAGTAACTTAGGATTTCTATTCTCATTCAAATATTCCTATTTGTATTAGGATTAATGTTCTTAACATTATTAGTACTAGTTCTTATTCTTATTATGATTAGTTTTCCTAAGTCTAATAGTTTACTATTTCTTATTTTAATTTTATTTAGAAAAGATTGTTTCAAGATTATTATAAAAAAGCTTGTAATTCTACTTATTGGAGCATTATTTATTCAATAATATTTTTGAGAATTTTTCAACACTCTAGTTGTGTTACGCGATTAAATACTTAAGTTTGACGCTTAAAAATTCTTAGATGTGATGTCTAAAAGACCTTAGATGTGATGTTTAGGGGTTTTATCCCCAAATATCTAATTGGATAAATCAATCCTATTTGTCATACATCATTTAACATACTTGATCGGTGACGTGAGAGTTTTTTCAAGTCAAGTTAAAATAGTGCAAATGGGGTGGAAAAGGAAGTTGCGCATATCCATAAATCTGGCTGATGTATGAAAATTAGGATTAATTTGTCTACTTAGGAATTTAGGATAAAAACTTATACATCACACCTAGGATTCCTTAGGCATCACACGTAATAGGTTTTACTTCATAACTGAAACTGTCCAAAAAGTAAATTTACAAAGATATTTACAATGTTCTAAATAACCTTTCCTGAATATAATTGGACTACTACTACTAATAAGATTAGGAAATAATATTAGTGATAAAAATAGAAAAGCGAAGTACCAAAACGATAAAATCATAAAGTTAGTAAAACTACAGTAGTAAACACTTAATAGCATAATAGTCATATATTTAAAAGAAATTTTAATTTTTAAGGTATTTAAGCAATCTAAAATTAATCCATTTTGTGTCATTTTTTGCATGATTAGAGAAAGCTCGACCACGAGTTTTGAAGTGGAATGATGTAAAACTTTGATCTTTGAGCTTCTTAATGAAAATTTCACCAGCTTTATGCTTGTTCAGTAGCAAACATAATAGAGAACATATAATTCTTTAGGAGTGTGGAATTTTATCGGGAGGATGAAATTAATATATTGACAAACTAGCTTAGTTTCCTTCTTGCATTGAATTTCATAGAACTCTCTTAAGATAGGAAAGAGTCTTGAATACCCTTTTAAAACCTGTACCCTTAGGAAGACATGACAGTTCTTCTATTTCTCTCAATCTCAATGAGCTCCTTCTCTTGATTCATTTCATTGACTCGAGATGCTTTTGGATGTTTATTTACTTATCTTTTCTGTAGTCATAGGCTCTAAAACTATATTACTTTTACGTGAGACATAAAATAGTAAGTATTGACAATCTCATCACAAGAAAAGATTATTATTTTTTTTTAATTTTTTTTTTAAAAAAGAGAGGAGTAGTGATTAGGGGGTGCATGATGAGGTGGAAACCTGAGGTAGTTTACTTTCAGGAAACTAAAATAAGTTTTATTTCGGCCAATATGTCTCATAGCATCTGCAAGATTAGGGAGATAGGATGGAGGGAAAGTACCTGCTGGCTTTTGGTTGGATTGTAGTCTATGGAATGACGGAGTGCTTAGTTGCCTCGAGGTTCTGGTTGGTGTTTCCTCTATTTCTTGCTTATTTGAAGATAGAAGGAATTTGTGGCAGTGGGTGTTCTCTGGGGTATATGGAAAAAGGTGAAGACAAGGAGAGGGGCGAACTGTGGGAAGACTTAGGGGAATGTAAAAGAAAATGAGATCTTCCTGGAGTTGTAGGGGCTGACTTTAACGTGGTCCCGCACAGACAGGAGAGATCAAGTGAACATCTCTCTAGGATTTATGTGGATGAGTTCCGGAAGACTTTCAACATATTAGATTTGTTGGACTTTTCTCATATTAGAGGTAAATTGGCTTGGGCTAACCAGAGGTCGAACCCAGGTTGTTCCAAGGTTGATAGATTCCTTGTATCAATGACCTCTCAGTTTTAATTATCGGGATATGCTAGAAACTTTTGCAGCATACTATTTTTTATTACTCCCCCATTTGTTTGGACTCTCATGGAATAAAAGGAGACTCTTGACTATTTAGATTTGAGGATAAATGGTTAAAGGTGATGGGATCTCAGGATAAAATTAGAAAATGATGGAATAGGATGACAATAGAAGGGAATGCAAGCTATAGGGTGGCAAGGAAACTATGGCCAGTTAAGGAAGAAATAAAAAAGTGGTATAAGGAGGAATGAGGGAGAATTAGTTCTTAACCAGTCCTTGCTACAGGATTTAGAGGACCTTGACAGAATGGAGGGGGAGAACTGTTTGTCTACTAAAGACTTAATTTGAGGAGAGTCTATTCGATTTGAATTAGCTAACAAAATTGAAATGAAGAGAAATATTGGAGACAAAAATCAAGGTCTAGATGGATTAAGGAGGGTGATAGAAATACAAAATTCGTCAACTGTATGGCTAATCATCAGATGAGAATTAACTATATGGAGGAGCTGGACATTGATGGTTGAATAGTAAAGGGGAATAAGGAATTGAGGGAAGGGGTCAAATCTTTCTTTTACAGGCTATACTCAGAGGACTTTCGTTAGAGGCCTAAGTTGGACGTTTGGATGCTATGTCTTTGGATGAGTAGAGTCGTAAATCTCTTAAGTAGAGGTTTTTGGAGGAGGAAATCTTATAAGGCCTTGTGTCAATGTAGGAAGCATAAGCTCCTTGGTCTGATGCTTTTAATATGGATTTTCTTTGGAAGTTTTGGCATGTGTTAAAGGGCAACACTGTTGATTGACAAATTTTATGTGTTGGAGTCCCTTTGTCAAATGTTTAAACTTTAGCCTTTTTGGTACTTATTCCAAAGGTTGAAAGGGCGAAAATTATCAAGGATTTCAAACCCCACAAGTCTCATGGGGTGTCTCTATAAACTCATTGCTGATGTGTTGGCTGAGAGAATCGCTAAGGTGATGAGAGGGTAGTGGGTGTCTCAGGAGTAGACCTCAAATGTGATCTCAAGTACAAATGAGATTGTGGATGAGTTAAAGTAAAAGAATACGGAGGGAATTCTTTGCAAGTTCGATATGGAGAAAACCTATGATCATGTGAATTGAGGTTTCCTTGACTACATAATGGAGAGAGTGGGTTTCAGGGATTAACGGTGTAAATGGATTAGATCCTGTATTTCTACTGCCTCTTTTGTTGTCGTGTTTAATAGGGGTCCATCATCTTCCTTCAGAGCTACCAGAGGTCTCAGAAAGGAGATCCACCGTCTCCTTTACTTTTCATCATTAACATGGAGCACTTAATAGAATGCTTATGAGGCGCAGAGAACTTGAGATGTTTAGGGCTTTAAGGCGGATGATAGTGAGTGAGTGGATAAGGTGATTCATTTATTTTTTGTTGATGACACCTTGCTTTTTTGTTAATTGAATGAAAGGGCTCTATGAAATATTAGATGTATTCTTTTGAGCATCCAAGCAGTATCTGACATAAGTATTAACTTCGTGAAGTTTGAACTGGTGAGACAGGATGATGGGAGAGATGCTAGCAGATTGTTCAGGATTTTAGGGTATAAACATGTGAACTTACCGATCAAATATTTGGGGCTATCGCTGGAGGGGCAAAATATAAGGACGTTTCTGTTTTGGACCTTTTGGTGGTGAGATTTGAATAGTTTGGCTGGGTGGAAGAGTAACTTTTTATTTTGGAGGGAGGGAGAGAGGAGGCTCATTCTTATTGAGAGTACCGTGGCCATGGCCAATATCCCTATCTGTTACACGTCTCTGATAACAATCCTAGTTAGTATGGTTAAAAGACTAAAATCCATACAACATAGATTCTTACGGGGAGATTCCAAGGAGAAGAGAAAGTATTATCTTGTGGCTTGAGACAAGGTAAAAAAGTCAATTCACCATGGTGGGCTTGGATTGAGATCATTGGTGGAGGTTAATATGGCTCTTCAGGGAAAACGATTTTGGAGATTCATGAACGAGAATAGTAGTCTCCAGTGGAGAGTGATTGAAGTGAAGTTTGATATTGCAGATAGAGGATGGTTCACTAGGGATTTGTCTAGAACCCATAGCAAAATTTGATGTGGAAGAAAATTTGCATGGAAAAAAAAGAAGTTCCAAAATTATATCAGTTGGAGAGTCAGCAATGGGGACGAGATCAGTTTGTGGCATGATGCCTGGTTGGAGGGTGGCACACTTGGAGCCCAGTTCTCTCAAATCTATGCTAGTGCTCGGCACAATAACTCCTTGATCCATGAGTCTTACCTCGGTACTATGGGGAGTAGGAAATGGTTTGTGGAGGTCACAAGGAACCTCAATGATTGGGAAGTTAAGAAATATGCGGCTTTACTTTTTGCTCTTTCTAAGTTAGACTCGACGGGACCGGGGATCACCACATTTGGAGGCTCAATGCTAGAGGAATGTTCTTTGTTAGATCCCTCTACAACCATTGACAAAAAGAAATGCTATAGGCAATGACTCTCCATTCAAGCAAATTTTCGAAGGTTAATTTGGAGCTTCTTAGTACAGTGCTTGCCTTCTGTCTTCTTATAGGTGCCCTGAACTTAAGTCTATGCGTCTGATTGGTTGCGATTCAGATAAGAAATGCTTGTGATAGCTCAGAGCTTGTATGATTTAACATGGCCTGTCGAAGTTTATTTTGGTTTCAGTGGATTAGATGCACTTTTGAAACCATTCATTACAGGTCTTGCCTTGAGTCTAGGAGAGTGAAAGAATTTAGGTAGGTTCATTTTTGCCCTGTTCCAATGTGTGTAGGCAAATAAAGTAGCTACAGGTGGTGTTCCCTTTACAGAATGATGATGGATGAGGATGACAAGGTACATTTGTTTATGCATGTTTCCTTGGATTTCTTCGATTTCTTAGACCTTGATTTGAAGTTTTTTAAATGTTAAACTTTTAGGCTTTTAAATCCTAAATTTGGAAGGTTTGTCTTGATGGTTACTACAGTTGCTAGTTATTGCTAGTGATGATGGTGATACTTTTAAGGTTTTTTAAGATTGTTTACGAGGAAGTTCCGGCATTGAAGCGATTATTACTGAAAAAGAGTATGTTTTCATTCTTGCAATAAAAGAAACAGGTGTATGTTCTTCATCTTTTTTTTTCTCTTCTTTTAATCTTGGTTAAAACTGTTGATGCAGTAAAAATCATTTGACTTTCTTTTACTGGGAAAACGTTACAAGTAATGATCTCTGAAATGGAATGTTCTTCCTTATCTGTTTGATGTATGATTAGAAGCTAGAAAATAAAAGAAAAATAGGGAATTGAGCCGTTTGGAAACCAAGCATTTACTCTAGTTCCATTTTTTCATATTTAATTGTTGCCATCTTCTTCCATCTCTAGGGTGTAAATTATCTGAGTTGATTCGTTTCTGTTCAAAGACTGTCAGATGACTCTGAATTCATCTGGAAAATCTGCATAAATTTATTGCTGGGAGAAGGGCATATGCATCAATGAATGCTATATTATGGATTATTACATACATTTCCCCTCTCCAATCATCAATTCCAGGATTTGAATCAACTTTGATCTTTATGACAATCCTAATTTTCTATTTCAGTGGGTGATTTTTTAAAAATGCTTCTAAAATAATTATTAATTAAGAACATTTTTAATCAAAAATATATTTGACATTTGACTGAAACAATTGTAAATGAAAATAATTATTGAAGTTGAAATTATCAAAAAGAATATCAAGAGAGGAGTTATGTATTTTGTTCAAATAATTGTAAAAATTTGAAAAAAAAAAAAATTAATCTAAATTATTATTTATAGACTAGTGTAAGTAAATATAAAAATATAATGTAAATTATTAATTGTAGATATTATTATTATTATTTGTAGACTATGTTTTATATTCTGTAATATATATAATAATACACTTATTTGTATGTATGTATGCATATGTTGTTAATAATCTCATGGTTTTACTATAACAAATATTTAAATTAACTTAAAAATGTGATAATAGTTAGACTAAAATAATTATTAACCAGATAATTGAAAATTAAGAAATAAATTAAAATATAAATATTTATATAGGTAATAAATAATAAAAGACCTTATGGTAGCTTTTTATTTTGTTTTAATAAAAATAGCAAAAAAATAATGATGGCTCTAGAAATGCATGAATCGCATGTAAGGAAGGAGTAGAAGAGCTGTGAAGCTAATGGCAGCAGTTATTGTTATTTTTCTGAAAATTATACACAATCAACGTTGCACACTCTCCGAAGATTATATATGTCAAAACCCAACGCTGAAACCCACTTCTTTCTCTGTTTCTCGTTCTCCTTCCCGAGTTGTTTTTTGTTTTTCTTGTTTCTCTTTCTGAAAATGGAGACACCCATCATCAGCACCTCCACCACCGCGGTTATTACCTGAGATGGAGCAGGATGACATTAGACCTCTCAAGATTCTCAGCAAAGGCGCCATGGGTACTGTGTTTCTTCGTCACCATACCGTGTCTAACCCAGATGCCCGCTCCCCTTTTGCTCTCAAGGTCGTCGTCAAGACTATCTCACATTCGAAGCTTGACGCTGACCGTCGTGTCCGGCGGGAAATCCGTGTATATGAATAATTAAGTCAACGTAATTCTGAGATTTTTAAGGTAAAATTTAGTAAAAATTACAAAATTTAGTCTGACATATGTATATCTACCACGTTTACCAAACTGATTTGGTTGTTGGATACCTGCTTTTCAGATCTATGGATTTATGAGCAAGCAGACCTAATAGTCAAAAGACTCGGAAATTTATAGATTTATTGAACGATAAAAATTAGATTTTTCCATTAATTTTAGATGTAATTCAATTATATCACCGTTTACTTGATGGTAACATTATTATGTAGCAGAAATCTAATGTTCTTGAGCTGACTGTTAGGCTTGCTGCTGTTAGATAGCTACCTTACTAACATATCACACATATATACTTACTATATATATGTATATTACATATACCATAAAGATATACGGGCATTGTTCAGAAAAGGAAAATGGGTTCCCCCTTCACTAGATTACTTACCATTCTTCTCTTTACCTTTGCTTCACTAATATGCATCTCCTTCAGTCAACTCCCGACTGAATACTCCATAGTTGGACATAACCTGGATGTGTTACTCTCAGAAGAAAGAGTTAGAGAAGTGTTTGAACAATGGAAATTGAAGCACAAAAAGATTTACACGCAGGCGGATGAAGCGATCAAGCGATACGAGAACTTTAAGAGCAACTTGGAGTACATAGTTGAAAAGAATTCCAAGAAAAAATTGGGGAATAATGGGCATTTTGTGGGATTAAACAAGTTTGCTGATATGAGCAATGAGGAATTTAGAAAGTTTTATTTGTCAAAAGTCAAGAAACCAATTGTAAAGAATGTGATCAGGACAGGTATTGATCAGTCTTGTGAGGCACCATCAAGCTTGGATTGGAGAAAAAGAGGAGTTGTAACTGGTGTCAAGGATCAAGGATCTTGTGGTAAGTTAAATATTTGCTCCTTTAAATATTTTTTCAAACTAGTGTTAATATATAGATAGAGCATATAAGTTAGTGGCATGAGTTCACTTCAATTCATATTGGCTCATTTGGGTTCGTTAAGTATTTGTTTGAAGTTATTAGATTTTGATCCAAAAAGTATGATATTAAGAAGAGTTGTCTAACAGGTATATAAATAACTTTTGTTCATTTGGGTTATTAGAAAGAGTTATCTAACAGGTATATAAACTAGCAAAGATTGGATTAGATTCCTTAAAGAAAAAATATTAAGCAGCACCGAGTTATGAGACATATCGGTTCTGATATTATGTTAGATTCTTATCCAAAACCATATGGTGTTAAAATCATCCGATAAGTATATAAAGTAGTTAGTAAAGATTTTTATACTTGATTGATGTGATGTTAGATTACATAACAATATAATGTTGAATGGACCATAAATAATCAGAAGACTTGGTGTATGATGAGCAGGAAGTTGTTGGGCATTTTCTTCAACTGGAGCAATTGAAGGGATTAACGCCATAGTCACTGAAGACCTAATTAGCCTTTCAGAGCAAGAGCTTGTGGACTGTGATACTACTAGTGATGGATGTGATGGAGGTTACATGGATTATGCTTTTGAATGGGTTATAAACAATGGTGGGATTGACACTGAAACTGATTATCCCTATACTGGCATTGGTGGCACCTGCAATATCACCAAGGTCTTCTTCTTAAATTCACCTTTTCTTTCTCCTGCTTAAGTTATCTCTTCTCTTCTTTTCAATTACTTGGTTTTTCCCTACTCTTTGTTTTTCATTGATTAGGGGAAGACCATGGCTGTAAGTATAGACGGCTACAAGGATGTACATCAATCAGACAGTGCTCTCTTGTGTGCAGTTGTTCAGCAGCCTATAAGTGTTGGCATTGATGCTTCTACAATGGATTTTCAGCTGTATACCGGTGTAAGTATAAATCTCTGTTCTACTTTCATGGGTGTTGACTAATTTAACTGAAAAAGTTAGTAGCTTTATATATATATATATATATATACAAAGAGTCTTCCTTTGGAAAATGAGTGTATGCAATCTAATATTTGAGCAGGGAATCTATAATGGTGAGTGTTCGGATAAACCAGACGATATTGATCATGCTGTTTTGATTGTTGGGTATGGATCAGAAGATGGAGAAGATTACTGGATAGTGAAGAATTCATGGGGAACAAGCTGGGGAATGGAGGGATATATTTACATCAGAAGGAATACTGATTTAGAATATGGTGTTTGTGGTATAAATGCCATGGCATCTTACCCAACAAAACAATCATATTCTCCATCTCCTCACCCATCACCTCCTCTTTCTCCTCCTCCACCGCCACCTCCTCCTCCTTCGCCTATTGAATGTGGTGACTTCTCATATTGTTCGAGCTCTGAGACATGCTGCTGCCTTTTTGAATTATTAGATTATTGCTTGCTGTATGGCTGCTGCCCCTACCAGAATGCCACATGCTGCACCTCAAGTTGGTACTGCTGCCCAAGTGATTACCCAATTTGTTATGTTGAACAAGGGCTCTGCCTCAAGGTAACAAAGTTTCTAGCCTCTATTTTATTTAGAGAATGTAATCAATTGATTTATTGGTTAACTTATAATAATATACATGTTAAGGTACGATCGATTATATAAATTTAAAATATGTAATAAAGTAAATGAACAAGAATACGTATTTGATTGCGAACAAACTTCAGACGCTTGCTCTCAATAAGACAAGTCACTATTTATTGACAGGATGAAGGAGATTTTGTGGGAATAACGGCAAGTAAGCGAAAAGTGGCTAAACACAAGCTTCAGTGGGCTAAAATGGAGGAAACAGAGAAGGTATATCAAAGTCTGCAATGGAGAAGAAACCCGTTTGCTGCATCAAGCTGAGGAAGATAATTAAAAATATTTGTGATTGAAAGAATCGTTGTAATTCCATGTTTTCATATAGTATTGTTAATGTGAAATGGGATAAAACCAGGAAAAAAAAAAAAAAGAAAAAGAAAAGAGTTTTCACTTTCAAAATTCATGTTTAATTATGAAGTTCCTTAATATAAACTTAATTATTTAACTTAAATGAATTTAATTTTCATTAATTACATTTTAAGGTTATAAGGGTCATTACACCAATTTTTTTTTTTTTTTTTTGTTGTTGTTGTTGGGAATATGGCAAGTTAATAAGTAAGAATACGTCTTTAAATTTTAACTAAAAAACAACACATCTTTAAATTAATTCAAAAATATTTTTACACTAAGAATATATTTAAATGACTTTTAAAATGATTTATTAATATATAATATTATATGAAAATAATAAAATTATACTATATTTAAAAAGATTATATATTAATGTATAATAATGACAGTTATTTTTATTTAAATTAATAGAATGATATAATTATATATTTAATTAAATTAATTATTTTATTAATATGATATATATATATATAAATATATATTTATTAAAAAAATAAGATGAAGGTATAAATATAAATAATAAAAAAATAAGAATATAAATGAAAAAAATATATTTAAATCACATTCAGTGGTTTGAAAAAATAAAAAAAAAATATTATGATTTTTAAAATTATGTAACAACTGCTAAAAAATTATAACATGTGTATGAAAATATAAATAAATAAATAAATTTATAAAATTATCATATTATATATTAAATAAATTATTATCCAAACACACTCTAAAAAGAATTTAGTAAGAATAAAAAGCTGCTTCATTATTAAACAGAAAAACATGTTAGATTAATCTAATAAAAAATTAAGAACGTGATTCCCCGAAGATTAAGGGAAATTAGAGAATGAGTTGAGACAAATCTTTTTATAATTTAATCATTTGGTGTATAAAGTTGATACTACAAAATTCTGCTTAGCAGTTTTATAAAGGTTGATTGGAATAAAGAGACTAAACTATATATATATATATATATATATATTCGATTGCCTAATTAATTTGACTATGGAAACAAAACTTTTGAATTAACAAATTCCACTAAGAAAAGTAATTAAAGAAATTAGAAAAGAATTTGACCCACATCTTCAATTTTCCTTAACTTTAGCAAAAATAAACAAGTAATTTTTTTTTCCTTCCATAAGAAAAGAGTTTTTTTTTAATAAAAAAAATAAAACTATGTTTAGAATAATTAATTTCAAAATAATTTGAAAGTGGGTAATATTTATCTAGATTAATTTATCTAGAATAAAAAAAAAATAAAGACTAAGTTGATATATAATTTTATATAAATTAAAATAATTAATTTCAAACTTCATATAATTTGATGGAATTTGAAAGTGGGGTAATTTTTTTTTTCTTTCAATCTTCTCTGACAATTTATTTCCTAATTAAATTGTAAATTTGAAAATGATCATCAAAATTTTAGATTGGTTAAAAATATAGCATTTATATAATTAAAAATCACAAAAAAATTATAAGAAATTATTAAACTTTATAATAAATTTTAGTGCACCGATTCATTAATGAATGATTGACCCATTGATGCCACTATGTCAACTTAAAGAGCAGAAATGAACTGAGTGAGTTTTCAACATTTTGATAAATTAGGACAAAAAAATTAAGCATAAGATAGTAAATTAATATATATACTTTATGTACATTAGATTTTGTATTATAATTATTTATTTTAAACTGGTATTTTCCTAATTAAATTTTCTAGCTAGAATATAACTTAATTGTATTATAATATATATATATATATATATCCGAGTAGATTTAAACTTAATAGTACTATAAATAAACTTAATTTTATAATTGTAAGCACTATAAATTACTTATTATTACTTAAAATTTTTAGTTAATAAATTATTGTTGTTGTTTTTTATATTTTTTAATATTTTACTGATAAATGATTCATGCTTAATTCTTATAATAATAACAATAATAAAGTATCATATTATACTAAAGTTCGGAATGTAAATTTGACTTTTGTCATAAATAATATTATTATAATTTTAATTTAGTTGGTGGGATAGGATAGAATAAAGATAAAGTGACAGTAGGTGTCTGAAAGAGATGGTGACAGACGAATGACTGATGAGAAGGGCACTAACTAGCAACCATCATTTAAATTGGTCGGTCCACACACCCGCTTACTTTTTATATAGAGTCCGTTGTCTTAACTAACTTCATGCTTTTTAGTTTCCTCAACTGTATGCTCGTGACTAAATAATTCATACCTTTTATAATAATAATAATAATAATAATAATTTGTTGTTTAATATTTTAAAAATGTTACAGTAAATTCAAAATTCTATTTTCATTAGTAAAGAAATAATAATTACTAAATTCTTATTATTTACTTTGATACTGTATTTATAAATAATGTTATTTATTATTTTTTATTTATAAAAATAAACGTCTAGATAAATATTACAAAAATATCTAATAATTAGATAATAAAGAAGAAAAATTAAATTAAACCAAGCATATACATCTTTTTACTGGTCAAAAGGAGAATTAAAACAAAGTCAAGTAAGAATCTTTTTGAGTGCAGAATGGTAAGAGCAAACAAGTTGAAGATGTAGTAATGAAAGAGAAAGAAACTAAGAATGTATTACGATAATTTTGAATGAGGTCACGAGCATAGAATTAATTTTCGACGAAATAAAAAAGACACATATGGTAGAATCGTAACATGAATATTCATAGATTTTTTCATTTCATAATATCTTAATTTACAATTTATTTTTCTATGTAATTTATAGTTTTATATAAATTTATAATTAAAAGTTATAAGAAATTCATTAAAAATTATTATCTATTAAATCAGGTTATTTTCTTAATAATTTTATTATATTATTTTCATATTTCATTTAAGTTTATAACTAAATATAAAAAAAAAAAAAATCTTTTTTTTTTTTTTTAAAAGTTGAATTGCTTACAACATGTAATCATAACAAAAATTATGTTTTTCTACACTAGCATATTATTGGCCAAGTAGTGAAAATTTGAACCTATAATCCATTATTAAAATCTTTGTGCATAAAAACTAACTAATTAAAAATATGTAATCATAAGATTATCCCTCTAAAAAGAAACATAATCCAACATTAATCAATTAAGCAATCATCTAAAAAAATTAATTAAGGATTGAAAGAAAAAAAAGGCAAATGTAAATGGTGCTTTATTCCAAAATTGTAGAGTTTGTTATCGTGAACCTTACGAAGATTTCTCAGTCAAGGTCATCATCTCATCCATCGTATGGTATGAAAAATCCATTGCGCGTGAGTCCAAACGCGGGAATGCATAAAGCCAAACTTACTGCGCTTCTCTAATGGACTTTTCCTTTTCTCCTCTCTGCCACTCACCACTCGCCACTCCACCATCTACGTCTCTATTACCCAACTTGCTCTCTCCCTGCAAATACCAGAAGACCCTTTTTCTTGATTTTTCTTTTTCTTTACTCATTCCCCTCGACTAGGACCCAAGAAACAGGAACCTGGAATTTTTTTTGCATTGTCCATGGTTTCTTTTATCTCTGATTGACCTACAAAGGTAATTCCACAACTGGGTTTGCTCAGGTTTAGTCTTCTCTTCATAACATTGTTGTTCTTGGATGTGTTCGTCAGATTCTTGTGAGTCCATTTTCTTGGTCAGTTACATTCTTTCTATTCTCTTTAATTACTTCTAACGAATTTCTTCGGATGCCAAATTTCTTGATTCAATCTAGTGGGTCGGTTTAATTTATTGGGATATCTCAGACCACTCTGCTTTGGTTGATCAAGGAACTAGTTTTTTACTTGTTTATTGTCTGCTGGTTTTGATTTCTGTAAGGAGTAATTGTTTGGAGTTGTCGCTCCTCAATTCTCAGATCCTGAATAATGTTTAAGTTTAGCTGGTTTAAGTTTTATTTGTTTTAATCCTTTTCCAGGGGACCAAGTATCTAAATTTCTGTTCATGTTCTATCTGTTAAATAGTAGGAGAAGAAGGGGATTTTAGGAATCTTTGTTGAAAGGGATTATATCTTCTTTCTTTATTTTCAGGTTTTTCTTGTCAGCTATGAGCTTTTATTCTCTGTTTCTGAACCTTAAATAATCAAGAAAGTTGAATTGAAGAGTGAGTTTGCTCATTTGTTAAGTGCCATGGAGGAAATGAGATTGAATTTTAATGCACCACTTCTATCGGTTAGGCGGTTTTCTAACATGTCAGCATCTTCAAATGAACAAAATGAGAAAGTAACAGAAAGCTCCCGGCCCAGAAGGTGGCCTAGTCTCCCATTAAAGAAATCAGATTTAATTTTGGATCAAGTGACAGAACCAGTTGCTGTTCCTTTTGTATGGGAACAGATCCCAGGAAGACCGAAGAATGACAGCATTGAAGAGTCACACGCTATAGAGGAGGCTTCTGTTACTCCAAGTCTTCCTCCGGGAAGGGTTTGGGATATCATCAAGTATAACTCAGAGAAAAATTTTGAAGAGCAAAATCCGGTTAGGCCACAAATTGGAATATCTTCGAAAAATCAAAGTGTCAATAGATTGGAGAGCTCAAAAAAGGGGATAAATGAGAGGGGGGTCTCAGACTTGGCAGATGATGATCATGATGGAGATGATGATAGATATTCTGATGCACTTGATACACTGTCTCCAACTGATTCGTTCTCTATGAACTGTAGTGTAAGTGGCCTGACTGGATTTGATGAAAATCATACAGAGCCATCAGGGACCTTTGCTACGGATCCACAAACTCGAGATTTCATGATGAGTCGCTTCTTACCTGCTGCCAAGGCGATGGCTTTGGAGCCACCTCAGTATGCTTTAAGGAAGCAACTAATGGCTGTGGAATCTGAACAACCAAGACAGATTAGAAAAGTGGTTGGGGAGAATAGGAAGCCTCCTGTTAATCAATACAGTTCCGTTGCTATGCTGCATTATGGCCAGGATACTGAGGATGAAGAGAGTGAAGAAGAATACGAGTACAATGATGCTGCCAACATATCAGGAAAAGCTTGTGGACTGTTGCCTCGGTTATGCTTTAAAAACTCTTTTTGCCTCTTAAATCCAATGCCAGGGTTGAAAGGTAGGACTCACTCTTCACTATCTTCAATCTCTGATCTTGGAAAATCAAGCAAAACTGTGCACATGGAGTCTCACAGTCAAAGTATTAAGAAGGTTGTGATAAAGCTTTTTCTTAATTTGTTTTCCTTTCATTTTCTTTAAGTGCTCTTGTTATAACTGGCAGAAACTTTCAACTCAAACTTACATGGTTAAATGGCTTTATTTTTCAGCATGCTTGGGACTCTATTCTGAAGAAAAAGGCAGATAATGAAGGTCGATCACCAAGGCTTGCTGTTCCTGAGAATAAGATGACCTGTGGATCCAATCGATTCATGTCTAATTCAGGCAACCAACTGACAAGGTGGTCATCTCCTCATAGGCGTTCAGGTTGCATATCTCCCTATCATAACACGGCTACTCAGTCTCCTTTCAGTGGAGTTAGTTTCCTTGGCACTCCAAATGAAGCTGATTATTCCAAATGGAACATGATGAATAGGCATAGAAGGGGCATTAGCAAGTCTCAGGAATTATTTCCAAGGAGCACCAGGCAAAGCTCAAGCTCATCAAGTCCTGCAGTTGAGAAGACATTGTATGTGGACACCATAAACTCGTCAACATCACCTTTGTCAAATTCAAGTCTATCAGGAACGAAGTGCTGGATGGATTCGGTGGGTGAGGATTTTGAAACCTCTTCAATAATCAAAGAGATGGAAGGTTCTGATACAGTATCATCTCCTCTTCAAGACATACAACCTCTGAGTATTCCACAGGAAGAAAGCATTTTGGATCCTAAAGTCTTGGGTTCTCTTGATGCCAGTATATCTTTCTCTCATAACTCATTTCTCAGGAGGCAAGAAGACACGTCAGAGAGCAGACTGCATCCAGAGCTTGATCAGGAATTTAAGTCTCTGGAATGTATAAAACTTATAGCTGGTGAAAATGAAAGTATTGGTAATGATGAGATCAAAGCAGATGGCCAAGGAAAGATCATTACTGGTTTTGAACTTTGCACCCTTCCCCCACCTCTGCCAAAAACACCTTCTGAGTCTTGGCTTTGGCGCACTTTGCCTTCAGTTAGTTCACGAAATCAACCTTCAAAGTCATATATCAATGCTCGATTTAATCCTAAAAAGCAAGATCCTGCGGAGACCTCGAACAATACCAAGTGGGAAACGATTGTTAAAACTTCTTACATGCATCATGATCATGTACGCTATTCTGAGGTAATAAAATCATTTCTGGTTCAAAGTTGATCTAGAATAAGATTTGTCAGACAGACGATAGACTAAGCTTCCTATCTTCCTTTTCTTTTGGTTGACAGGAATTTATTACTCATGCTTCTCAGCCATCCAAATCATAGAATTTTAAAGTTCCATGTTGAAGTTCTTGGACTCTTTGGCCTTGTTCGGGCAGTTTTTGCATGTTGTGGTGGGAGCTAGTTAAAAATATTCCAGGTTCTCCTTTTTCCAACAGCAGATTATCCTCCTGCCTATTGAACTTCTCCATCTGTTGTTACTATAGTTTTGGAGGTCATTTCTTGCTTCATAATCATGACAGGCCAAATTAAAATTCTTAAAGTCTACCTGAGGCATCAGATTGGTTGTATATGGTTTCCTCTGATACTTGTATTAGGATATATTGGAAGCATTAACCTCTCCCGGTGTATAGTCAAGGAAGATACATATTCGTCCGAAACTGGATACTAGCAACAGCAGTTTCTCCTACATAATGAATCATAGAGACAAGCGCTCTGGTGCTCATGGCTGGGAAACAATTTAACCAGACTCCTGGTTTACTTGAGCGGGTGAACTGCAAATCATGGTATAGTTGATCCAAGTTTTTCATATACTGTAAGGTTGTGATAATCTTTTTTTTTTTTTTTCCTTCAGATAAACAATGTACGTAGGTTCACTTTAGCATGATAGCATCTCTAATACATTGCTACATTATGTGAACAATTACTAGTGATGCGAGAGCAGATATGCGTAGTATTGGAACATTCTTCCTTTGTGATTTCGCCTTAGTGGTATAGGTAATTATTGTTCTCGGTGGGTATTTTAACTAGAAACAAGTAAACCAAATACCAGCAGAATATATGTTTATTTGATATGCTCAGTCAGTGCTGACTGGTATGTTATATGTTTATTACTTGTCTAAATGTGTAGGTGAAAGTAAACAATTCAAATATATGTTGTAACTGTAAAGATAAAACAAAATAAATAACATACTTAAAATTTTGTTTTTTAAAAAATTTATTCCAAAGATTGAAGAAGCAAACAAAAAGATTATATGCAAAGAGCAGGATAAAACTATTTCTGAATACATGGTTAGGAGCTAACCTAATACAACCTAAAACTCCTCTTCTGTCACCATTCAAGGCTCAACCTTCCAGTAGTCCCAATATAGAAAGAACGAGGCGTTGAGGACGCGTTTCGTAGCACCATAGAGTTATACTATATTAATATGACCCTTGAGTTTCACAATGTATACACTTGGGAGTAACTAGGAGCTTTTTACTAGTGGCTAGAACAGAGGGACCGAACTGGGCAAGAGAGCTCATCGAGAGCATTAGTTCAAGATCAACACTGATGGCTCTGCGTAAAGGTCGATGGGGTGAGTGATTTCATGTGCTGGATTGACAATATTATGGCTGAGAGGTTGGACGCTAATTTCCTCTAACGGAACACCACGAACTATTATTGTTACTTGTGCTTGGATTTTTGTCGTTGTAGTAAAAACTTGTTTTTAAATTCTTTGGGTTGGGCTTTTGTTCATCTTCACACTCCTTACAGCCTTTGATCCAACAATGTCTAACATCGTGAAACACAAACTTAACACGTTTTTTCTTTTGTTGTAAAATGTTTTCTAGAGCAAAATATACAAATATAATCAAAGCAGAGGAAACTTGTAAGTACTTAACCTTAGATTATTTTTCCACACCTGTTGGTCAAAATAAAGACTCCTAACTACGATATCTTGGTAAATTATATATATATATATATATAGGAAGGAAGAGGAGGATTTAACCTTAGATTATTTCTCGTATAGAATCTTTGTATTACAGACTTTTTATTGAGACATATATGAGCCTACACGAAATTGTTAGTTCATATCTTAATATATAAGATATTTATATGCGCTTTAATAAACTTAAATCATATAATAAGCTGGAGTTAATTTTATGAAAATCACCATTCAATGTGATTTAATAAATAGCAATCAGTCGTGATTCTAAGGAAGATTGCCAATTTCTACTCTTTCAATGTAACTTTGCATGAATTTGATAACCCTATAAATACTTATGACCAGATTAATTAGTGATAAATGCTTAATTTAATTAATGTTTAGTTCTAAAATTCTCTCTTTTCTTTTTATAAATAGCAATGCTGTTGAAAGAAATAATTCAGTCATTTTGAAGGTTTCAGTTTAGAAACACAAATCCTGAGTTCTTCTCTCTGTCTCTCTTTATGATAATTCCAAACTTCCAACAAAGTTTACGAAGACACCTAAAGTGAAAGCTGTGTGTTAATTTCCAGTTCGCTTTTGTGACTTATTTCCTCATCAACTACAGCTCTTCTGCTCAGCCTGAGTTGCAGATCAGGAAGCTTTTCTCTCGTCTTCGTTTCTTGATTTAACTGCACCTTAAAAAGCAAACAAAATTTGAAAAAGCAAAACAATATAATTGCCAGTGATAATTAGATAATTTTAAACTTGGTCGTGGCCACATTGCTAAGATGTTTTAGGCCATACCTCGCTGATCCATTTCCTTTTTGTAGCCATTATTCCAGTAGCAAGATGTCGTTTATAAGATGATGGTCTAGTGGAGAAATGCCTGTTGTGATTGATATTTTCAATGTTTGACCTATTAACCTTCCAATAATTATCGATGCTTTCGAACAAAGGCCATTGCTTTTCCTCAAGAAATCGAGTAGGTCTCATGGCTTCTGTTCTCATTGCCGTGTCGATTAAGTTATGTTGTGATCTCAAGAAGCTCTTCATATGATCTTTGTTCACCAAACTATGCCTTGTTGTGATATTAGCCTCACTGACATTTTTCCACTCTTGGTATCTGCAATAACACACGTATGCAAACATACAAATTGTTAGCTAGCTACTGTAAAAACAATATAAATTTGGTTTTCTTTATTCTTTTGGAACTATATCAGTTATCTCTATGCTAAAGTCTAGTGTTTATGATCTAATTGTATTAATTTTGCCCAAAATAATGCTGAACTTGAATTTGATTGACACTCTTTTGATCTTACATGTTTGTGTATAAATAATAGATTATTCATTAAATATTTCCTGGTCAGTTCTCATAATCAAATCATCTACCTTGAAAAGCTTGCCCCATAATCAAATCTTCGTGGAGAGAGACAGGAGAATATGTTATGTTTGAGGGGAGAATGTTGGGAAAGGACAATCCCTCCATTTTCCATTCTCAAGTGATGAAGAGAACTGCTCGTCACCGGCTGCAATATGCTCTGGAATCTCTCCCTTCCGTTCACCCTTCTACCACGTTGGCTGATTACTACTGTTCAACAAATTAAGCCAAAGTTTTCAAGATTAATTTTTGATACGTTTATCTTTAAAAAATATTTAATTTTATTTTTTTTACTGAATTCATATATTTTAATAATTATTTAATATTTATCCACAAAAATAATACAAACAATAATATTATAATTTTTTAAGCAGTACACAATAAAATATATAATCTTATTTGAAACGATAAATTCGCATAATGTATCTATTTATATTGACTAATTATAAATAGATATATTATGATTTAATATTATTATTGTTATTGTTATTATTATTATTGTTGTTAATGGAAGTAAAATTATATAAAGTGCAGATCATGTGTATATATATATATATGTATAACTCTTAAATTTATAGATAGTAAATAAATCCTTGAAAAGAAAGTAGGTTTACCTTGCCCTGATTCATCAAGCTTCTTACTTCTGTACATCTGCATGCGTATAGAGAGATTAATATATATGAGACAATATCTGATTATTTGTAACAAATGAGTGTACGTATTGATCATCCTATAATTATTTTACCTGCAAGTGACTTTTCACATGAGCAATGCTAAGGCCCTTCACATTCATCAACTCAAGAACTAACTTAGGAGTTGCTTCTGCACCATTATCAAATTAGTGAAAAAATATTATAATTAACATAGGGCTATGTATCTTTTGTTTCTCGCTAGCTATTAAAAAGTTAATCTACTAGTTTCAACAATTGATATTGAAATTAATTAACATGGAAATTTTAGAAACATACTCTCTTGTCCACCAAGTCTTCGGACAGCATACACAAAAGCAAGATGAAGGTCAGGAGTCCATCGTAGGCGAGGTAATTTAGATCGAACATATTGTCTAACCCTAGATCTTCTCTTAGAATTGTCTCCTTCCATCCTATTTTTAGTGCAAGTCATCACTTTCTTTCTTATTCCCTCATTATCATCATCGGCATCATCATCTTCATGTCCCAAGGCAATGAAATCGTCTTCTTCGCTGCTAGCTTCTTCGTTTAGGTCAAAGGACGAGCACTTTTGGGATGATACCTCATGTATATTTTCAGCTACCTCTTGGTTAGTACTACTCTTTTCTTGAATATCATCATACATCTTCGTGTCTTTTATCATTATTTGCTCTAACTCTCCGTATATATATAGTGCACTTATGTCACTACCTTTACTTAGTTTTCAAGTTGTCTATCAGTAGTTAGTTTCCTCAACTGGAAAATATAATTTAGAATTAAAATTAAAAATTAATTAAGAATTACAAAAAAATGAACTAAATACGATTAATTCTATTAATATAAAAATATAAACCAAATTCCTCGTGAAAATGTGCGAATGATTTCTTTTTCGTTAGGAGTAGATGTGTTAATCCATAATTTCTATGTTGTGGTTGTATGTATCTTTTATAATTATCAATTGTATACATTTTTAGTCAGGAAAAAAATTTCTCCCTCGTGATAAATCTACTGAACCGAACATTTTATACATTTCATGATTTTTATTACAATCAATAATTCAATTTCCTATTGGCTACAAGTTAAATATGTTAGAATTTTATTTATATGTGTGTATAACTCAATTTCATATATATTTTAGGTGGTAATTGAATAGTAAAAAAAATATATAAAAGTTAAGAATGTCAAATTAAACAGATTAGTTAAAATATTTATTCAAATATGAGTGCATACAATTCCTCTTATACTATGTAAATGATTATTTAAGTAGAGGTAGTTGAGAAATAATGATTTAAAAAAAATAAGTTATAACAAAATAATTGGAGGATAAGTGATTCATAATATATTTACTATCCTAAATTTTACTATTCAAATACTTAAACATATTGTCTTACTTCTTTGTACGTATTAAACATAATAGTTAAATCTAACCTAATTCTTTTGGTTTACTTACGACTAACAACAATATCAAGTTATATATGTACATTTTTATTGTAGTAACGTTTAATAACATATTAAAATACTATCATATTGGTGACAATCATCACTCCAATCAATGGAAAATTCAACCTCTTCTGTCACAAGTAATTTAGAGGTTGATGCTACCTCATTATAGTACCTTTATAAGTATAATAATTTTGATATTTTTTTTTTTCGATTTTACAATTGCTGTTTGGGAACAATTAACCTATCTTATTTCAAACAATCATGATAAATCTTTTCACTAACAATAAAATCAATTTTAACAATAGAGGTACAAATAATACAATTGCTACTAACTCATCGAATCTCTCTTGTCAAATTATTTTATGACACCAAGGTTCTTTCTTGATTCCTTGATGAAGTCATTAAGGAGATTGCAAACCATATCAATTTCATGGTCATAGTTGATATAGTTTAGAAAAGATCTTCAACATCGATTTTCTTAAAATAATACCCCGCGCTACAAGGCTTTCATGAAGTGTTGCAGCACATAACTTTAAAGGACATAATTATCACATAGAACTTTAAATGATCTCTAAATAAAGGAAAATCAAGTAGTCAATACTTGAAGAGGTAAAAAATTATTGATGGGGTAGCTATTAGAGATCTACATCTGTTGATTGCTAAACAAAATGCAATAATTTCCAAAATTTCTTAGTTCAAATCATCATTTATCTAATTCAATTTCTTTCCGTGATTACATATCAAATTTTTAACGCATGAGATTTTACTTGTCTATTCATGAACCAATGACTACCTACATGGTACTAAATACCATGCATGATTCATCAAACATAATTACCGAATCAAACAGAGAATCTTCTTCTTCTTTAAGTTTTTTCTTCCCTTAGGTCTCATACTGGAGTTGCAATGTGAAAAATATATAGGTTTTTAGAAGAGTTATTTTAATGATAATGACAATAATCAATATGCTAAGTTAGCATAAAGCAAACCCTCACCTATGTATCTCCTGGTGGCTCTAACATGTTTTCTTTGAAATGGCGGTGCTTCATCCTGTTAATATTCAAAAATAAGAGTTTCTCATCATATAATTTATATCATTCTATTATTAATAATGACTGATATTTATACAGATCATCATAACTTTTGACAAAAAAACTTATGATTGATAATAATTTTTTTTGGAATTTTATGCTGACTATTTATTTTTGCGAGACTAGGCTACCATGGATATACTCAGTAAGGTATGACTGAAGATGGATTACACAAGCTTGCTCACCAATCAAAATGTTTTCTCACTTAATCAATATATATTTTAACTTACGTGTTGGCAAATTAATCAGTCAAAGTTTCTGCATGTCCTACATGTGTGCTTGGCAAACTCACTAAGTCCACATTAACTTAAAACTCTGGAGTAAAGCAAAAATAGGTTTTACATATATTTTGTTTGTGTGTATGCATAGAGGAATCCAGTGGAAAAAGGATGCTAATTCTATCAACAAAATTACAGGTTCCTTAAAGTGCATCCGTTAGGTAAAAAGAATATTTTAGACAAAGAAAAGGTTTAAGTGTATCCATGATCATTGACATGCAAATGCAGTATTCTTGGCATTGAATTTAGGCTATGAGGGAACAGGAACTAATTCAGTCGGTCTGGGGAGTAAAAAACCATCTGACATGGTTGATGCTGGAGAATTAGCATGCAGATTGTAGAGATCTTCTTTGTTTTCTTTTCTCTCACTTCATTCTTGGATTTCTTGGAAAAAGAAAGAGAAAAATACATCTAATTCAAAATATCATAACCCAACCTAAATTAGTTGAGTAATTAAAATAAAGGGAAGAAAAGAGACATGTTACTGAGAGAGACAGCCAAACCGATGTCATAGTTATAAAAAAAAATCAATCTCCAATTAATTAAAACTGTATAGAATATCATCGAAAAGCCATGGATCTCTAGTTTTTTATGCTGGGTTAAAAGTTTCCTACTCCTAGTCTTCATTAGAAAAACATCTATAATCATATGTACAAGTTGCATGATTTTATCCCATTAATCCTTTTGCTTTTCAAGTTCTTCATGTTCATATATAAGGAATATATGGCTTGAAGATGCAAGTAAAACACATCCAATTGGATGCCCACCACAATTGAGAGAGAGAGAGAGAGAGAGAGAGAGAGAGAGAGAGAGAGAGAGAGAAACCTGGAGAGACCAAGCGAAGAAGAAATTGGTTTATTTGCAGAAGTGTATATTGCCACAGAAGCCTGGATACCAATATCATGCAAATTTCAGATACTCTAAGACTCCTATGTACTATGATTTATAAATCTGGGACATTATCAAAACTGTGCTTCTCTATATTTCCAATTTTAGTTAGTATTATTATTATTATTACTGCGGATCCGACTCTTGGATTTCATGTGATGCCTTTTCTTTTGACAGTTGTGCAATTTAACTCTTGTGATTAAACTAATTGTTTGACTTCTCTGAGACACCAATCCTCATATATGTTGCTAAATCAATAATTAAGATCATTATATATAATTAATCAAATTCCTCTTTTCTTCCTTTCGTACACCTTCTATGAATCCCACCAATCAATACATTATTAACAGTTTTAAGAAACGTGGGACCAATCTTCTTGATTATAACCCATCGACTTTTCTTTACCTAAAACAAAGACTTTCTTCTTCTTCTTCTTCTTCTTCTTTATCTCCGCATCATCAGCACTCTTCTTATATCTACATGTTCTTACTGTGGGAGCACACATCTTTATTTTCTATTGCTTAATTATGTTGCTATGCATGAATACATGAATATTAATCTATATATAAATGGATAATCTTAAAAAATTTACAGACATGATAATATAATATGAATAAGTTTCTCTTTAAGAAAAATTAATTATGGTAAATTTCTATTTGGGTTTGACATTGTTCGTACTTTAGACTTTTCGGTTCAAATACAAAAAGAAATCCATGCATTGCATAAGCTCAGGAATTTGGTCAATTTTGGTGGGGCTTAAGACATTGAAGCAAGTTGCAGATACCAATTATTTCCTATCATTTTTTGGGATATTACAAAATTTTTGCAGATAATTTTATATTATACATATTTACATACACATGCTAATTTTGACAAAAATGCATGTGTTAATTAAATGAGCTGGGAAATGAAACCTCGACTTCAATATCATCAATTAGATATCTACCTTGGTGGGAGAGAAACGCAGCTGTGGATGGCATATAAATTTATAGACAGACAGAGAGAGAGACACACACACACACACACCTAGAATCTTAATCACTAAGATTAATTAATAACTAAATGGCATATATACATATATGATCATTGAATTTATGTTGACGGATACTTGGATGTTTTGGAATTAGTTGATCTTTAAAATTTGTAATTCATCTTCAACAAACTACCTTCAAGAAGTTCATATGCGTAGGAACAAAATGACACTTCTCATCACTTGACACTATTCCAACTATTAGATAAATATTATATATATGCGTGTGTATATATATATATATAGTGACGCGAACTAAATAATTTTCACATATGCCTAAAATCATGAAGAATGTGATAATATGTGAGACTCGAAATCCTTCTCAGTATAATAACTTATATAACTTTTAATTTCTATCCAAATATATCTATTTATTGTATATTTGCAAAAAAAAAAAATATTATTTATACACAATGTTTTATTATAAACAAAAGTATAGTAATATTATATTTTCAGGCACGAAGCCATGCAATAAGGAGAGAGTTAACTATTTGTTTGATTGACGGAAGAATTAAATGATACACAAGAGGGTTCTTTGAATCAGAGTAGCCAGCAGCTGACCTAACTATAAATAATTGTACGTACCATTCTTCTGCACCAACTTTCTAGACTAAACCCTTCTTTTCATGTGCTTAAATTTTGTGTTCTTCAATTTTTTCAACATATTTAAGGTAGAGTAGGGAATAAGACTCATAACTCCAGTTCAGTTCTTAGTTAATTAATTGAGTTAATTTTAATTTTTTTTTTTAAAAAATAAAAAATTATTCAGGGTTCTAACCCATTAATCTAATATTTTTTTAAAATTTAAAAATATAATAAAATTACTGAAATTTAACAGAATAGAATAGGATCATTATAATAGATGATCATGTTGATGGTTGGTCGACTTACAACTATTTTTTAAATTAAGGGTAATTTTAATTTGGTTGGTAGCAAATAATTTTGCTTCATAAAAACTTTTAAATAAGGCCAACCTGAATTCACCCACAAAATGAAATTAGTGTAGAAGCTGTGAATGTATTGGGTTTTTGGTCAGAGTAATTGGGGATTGGTAGTACGCAATATATATTCCAACCATAGAATGGCTGCACAATTATTGCCAAACCAATTCTTCTTATTATGCTAAAAGTTCTTGAAATTTGGGTAATTAAAAACTTAATCTTAATTATACATTGAATATATATAGAATTGCAAAAACATCTTATTCATATATATATTGTCATTTTAGGATTTTTCAATTTCTTTTATGAAAAACTAAATGTTCCTTTTTTTTAATAATTTTATTTAAAATGTTTTGAATAATTATTCTTTTTATTTTAATTTTCAATATTTTGATTTACTATGGTTCTCTTTTTTTTTAAAAAAAAAAAAAATTCTCTCAATAATTCAAATAATTATTCATTTTAATTTCTAAAATTCTTTTCTTTATTTTTGTAATTCTCTCAATTTCTTTCTCCAATTATATAATATATATATATATATATAGATAAAATTAACAATAATAACCAATAAGAAAAGCCGAGTAAAAACCCTAATAAAAATTATAGTAATATTAATCGCATATTTTCTGAGAGCTTTCTTTTAATCAATTTATCACCACAAATTGAAACTTGGTAATTAGCTTCTTTCTCCACCTAATAATAATCAGATTTCTACTAATTAATATTGGTAATAACCAAAAATAGTTAATACTACTAATTACATGTTAATCATCACTAATTATTATACAAGAAGAGTTGTCATTAGTTATTAATCCCCTTTGCTGGCTGCTCCTCTCTTGAACAAATCACCAATCTTCCTTTGTTTAAATTATACTCTATAATTAGACCCAATCTAAGTATTTACTAACAAACTTTGCTTAAATTAAGTAAATTCTAATCATTTAACCCACGATAAAACAATTAACGTTCATTATTTCCTACCCAATCCTGAACAAAACTTAGCTCTTGATTAAAAACTCCTCCAAGTTTAATTTAACTATTCTTATAATAAACATCAATTTTGTTCTTTTTTTTTTATATTAAACATTAATCAATCTTATATTAAAATTATTTTAGTAAGCTTTACAAATTGATTTGTTCTTTTTGTATCTTTTTTGGGTTAAATCAAAACTCCATACAGAAAGTAAGAAAACTTATCGTCTTAGAATAGGGAAAGTTTAGATTGGAAAGAAGTTAATCCGTTTGAGAAACAATGAGTTAACCCTTGTCTTGGAACATCAAATCTATGCCCTGAGAGTAGCAACATTGAGTCATGCTCGAGACATTTGGAAGCCTATAATCATGCCTCAGTTCGTGTTCGATTTGGTATCGTGTCCCTGCTCAAGTTGAGCTTAGATTCAAGATCATCTCATCAATTGAGCTTTAGAACCATGCTCTAGGTTGAGCGTGGCTTGAGTAAATTTTTGCTCCGGCCAAAAGCTTACATTGGGAGGAAGTGATTAAATTTAAGATTGTGTCTCGAGCTTGATTACATCCTAGCTCAGAGTCGTGTTTTAGATCAAGTTATCAATCAATCATTGATCAGAGATAGAGTCAAGTTATGCCCCGAGCTTGCATCAGTTTACACCCCGAATCTCAGACCCATAGAAAGCATGAAAGATTCTCATTTCAACATGAAACAAAAATGTTTTTCATTTCTGTATTGAGGAATTTACAACATCAAAACCTGGAACAGAGCTCTCTCTCCCTCCCCCTACTAACAAAAAAACAGTCCGTTCCAAAGTTGGTGCAAGCAACATTTCCTGAAAGAGAATAATGGTTTCTCAAAGTTCTCAACACCTCATTTCTATGAAACAAAACCAAGGAAAGAAAAACACAGATTCAACTGTTTACAAGGCTGTGTTAGTCTTTACACACAAACTTTGTATATAAAGGGTACATAAAGCCCCAATTATGTAATATATAGCACACTTTTATTGTGGCAGGATGCTACAGAAAGATGGTGAAAAAAATTCGAATCAAATGAATCATATAACATACATAAAAGCCAAATAGGCAAAAACGAATATGATTTAGTCATGCGGGGCGAAGCTCAGATTAAAAAGTTATTACTTTTCATTTGATACAAAGTAAGAGAGAGACTTGCCTTACAACACAAGAGAGTTAGTGAGAACTTTAAGTTGCCTCCGTAGATAAGATCTCAAGTTCAGCCCACCAAAGAGGAGAGAGTCTCGGGGTAGCTTGGTCGGGCGAGATATTTATGACTTCCCTTAATTTTGAAATGACCTCCTTCATTGTTGGTCTGTGCCGTGGATCTGGTTTAATGCAATCCTTGATAACCTCACAGACAACTTCAAGTTCTTCGCTTTTGAAGGACTTGAGGGTCAGATCAATCATGCTATTGAAACTCCCCTTATCATTAAGATATTCAGCAGCCTGACATGTTTTTTTAATCATTAATTGAATAAAACATGAGAGAGCTGCACAACATTAGCTAACAAGTACAAAATGAAAAAGAATTACAGGGATGGACCAAATTGTAGTTGAATCAGGATCTTTTGTTCCAAACTTACCCATTTCTCAATGGCTCCATGTTCTTCAGAGTAAGGGAGCTTCCCAGAAATTATCTCAAGCAACACTATTCCAAAACTATAGACATTTGTTTCTGGTTCAGCAAGTGGTGGCAAATGAGAGTGCTCTGACTCATCATTGCTGGATACCTTTGATGTAACTGAACCTTTAGAAGTGAAACAAATTTCTGCAACCTGAGAAAATAATCCAAAAACTGTTATGGTCGGAGGACAACAGAGTCATTCAGACTGAAAGGGAAAGAAGTGCAACCTTAGCGGCATAATCATCTGTCAAGTAGATAGCCGATGAACTCAAGTTAGAATGTGCTATAGGTGGATTCAGGTCATGATGCATATATTGAAGACAATAAGCCGTTCCCATAATAATTCTCGTTCTTGCATTCCAATCAAGATGTTCCATCTCTTCAACTGAAAACAGAAAAGAACAGCTAACCCGAGAGAGCAACAGATGGAAAAGTACTGATTAAAATGATCGCTAGAAATGGTATGTTGGACTGAAAGGATTACCATGCAGATGCTCAAAAAGTGTCCCATTTGGAGCATATTCAAACACCATCATTCTGTTGAAAGGTTGATCCTCCTCACAGAAGCCAATCAAATTCACAAAGTTCTTATGGTTGATCCTTGACAATGTATCAATCTAAAGAGTAGGGTAAATTATTTAATATTAAAAGTAAAATTAAAAATTAGAATATGAAATGCTTTTCTATTAATGGCCATGATCTAGAATGTTACCTTTTTCCGATATGCCATTTCTAGGTTCTTTGACCACTCACTCGAAGAAGAAATTGCAGTAGATGCAACAGCAATCTCAACTCCACTAGAGAGTGTTCCCTTGTACATGGTGTAAGCTTCAAGAGAGTCAATGATATTGCTGAAATCCTCACAGGCTGTTTCCAGTTCAGACCGATTTAGCTTTGGAACACCTGTGTTTCATACAAACATGATTTTGTTTCACTATTATAAACAAGGACAAAAGTAGGATACCGTACTAAGAGCATAAATTCAGTCAGACAGTTCTTTGGAAAGGAGGCAGCTTCTTATATCTAATAATACTCAGCAGCAGTAACCGGTATGTTAAAGGGCATATTTCACATAACTACAGAATTATATCCTTCACATAATTAACTAAAGGGGAAAAAACTCTCATCTCTTAGTATATTAGATAAAGGAAAGTCATTATCATTTGGCTGAACTAGAAAATAACTGTTACTAGGTTTTACAATTAAAACAAAAAGTCTTTTAGACCCATTTGCTTCAACAGTACAGTTTTACTAGGATGAAGGGGAATATAATCTGCCAGTTGAAATGACCTATTCGTGTGGCAAGATGATCTGTTTTTCAGATGATTATTGTGATCAGTGCAATTGATGCTCCAGACCATCAAAAAAGAAATAGTTACTTGATGGTGCCATCAGGACATTGTCGCCCTGTTTCTATCAACTATTAGATGCAGTTACCTAACTTTATGTAACAGCGGGTAAATGTTGGCACACAATCTCTATATTAAAGAGGAGATAATACTTCGACCACATAATATAATGAGGTACCTGTAACAAATGCTTTCTGCAACTGTCCACTAAGGCCAGTCTTCCAAGGACCTATTGTCTTCACTGCTTTTGTTCGGCATACAAAGAGCATGATTGCAACAACAATGAATATAAAGGCCAGACTAGGCAAAATAATGAAATACTTCCACATCTGTCCAGAAGTCGAAAGAGGTTGAACCGTAGGTGTGTTATTGGAGGGCTGACTACTAACAAGATTTGGAGACATGGAAGGCAAAGGTGCTGGAGGAAGAGGTTTATTCTTTGGGATGGCAGGGAAAGCTCCACTACTATGGGAAGTTGGTAGAGCAATGATCTGTTCAGAGGAAGTTGCAGCACTAGCAGGTGCAGCTTGAAGATTAGTGGACTGTTCAAGCAACTTACGACGTGAGAAAATATCAAATTTCTGCATATATTTTTTTACTGCATTTTCCTCAGATGAACCTGGTTTTATCAACAAATAATGCCATTTTGTCTGTTAGATGAATCTCTGAGTATAATGCACTAAGATTTTGTAAGTGATTCTACTCACTCGACGGTTTACCATGGTGATTGTCTCCACGGCCAGACTCCTTTTCAAACTTGAATCTTGTGACAACATAAAAGACTGTTATTATATAGAAATGCTGAAACGAAAAAGTCTAAGGGTAGAAATAGAATTCGCATACATTGTCAATGGAGCTGTGAGATAATGTGTCAGAACTCCTTTGATTGGTGTGCTCGATGATTCTGCTTTATTTAGTTGTTTCAAACTGCTCTGCCAGATGCTATCCATGAAAAAAAATATTTTAAAGATTAAAAACCTAGATAGCTAGAATGATGTACTTCATTTATCTTATGATCAATAAAATAAACATCATAGTAAAACACAACTTTTTAATATCTAGATGTCTACAACCAGGAGTGCCAGCATTTTAAAATTTTGTCTCTCAAATTCTGTGGATAAATATATTGAACAGCGTGAACTAATCAACATATGAAAAGAACCTTGTGCATAGGAAACAAAGGACATAAATGCTATTTAGAGCTCTTACCAATGTCCAAATTTTCTATTTGCACATGCAATTCCAGTAGCCATGGTGGATTCCAGGTTTTCATCAAATTGCAATTCAGAAAGTAAATTAAGTCTCCCAAGCTCTATCGGAATGCTGCCTTCAAATTTATTTCCACAGAGCAACCTAGGGTGGAGAACAAATTCAATCGGACTAGAATAGAACATTGACCATCTTCTTGAGAAGGGCAATTGACTTACAAGCGTTTTAGTGACAGCATTTTGCCCATATCTTCAGGAATTGTTCCATTCAAGTTATTACTCCTCAAATCCAGTAGCTCTAACTTCGTAAGTGCTCCAAAGTCTTTGGGAATGCCACCAGAGAAATGGTTTTTGTATAATATACTGAGAAATGTGAAGAAAAAGATTTAGAGCTGGTGAACTAAATGGCAACATCGTTCAGTATTCAATAGATATTTGGACTCCTTGTACAAAGACAAGGCAGATGTACCATAATTGTTTAAGAAAATGAGATGACCGTAGGAATTATCTAAAACTTTCTAATATAAAAAACATGACTATTCCCCTGGCCTTTTGATTCATTTTTAGTTTCAGGTGCAGAACAAAGCATAGGATTATTAAGATCTAGGCATGAGTTCTGGCAATATTAATTTAAACCCAAAACAAAAAAAAAATTGAAATAGGTATGAAAACTAATTTTACTATCAACACACAGCCGAATTGTGAATCCTTACAGAGATCTTAAGTCACTAAGTTTGCCAAGCTCAGGCGCCAATGTTCCTTCTAAAGAAAGGCTGCTGAGATTCCTTCAAGTTGAAATACATGAAAACATTCACTATTAAACGAAACACCTATAATGATAAAGGTCAATAGAAGATTTACATTTCATCACAGCAACAAGATTTGTTTTTCTCCTTTTGCAGGGTAACGTAAGAGGAACTTACAGCATTCGCACTTTACCGTTGACACAATGAACGCCATGCCACAAGCAGGGATTTTTGTCATTAGGATTCCAATTTGCAAAGGTTCGATTAGGATCATACTCCACTGCAGCCCGGAATTCCAACAAATTGAATCCTGCATTTCCGGATAATCAAATTGTGAACATCAATGAATAGCAAATTTCAATATAAAAAAAGAATGGGAACCAAGGAATCTAAGATTACCCTCTGAATTAAGGGACCATGAGCTTTGAATTTGAAGGCCAATAATCAAGACCAAGAAGCAAAAGAACTGGAACTCAATTGGGTTCCATCTACCCCCCATTGCTTGTTCAGCCAAACACTATAGTGATGGAGGTAGCAATAATATCTCCCAACAGCCAGGACGCTATACAACAAAATCGCCAGGTTTCCTATACAAAAACTCACCTCTTTCCAAGAGGAAGAATGAAAATTATAAACAACGGAAACACACCAACGCCAGTTCTACCTTCTGGCTACAATGCAAAAACTATACTACAACCAAATATAAATTCTTCGCGGCAGGGAGATAATCGTATCAGGGTCCCTCATTTTTGTTTCTTAGATCGATTTCACAGAACCCTTTTGCTCAGAAACCGCATAAAGCTAATAAACAGCTTGTTATATCGTTCTCTTATCTCCACAGTACCAGTTGGTGCTAAAAACATGCAAGAAAAAAAAAACAAAAAAACAAAAACAAAAGCACCCATCAAGAATAAGGGAATACCCGCATCAATAAGCAATCTAAAAGAAATGGAACCCACAAAGAGGAACACACCATAAAGAAAGGGACCCGTTTGATGACGACGACGATAATGCCAATGGCGACAAAGTTGCAAAATCTTGTTTAGAGGGTGGATAGGTATATTAATTATTAATGATTACAGCAGAAAACAACAATAATAGTTTACGTAATATTTAAACAAATGAATTGAGAGAAAGAACTACAAAGAGGTAAAAAGGCAGTTGGGGGTAGATTGAGAATAAAAAAGGCAGCAAAGAAAAGAATTAGAAATGAAAAAAATTAAAGAATTTTGATCGGTTTTTTCTTTTTCTTGTACTGCCCTTTTTGCAGAATGATCTCAGAGTAACCTCTCTTCCACCATCTTTGTTCTCTCTCAAGGAAGCCCCTCTCTCTCTCTCTCTCTCTCGCGTCTCTCTTTTCTTTTGTATTTGTTTTCTATTTTTTTTTCTCTGAAAATATTTTTCTTCCTTTCTGTGGAAGAGAGTTGAGGCCCCCACCACCAGGCCACCCCCCACGAGCTGTGTTCTTTTTTTTCTTTTCTTTTTTTTTTAATTTTCTTTAAATAAATTTTTTTTATTTTGAATAATCGTTTTATTAAATAACAATTCTGATCGGAGTTAGTCACCGGCGTGTGAGACAATAACTAACTCGGACGGCCGGCGGAAGGAAAAATATTTGGGTGGTGGGGAGTATTCCCACTTCCGGTGCAAATACGACGCGCTTTCCTTTCTTTCTTTTGTTTTTTAAAAAATAATTAACTAATATATTTTTGCGTTGACTGGGCCCACAATTTGTGCTTGAGCGTGCGTGCCTGTTTCGCTCCCTTACCAAATTATAAAACAAAAAAAATCCACCACCACCCATGAATCGTTGCAAATCAAAATTTTAATTAAGATAAATTATTATTATTAGATTCTAAAATCCCAACTTCTAACCCCAAAAAAAAAATAATAATTTAATTACTAATATTATAATTTGCGAGATTAACATATTGAAATAATTTTTTTTTTCGATAAACTGCCTTATAATCACAAGAAAAGCTTATAATTTATGCACTAAAATTGTAATTTGTGACATTAAATCTTGTTTCTAATTTTTAGTATTAGACTTGAAATTAAAAAGATATATGTTCTTCATATATAAGATATAAAGTGGTTAAAATGATAAATAATATTTAGAATAGAGTTTGGAAAAGAGTAAAGAGTTGTTTGAAATTAAATATGATAATTTGGTTTTAAAAAAAATAAGAAATAGGTGTAAATTCAGTCTAATCCCAACCGATTAATCCAGCCATCTGTATTAAATATGATAATGCCACCCATTTTCTTTTTTTAATATATATATATATATATCTAACTATTAGGTATCTCATACTTTTTAATATCTTACTCTGATCATGGATATATTTTGAAAAATTAAACTTGGAACAAACAGAATGTTCAACCAATTGCCTTCTTAGCAATAAAATAAAATAGAATAAATTCAATAGTAAAAGATAATTTTAATTAAGTTTTAATTAATAGGAATTTTAACTAGAAATAAATAAATTAGAAAAAAAAATAGAATCTTTTGTCAATAAAGAGCATAATTATTGAATCAAAAACCAACATTTTTAATAGAGAATCATGAGTAAAATCAAATTGTTAAATTCCAGTATTTTGATCGATTCAAATTGAATTATAATCAAATTTGAGGAATTGATTGTAATTTGATAATAAAAAATTAGGAAATTATCAAATATCTTCAACTGTATCAGGTAAGTTAAGAGATTGTAACATTAAAAATTTAGTATAAAAAAAAAAAAAATCTTCTCTAAAGGTAGTTGAGAAGACATTTCTTGTGAGAAAGCTCTTATTTTCTTTTTTATTTTTTGTTTTATGATTTTTCTTATCAATTTTCTCTTTAGGTCCTATCTTTTACGAAAAATATTCATTCATTATTTTACCAAATACTTCAAAGATAAAAATAAAGAAGTTAAAACATGCACGTAAAGATTATAGCTAAAGTTGAAGACTGCTCCAAAGAGTTAGAGAGTTCTTTTTTTCAACCTTACCATCACTTTGTTCCTATTTAGGAAAAAACTGTTGAGGTTATTACCTTTTAGCATTGTTGCTTTTCAAGAAATGATTTCCATCATAAAAGATAAGAACAAAGTTGTAAAAAAATACAACTTATGAAAGCTAATCATACTAATAAAGAAGTTAAATTAGCTATTTAACATACAAAAAATGACTACCTTAAATGTAACGGCCCCGGAAAATATTAAAATGAAATGAGTATTTAAATATATCGAATGCGGAAGCGAGATCAAAATTTCAGTTAACATCCCTTACACGAAAAAAAACCCAAAAAACGTACTTAAAATATAAAAGGTTAAACTAACTAAGAAAGAAAACTCGAAAATAAACTATGCGTATGACTACAGAGTCTCTAGGCATCCCCTTCGTCGTCCTCCTGCGGAACGGGCTCGGGAACCATGTCTTCCTGATCTGAAATGGTTAATTAAGGAGTGAGCTACACTAGCCCAGTAAGAACATCACGATATCTCACCGTCACGGAGATAAAGGTGGGTAGAAAACCACAAAAAGACCAATGGAGCATAATTTACAATAAACTCGTTTATTAACATGAAAACCTTTACCATCCACTTACCTCGGTGGAATTTATGAAAACAATATAAGAAAAATAATAACATTATCACAATCATGGAATAATATAAGCTGTAAAACATAGCACTTATCACGCCTTTTGTAATTCAATCATTATACAACATATCCTTTTCTCATTTACCAGCCTACTAGTATCCGTGGGGGTCCATAGGGGTTCCGCTACCCATTAACCTTTAACATTCATAATCAGTTTCCAGGGCCGTCCCCATACCCCGTCCGGTATGGGCGCCAAAACCATGAACCTCAATACCCCGTCCGGTATGAGGGTGAAACGGGCCGTCCCCATACCCCGTCCGGTATGGGCGCCAAAACCATAAACCTCAATACCCCGTCCGGTATGAGGGTGAAACGGGCCGTCCCCATACCCCGTCCGGTATGGGCGCCAAAACCATAAGATCTCCATACCCCGTCCGGCATGTGAGACCACAATCCCGGTAGGGTTCCCTACGGACCCGGTCCGTCCACCATCTCCCAGGATATCTAGTCAGGCTGACCCCCATAATACAATTATCAGTTTACACAATCTTTCATTTTTCCTTTTCCTCAATCAGCATCATCAATTCACATTTAAACAAGCAAATCGTAATTCATACCAAACAGACAACATACAGTATCAGTTTTTCAGTCATTCAACCCATAATTAATAAAAACGTAGTGCATGCACACAAATCTGTAAAATGAACACATCAAACCTCATTTTGCATTTAAAGCTGTAAACAGGCCAAATAACAGTAAATCATCAATCACACTAGACTCGGGCTCCATTAGCTACCTTAAGCAATTTCACACATGCATTAATTCAAGAAATACCGTTTTATCATTTTGAACTTTAATACCGTGATAGGAAATAAGGTGAGGGGTCCTTACCTGTTTTCGGGATCCGAATACGATTCACAGTGCGCCTGCAGGCTGTCCCTAATTTTCCCCTGAATTTTTCCCGGGGAACTGAAACACGCTCACAGTACCTGCACGGGTTCCAAAAAAATCCAAATTAGGCCCAGGGCCTCTTTCGGCCCAAATCGCAACTCCGGTACGGCGGCTCCGCCGTGCTCCGGCGACGGCGCCGCCGCTGGCGGCGGCGAGTCGCCTCGGGTTGACTGTTTTCGGCCGTTTTTGGCCGAATTCGGCCACACTCGCATTGGTCCTTGTCAGAAAACAACCCTAGGGCCCTCGGGGGGCAAAAAAATCACGGAAAAACGGAGCTTACCGGCGGCGGCGCTCTCGGGTACGGCGACTCTCCGGCGAAGTTCGTGTTTTGGTGATTTGGCTTCGGTCAACCTGTAGAGAAAAGAATGGTGATCACGGTGATATAAAAATTGCATCGAACGGAGGCCGGGAAGGGCCTCGTCGGAGGCAAAAACCGAGAGGGGGCGCGGCGGTGCCGCTGGGCTTCGGCCGCGTATTCCGGCCGTTTGGCCGGGATTTCGGCTTCGATTTGGCCATAGGAGGAATCAGTGGGGAAAAACGAGTCGGGGGTATGAAATTTACCTCGATCGGCGGTCGGAAATTTCCCCGGTGCGGCGGCGAGTGGCGGCGGGTGGCGGCGGTCGGCCTCTGGTTCGTCTTCTCCGGCGAGCGGCTGGCGGCTAGGGTTTGTGGTCTGGTGTGGAGGTTCTATTTATAACCCCTTGCCTTTTGATCACAGCCGTTCATTTTGTTTTAATCTGGGCCGTTCGTTTTTGATTGAATCTGGGCCGTCCGTGCGATTGAATCTGGGCCGTCCGATCGCGTGATTGATCTGGGCCGTCGGATCGCACCCACGCGGATCGCCAGCGTGGCTCCTTTTGGAGTGACGCGGTCTTGCCACGTGGCAGGCCCTGGTTGGCCGGGACTGCTGACCGGGCCTGCTGACGTGGCTGCTGACGTGGCCGCCCCTTTTTTTTTTTTTTTTTTTTTTTTTTTTTTTTCTCCTCCTTTCCGGGTGCTACATTAAATCTAAAATGTCTGAGAGCATACAGAAAAGAGATTAGAATCTCATACTTATATAAGAAAGCTATTCAAGACCTCTAACCTTTCTTAGATCTTATGTTTATGGTTTATAATTATTCAGACATTGAGTTTATTGGTTATGAGAACCATTAGATAATGGCTCTTTTAGAATAGTTTGTAATTATGTGTATGTCTAAGAGTAAACTTAGTTGAATTTAAAAAAATTTATTTAATCAAATTTTAATTAAATAAATTATTCACTCAAGCTTTTATGGTAATCTAAGAGAGAGGTCAATTGAGTTTTTCTAATTTAAATAATTAAAAACTCATGAAACTAAATGTTCAAATATTATGAATCAATATCATAATTATCATGGGCTTTGGGGATAAAGCTAATGCACATGTATGGGAAAATAAATGGCTATATAATACATTCCCAAAAAGTGTATGGACTCCTTTCTCCCAATGTTGTACTACTGAGTGAATTGTTGATTTATTCATGTCGGGGATGGCCATGTAGGATGCTGATCTAGTTTGTAATACATTCTTATTCTTGGAAGTGCATAAATTCTAAAAATTTTATTCAGTTACAAACTATCTCCTGATACGTTATTGTGAGTACTTGAACAAAACAAAAAAAAAAAATCATTTGTACCCCCTGATACGTTATTTAGGTATAAGATAGCTTTGATGCAATGTCTCTCTCCTATTACAAGCTCCACTTTTATGGCTTCAATGGTAAATTAGAAAAATATTTAGTTACAAATATTTTGTCGTCGATGAAGCATATAGTTTGGAGATTTAATAGGGATATCTTATTAATAAGAGCCTGATTGTGCGAAAAAGAGGTGTTTAGTTTGGTCTTTATGTGGTGATAGTGGAGAAACCATCGACCACCCTTTCAAGGATTGTTCTTATGCTAGAAAAGTATGGCAGCTTAGTCCCCTTCAAGTTATTTTTCATAATAATGGTGGATTTTATACATAATTTTTAAAATATTTCTTCTAGTTTATCTCAATAGTCTTATACATGATTTTATATATTTTTTTGAGGAATTTGGTGGAGTTATAATAATTAGGCATACAAACAACAATGGACATTCCCTTTCCTTATGTTAGAAAAACATCATCATGACGTATGAGCTTAATTTAGCAAGGTGCATTGAAAAGTAAGATCAACATCAATATCTTTGACAGAACACGACAATTACCTACTCTGTCTTCAATTAATGTAGTTGAAGTATTAACAATCTTATTTGTTTTACAATTGGCATGCCATATGAGTATTACAACACCATGTGGGTAAGGTGACTCTTAGCTAGTCTAATGCTAGTTTGTGGACTTGGAATACTTTTTGATGATTTTTTTTTTTATTTAGCTCATGTTTGTAATGTTATATTTATATATTGGATCTTTAAAGGTTGTAATTTGGTGGCTCATACTCTTGCAATCATAGCTCTTTATAACTTACATAGCTAGTATTTGGTTTTGGAGCCACTCTATTTTGTGATTCCTCTTATTTTGTAGGATACGACTTCCTGTGTTGTGTAATGTCTATGATTTTCATTCTCAAAAGAACACATAGCATAGTAAGTAATAAATATAAGAATTACAAACAATTAATTGTTAGAATTATATGAATTTTAAATCAACAGCTAATTTCTCACAACCTAATTTCTCAATATTCAAACTAAGAAAATGACAAAAGTAAAATGAGTTACGAAAGAGAAGTGCAACTAATTTATAAAGGTTAAGCCAACAATTTGATTCTTATTCTTTTACTCAAGTAACTTATTTAAGATTTCTCTACTATATCCTTTGTACCATATCCTTAAAATCATAAAATCATTTATCTACGTGCTAATATAACACATATCTATACGATATATTTGAAAACTATGCGATTTTTAAAATTTTTATTTTATAAATTTTTTTTTAATATTTAATGTACTTTTAGAGATCATCGTTGGTGGTCTTATAAATCCAAATTTAACTACCAAAGAAGAATTTTAAAAAATTTCAACTAAATATAAAATATGTTTTAGACATAAAAATATCACAAGGATTTTAAAAAGCATATGTTAAGATTTCCTGAAATTTATTTTTTGAGTCATCAAATTATTTTTTATATTATTTTAGGAATTTTAAAGTATATAATTTTTGAATATTTTTCAATATTTTTTTAGCCATTTTATGAAAAATTACAATATAAATAAAAAAGTAAATTGTTTAACTTTTAATCATCAATCTTCTATTGCTCTTTTCTTTTTAGAGTTTATACTGAATTTTCAAGACTTTTATTGAACTTCTTAAAAATTCTAATTTCTTTAAAACACTCCATTTTCTTTATGAAAGATTGTTTTTAAATATATTTTTTATTATCAACAATACTTTTATAAATAAATCAATAAATTTAATAACATACTTTTTAAACATCATTAGTTCATGTAAGCTTTTGTAATAAATTAGAATTAGTCAAAATACCCTATAAATTTTTTTATTGTTTGATTTTTCCATCTAAGTTTCTGTACTATTTTTTGGTTTATTTTATTCATATATTTTTAAATTTTTACTGATTTAAATCTCAACATAAATTATCGTTTAACGCTATTAACGGTTCTATATGTTATCAATGACATTTCAAAATCATGACACGTGAGTGGTGACATAATGTATAATGTGATAACCACGTTAGTATAACAATTTAAAAATTTCTAGGTCCCCTAATTCCTTCCTTTCTTCTTACCAAGCAAGAAAAAAAACTCATATAAAAGAACTCGGTTCCACTCACCCACATGGCCTTCAGCGCTAGTCTCTCTAAGATCATGCAAATTACGGCTTATGTGTATAACTTCTCTCGCTAAATCGATCACAGAGGTGACTAGCAACCATCTACAATGCTTCATGACTATTTCTCAAACCTTGGGGATGTCTCGGAGGAGATCTATGGGTTTATAAAGCAGATGCAACAATCAACTTCAATGAGGTCGGATGTAATGTCCTTAAATAATTTTAAAAAATATTTAAAATTAGTGTGTAAATAGAATTTTTGAGTTTTTGAATTTTTATTTAATGTATAAAATTTAATTTTTAATTTTTTAAATTACTAATTAATGTCAAAATAAAGAAAATTAAATGGAGGATGAAATTGAAAATAATTTTAGGAAAAATGGGTAAAAATTTGGGTTTTGATGGTATTTTTGAAAAAAAAAATTCAGAAACTAAAGGTCAAAATGTAATTTAAAAAAATTATGCAACGCAGGACGCCCAGTCAGCAGCCTCGGCGAACTGGAGCGTGCCGCGTGACAAGGGACGCTGACACGGTGCCATGCAGGAGGCCACGCATGCGATCTGCGTGCCTGTGATTAGTGTAACGCCCGGAAATAAAAAAAAAATTTATTATTCTATTATTAATTATTTTAATTAGGTTTAAAAAAAAACGCCACGTCAGCAAACTCAGTCAGTAGTCCCGGCCAACCAGGACCTGCCACGTGGCAAAACCACGTCGACCGGGGACATGCCACGTTGGCGATCTGCGTACGTGCGATCGGACGGTCCAGATCAAGCGTGCGTACGGACAGCCCAGATGCAATCGCACGGACGACCTAGATTCAATCAAAAACGGATGGCCCATATTAAAACAAAATGGACGACTGAGATCAAAAGGCAAAAGGGTATAAATAGAACCCCCACACCTGACCACAAAAACCCTAGCCGCCTGCCCTCGCCGGAGAAGACGAACCAGACGCCGGAGACGCCGGCCGCCGCCACCCGCCGCCGCACCGGGGAGATTTTCGACCGCCGATCGAGGTAAATTTCATACCCCCGATTCGTTTTTCCACGCTGATTTCCCCTGTGGCCAAATCGGAGCCAAAATCTCGGCTAAACGGCCGAAAAACACGGTCGAAACCCAGCGGTGCCACCGTACCCCTCCTCGGTTTTTGCCTCCGATGAGGCCCTTCCCGGCCTCCGTTTGATGCAATTTTTATATCACCGTGATCACCATTCTTTTCTCTACAGGTTAATCGGAGTCAAATCACCAAAACACGAACCTCACCGGAGAGTCGCCGCACCCGAGAGCGCCGCCACCGGTAAGCTTCGGTTTTCCGTAAATTTTTTGGCCCCCCGAGGGCCCTAGGGTTGTTTTATCGCAAGGACCGATGCAAATGTGGCCGAATTCGGCCGGAATTACGATATTGGCCAAAAAGGGGCCCTGGGCCTAATTTGGAATTTTTTGGAACACGTGCAGGTACCAGTAGTGCGTTTCAGTTCCCTGAAAAAAATTCAGGAAAAATTAGGGACAGCCTGCAAGCGCACTATGAAGCCGTGTTTGGACCCCGAAACGAGTAAGGACCCCTCACCCTATTTCCTATCACGGTATTAAAGTTCAATAATGATAAAACAGTATTTCTTGAATCAACGAATGTGTGAAATTGCTTAAGGTCGCTAATGGAGCCCGAGTCTAGTGTGTTTGTCGGTTAACTGTTATTTGGCCTATTTTACAGTTTAAAATGCAGTATGGGGTTTGATGTTTTCATTTTATAGTTTCGTGTGCATATTTTACTGTTTTATTGATTATAAATTGAATGACTGGGATATTGATGCTGTATGTTGTCTGTTTGGCATAAATTATCGTTTTGCTTGTTTGTATATGGATTAATGATGCTGATTGAGGAAAAAGAGAATGAAAGATTATGTAAATGGGTAATTGTATAATAGGGTCAGCCTGACTAGATATCCTGGGAGATGGTGGACGGACCAGGTCCGTAGGGAATCCTACCGGGATTGTGGTCTCCCATACCGGACGGGGTATGGAGAACTTATGTGTTTTGGCGCCCATACCGGACGGGGTATGGGGACGGCCCGTTTCACCCTCATACCAGACGGGGTAATGAGGTTTATAGTTTTGGTGCCCATACCGGACGAGGTATGGGGACGGCCCTGGAATCTGATTTCAAGTGTTAAGAGTTAACGGGTAGCGGGACCCCTATGGATCCCCATGGATACTAGTGGGCTGGTAAATGAGGAAAATATGTTGTGTAACGATTGAATTACAAAAGGCTTGATAAGTATTATGTTATACAGTTTATATATGATTCCATGATGATGATAATGTTATTGCTTTCGTATACTGTTTTATGAATTTCACCGAGGTAAGTGGATGGTGAAGGATTTATTATTGATAAAAGAATTTGTTGTAAATTATGCTCCATTGGTCTTTTTGTGTTTTCTACCCACCTTTACCTCCGTGACGGTGAGATATCATGATGTCTTTACTGGGCTAGTGTAGCTCATTCCTTATTTAATCATTTCAGATCAGGAAGACATTGTTCCCGAGTCGGTTCCATAGGAGGACGACGAAGGGGACGCCTAAAGACTCCATGGTCATATTCGTAGCTTTTACTTTCAAGTTTCTCCTTTAGGTAGTTTGATCTTTTTATATTTTGTGAGCACGTTTTTGGTTTTAGTGTAAGGGATGTTAATCGAATTTTTGACTTCGCTTTCGCATTTGATATTTTTAATATCCATCTCATTTTAAATTTCCGGGGCCGTTACAATTAGACTGTCCAGATTCGTTCTCGCGCGCACGGACGGTCCGAATCTGTTCCCTCCCTAGACACGATCGGACAGTCAGATTTAAACACGATGAACAGTTTAGATCCACTTCCTATTTAAACGTGATCGGATGGTCAAGATTAAATCACAATGAACGACACATATTTATTTCTTATTTAATCGTGATCGGACGGTTCATATCAAACGCGATGGATGGACCAGATTAAAAGGGGACGGATATAAACAACCTTCTTCACACCAAACCCTAACCCTATCTGCCAGACCCCCCCCCTCCCCCCAACCGGAAAAGAAGACCCAGCCGCCGGAAAGGAAGCCGACTGTCACTGCCCCATCGCCGGAACCACTTCCAACCGCCAAAATAGGTAAAAAAAATTTCTTTGCTCGAAATTCGATTTTAAACACCTTCATGACCAAATTAGAGCAAAAAGACCGACGAATTAACCGAAAACTACGGGCAAAACACGGCGGCGTTATTGTAGAAAAATATAAAAAACGCATCCATTGAGGCCCTTTCCGATTTTTGTTCTGCGTAATTCTTCCACCATTGTAATCACTGTTTCCTTCTCTACAGGTTGATCGAAGCAAAACACCCAACTGTAAAAGTGAGCCGGCAGAGCCGCCGCACCAAAAAAGCTCGTCGCTGGTGAGTTTTGATTTTTGGCTAACCAAGACCCCTTAACATGTTTTCTCGCAGGAGTTAATACAAAATTGGCCAAGTTCGATCAAAAACAGCCAACCCGAGGTAAACCACCACCACGAGCGGCTGTGCCGTCACCGAAGCACGGCGAAGCCGCCGTGCCAAAATTTAAGAATTGACCAAAAAGAGGGTCTTAACATTGATTTTGGATTTTTTGAAATATTTCTAGGTACTTGAAGGCGTTTTAATCTCTGAAGAAAAATTCAGAGAACCTAAGGACTGCCAGTAGGTGTAATCAATAAGTTTAGCATTTTGGGTATCAATTTGAGTGAGAATCCCTCACTTTATTCCCTGTTATGGAATTGAAGTCTAATTAATAATAATAATATAGTGTTTTGGGCAGTTTAAAAAATAACCATACTTAATTACTGGTCACTAATGGAGCCAGAACTAGAAATTATTCACTGTTGATTCTGTTGAGTTATTTTACAGTTTGAATATATGATAATACCTTATTGATTGATCTTATAGTTTGAATGCATGTATTGCTTACTTCATGTGATTATGGTTGAATTGAGAAGCTGAAAATTAAAGAAAGTTGGAAAATTGTTTAATTTAGTGAATAAATGAAACAGCAGCCTTACTAGATATCCTGAAAAATGGTGGACGAACTAGGTACATAAGAAATCCTACCGTGAACGTTGCCTCATATTGAACGGGGTATCGAGGTTTGGTAATTTGGTGCTCATATCGGCGGGGTATGGGAACGACCCATTTCACCCTCATACCGGACAGGGTATCGAGATTTAGTAATTTGGCGCTAATACCGAATGGAGTATGGAGACAGCCTATTAATTGAAAATGTTAAAGAAAAGAGTTTACGCATTGTGAGAGATATCCCTATGAACCCCCATGGATATTAGTAGGCTGATAAAAGAGAAAATTATTGTTCCAACCAATTGCATATGAAATTATTATATGCATTATGTCATTGCTTCTATAGGTTATTTTTGTAAATCTCACTACAGTAAGTAGACGATAAATGATTTTATTTATGATAAACGATTTTCCTTAATTAAGAGCTACATTAGTTGTTTTTATAATTTATACCAACTTTAATTTCTGTGTCGGTAAGTAACGTGATATTTTTATTGGGATAGTGTAACTCATTTTTTTATTAACTATTTAAGATCAAGAGGACCAAGATCCAGAGCCAATCCATAAGATGATTGTGAGTAGGACGTTCAATTGTTTACTTTTAATTTATTTTCTTAGTTAATAATTGTTCTTTTAGAAGGGTTATTCCCGTAAGTCATATTCGGTACTTTCAATTATTGTGTAAGGAATGTAAACCCTAACTATTTATATCACTACCGCACTAAATTTATAATTTATTCCATTTGAAATTTCGGGGGTTGTTACAGTTGGTATCAGAACTGTGTTTATCGGAACCATTTCTTATACAAAATCCTTATAAAACACCAAAAATAATGAATTATCACTCAATTATTCCTTGTGAAATGCAGGTACATATACATGAGAAGAGGAAGACCCCAACTAAACCGAGCAGCCCAGGATAGTTCACTTCGAGAGGATGTTGACCGGTTATTTGAGATGCTGGAAAGACTCATCGTTGCCCAAAATGCCTGAGAGTAAGGAGGGAGCTTCCTAACCCTCCCTCGCTGCCACAAGTTGAGCCACACTTGCAGCGAGAGGATCCCAAGCCACCCCAGCATGACCCTACTCCTCCACAGTACCACCTGACACCATCACAGTATGATTTGGTGCTCCAGCTACAGTATTACCTAACACCACCACAGTATGGCCAGGTGCCCCAACCGCATCACCAGGCGTCACCACAGTACAATCTGGTACCAACGCAAGACCATCCAGTCCATCCTCAGCACAGTTCAGTCCCTCTTCCACGGGACTCAGTTCATTCTATGATGGACCCAAACTACATCGAGAGGTATAAAAGACTAAACTCATCTACTTTTACAGGGAGATCCTTATTTGAAGAGACCGAGTACTGGTTAGCTAAGACGGAAAAGGTTTTCACTACTCTTGGGGTGATTCCCGAACAGAGAGTCATCCTTGCTACCTACATGCTGGTGGGAGAAGCAGGCCGCTGGTGACAACTCAAGCAGGCTACCTTGCCCGTTCCAGTCACTTGGGAACAATTCTTGATAGCCTTTCATGCAGAGTACCTTCCAAAGCATCTCTGACATCTGAAGGAGATGAAGTTTGCACACTTAATCTAGGGGGACATGATTGTATCAGAATATGCTCGCAAGTTCCTAGAGTTGGGTCAGTATTCCTCTGAGAGCATGATGGATGAAGGCAGGAAGGTAAAAAAGTTCGAATGGGGTCTCCGTCCTGAGATCAGACAGTAGTTGTATGTGTTCAAGCTCAGTACGTACTCAGCTGTTCTGGCCAAGACACAGTTAGTGGAGATGAACCTTCGCATTTTTCCTCTAGCAATAGGGAACCTCAGGCCATCTAGCCCCATACCGCAAACCAGCACCTACTGCACTTATTCAACAGAACAAGAGACCTAGGCCGATGGCTCAGGCTCCCCCTCAGCTTCCAGCAATAGGATGATGTAGGACATATTAGCACTGTGGTAAGGATCATGGGGACCGATCCTGCTATTTTCAATAACATCTGTCGCATATGTGGTAGCGCCCAACATTATGCAAGGGAGTGCCTGAGAAATCAGAACCAGGCCAGACCTCCTATCTAGGGCAAGGTTTACAACCTCACTTAACATTATGCAAAAGCCAACCCATACGTAGTATAGAGTACGTATACTATCTATAGCCATCTTACTCATATTTTGATTGATACTGATGTCTCGCATTCATTTGTTTCATATATTTTTGCATCAAAATTAAATATATTGTCTAAAAACTTGATTCTGTGTTGTTTGTGTCTATTACTGGGAATATAACACTACGAGGAAGGTTATATACAGAGCTTGTGTCATAGATATAGCATATAAGAAATTGAGTGTGGATATAATAGAAATTGACACAGGGGACTTTAATGTAATTTTAGGAATGAATTGGCTAACGGCGTATCACGCCATCGTAGATTGTTTTTACAAGAAGGTTGTATTCAACATTCCTAATGAGGAATCATTTATAAATTAATAAAATTCTTTAACATTTGTTCCCTCATGAAAAATTTTCTTATTATCAAGTACTTTAACTCGACTATTTTCTCTAACTAGGTAAATCCGAGAAAGAAATTTATATTCAAGAGATTATAGTAGTCCGAGACTTTTCAGACGTATTCTCGAATGAACTACATGGATTGCCAGTGGATAGAAAAATCAAATTCACCATATACCTTTAGCTAGACACCCAGCCTATTTCGGTTGCTCCTTACCGCATGAGTCGTATTGAGATAGAAAAACTAAGAAAACATATCAATGAATTGCAAAAAAATGGGTTCATCCGACATAGTATGTCCCATTTGGGTGCCGGAGTCACATTTGTAAGAAAGAGAGATGGGACATTGAGATTATGTATTAACTACAGAGGTCTGAACAAGGTCACGATCAAGAACAAGTACCTTTTACCCAGGATCGATGACCTTTTTGATCAGTTGCAGGATGCCTAGGTATTCTCAGATATAGACATGCATTCAGGTTACCATCAGGTAAAGATCAGAGCAGAAAACATTTCTAAAACAACATTTCGAACCAGGTACGGATACTATGAGTTACTGGTCATGCCATTTGTACTAACCAACGCTCCAATCATCTTCATGGACTTGATGAATAGAGTTTTCAGACAATTCCTGGATCAATTCGTCATTGTGTTCATCGATGATATTTTGGTTTATTAAAAAAAATAGAAAGGAACACGCTCGTCATCTGACTCAGGTTTTGCAGGTTCTCAGAGAGAAGAAGTTGTATGTAAAGTTGAGTAAGTGTGGGTTTTAACTTGAGTAGACTACCTTCCTAAGACACATCTTATCAAAAGATGGGGTGTCAGTGAACCCCAAAAAGGTTAAAGTCGTGCTCGGCTGAAAAAAATTGACATCAACCAAAGAAATTCGTAGGTTTCTGGAGATGACAGGTTATTACCGTAGGTTTGTGAAAGGATTTTGTAACCTAACCGCTCATCTAACTCGGCTCACAAAGAAGAACGTCAAATTTGAGTATAACGAGGATTGTGAAAGAAGTTTTTCAGAACTAAAGAAACAGTTGACTATTGCACTTGTGTTGGCCTTGCCGAGTGGATCAGGTTGATATACAGTTTATAGTGATGCCTCCTACCTAGGGTTGGATTGGATTTTGATGCAGTATATGAAGGTCATAGCCTATGGGTCCAGACAGTTGAAGAGTCATGAAAAAAATTATCTCACCTATGACTTAGAACTTGTCGCAAATATCCACGCCTTGAAGACTTAGTATTATTACTTGTATGGGGAGATCTTTCAGATCTATACCGATCATAAGAGCTTGAAACACATATTCACTCAAAAGGATCTCAACATGCGTAAAAAAAGATGGATATAACTCTTCAAGGACTATCATTACAACATCTTATACCACTCGAGTAAGGACAATATAGTAGCCGACTCACTCATTAAGAAAATTGCAGGTATATTAGTTCACTTGATGGTTTCAGAATGCAGGCTAATAGGGGCTACACAACATGTACGACTTCATGACCAGAAGAGAGTCACATGTTTGGCCCACTTGACTGTTCAACCTGAATTGATCCAAAAAATAAAAGAAGCTCAATCTGTCCATTCCACCTTAGCAGGCCTCAAGAAAGATGCAGAACAGAGAGTTAATCCAGAATTTCGAGTCTTTGCCGATGGGTTACTTAGATTTTAAGATATGGTGTATATTCCAAGTGACAGTGAGTTGAAAAGGGACATCATAACAGAGGCCCATAGCTCAAAGTTTGTCATGCATCTCAGAAGTACCAAGATGTATCAAAGTATGCGACCCCAATTTTGGTAGAACGGGATGAAAAGAGATATGGCTGACTTAGTTTCTAAGTGTTTGGTATGTCAGCAGGTCAAAGCAGAACATCAACGCTCAAACGGGCTATTTCAGCCATTACCAATTTCGGAGTAGAAATGGAACATTGCGCCATATAGGACCGCTCCAATTTCGGGTATCGAAGTTTGGTAATTTGGCGCTCATACTGGACGAGGTATGGAGATGACTCGTTTCACCTTCATACTGGATGGGATATCGAGATTTAGTAATTTGGCACTCATACTGGATGAGGTATGGGGACGGCTTGTTAATTGAAAATGTCAAAGGAAATTATTCACACGTTGTGGGGACATCCCTATGAACCCCACATAAATACCAGTAAGCTGATAAAAAAGAAAATTGTTATTCCAACTGATTGCATATGAAATTATAATATGTGTTATGTCATTACCTTTATATGTTATTTTTGTAATGTTATGGTAAGTAGATGGTAAATGATTTTATTTATGATAAACGATTTTGCTTAATTAAGAGTTTTATTAGTTGTTTTTATGATTTCTACCAATTTTTATTTCTGTGTCGGTGAGTAGCGTGATATTCTTACTGGATTAGTATAACTCATTCTTTTATTAACTATTTCAGATCAAGAAAATCATGATCTAGAGGCTGATCTACAAAAAGATTGCGAGTAGTACGTTTAGTTATTACTTTTAATTTATTTCATTGGTTATTAATTATTCTTTTAAAAGAGTTATTCTCGTAGGTCCAATTCAGTATTTACAATTATTGTATAAAAAATATAAATTCTAAATATTTATATTAATTTCTTACTAAATTTATAATTTATTTTTTTTAAAATTCTGAAATCGTTACATAAGAAGAATTCAAGTTGTAAATAAACAATGTGCAAATATGGACGGGAGTTGCTTGAGAGAGAGAGGAAACGTGTGCGAATAAATTCTTGTACGTGGTAAGAAGAAAATAATTACTTGTTCATCAAAATATAATTTTAAATTTTATAATTTAATGTAGTTGTCACGTCATGTACCTTCTCGTTACTTATGAATTATAATTTTAATACATCATAAGCTATATATATAATTTTAAGAGTTGAACTAATAAAAATTTTAAAATATAAAATTGAAATAAATAAACAATAATATAAAAATTTAAATGAAGAAATTAAATAGAAAAAAAAATTATAAAATATTTTGACCAATCAAAATTAATTCTTTTATGTAACATAAATTTTTATATAATCACATAATTTAATCGCATGACATCTGGGAACGAAAAGTCTTGGGTTCTATACATATTCACAATAAAGACCGCAACCTGTAGCCCTAATTTTTTTTTTTTTTTAAAAAAGAAGTCGCATATTCTATCGCATAAAACCTGAAATAAATTTTAATAGTTACTTATAATATAAATATAAATATCAAATTACTTTGTGATGATTATTTTTTAAATATGCATTAAATTAAAATCTTTTTTTTTAAAAAATACCAAATAAAAATAAAAAAAAAACTGACAAAAACAATCAAGACATTAATCTGAATCTAAAAATACCAAATATATTCTATTAACGACCCTCTTTAAAATTCGTAAATGTACAAAACAATTAAGTTGCTGCTCTATTATCTTAAGAAAAAAATTTGAAGTTAATATATTTTATGTTCTTAAATTCTAATTAGATAGTCATAATCTTAAGAATTTTGTAAGACTTTTATGATTACATTTTTAAAATATTTAATTATAGTTCATTATTATTTTAATATTATTTAATTATCATCTAATTTAAATAAATATAAATAGTAATACAATAAATGACAGTCAAATAATAGTAGAGATTATCAAAATAACAAGGATAAACTTGAGAATTATGAAAAAATTTCCAAAATTAATTAATAAAATATAACGACATGCAGGAACACCTCTTGATCGATCATGACTTGAAATATCTTAATTACTTGTTCCCAAAACTTTTTGAAACAAATATTTGACTCGTAAAAAAATTCAAATTAAGAAGCATGCAGAGAGAAGTAAATGCCAATAGTGGGGAGAAAGAAGAAGAAGATCGATCATTCAGGACTTGAAGACCACCATTGTCATATTTGTTACTTCTCTTTTGATCCGATCCCTCTAAATATATATATATATATATACATATACCCTTCAATTTCAAATTTCCTCACAATCATGGGTGGGTTTGGTCGAATAAACTTCGATAAAACACATATAATATAAGACACGACAAAACTAAGATGATAGCCAAACAACCTAAAATGATTTAAAAGAAAAAAAAAAAAAATTACACAAACGCATCCTAAGAAAACAAACCCAAGATAAATAAATAAATAGAGAGAGAGATTTTAGTTCTATTGATCATGGTGGGTGTCTCTTCTGTTTCCCTGTTGTCTAAGCTGAATGTGAACCAAACAAGTCCCTGCCAAAAAGTTGACACATTGCAGAGGACTCAAAATGTCCAAAACCCCTTTCAGCGTCTTCAACCTCACACAATCTGCAGCCTTTACTACCCTCTCTAATCCCATCGTTAACCCTTTCAATGCTACCTCCACCAACGCCTCCACCTGATTTATCCTCTGCAACTTCACCAACTCCACCATCTTCTTATCCGCCACAACCACCTGCAATCTCTCCATCTCTCTCTCTACTCTCTCTTCTTCTATTCTGATCTTCCCTCTTAACTCCTCCATTTTCTTCACCTGTTCATCCGTCATCTCCGCCAGACTCAGTCCTGGCTCACGTGTTTTTCTCATTGACTCCACCATCCTAAACATCATGCAAGGTCTCCACCCTGTTACCCACGAGTAAGCTATCTCCACCGAGCTTAACCACATTGGGCAGAAGAAAGCGAGAACATCCTCATGAGCTGCAACCCATTTTACAGTGTAATACTGTTTGTAATGAGCAGTGAGTTTGGACACCAAGGCTTGTATTTGTTCTTCTTCTCCTGACGAGTTGGTGCTTAGGCTTCTCTCTTTTGATACTCTCAATAACTGCTGCCAGCACTCGTCTAACTCACTAACCCACTTCTCGTAGAACTCACCGAATCTCTCTCCCACTTGGCCTTTCATTATTTTCTCTCTTTATTCTCCCACACCGATGAATTTCTATTTGTAATATATATATGTGAAGAAATAGAGAGAGAGAGCTTATATGGGACGTGAAGAACAGATGGAGATCTGAGAGGAAGACACGAGTGGGAGAAATTGAGGGAGTTGGCGCATGGCTTACGCGCAGCGGATTTCAAGAGGCAACGGTGTGGGAGTCTGACCTTTGACTGGTCTGAGGAGTCACTCACTCACCGTAACACCTGGTCTCACTTTTTTCAACTTTCTGTAAAACGTGTCAACACATCAAATTAGTTCTGCTTCAACGTGGAACATTAAATTTGGTAATTAATATTTGTTTCCGAGTTTAATTCTAACGTATAAGTGAAGTAATTCGGTAATTAAAATTAGTTAAACGAGGTTAGATACCTAATCTCTCATTAGAAATTAATTACTCACTAAAATATATTATCTAATTTATGTGAAGCAAGAGAAGATGGAAAGAATTCAATGTATCCAAAGGAAAAAAACGTATGTAAAATTATTTGTATGGGGAATGAAGTCTCCAAAGAATGTAAAAAATTTAATGTGCAAAATTCAAGGGACTTTTTATTATTTTTTTATTTAGTTAGATTTTTAATCCAGTGTTACATGTGAAATTATATTTTTATTAAATATTTAATTAATTATATAATAATTTTAAAAATATAATATTGATTTAAATTAGATTACAAATTAAGAGCATTTCTTGATCAGATAACTCCAACATACAATTAAACATATAAATCAAGAACATTATATTAAAATTATCAGCCTTAAAAAGCATAAAAAAATTATATACACCTTAACTTTTTTTTTTAAAAAAAAAGGAAAGACCAATAATATAATTTCATTAATTTTTGTTATTGTATCTTAAATTTTTTATTTTTTTTCAATACTTGTCCTTTGAGCTCTTCAATTTCTGTTTTTATTATAAGAAATTTGTTTAATTTAATGTTTGATATATGTTATTATTTTGTGTTTGAGAATAAGGAAAGCAAGAGGAAATGAGAGAGAGAAAAAATAAAAAATTTTGATTTTTTTTTTTTTTTTATATCTTTATAAATAATTTAAATATTATTTAATATTTTTGTCATCACATAAAAAATACGTTCAAATTGTAAACATGTGACGTAGTTGTTAATGTTGTCAGTAGTCACTGACAGAAATGAATTAATTCAAATAATTCACAAAAAAAATATGTAGATTAATTTAATATAAAATAAGGGTATAAAATCAAATAGAATAAAAAAATAATAATATAAAGATAAAACATTTATTTTAAATCTCATGTATTATTATAATTATTTAAAAAAAAATAAAAGATTATCTTGTAACCTTTGCCCGTACTCTCTCTCTATATATATATATGTATATATGTATGATAGTGTGTAAAACCACATATTAAAATTGAAATAGATAATTATAATTATTATCATATAATTAAAATAAAAATTTATGAAAACTGTAATAAAAGTAAATTGATAGTAATGATTAGAATCACTTATTAAAAATGATAACAAAATATTAGTATTAAACTTATAATATAAAAATACGATCATTACAATGTTAATAGTAGTAAATTTATTTTTAAGCCCAATAATTAGTAAAGAAAGTTTTAAAACTAATAAAATATATCCTATAAGGTTATAAAAAATAACACGATTTAATTAAAATTAAAATTTTCTAATTAAGACAACATAAACTAATTACCTAACATTTCTTATATACATATAAAGAAGAAAATCACACGAGTCCTCTGCTTCAATTTGTATTAAAGAAAAAAAATTAAAAAGTGAAAATATATTTAAAATGTTTCTCTAAAGTGGAATAATATATTTATAATTAGAATATAATGGTGGAATTTTAACCCCATTCAGAATGTTTGTTGGAAGTGGAGCATTGCACCTGCATGCAATTGTGGATTTGAAGTCAGCTGGAGGTGATCAGTGTGTCGCCATCCACAGTGCACAGATATGTGTATGTCATCACATCTCTCAGCAACACGAAGTCGCTGGAGGGAATCAGCGGTTTGTCACATGGGAGAGGATGCTTAGAATGTTTCACAGCATGTTAAATATTTAAATGTCTGAATATCAGTTTTATTAATTACATGCAATGCAAAAGTAACTGCACATAATGATGTTATATATATATATATATATATTTTTTTTTTTTTTAAATTAGAGATAAACTTGGTGAATAATAAAACTCGGATAAGCTCAGACAAATTTAGTTTTACTTTTTACATCATAACTAGATTTACTACGACTTATATATAATGTATGGATGAAAATTGTGTATATATATTTGATTAAATTTAAAATACATTGTAATGGGTCTATACGTATTCTAAAAGAATCTGAATTCAACCAACCTAATTTGACGATTTTGTTTTATTATCCCTACTTTAGAAATGTGATATTTATTTAATTATAATTTCCATTCTTCCACGTATTCTCATATGTTCCATTATTATTGCTATGTCACCGGTATATATGTATGTCTATATCTTTTTCATTTGCTCATTTTCTCATTTTACTATTTATATATATATATATATATGTATATAAAAAATGATTATGGCGTTGGAAGAATTAATGTCACGTGATATATATATAGTATGAGATGAGAATGTGGTTGTCGTTGGTGTTGTTCTTGTTGTTGTGTGTGTGTGTGTATATATATATATATATATATATATAGTACAAAATTGTTTTGTTGGAAGAGCGCAGAGTCCGCGTGGAGGAGACATGCAAAGTCTTCCATTGCCCATGTGCGCCACCCCCATCCAAAATCTCACCATGCAGACATGACTGTTTGGGCTCTCACAAAAATTTAGTTTATAAAAAGTTGTTTATTAGAAAATGACAAAATTACCTTTCAAGGAATCAATTAACTCATAGCTAATACAAACACCTAAAATTTTGTACCCTATATTAAATTCCAAATCATATTAATTTAAATTATTATTGGTCAATTTTCAAATTTTAATATAAAATATGTGCATGTATATATATAATCCTTTTTAAAAAAACATACGTGGTCCTATAAATAAGGGGGTCAAGTAAAAAATAAATATTCTTAAAAAATATACAAAAATATAAATGGTCAAACCGTATATTTTCTTTCTTATATTAAAAACTCATACAAGCCATTCAGAATTTTAAAGTTTTCATTTCTCGACCCGAATCCAAATTAAACATGCATAACTCGACTACACCCAAAAATTGATTCAAACTTACCATGATATTGAAATAGATACAATTTTTCTAAATGATATACGTATATATATATATATATAATATTAATATTTTGTGTTCAAAATTAGTAAGCCTTCTTCGGCTTCTCTCTTGCCCTCCTTGTTCTTTTTAAATGATATATATATATATATATATAATATTAATAAATATGCAAAGCTGCCTCTTCTCTACCTCTCGCTTCTGCCACCAGGAAATCTATGTTGGCCGGTGAGTGGAAGCCAATAGAGATTTCCTATTATAAGAGTTGTCCTCCTTTTCCTCTTTGTCTTATTTATTTTTGTAGGTTTACAGGTCCAACGAGCTTTCTTAATCCGTGCAAAATGGCTTTTCCTGTCGTTTCTTTCTCTGACTTCACCCCTACAGCAACCACTTTTTATATTCTCATGTTTTCTATATGCAAACCTGCTTCTTCTTCCCACTCTTGGAGCTTCTCTTTGTGCTTGTTATTTTTGAAGCATTGTTACTGTGGATCGTTGAAGAAAATGGTGAAATCTTCTTATATTTCCTAAATCCTTAAACTCTGAAGCATTGTTGTTATGGATTGTTTAAGAAAATGGTGAAATATCCTGTTGTCGATTGGCATGCAAAAGGGAGAGAGCTTCTCGGTGAAGAAGAGGAGAGAAAGAGAGGGAGAGAGGATAGAGAGTCTTTCTTTTTATTTCAAATAAATTTTAATTTTTCTAATAAATTTTAAAATTAATGTCCTTAATAAAGAAAATATAAACTAGAGTTTATGAACTAAATTAATAATTTAACCTAAAATTAAAGCCAACAAATGAAAACTATTTTTTTTTTAATTTTTACATTTTCGATCTAAATCAAAATACTTAATTAAAATATATTGACTTTTTTGGTTGATATTTGGTCAGGTTTATTTAGGATCGGAATTTGAACAATCATAGGCATAACTCGAACCAAAATTCAAAAAATCTATCTGTCTCATCAAAATCCTACTTGTTTTCTCACCTTGCAACCTTATAAAATGTCTCTTTTCTTTCTTCATGAGCACTTACAATCCTTTCTTAGTCTCTTTATTAACCCATACCTTTATAAAAAACATTTTTCCTATCTTTTTACTCCCTCGATGACCAAAAGTACATAACATACAAAACAAAAGAAGAGCATATAATGATGGAAGATTTTTATCATTATCTTATAAATTTGTTCTAATATACAATCAGAACAAAAAAAAAAAAACTATCATTCACTAATAACTTCAATGGTGAATATTTTTGCTATTAGTTGTTACGAACATCAATATCTATTATTACAACTCATTTCAACAGTTATAATATAATCATTCATTAAATCTTAAATGTCTATAATAATATATTTTTCATTATTAAAACTTAATACATTTGTTAGTTAAACTTATTATACAATAAATTTCTATCTTTTTGCTAAAATTATTAAGATATGTTAAAGAATTTCAATAAAGCACTTTTTTATTACTTCAATAATTTATTCAAAATAATATTATCAGTTGCACAATTTAATTTTATAAATTATATATATATATTAATAATCTAAAATAAAGTTATAATACCAATAATATATAGTATGAAATAAATATTTTTGTAAATTATTTTAATGAATTTTTATAATGCAAGGTTCCTAATATAAAAATCTTCAAATATCAACCAAAACATATTATTGCATCCAAATTTGAACTATTATCATATACACATCTAATATAAAATAAAGCATCTAAACTATTCACAAAATTCAATATAAATGCACCCAATACCAATTGTGCTACTTTGAATTTCTAAACAAGATTTCATAGCCAAATAGTTTATTTGCAAACAAATTTCACATAATATTGTTCATCTTCTGAGAATATAATTAAAGTCAACTATATTAATTTTATTACATAACATTTATAATAGATATAGCAGCTTAGTATGTACAGAATTGGAGAATGGTAAAATCATCAAATTAAGGAAAAAAAAGTAATGGTCAAGGCAATTACTCATATCATGCCATCTCATCTTATAAGCATTTTCTTCTTATTGTAAGTGTTTGTGATTAGTTGAGTTATGTCCTAGTTCTAGTGGAGCTAAAAAGATGGGATTTGAAAAAATTATTAGTTCTCATAATCAAAATTATGGAGGAGGATGAGATTGATGAAAGTTTGGGATTCAAATATCTCTATAACTTTAATGTGGCAATAACTCTAGAAAAAAAGGCATGGAGACTAACAAATAATCATTCCTCTCTTCTGTTCTATCTTTTAAAGGTTAAATATTTTATAAAGAGTAAGTTTATAACTATCCAATTAGGAGGTAGACTGTGTTATACTTAGAAATACCCTTACAGGTAATGATAAAGATCAAAACGCCAATCATAATGGAGCAGACGAGCCACATGGAGACAAGCATAGGATGGACTCTCTTCAAGACGGACTTGAGGCACACGAAAAGAATATTATTATATTAAGTGAACCAATCACAAGATTTTAGGACAAGAAATTCAAGTAAGTCTTTTAAAATTATGTCTAAGAGTGGATCAATAAAGAAAGAATACTTGGGTCAAATTTGGAGACCCATAATGGATAGAGGCCTAATGCATCAACCTATTAGGAGAGGCGGATCAATCACCTATAACTCATGGAAACTAAGCATTAAAGTCCTACAAATAATGAACTCTCGGTAGCTCATTCACAAGAGTTTTTATCAATTTACAATTCATCATAATCGGTCAATAAAGAGTTCTACAGTATGTCGATCAAATATTTTATAAATTTTCTATAAGTAATCGACCATTAGTATCTTATAAAAGAGTCCTTAAAGTCTAGGACTCTAGGGTATTCCACTTTTGGAAGTTAATCACTCTTTTTGAAAAAATCGATGTCAATCACTTCTCTCCTAAAGCATATTTAACATGCGAAAATTAAGATTCTTTATCCTAAAAAATCATGGTCAGATTTCAACCTCAATATCATAAAGAATAAAGATCCCTTACTCTTTTACAAATCAAGGAAACCAATCCATAAAAAATCTTTACCCTTTATAGAAGACATGGTTGGATTTCCAACCTTAATTTCATGAACGATAAAAAGTTATTATCCTACAAGTCATGGTTAGCCAAATGAAGTAATAAAGAGTTCTATTTTATGTAATATGTTATGAGGAATTTATTATTTAAGTAACGTTCTTATCACCTAGAAGTAGTTGTTATCAAGAGTCTTTGTTATCAGGTAAGAATATTACTTTAAATTTATCTTCTTCTATTATGACTCTTATTGATTTTTTCCTATGAATAGACCATATTGTAAGTGTTTAATGCATCCAAAAAATCAATAAAGTTATTCAAAATGTAGCGAACGACTAGCTTACTTCTACGGAGGATTTCTTCAACCTTCTAATTGTATCAAAGACTGATTTCAACTTATCAAGATATTCTTATGGATTTTTAATCAATTCATTTATTAAATTGATTTCAACTTATCAAGGTATTCTTACAGTATTTTAATCAATTCATTTATCTTTTATCTCAATTATTTAAATTGTAATCACAATTTGATTGTAAGTTAAGTATGGATAGTTTATTTATAGATGAAGTTTCCATGTTAATAGCGTATATATGGATTCATATTGCAAGTTAATTCAGGTTCCTCATCCATTGTGTGTGTAGGTTCAAATTACATGTTAATTATGGGTTCTACATCAGGTAAGGCATTGCTAAAGAAAAGTTTGATAAAGAAGTTAAAAAGAGGTATCGTGTGAATATTTTGATAAAAACAATAATTACTATCTCAAGTTAAGAATTGTGATTAGACCTAAAATCCAACATCTATCCTACCTGAGTTTTTACACTTATACTCATGAATGGTTTGGATGGGATTTTGATTTTATTAAATGAAAATTTCTTCCTCAAGATACATCGTAGATTTCTAACATATGACTAAATGGTAGAATGTCACCAAATAAACTTTTATGAATTTACTCTAAATATGGTGATTATATAGTTAAAATTAAGGTACAATTTATCATTCCTAAAATAAGTTAAAGAAAAGGCATATCCATCCTTAACTGTCTCATTGTCCAATAAAATAAAATATAGTTCTCGACCTATATATTACTTCTGATATAATAAGTTTATAAAAGATATCTGACCACTAAAAGTGAACTTACAACATAATTGTATGATATTTTATGCTATTTGATGTCCAACAGACATGAGTCTCTTAGTCACCTGTTAAAGTTTTGTGCATATGCAAATAAATTATGGAGAATTAATTCCCTAAAAGAGATTACCTAAAGTCACATGTGTTTTATTGTTTGGATGAGTCATGATTTTAACACCCCAAAAATTTTTCTCTGTTATTTAAGTTTATTTTTATTTTATGAGGCTTTAGATGGAGTCAAAATTAGTTAGTACACAAATCAAGATAGATAAACATACTACAATTTTCAAAGTAGGACGGTTGTTTATGAGTTTGAGAGCTATGTTTAATCATTGAAAGCTAGTCAATTGTTAAGAGTGATTATAGAAGTTCCTATTATGATGACATCATTATGAATACCACACTGGGTTGGTATTTTCAAACTAAACTCTAATGCTTTCATTAGTAATGAAAGAGTGGATAGGACTTGAAGTAATATGCAAATCCTCGAACTGGAAGATAGAGTTCAAAACCATGCGCAGAATCCCACTCGAGGTTGATTGATATCACAAACGTTATATGACTTTGATCAATGGTCTTGAGCTACTAGTGACAAGTAATACTCAACATATCCTAGTGGAGAGAGATTCACAAATTATTTTTTTACTCTAATTGTTTTCTAGAGAATGAGTTAGGTAGGGAAGCCAATTTCTTGTTTGAACATTTTTTATGTTAATGAGTTCTAAAAGTTGTAATCAAGTAACACCACATAAGCACAATGTGATACTGATTGTTCAAAAGCCTCCTGTTTTATTAACTTTCTTGCTTAAGCTGGATAATCATAGTTCATGATTAATCTAAATGGATATACATTTTATTATTAAAAAAACTTCTAGAAAAAAGAAGAAAATAGTATTATCACGGGTAGTGAAATATTCCGATTCAAAAGAGATTATATATATTTATATATATATGTATGTATACTTTCAAACATAACACCCAATAGCTTCCTCGAATGCCAACAAAATTCAGAAGTTTATCACCTGATATATGCACACACACACACACACACACACACACACACACACACACACACACACACACACACACACACACACACACACACACACACACACACACACACACACACACACACACACGCACACACACGCACGCACACATATATATTTGTCGTGGCTCAAGTGGCATGGCATGTACGCACATATGAATATCTGTTTCGAGTTTCAAATACAAAATACAGAAAGGAACGAGAAGCTTGATTTCATCGATGGAGAACTCATACACACACACACACACACACACATATGTCGCTTACATTAAGAAGTAATTTATATATATATATATGCACACATAAAACAAGCCCCCCCAAAAAGCACAGAAACCATAACCAATCTCGATCCTTACTGTTTTTGTCAATTTCTTTTGGCTAGTGGCATGGCATGTACACATATATAAATATATGTTTCGAGTTTCAAATACAGATACAGAAAGGAGAGAGAAGATTGATTTCATCGATGGAGAACTCCAGTAATACTGACCACCACCATTCACAATGCTGCTTCAACGATTGGATGGCTCTGCAAGAGCGAGAGCTGACAGAGCTCCTCCACACCATAACCCTTCAAGAAACCACCGCCGACGTCGACTTCACCGAGTCATGCACTCAGCTTTCTCAGAAAATCATCCAACGCTTCCAGGACTACGCTGACAAACGATTAGAACTCTGCCGCAAAGATACCTCACCTTTCTTTGCGCCTTCATGGAACAGCTCCTTGGAGAATTCCCTTCTCTGGATCGCTGGCTGCCGTCCTTCCTCCTATTTCCGCCTCCTCTACGCCCTCTGCGGCTTCAATCTCGAGGCCCATGTCTTAGATGCTCTCCATGGCGCGTCCACCTCTCGAGCAGCTTCTTTCGACTCCCTCCGCAAGCTGTCGGGAGAGCAGCTTGCGATGGTGGACGATCTGCGTACAAAGACAATCAGAGAAGAAGACAAGTTATCCAAAAGGCTGGCGAGCTCACAGGAGGACACGGCGGACCAGCCATTTTCACTCATCGCCATTGAGCTCGGGAGCGTGGATGAAGAGAGCGAGAGGGTGAATAAGGAGCTTGATGAACAGGAGATGGTTATGACAAATATCCTGGAGGATGCTGATAAGTTGAGGCTAAACACGCTTAAAGGGTTGCTTGACATATTAAAACCACAGCAGGCTGTGGATTTTCTTGCGGCCGGTAAGAAGCTTCATCTGTGCATGCATGAGTGGGGAAAGCGTAGGGATGTTAAGCACGGAAGAAGCTAGATGAAGAAATGGGTGAATAAGTGTATACACATATATATACACACACATAAGGTTGGTAGGTACACAAATTTAACTCTTTAAGTATCTAATTTTAATTTTCCATCTCTAAGTACAAAAATGTAGAGTAGATAGGGATGATAAGCTCGTGTTTACTAGTTAAAATGTTATTCTATGCCTGTTTTTCTTACTTAGGTTACAATTTTGTTATTGTATATGTTTAATTAAATGATTTTTTATTAAAAATTTTTATATGATTTTGAATTAAAATTTAATATAATATTAGAATAAATTATGTGGCATAACTATCCAAATACTGTCTAGGTCATATTTAATTACATAGACCCTGTAGCAAGAAAAAAATTATTAGATAAGATATATAATATGACATAAATTGTACACAAAAATTATATATATATATGTATATATAGATGTACAACACCTCCATCTTACAAGCTCGTCCAATACCCTCCCCCGCCATTGCATATATATATATATATATATATATATATACGTACCATATCCATATCTTCCTGGTAATTGATATGATAATCTTCTGGATTAATAGGAGCAGATTTTTTATATTTATTTTTTGAGAAATATTGCAGATAGATTTCATGCTTAACTACGGGCTCACGTACAATGCCTATCCTGACATGTCTCGTGTATACACCGTCTCCGATTTGTTATTACGTGAAATTTTAATATAACTCTGAAAAGGAGGTAAATAATTTTTTTAAATTATTAAAATAGTAAAACGACGGCGTATAGTGGCAGCTGGAACCCACTGCAGCTCGTCCAGGATCTGCACGGGTGTTTGGCATCTTATCTGCCGTCCGTTTGTCAATTGTCTTTCTCGTGCTCTGCTCTGATTGGCTCTCAAGAAACGGCGCTGAGCTCTTTATAATTCCAGAAATTTAACACATTTGTATTATAAAAAAAAAAAGAAAGCACAAATAGATATAACAAAGCTGAGACGATTAATTAATTAATTAATTCACACATTCGTTTTTTATTTTAATTAATTTATAAATTTTGGTAAATATAAAAATGTATCAAAATTTCATGTAAACAAACATGTATGTATTGCATTAGGAGAATATTTTTATTATTAATTTATTTATATTTCTGTATAAACTAAATTTTTAATTGTTTTCAAAACCTTTAAGTTTGCTATTATGATTTCTTAATTATAATAAGATTATGATTTAACACTATTAATATTTTTGTAATTCTACTTTTGAGATTTGTCTAATTATGCAATAATTTTTTTCAAGAATTTAATCAATATTTTTTGTTGTGATGCAATAAAATCTAAAAGTTTAATGATTTAAAATCTGTAAGATTAGATTATTTTTTTAATATAAATTATATATTTTAATAATTAAGTGATATCTGTATATAATATAAAATAATTTATGTAATACCAAAAATTTTTAATAGAAACACATATAATATATAGATTAATTCAAACTCACAATTTTATTAAAAAATGTGGAAACACTAATTATTTAATTAATAAATAGTTAATGAGTTTGATATCTAAAAACTTAATATTTAAATAAAATATGGCAATAGTAACAAACATTAACTAATAAAAGATTAATATAAGGTAAAACGAGAATTATTTTCTCTAATTTATGTATCTTTCAAATCACTTTACAATCTCTATTTATAGAAGTACAAATTATTATAAAAATTAAACTAAATAGATGTTACAAATTGAATTAAATTAAATTTAATTAATGGGCATCCATAAATAAAACCATAAGTGATGACAGTTTCATGATAAATAAAATAAAAATATTGTTTTATCAAAAACCTGTTAAGAAAATCTAGTGGGATAAAACCTTGGCAAAAAAAAAAAAAAATACAATATGGAACAACACCTCCTGATAGAAATATCATTTTATTTCTCTTAGTTGATATATTGTAATGTTATATATCAATTTTTCGTGTAATGATTTGATGAATAAATAGATTTTATGTATTGAATTAAATTAAATTAATGGGTTTCCATAAATAAAGCTATGAGTGATGACAGTTTCATGATACATAAAATAGAAATATTATTTTGTCAAAAACTTTTTAAGAAAATCTGGTAGATAAAACCTTGGCAAAAAAAAAAAACATAATATGTAATAACACCTCCTGATAGAAATATTGTAACGAGCCAGAACTTGAAATGGAGATAAAGATATAAATTGAATGCGGAAGCGAAATAATATAGTTCGAGTATACATTCCTTATACAATAATTAAGAATACCGAATAGGGATACAGAAATGAGTATTCTAAAAGAACAAGCGAAAAATTAAAGAAATAAATGAAAAGTAAACAATTAAGTATTCTAGGACGACCTTCAATATCTTTTGAAGAGAGTTCAGGTGGCAAACTATTACTAACTCAGTAAAAATATTATATTACTCATCGATACAGAAATGAATGTTTGTAAAAATTATAAAAATAACTAATAGAGTTCTTAAATTTAGTAAATTTATTTATCATAAATAAAATCATTTATTACATACTTACCGTAACAAAATTTTTAAAAATGACTTATAGAGACAATAACACAAACAAAACTTGTCAACTAACCGGTCGTTTCCATACCCCGTCCAGTATGAGCGCCAAAAATACTATCTGTCAATACTCCATCCGGTATGAGAGTGAAAAAGGTCGTCATCATACATCGTCCTGTATGAGCGTTAAAATACTAATTCTCAATACCCCGTCCAGTACGAGACGACATTCACGGTAGGATTCTCTATGTACCCGGTCTGTCCACCGTCTCCCAAGATATCCAGTAAGACAACCGTTTCATTCATTCATTTAATCAAATAATTTTTCGTTTATATTTAATTTTCTGTTTTACAATTTAACTGTAAACCACGTAAGATAAGCAATACATGCATTAATAAAACACAACTTAATCATCTTACCAATTTCAATGTATTATCATGCATTTAAAACTGTAAAATCAAATAATCAATTAAAATAGGACAAACAGTAATAAATAACCAGTTCTAACTCTATTAATAACCTGTAATTAATTATCGAAGTTTTCTAAATTACGCAAAATATCATATTATTTATAATTAAACTTCAATTTTATAACAGAAAATAAAGTGATGGATTCTTACCCGATTCGGTGTCCGAAACACTGAACTTTCTACTGCGCCTACTGGTAATTCCCGAGTTTCTTGAATTTTTCGCCAGAAATTAAAACATGTTTCACATATTTAGAAATACCCTAAAAAAATTTAAAATCGGTGTTAAAAACCTTTTTCAGTCAATTTTAAAACTCCAGCACAACGGCACCGCCGTGCTACGACGACAGCACAGCCGCCTGCAGCGGCGGTTTGCCTCGGATTGGTCGTTTTCGGCCAGTTTTGATCAATTGCGGCCGGTTTTATACCCATCTCTACGAGAAAACACGTTAAGGGGTCTCGGTTAACTGAAAAAAGTAAAAAAAAAAAAAAAAAAAAACTTACCGGCAGCGAAATTTTTCGGTGTGGCAGCTCCGCCGGCTCACCTTCGCAGCTGAGTGTTTTTCTTCAGTCAACCTATAGAAAACAGAATGGTGAACACAATGGTGGAAAAATTGCACGAAACGGAAAATGAGAAAGAGCTTATCAGAGTCGATTTTTTATTTTTTTTGCAGCAGTGTTGCCGGCCTTTACCCACGATTTTCAGCTCATTCACCGTTTATTTTGCTCTGATTTGGTCATGGAGGTGCTCAAAATCAAATTCCAAGCGAATAGAAAAATTTTTACCTTTTTTTGTGGTCGGATGTGGCTCCGGCGCAGCGGCAAGCGGCGGTCGGCTCCCTTCCTCAATGACTAGTCCTTCTTCTCTGGCGGGGGGTTGGTGGCTAGAGTTTAGGTTCAGTGTGAAGTGAGATATTTATACCCGTTTTTCTTAAATCTGGATCGTTCATCATGTTTGATTTCAACCATCTGATCACGTTTAAAGAGAAAATAAATTTAGATCATTCATAACTATTTGATCTCAACTGTACGATCATATTTAAAGAGAGAACGAATCTAAATCGTTCATCGTGTTTAATCACGACTGTCCGATCGCGCCTGAAGAGGGAACGGATCCGGACCGTCCATGCGCGCGAGAACGCATCCGAACTGTCTGATCGCGGGTATATATATTGCCAGCGTGGCCTCCCACATGGCACCAAGTTCTTGCCACGCGGCGCGTTCCAATTCTCGGGACTTCTGACTTGGGGGTCTTACGTGACGTATTTTTTTTAATTGTATTTTGACCCCCTAGTTTCTGATTTTTCTTTCAAAAATACTCTACGAACTCAAATTTTCGCTATTTTTTTCTAAAATTATTTTCAATTTCATCTTCTACCTATTTTTTTTCCTAATTTTATATTAAATAAAAATTTATAAATTTAAAAATTATATTTATATATATTTTTTAATTTTAAAATTAATCTCGAACTAAATTTTGGACTTAGGTATTACAAATATCATTTTATTTCTTTTAGTTAATACATTTCAATGTTATATATCAATTTTTCGTATATAACTGCAGATAATGACTTAGTGAATAAATCTATCAAATTGTCACTTGAACAAACTTGATCTTAAATATTACCAAAGTTTTGGAGATCATGTGTGAAAATTAATTTTGATGAAATATGTTTTTATTTTGTCTCTTTTAATGTATCTTCCTTTCGATTGAGTTGTGCATGTAGTATTATCTTTATAGAGTATGGTTGTCATATTTTTTGTTCAAAATAGACTACATGCTTTTTGAATATGATGAATTATTAATCTCTACATTCCTTGCTTACCTCATATTACATATTGCAGTATTATCATATGTAACAAATAGCATGTTTGAGATCTTACTTGATATGAATCATATAAATATCATGCATTCGTATAATTAATTATTTGTTCTTTTGGCTCTTTCGAATAAAATAAACTCATGTTTATTGTCTTTAAAAATATCTAAATATATGTCTAACATTATTCTAATATTTTCTTGTAAGAGAATAATTATATATTACTAATAAATTTATAAAAAAAATAATAATACATTCAGTCAGAGTGTTATTAGTAAAAGACATTATTAGTATATCTATCTCACTAAGACTGAGAAATTTTTTATTATCTTCACGAGATTAAAATAACATTTATGTATATTGAGTGATCAAACAACTATGAGAGTGTTTAATGGATGTACTTTATCGGTATAAAAATGTGTTAAAATATTAATGTTTATTATCAAAATTTCCATGTACTGCTATATTATAATGTATAACAAAATGTTATAAGTAGTTCTACATGTTAACATAAGATGTCTCCCAAACAGAGATAGAGAGTTTGTTCTCGTAAGTAATATTTTGACTAGTAATTAAAGGTTTTTAAATTAACTATTCAATCAAATTATTTTATGTATAAACATGGTATATAAAATATTCAAATAGTTATTCCAACAGCCATGTAATAATTATTAAAAGCTTTATATATTCATCATCATTATCGATACAAACTTTGTATAATTTGGAAACTATATTATTCTTGATTGAATTATCTTTGCAAGTAATTTCACAAATACCAGGTTGTGAGTTGATAATAAACGTACATGTAATCATCTTGTAATTTCATCTATCAAAACCATAAACTATCTAAATGGTTCGCATAATGGACATATAGGCCCATATATATCTCATTGTATTCTCTCCACAATCAATTTTGGCTGTGACAGCTTAACAATTATAGCATGTGCATTTACTCTTATATATATCTGTGTGTGTGTGTGAGAGAGAGAGAGAGAGTAAAGGTTAATGACCTCCAGCATTAAGCAAATAACCAAGACATCCACTTTTGACACTGATTAAAGTCAATCATGCTAATAGTAATATAACAAATATTATTGATAGTATGTCGGGGTAATCTGGGGGGTAATGCCCACTACAATTAAAAACTTCTATAGAGTATAACCTGTAATAAAACTACGTTTTACATAAAATCCAACCTCCCCTCCGACCAGAGACCAGAATTTACAATATTCAAACAATTTGTGTGGGCTAAACCTAAGATCTTGTTCCACATAATAACTGTCAGCACATTATTGTAACCTTCCTTGTTGAACTGTTAACTTTATTCTTAATTTTTTTTAGTGCAGGAGTTTTCCGAGAGCAAAAATGACACAAACAGATCAGATTACGGAGAAAAACGGATGCTCTCAAGAGGATAAATGGCAGGATCTGACACAAAATAAAACATTCTGCTACAGTTTCTAGGACTAGTAATGTTCGATAACCTAAATTTTAAGAGCTCTACATTGCATATTTTACCATGGTAAATTCAACACTCTGTGTTTGAACAGAACAGAAAACGAAACCAAAAAAAAAAAAAAAAGGTAACATTTGTCTACAACATCTAGAGTTCTGTCGTTGGACAAGAAACCAGCCTTGTATGGACTTGTCCACTCATATCATCTGCTGATGAAGATCAGCCGCCTGCTGAGCCAACTCAACCACCATGGCCTCATCAAAGAACTTGTTGATGCTAACATCTTCACTCATCCCCTGAAAATGTCAGATACAAAACATGTAAATACTTGGATGCTGGAGTTATGCTTTCAAGTTTGTTTTAAAAAAGTATGTTACTTGGTAAAGAAAAGGTGAGAAACAAGAATTATCTATGAATTTTACATATTCACCTCAGATCTCTTCTAAGAGACATTCATATCCATCTTTTCTCAGTTGGTGGAAAAATATTCTCATTTAAGTGGTAATTTTGAGTTTACACAAGAAGGGCAGGAACAAAGAAAATCATGCTCAAACCTCTCAGACATGATCGATCAGCATATGTTTTTGTTTAAGTGGTTTAATAAATTACTCCTCTTTCATTCAGGGAGATATGAAACAGAAGAGGGACAAAGACAGACAAGCACTAGAGATGAACAAGATGAACATGAAGTGGCATCCTGATCAAAGAGCTTGAAGAAATGAGTTAAATGAGATAAGGATTAAGGAGTGAGAGGTGCAGTATAGCACCATACCTTTCTACGCCTTGTCTTCACCATAAATTCACGAGCAAGGTGCTGAATTGGAGCCGGCTCAAGAGGCCGTAAAACTATACTCTTGTCAAGGGGATCTCCAGGTACTATGGCCCAGTGATCAAACACTGAAAGGCAAAATGCTTGGCCCTGAGTATGGTACCGCAAATCTGTCTCAAAGCCAAATGACTCTATCACAGGTAAAAATGCCTGTAATCCAGAGGAAAACATATGATTGGAACAGAATCAAGCATATCTATATAGGTTTTACATATAAATATTTCCATGGGAGTTTGTGTTAAGAATTGCAGTATGCACTTCAACTAACAGAGATATCTGATCAGCTGACATATTTCTCCCATGATAAACTCACGAAACCATAAGAAATTAAATTAGAATCAACAGCCAACTATAGGACCAATCTTAGAAATGAAACCTTAACAATGTACGCTGGGGTCCCTGGCTGAGGAACATCAGCTGTAACATGTCCACGTCTGCGAGATAACACCGTGTAGATTGCAGAAACACAATCAATTGGCGTTTGTATCTGAAAGTTCACAGATCTAATGTGAATTAAAAGCATTTAAGCAAGTTTGCATCTACCAGAGAAACCTTCTAGAAGGATAGTGAATTATGGGTAATGTATAGTTTAAATGTCAATTTGATTAAATTTACTAATCATTCTGCTTTCTCTTTGAACATCATTCTATCACAACTGGAATAGCATGTACCTCCACATAATATACAGGTTCCATGAGCCGGGGGGTCGCCATAAGAAAAGCTGAATAGGCAACACGTCGGGCTGTGGGAATGATCTGACCCGACCCTCGATGCAAAGGCTCAGGTGCAATCCTTGCATCAACTATTTTGAACTTGACATTTCTAATGGGTTCATCGCAGAGAGGCCCTTCTCGTGCACCCCATTGAAATCTATCCAAAAGTTAAAACCCTCAATTCCAAGCAAATAAATTACAATCCAGTTTTTCTTTTTTTCAATACCTTGGAACAACAAAAGGACTATATTTTTGGAAGGAAGAAATAAGAACTTAGTTTACCCTTGAACAATAGAATCCTTGACAGCACCAAGCAAGTTTTTGTCGACTTCAGTAGGGAGGGTATCATCCAATAGAATGTTAGGCCCCTTAATGCACAAAAGTAAACCAACAAAAATGAAAATTAATTAGGAGCATCAACTGGTAGATTCATTTTCATATTATAACATCAGCAGGAGAACGATAAAGATAGCAGCAACCTATAGCTAAATAAAAAGCAAGAAAAGTGCACTTTGTGTTACCTGCTTATCAGGGCCAAATGCCCATATAGAACGTGCAGCAAGCAAATCCCAGTCATACTTTGTCTTAAAGAAGTCCCCAAGTTGCTTCCGGTTCCAATCACTGCTCACAACACCATTCTCAATGTCCTCAGCAAGTCCTCTTTCCAATGGTTCTGCAATCTTGAAAAGAAAATAAGCTACTTAGACAATCCTTTGCAAGGAGAGATGACTGAAAGTGTAAGGTTCCCCAAATTCATCTTTGCCTTAAACAAAATAAAGAAATAAAAAATAGAAAGAGAACCAAGGAAGCTTGCGTACCATAGTTATTTTATTTTTCTTGTTCGGTGTCTCAGCAAAACATTTCATTGATGAAGATTCCACCACTGTTTCACAGAATGAGACAACAGGATCTGCCACCTACAGCCGCAGTGAAGCATAAGATGGAAAGGCATATACATTAGCAGAAAGGACATCACTCAGATGTCCAGAATAAAAAATTAAGAAAAAGAAAAACCTAGAGAAAGAAAGATCACACAGCAAGAGAAGTATGACAAAACAGGTACCTTCACTTCCACTTCAGAATAGAGCTCTCTCAGGTCCTTCATGATTGAATCCAAGTACAACTCTCCAGTACCTAAAATAGTATGCTCCCCAGACTCCTCAACTTTGGTAATTGCAAGTGGATAGCTTTTGCTGATCTTCCTAAGACCCTCCACCATTTTAGGCAACTCACTAGGATTTAAAGGCTCAGTAGCTGTTTTCACTACTGGAAGAGTATTGAACTGTAGAGGACGGAATATGTACACATCTTCATCATAATCCACATTACAAAGAGTGGCAGTTTTCATTATGGATGCATCCACACCTTCAATCAGAACCCAAGAACCAGGTGGGGCACTACTTATAGGCAACCTATATCGAGCCTGATAAACCCATAATTTTGTTACTTCTTTTACAGTCATGTCCTCCTCATCATATGGTGAATAGCCTTCTCCTAGTACACGTACTGTTTGCCCTGTCTGAATTTTACCACTGTAGACCCTACCAAAAGCATCAAAGACACTACAATCCGACTTGGGATACAACTTGGTCACATTGACCATAAGTGGGCCAGAAGGATCACAATCTATCATGGCCTTGTAGATCGTCGAGTTTTTGGGTCCAGTATATATATGCTCAACTTTCCTATCTGCAGCATCTTTTGCAGAAGGTATGTGCTTCACCAGCATATCAGTGAAGCCTGATGCTGAACCAAAAACAGAACTGCATGCTAACCTTAGCAAAGGCCTCACATTCAATTTGTAAGCAGCATTGCTGAGGGTGACACCTAATTCTTCAAGAGTTGCCTCTACACTCTTCTTATGTTCACCAATCACTTGGCTATATATTTTGTAAAGAGGTTCAAGAACAAACTGGACAAATGATCTTTCTCCACCACCTGCAGGGGGTTTTCTTTTAAAACTTCTCGTGTCTGGATGGTAATACATATCCCCCCAAAGACGAGATGCAAATTGATCAACATCAAATGGAATGCCATGAAGTTTTAGATAAAGTTTAGCAAATGACTGCAAGGTGAAGGACCAGCCAGCGGTAGCACTTGCAAAACAAACATTTCCAATAGTTGGATCTATAATTGGCACATTTCCAGCAGTTGTTGATGAAGCAGATATTTGGTTGTTAATGACTTCCAGAGTATGCCTTAGTTTGTGGTAAGCATCTTTTGGAGGCAACTTAAGTTCAGTTATCAGCCTGTCAACCTTTAATAAATAAAGAAATTTGCATGGATCAGAGAAAGTTATTGCTTGATTAGTAATCAAACACCAGAATAAGACACAAAGCATAAGGGAGCATTTACCTTGTTAATTACAACCACAATTGGAAGACGTTCCTGGATTGCATGACGAATAGCTCTTTCTGTGTTCACCTGTCCAATATAAGAGAAGCAAATGAGATAGTAACAGACATCATGCCATGTCTAAAACATTCAACCAGATGAGATAGTAACAATATGATACCAAGGATCTTTGTCATGTATAAAACACTCCAATACAGATGAAAAAGTGACAGACAGCAGCACCATCATGTAGAAGTCCCAACTTTCAGGGAAATTTACAAGATACATTCAGAACTTGACAGAGTATATTGCATCAATAATAGAGTAGCATAATGGTACCAGAATTTATATCAACATTCATGAAAACATGTATCAACTAATCTCATTTAAAATAATATCCTTCAGATTTAACTGTAGCTAGACACCCCAAAGCAACCAAAGAACGAAGTAAAAACTAGTCTGCTTTAGCATAGCCAAACCATGTGAATCCCAAAATAGTTGCGTTTATTTCCATAAATCATATAGCCTGTAAACCCCAAAAAAAAATGCTTACCATCACTCCTTCAGCAGCATCAACAACCAGTACAGCACCATCAGCAAGCCTGAGAGCAGCAGTCATTTCGTCAGAAAAATTGACATGTCCAGGGGTGTCCATGATGTTACAAAGGTATGATTTTGAATTGCTGTCCTCAAGGACAAGTGACATTGGAATTGCCTTGATTGATATATTTCTCTCTTGCTCATCAATCCGTGTATCCGTATACTTCATGTGCTTCTCGTTGTTTACCTCAAAAGTGGATATATGGTGGGTTTGCTCCACCAACATATCCATGAATAGAGTCTTCCCATCCTGCAGATGACCCACAAGAGCAACATTCCGAACCAGAGAAGGATTTGACATGAGACCAATAAGAAACTGGGTTGACACGTAAGTTGATGAATCCTTCACCCCGACCTCAAACTTGATATTCCTAACAGGTTTTATTATCGGCTGTTCAAGGGGCTGCTCATCTTCGTCCATAACTAATGTTTCAACATCTTCACCATAAACCTCTTCTGCCGTTGGATAGTACTTTTTATCCTCGGCCAGAACAATCTGATTGTCCATATCAATATCATTAGAGGCAGTAATCCACATATTAGAAGCGCCAGGTTCTTCCTCACCATCAGAGATTGCTTCTTCTTCAGTAGGCTTGTCTGGAAGCTCCTCATCAACCTCAACATCACTCTCTTGGTCAGACTCAATTTCTGGTCCGATATAGTTTCCGAACTCATCGTATAAGCTATCATCCATCTTTTCTAAATCTGTATCAAGCATGGCAATTAGAACTCTGTTATCCAATTAAGTTAATGATATTGAAACAGAAAAAAGGACCAAAATTCAGCCGGAAATGAAGAGTACAAATCAATACATCTAACTATCTGACCCAAATTGCTCATCATTTTAATCATCAAAACTACACACAAAACCCCCATTTTCAGCTCCGAGGCTGTGAATTTGGCAGATTTGAACTGAAAAATGGAAATGCTATTAACTGAAAAGCAAAAATGTCAGTTAAGTATTTTCCTACATAAGTTTATATGCGTTCAAAACTCAACAGACACATCGACCACGCAAGCTTGTCCCGTTCCTCGTCTTCCGCCTTCACGCGTTCAGCCTCAGCCCGCTTGCCCTCCTCTCTGGTTCTTTTCTTTGTACAAACAGTATCTTCTCTCGCTTCTGGGCGTTTCTGTCTCTTCTTTGCGACTCTCTCTCTTCTGTAGGTCTTCCGTTCCTCTGCGTATCTCTTCGCGTTATCGCTTTATCTCCGCGTCCCGCTACGTATCTCCTCGTAGTGCTTCTCTGCTCCTTGGTTTCCCGTTTCACTAATGTCTCAGCTTCTTTCTTCAGTTTCAGAAAACACTAAAAGACCTCCCCCTTTCCCTGCGATTCTACTCAACTTCAGTCTTCCTTCATGCCAGAAGTAAACCCTAGAACAACCGGTAAAACGAGGCCATTTTGGTGCCAGCAAGGGCTGGGCTGGGCTGGGCTGAAATCGTGATAATTTTAATTATAAAACTTTTAATAATTAAAAACATATATGAAATATTATGTCATTAACGATTAATTGAATATATATATATATATATTTTTTAATCTACATCAAGATAATAATTATTTGAAAACTTTCTTAAATATTCTTTTAAGGCCCAATATAATCATAATCGAATCATAGAATTAATAATCACGATATAATATAAAGTTTAAGTTACTTATATTATTTTATATTTAACAATTACAGTCTAATTAATTTTTTTAAAAAATAATATGTTTTGTAAAGTTCACGTAATTATGTTGATTATATGTTTCAATAACCTACATGAATAAATTAGTTACAATATGTTTTATAAATTCCTTAAAAAAAATTTCTAGACGTTTGAAAACAATAAAAATTTGTGTTTAATGTTATGTCATATTATCTTCTAAACATTATTTTCATTTATAACATCCTACATTTTTATGTATATATATATTATATATATATATACAATGAATTAATACAATAGTGGAATACTCAATAATCTAATCCAACATATTTTACTATTAATAAGAGAAATAAAAATTTATAATTAATTAAATTTGAGTATAAACTCAAAATAAGTATCATTTCGATATGTTTTGTTATATTTAAATAATATTTTTATTTTTATTAATTAAAATTTAATATTATGTATTTATTATTTATTATTGATTATTATATTTAAATATTTTATAAAAAAAAAATTAAAATAAGTAAATAAGGTAGATAACATGTAGAAAGTTTTACCCACACGAAGGATGGATTTTACTTACTTTAAATATGAGGTGGCTATGAATTTGTATTTTTATTAGTAATATATATATATACATATTTGATTCAAAAATTAGTCAAAACTGTATTTAGAAAAGATTTGATAATCATAGGTTGTGATCCGAAAAATAAGCATCTTTTTTATTTAGAAATAAAAAGGAACTGAAAATTTACTATTTTTATACCCGTTTGAATACAAATCGTTGTTGGTGTTAAAATTTCACAAGGGGATTCTTTTGGCTCCTGCCAATTGGGCAGAGATAATTTTTTTTTCTCTTTGTCCCTCCCCCGATAGCTTTTTCTCTTTTCCCTTTTTACCTTCATCAATTCATTTTCTCTTCATTCTTCCTCTGTGTGTGCCTGACCTTGTTTTACCAAATCAGATTCTTACTAATGGAGCATCACAACCTTCCTTCTTTTTATTCATCCAACATGTTGGACAATTTTGTTCAACGCTAAATGGAACTTGACATGACATCAGAATCAGTTTTATCTCATAACTTGGTTCTATCTAATATTTTTTTCAGTAGTTCATTTGTAATTGTATCTTCATTAGCTAGTAATCCGTTTTGAATAAGAGGTGTTAAAGAATACTCATTCGACAATTCTTCATAACATCATATATTTTGATCTGTCTGTTGTCATTCTTGGCTTCCCATTTTTTTTGTTGATATAAAATATGGAGAAGAGAGGGACAATATTAATGCAAAGGTACGAGCTCGGGAGAATGCTTGGTCAAGGAACATTTGCCAAGGTTTACCACGCTAGAAATCTAAAGTCGGGTCAAAACATAGCTATAAAGGTTATCGACAAAGAAAAAGTGTTGAAGGTAGGTTTGATTGATCAAATTAAGAGAGAAATTTCCGTTATGCGACTAGTTAGACACCCAAATATTGTGGAGTTGTACGAGGTTATGGCTAGCAAGAGTAAGATCTATTTTGCCATGGAGTTCGTGAAAGGCGGAGAGCTGTTCGCTAAGGTTGCCAAAGGGAAATTGAAGGAAGATGTTGCTAGAAGATACTTCCAACAATTGATTGGAGCCGTTGATTTTTGTCATAGTAGAGGCGTATATCATCGCGATCTCAAGCCTGAAAATCTATTGTTAGACGAGAATGGAAACCTCAAAGTGTCAGATTTCGGCCTGAGTGCATTATCAGAGTCAAGAAAACAAGATGGTCTGCTTCATACAACTTGTGGAACTCCAGCTTATGTTGCACCAGAAGTTATAAACAAGAAAGGCTATGATGGATCCAAGGCTGACATATGGTCTTGTGGTGTTATTCTTTATGTTTTATTAGCTGGATTTCTTCCTTTCCATGATCCTAATCTTATGGAAATGTATCGAAAGATAAGCAAAGGAGATTTCAAGTGTCCCGGATGGTTTCCTCCCGAAGTTCGAAAACTTCTTCCGAGGATTCTCGATCCAAATCCAAGTACAAGAATCACTTTGTCTAAGTTAATGGAGAACTCTTGGTTTAAAAAGGGCTTCAAGCAAATTGAGACACCAATTTCACCTCAGGGTCAACAAAGACATAAGATAATAAACGATGTTCACGCCACGTTCGAATCTTCAAACCATGATCACCATCTTGCTGCAGATTGTTCAAGAAGTCCTCCTGTTCGGCCAAGCAATTTTAATGCCTTTGACATCATATCATCTCTATCGCACGGATTCGATTTGTCTGGTCTATTTGAAAAAGACAAGACTACCCAGAAACTCGAGTCAAGGTTTACCACGAAAAGTCCTGCATCCGACATTGTTTCCAAATTTAAACAGATTGCAATCACAGAGAGTTTCAGCTTCAAGAAAGACAAGGGAACTGTGAAGATGCAGCATCATAAGGAAGGAAGAAAAGGGCAGCTTGCTATTGATGCAGAAATATTCGAAGTTACTCCATCTTTTTTTGTCGTGGAGGTGAAGAAATCTGCAGGAGATACAATTGAATACCAGCACTTCTATGATACAGAATTGAAGCCCTCTCTCCAAGATATAGTATGGGCTTGGCAAGGCAGTGAGCAGTAGACATACGTGTGTATGTATACAAATTTAGCCAGAAGCTTCATCAGGACTATTTTTCTTGGATAGCAGGTGCTTTCATTTTATACATATTTACATATAGACTAGCTATGTTGTATATCTAGCTACCTATGTTTGTGCTTTACCCAGATGCTACAACTTCATTTCTTCCACGTTTTCAACTTTGATTTTTCATCTTCTTCTTTCTTATTTGTCTTCAACTGCTGAATCTGTAAGTATTTGGTATCAATGGCAAACACAAAACCAATTATCTATTACCCAATTCCATATGGTATTAGTATTCATCACCATAATTACAGATTGGTAGCTTCGACTGGTTCTGCAGATAATCTAGCTTGATCACAAATTAAACCCAAAACTCAGTTCATGAATCCACAGCCAAACATAAGTTATTGAAAATGAAAACAAAGGCCATCAATTTCAAATCCTAACAATTATATGTACTTCAACACATATATAAGTTTAGCACATAAATTACATTAAATGAAATGTACAAGATGCATACTTGTTTAAGTCATTTTGAATCTCTATTCCTCATGGACAGTAACTAAAAATTTATCTTTCTTATCTTGTTATAACAATGACTATAAATAAAATAAGTTACATATTTATCGGAATATAATAAAAGAATTAGTCGTAAAAAATTAAATACTAAAAAAGACACTTTCACTCTCGAATAGAATATTTTCACGATTGAACTTTTATTACTACTATTACGTAGTAGCCTACACTAAATTGTTAACAAACAAGTGGCAATGAGAGTCTAATTTTATCAATACATAATTTTATTTTGAAATAGATGACCCAATTAAGAAAATAAATAAAAAAATTAAATTTGATTTCTATATTTTTAGATTTAGATTCTCACGGAGTAAATTAATCAAAAATATTATAATTAAACCAAAAATTTGTAAGAAAGATTCAAGTCAACATAAACTACCAAAATATTAGTGCTCAAAATTTTCAGCCATTCGATAAAAATAATTGAAATTGGCCTCCACTTGTCTGTCTTTTTCTTCTTTCATTCCAAAGGTTGTTTACCAATCTACTGAATTCATGAAATGCAGAAAGAAAATGACATTTTGGCAAATACACAAACAAACTAAAAAAACCCCAAAAAAAAAATTAGAAATAAAAAACTAGAGAGCATGACGATCCACTATAAATTTAAATTTTATTAAATATCATAAAATTTATTATTTTATAAATATATCATAAGATAATAATTATCACAATTTTATTATTTTTTGAATATATTACATATTATTGATAAATGATATATCGTACTTGGTCGAATAGAGAAAAATTTAAATTATTAATATATTATTTGAAGATTAAAAATTAATCCAACTTTTTTCCACTAAAAAAAAGGAAATTTTAAGACAAACGTAACGAATCCGATCCGATTCGAGAACATTCCACGAGCTAAATCTAACCTAAAAGAGAGGGAGGCATAAATTTTCCGCTAAAATAAAGAAGAGAAGGGTTTCAAATCAAGCCATTACTCTTCGTTTTCATTTTAAGGTAGTATTCCATTGATAATAAGTGTGAGTTAATATGTAAATCTAGGTTTAGCATATTACCAAATATATGTACACGCATATATTGACGTGTTATAAAAGCCAGTCTTATAATATAAATGTAGATGCCAAAGGCATGAAGCTTTCTTTGGAGAGTTGCTGGCATGTTTAGTGCATACGCGTACAACAGTCAATACCAGAAATGAAAGAAGGAAATTATAAGATAAGCAAAAAATGAGCTGTTGGTTCTCTGTAACTCATTATGCCTTAACTGAAGAATATTTTATATACCACCAAACAAATCCTTAATTATAAACCTAAAATTTAGTTCAACATGAAGCATATTGGTATACATTTCAAAATCTACTCAGTACACAATCAATAACTCAAACCCATCTTCAAAACACTAACTTTGGCTGCAGAAACCATCAACGATATGTATGATTTCGGTTAAATAAAATCGAAAGATTAGCTAGGCCGCCTTGATGAACACTCCCTTTCTGATTAGGTAGGACTTTCTCTGCAATTGTGACAAGAAAATCAAATCAGTGATCTTAAATGTGGGAAAGATACTTCCATAAAGAAGGAAAACGATTACAATAAAGCCAAAACAGGACAATTTTTGCAATGAATTCTAACCAGGAAAAGAGATGGGTGGTCCAGATAAGGAACTTGGATTAAACACACCACGTAAAATGATGATTCAAAGACAACCAACAATAATAGTAATCTTCCAAAAGATAATAAAGTTTTCCACAGAATCTACAATTTATTATTCTTGGCTCTAAACATCTTCTGGACAAGATAGGGCCTACACTCAATAATGTGACAGCAATGACGCAAAAGATTTGACCAACCTGCATATAATCTACCATTTGGAGAATCATCCAAGAATTCTATTTCAAATTTTAGTCATTTGAGTAATGAAAGAAAAAGAAAAGTCAATCCAGCATAGTTGGATTATCAAAAGCATATAAGTTGAAGGTCATGTGTGCCAATTGGGTTAATTTTTCTCTTTTCTTTCAAACAGATAAAATTCTTGGAGTTATCTTCTGGACATTGTACATAGACATATTTAGCTTATTGCAGCAACTCAAATCAATAATTTTACCAATTTCTATCCTGTGGATCTCCGGTCCCCAGTCCTGTGAAGGAAATCCAGCTCTCTCACATCCCCATCCCCCAACCCCAAACGGAAAAGATAACCCTAAGTCCTGTGAAGGAAATCCAGCTCTCTCACATCCCCATCCCCCAACCCCAAACGGGAAAGATAGCCCTAAGATGAAATGAAACAAGAAAACCCGTAATTTCAGAGACTTTGGTGGGCCCACATCCCATGCCATCCTATCTGTAATTTCCATTTATATATAATAAGATACTGATGCTACGAACTTGTGGTTAACGTATGCATGAGCTACCACGTGTTGGAACGTAAGGATCCAACATCAGATTTTTCCAACGTATTGATCATATTGCAGTTAACTTATCCACAATATAGGTCATAATATCATTTTTGTTTCATAAAAGCAGCCCCGACTCCTGGGAATTGGTTGGACCATCCAGATTGATGTCATAACTGCAGAGAGATAACATCCGATTACCAGATATATACAGCATGTTATCCCACAGTCTACATTATGCTATCAACAAATGCAGAAAACACAATATTAGCTCTTATGAGATTTTAACACCCATTTTACATGCATCACATCTTCTCCACATGCTATTCTTGCTGTCTCTCCTTATCAATATTCGTTTCACGAAATCCAGGTCAACCTAACTTCTAAATCTAGTTACAATTACCTAACGCCAACTGAATTGCTGGCTGCAATGCATTTTATAGAAATAAATAAGATCATCAAGTAACTGACAGTGAAAACACGATTTCCACATATCAGAAGTATGAACAGATGAAAAACTTTCAACTTCCAAGGCTCTAAATTACATTTTCACTTCTGCTTAAAAGTGCTAAATACTCTATATTCCACCTCCTGGTTCCCATCTCTATTTCTCTGAACCTCCATTTATTTGTTTGGCGGTTCCACTTCAATCAAAACCTTGTTTCAAAATTATTTAATTTAATCTGATGCCATTTGGAGTTCTCAGATTATTCCTCGCTGGAGTTTTTAGGGAACTCCTCTATGTATAAGCATATAAATTTCCAATGAAGCTGCTCTTCACAACAAAAGGGCATTTCGTTCATTTTATGCAGAGACCCATTACCAAGCACCACATCTATTTAATTACATTTTATCTAACAATATCCTTCAGTTAAGAGATTAGAAAAAAAAAAAAAAGAACAACACTTTGGCAATACCATATCAGAAAAACTTGCCCGGAAGACTGCTAAAATGTAATACCCTCATACTTGCCTGTCCTACTCTCAGATCCCATCACTGACCTTAGGCAAAGAAAAGCTAAAATCCGTAGCAAATAACTTCAAGAAATTTAGCAGCACATGAAGCAAGACATTCAACAAAAATATATGGATAATTACTTCCTTACTCATAGCAGTAAACTACTGAAAAAAGCTAATGCTAAGAATTTTTGTAAGAAACTAGAAAAAATGATATATATTTCCATTCACTACTTTTTCATTTCAGTCCGATGAACAAAACAAAAGTCACCCTCAGACATTGAAGTGCAAAGATTAGTTGGGGTATGACATTCCCTTAAATTTAGTTGATCTTTCTGGATACACAGAACATACAAGACATTATACCAACTAAGGAGCCATCTAAAGGCCAACATAACACTCCAAGGAAGTAAGGAAATTAAAAGAAGAAAACAAAAGTTTATCATACAAAATGGATTGGCAAAAGAAAGAAAAGACGAGAGAAAAGCATACCCTTTCCCTTCTTCCTACCTTTCTATTCAGTATCCGAGGGTAAAGTAGCAGACGAAGCGGCTTCAACACCAACACGAGGAGGTAAAGATAACGACTTCTCCAGCATCAAATTCTCCAACCCAGGTTTTAGTTCCTTGTTACAAAAGTCCTCATATTCTCCTTTGTCTCCTCCTTTCTTCGTCACCTCAACAACAACCAGAGAAGGTGTTAACTCAAATATCTCTGCTGCAATCGTCAACGGGCCTTTCACTCCTTGCCTAGACCCCTCCAAGCTCACTCTACAATCCTTTTTCCTCACTGTAAAACTCACCAACTTCGCTATCTCCTCCAATTTCGATATAATCTTCGAAACAGGGGCACCTGACACAAATCTCGCCCCTTCTCCTCCTTCGTCAAACAACCCAGATAGATCAAACCCCGGCGAGAACGATATGATGTCGAAGGCGTTCAGACTCGCTGGTCTTGGCAAAGAAGCAGTCTTTCTTCTCGTCTCAAACTCAGCCTCAGATTCCGACAACGATGACTGGTCAGAAGATGAACCCACATCTTCCTCCTCATCGTCTTTAACGCTACAAAGCTTATCATCTTCAATATAGAACTTGATATGCTTAAACCCCTTCTTGAACCATCTGTTTTCCATGATCTCAGGAATGGTGATTCGGGTCTCGGGGTTCGTATCGAGCAGGCGAGTAAGAAGCTTAATTAGCTCCGGAGAGAACCACCTCGGACACCTAAACTCGCCCTTGTAAATCTTCTTGTACATAGCCATTATATTCTGGTCATGAAACGGTAAGTACCCGGCCATCAAGACGAACAAAATCACTCCACAAGACCAGATATCCACCTTTGCCGCATCGTACCCTTTCCTCGCCAGTACCTCCGGCGCAACGTAAGCCGGCGTCCCACAAAACGTATGGAACAACCCGTCTTGCCGAATTTGATCAGAAACAGCACTTAGCCCGAAATCAGACACTTTAAGATCACCATTCTCATCGAGCAAAAGATTCTCGGGCTTCAAGTCCCGGTGATAAACGCCTCGAGCGTGACAAAATCCAACAGCAGAGATTAATTGCTGAAAATATTTCCGAGCCACCTCCTCCTTTAACCTTCCTTTAGCAACTTTGTTGAACAATTCTCCGCCGCGAACGTACTCCATAACGAAATAGATCTTGGCCTTGGTGGCCATGACCTCGAAAAGCTGAACGATGTTCGGATGACGAACCCGACGGAGAATTGATATTTCACGCTTGATGTGAGCGATAAGACCACCCTTTAGGATCTTCTCCTTGTCGATAACTTTGATGGCAACCCCATCACCTGTTTTCACATTACGAGCATGGTAGACCTTAGCGAATGTGCCGTGACCCAGCAACTTTCCGATCTCGAACTTGCCGAGCAGAAGCCCTTGGTTGCTATCTTTGATCTTGTTAGTTGCCGGGGTAGTGGTGTTCTTGTTTGTGTTGAAGAAATTATTGAAGTCGGCCATTGGTGACGGTCGTGGGAAATGTTGTGGGAGGTGAAAACTCAGTGATTTGCCATTGATGGTGGAGATTTTGAGGTTTTTGTTTTGTATATTTTGGTCGTTAGGTTGTTTTGAATCGGAGAAATTTGGTACTCGCTTCGATGTATACGAAGAAGCGTATGCCGATATTTATACTCCTTATTTTAAGAATTGCCACGTCAGCTTCAGATTTTGAATACCCTAACTAGCTCTTCGTATATATTTTTCAAAAATATTATTATTGAAAATAATTATATATATATATATATATACTCGTGGTTTAATTTTTATGATGATTAATTTTTAATTGGATAAGCACGTTGGGAACTATATTTTCATAATTTTAATGTAATTTAATTGTTATAAGCTAAAAAATCTTACCAAATACGCCAGCATATAAATATTAATATTTATAGTTTACTAATCTTAATCTAACTCGGTTTGTAAGTTAAAACTTACTTAAGACGCTATTAATATGAGTATTACAGAAGGGTTACCATAATCCTCTTTGCCTATATTTACCTTTTCTATTTTATTTTATTTTGTTTTTCTGAAATATTCACTAGAATGATAAATTATATATATATATATATTACAATTTATATATTGGATTGTTGAGTTATTTATGTGGTGCTTATTTTAAATTACAAAGAAAAAAAATACGGGTTTTGACAAGGAACAGCAGACTCAAAAATATGTGTATTGGGAAAATTGATATGTATGTATGTATAATTATTTATTGGAGAAAATTGTGTTATAATTAGATAATAATTTTTATTTTATAATTAAAAATTTTAATTTAAATTATTTATTTTTAATCAAAATATTTTTAAATTTTTACTTTTTGTTACTCATACTTTTAAATGCTATAAGACTAGTCTCTCTCTAGTGATATCTTATTATAACTAATTTTCAATTGTATGATTTCTTTATTAAATGTTTGATATACCTTCCTAATTGATCAAATCTAAGATAAGTACTGAAACCTTAAATCACGACATACGTTGCTGTCCATTTGATGGGATAATTATTGTTTTAATATACTTTATAATATATACATCAATTTACAAATAAAAATAATACTTTTCAAATAATAAATATAATTTAATTGTAGACTACTCAGTAAATTACTAATTAAAAATTCGAATTTCATTAATTATTTTAGAATATCTATAAACCCAGCTCAATAACAAATATATAACGACTGTTTCTCGCCGTGCTTAACGGTCATTACTGTGAGTGCCGTGCAGTCACTTGCGCGTGACTCATGAGTCATAACAGCTCCGACTTCAACACACTCCGGAAGCGCGTGAATCGCGGTACCGTCTAACCGGCTTTTTGGAAAAAATAAATAAATAGTTTTAAAATGGAGGACTGGAAACGAGACACGTCACTGCAGTTGGCGACCGAACCGTTCAACCATTTTGCTATGACACGTGTAACTTACGTGTAATCGTGCACCACACGCATGCAACCTCGTTGAAATCTCGAATCCTGTGGAAACAAATCTATTAATTTCCCGAAATCGTTGATTTATCACCGTCGATGCTATCGCGTATCTTTTCATTGATTGATCGTACGATCGATAGTGATGCGAACCGTGGTACGTTCAGGAAAATGAATGAGGACGAGTTAAAGCTACGTGGTCGTGGAATTGGTGTCAGAAGGTCAACTTGATGGTCGGTGGTGATTAAAAGACGCAACAATTTAGTTAATTTTTAAAAATATAAAATTGTAATTTATTAAAATAAAATATGAGAAAAGGGAAAATAATTTGGCCTTTTAGCACTACACACGGGATGTAGGAATTAGAAGGTTCGGATTGATTACTTTATAAAGAATAATATCGAAATGCATTATTATATTTTTTATATTTGTATCATTTACAATTTTTTATTATATTAATTTGTACCTAAAGTCATTATTATTAGAGAAAATAAATAATATAACAGGTACATATTGATTATTTTACCCAAAAAAAATATTAAATTGAGTCAGATTAGTTTGTAATTAAATTTGGATTGGAATTATAAAAAAAAAAAGAAGAAAATTAGTTCAAAACTAACCCAATTATATATGATAAATTTTTAAATACTCATTAAATATACACAATATGCATTTTAATTAATTGCACATGTAAATAATATATTTAATAAAATTTTATATAGAGTGAAATTAGATTTAATAAACTTAATTAATATCTAAAGGGCTATTGATTTGTATACATTTAAAACTAGGTGAGATTCAAGTATTATTAAATCAACTACTACGGTAATATTAAGATCCAAAGTGCTATTACAATATATTAAATTGCTCATTTTATGTTAATAATTGTTGTTAAAATTAAGAAAACTATAGTTTCTTACAAATTAAGTAAAAAATATTATTAAATAAAAACAATAAATTAATTATTCTTAACTCTCTCACATTTTCTCTCTTGTTGGTTTAATAACATTTTTTATTTACATAATTTTCCATTATTAGAAAAAAAATTATTCATAATTTATATCATCATTAATATAGTTTTATTATTGTCATTATAATCATGTTGCCATAGAAAAAAGAAAAGAAAAGAAAAGAAAAGAAAATGCAAAAAAAAAACAAAACAAAACCAATAACAGAGCCCTTTTTTTATTCTGTCGGCCCAGCCCAATTCGATTTAAAACCCAATTCAAAATAGAAGACAAAATTCAAGTCCAATTCCAACGACCAAAACTATGCTTGAGTCCAAAATGATAAATTGCCTCAATAGTTACTTATATGCACATACATCTATTAAATTGACTGTGAAAAAACTTAATGATGTAGTTTAATTGGGTGGAAATTATATCTTACTATATAGATGTAATATTACATAACTATCTTATAGTTATTTCATATTAAATGTTACTTTATTAAGTTACTAAATTATTATAAAATAATTTAGAAACCACTAAAAATATGGTGAGATGAGACTAATTTTAATATTGTCAATAATGAAATATCTAAGTCTAACCTCAAAGAGGTAATTAATTGAACAAATAAACACGAATTATTCACCAATAACTATTATAAAGAGATTCTTGACCAATAATTAATTTTATTTTTATTCAATTTTTAAATCACACATTTTTAATACGTATAAGAATATAATCCTTGACGTATTTGATACACGATAAAGTTTATTTATTTTTATCATATTCACCTTTTGTATTCTTATACATTAATGAAAAATCCTAAAAATATTAACTTTGAATTATAATATTATGTTTATTCAAATTATATTTGTATTACTATTCCATGAAATTAGAATATAAACCTCCTTAACAGTTGAGTTTATTGAGTTAGATTAGGAGCTTTTGTTGACTTGCTTCCTTGTTTATTACTTAACTACAATTCCGTTTTAACTTAACGCCGGTTACTCTTAATTGAAATTCCCACTTAATCCCACAAAACACCTAAACCCAACCCCCCCCTCTGCGTCTCCCACAGTACCCTTAAAACCCGTTCTCTTCCTTCCCAACTTCAAACCAAATAATTAAGGTCCAAGGGAAATGTTTTACAGGTTCTTCCTCATTCTATCTCTGGTTTCACTCGCAAATTCAACATGCAACACTACGGACAAAGAATTTGTTTCCAGAACTTTCAGTTCAGTCTCTGGCTTCAACATTTCCTGGTTCAACCATGGAGATTCCAACTGTTCCAATCCTCCAATCGGTGAAATAAAGCTTCCGTCAAGGAATCTCACCGGAACCATCTCCTGGCAATCTCTCCTGAAAATTGCCCATCTGCGTTTACTCGACCTCTCAAATAATTCTCTGCAAGGCTCTGTTCCTGGCTGGTTTTGGTCTCGCACCAACTTGGTTCACGTCAATCTATCCAATAATAAATTTGGTGGAACCATTGGCTTCAAACCCACCTCAGGAAACTGGTCGACTTCGCCCATTCAGACGCTAAACCTCTCCACCAATCGATTCACCAACGCGGTCAGGCTCTCTGGTTTTCCAAGCCTTCGGGTCCTTGACCTCTCGCATAACGCTTTAGGTTCGTTGCCTTCTGGGTTAACCAATCTCACCAAGCTAGAGCATCTTGATATATCAGCCTGCGAGATTTGGGGCAGTATAAAAACCATTTCAGTTATCCGCTCCTTGAAATTTCTAGATGTCTCAGTCAACTCCTTAAATGGTACTTTCCCTTCTGATTTTCCTCCTCTTGCTAATCTTTCCTTCTTGAACGTGTCGGTAAACAACTTCAAAGGTTTTGTAGGATTTGATAAGTACAAAAGATTTGGCAAATCTGCTTTCATCCATGCTGGAAAGTTCATTTTCAATTCCTCGAAAACCACCCCAATCAGCGTGAACAATAACCAAATTATCTCCCACCCACTTCATAACAAACCCATCAAAAAGAAATCAAACACCAAAAGCAAGTTTCTAGTAATCGGGTTGTCATCTTCATTAGGATCTCTTCTTTTAATTTCCATTGTCTTCTGTGTGTTCTGCACGCATGCAAGAAAGAGAAATAGCAGAAAGAAGAAATGGGTAATATCCAAACCGGTCCAGTTTCAGTTCAAGATGGATAAATCCGGGCCATTTTCTTTCGAGACAGAATCGGGTACTTCTTGGGTTGCAGATATTAAAGAGCCAACATCAGCACCGGTGTTGATGTCCTGTAAACCATTGATGAAACTCACGTTCAAGGACCTGATTGTGGCTACTTCATACTTCGGTAGGGATTCACTGTTCGCCGAGGGAAGGTGTGGGCCAGTCTACAGAGCAGTCCTCCCCGGAGACCTCCACGTGGCAATCAAAGTGTTGGAGAGCGCCAGAGACGTTGCTCATAATGATGCAGTTGCTTATTTTGAACTTCTCTCCCGGCTTAAACATCCCAATCTCTTGCCTCTCTCCGGTTACTGCATTGCAGGTACTGTACCCAATTTTATGATTTTGACAGAAGGGTATTAAATGGATTCACAGGTTTTGAAATTCAATGCTTCTGGTTTGACTATTTTGGATTTTTCACGGATTACATTTGATGGGTTTTCTAGATCCAGTCATAAATTTCAATGGGAAATTTTGAAAATTTTATTTTTCTTAAAAAATTCGAAACTTTTTAGGGAAGGAGAAATTGGTGTTAAACGAGTTCATGGCCAATGGAGATTTGCACTCATGGCTACACGAGCTGCCCGCGGGAGAACCCAACGTGGAGGACTGGAGCTGTGACACGTGGGAGAATCCTAACGGCGTTTTATCCCCAGAGAAGACCGATTGGATCACTCGCCACCGCATTGCCGTAGGCGTCGCGCGTGGTCTTGCTTATCTCCATCACGTGGGGTCCACTCACGGTCACCTGGTCGCCTCCAACGTCCTACTCTCCGATCACCTCGAGCCAAGAATTGCGGATTTCGGGATCCGCGGAATCAAAGAACGAGGCGGGGACGCTGAAGGGGGAGTGGAGTTTGACGTGTATTGCTACGGCGTCGTTTTATTGGAGCTGTTAAGTGGGAAACAAGGGACGGAGGAGAAAGTGAAGTGGGCACGGAGGTTAGTAAAGGAAGGATTGGGGGTCGAGGTGCTGGACTCGAGACTAAAACTCGGGGGCGACTCAGTGGGTGAGATGGTGGAGAGTCTCCGAGTTGGGTATCTGTGTACGATTGAGTCGCCTCGGAAAAGACCCACGATGCAACAGGTCGTGGGTTTGCTAAAAGACATACATCCCATGACGGAGTTGAACTGAGTTGACTGGTCATGTCAACCACTCTCACCTGCCCAATTTCAGCAATTCTGATTCCACGTGATGGGTTTTTAACTTGATATTTTATTTGATGTAAATAAAGACAAAAAGAAAGTGGGGTTAGAATCGGATGATGAGAATGAGTTGTTTTTATGTTTGGTTTTGTGAGGAAGGTAAGAGCAATGCCCACTTATTATTATGCTGGTCTCTAATGGGAGACTCACCATCATTCCCCTTTCATACTCTTTATTTCTTTTCTATTGTTTATTTTCTATTTTTTCATCTTTTCTACCTTGTCTCTTTGTGTTTTTTCTTTTACTTTTTTGTTTTTTTTTTTAAAAAAAGAAGAAAATTCGTTGCTTTTTTTACTTTGAATATTTCTTTTTTTTTTTTTCTTTTGTAGTGTGTGATGGATAAAAATTCTACCATGATTAAAGAAAAGTAAAAGCACCATGTAAAACAAATTTGAAAAGGGTATGGAATTTATTTCCAAGTTCATATTTTAGTTTAGCTAGAAGAAAATATAAATCGAATTAACATTACAGAAAGATTGGTCTTTTAAGTCCAAATTTACCGTTAATGGTTTCACAAAGGGTGTATTAAAGTCGTTTGAGAAGATTTTTGTGTAATTAAGTCTTGAACTTTATAATCTGTTAACTAAGTTTTCATTATTTGTCTATTCTTTTTCTTATCATTATAAAAGAATATGTTCAACCACAAAAATAATAAGAGTCATCCAACAACCAAAAAATAAAAAACAAATGAGGTTCGTGAATACATAATTGTCCGTTCAAATTTGTAAAATCTCAATTTATAAAAACACGAAACCACCTTAAAACATAACTAAAATGTTAACTATTTAAGGTGAATAAAAAAACAATAATGAGATGAAGAAGTTATAGTATTGATAAACTTTTTGCGAATCTTCTTCAAATAACATAGTTGAAATTATCCATGACAACTATCTGTTAGAAACTGAAGATCAAAACATGGACTTTCACCGTCTCAATAATTTATGGAGTTAAACATTCTATGCATCATCACAAATGCTACTTCACCCCTATGATAATGGCAAACAACATCCTGCCTTAATTTAACTGTACATAACAATAAATGCATCACAATTTATCATAAATATTTATAGGTTATACAGGAGGAAGTAGACTTTAAAATGCAACAAAAGGTAAAACTGGGAGCAAAATGAAATTCCATTTAGAATACAAAAAACGCATTATAAAATATTTATACATTTAAAAATTAAACACAAATTCTTATAATTTAAGATTAAAAACGTATTACTACTTTTTATATTAAAGTTTTATTAGTTAAAATAAGTATCAATTCACAATGAATTCAACATAAATTTTAATTTTGTTAGTAACATAGCAATCAGTAATTTCGGTGTTGACATTTTTTTTTTGGGTCAAACTTGTTGATTTTTAGTCAATGAGTCAATGCTCTCTCTCTTTCATGCAAATCTGTTAACACAATGGACGGTGTTATTTATTCCGTCACAGTTAAGTTAGGATATGTAAGGACAAAAAATTCCAAAAACTTGACTCTAAATATTTATATATCAAATATATATATGTGTGTGTGTATATATATATACGTGGCCTAGTCAGTCATCCGCAACTTTTGACATGCACGTTCCATTCTCATTTAATCACTTTTAACATAAATTTTAAGATAGTAATAATAAATGTCATATATATATATATATATATGGCAAAATGTTAAAGTAATTAAAGAAAAGCAAGTCGTTGGATGAGATTTCTCTCATAAAAGTAGCACCATTAATATTTAATACGATTCTACGTTCATACGTAAATTTTGATGGGCTTGAATTTAAATAAGTTTAGATCTTTAGTATATACTTATTTAACTGGTTATATAGATTAATCACAATAATATATTTAACAAAGTATATATATATATAGTAGAATATAGATTTCATATGCACTTTAATTGTAAATTTAATGTATATTTTAAACCAAGTATTTAAATTTTTGTTTAATTAACTCATTTGATAATCTATAATAAACAAAATAGACACGTCTAATTATGTTTTTTTATTTATAAATAATTTATATATATACATACATATAATTTAAAAATTATTATTTTGTTTACTAATCAAATTATATATGAATTCTAGATAACAGATATTATATTATGATAATGTTCATTTAAACTTAACACACAACATTGATGAGAGATAGCACATAAGAAAATACATTTTATCTCAAACTCTTACTATTGTTATTTCGTTGCAAAATGCAATCAAGTAATATAAATTATAAAATCCATAAAAATAAAAACACTTTAATTTAATGTTGTAAATATCATTATATCATGAGGTTTTTAGTAAATAATTTTATTTTAATTAAAGTAAAAAGTTTTATTATGTGGGAAAAGATGTGGTGACAGTTACTTATATCTTACAAGAAGATAATGATTCTACAATAATATTTTAAAAGTTTGTTTTGATTATAATAAAAGCTGGGGAAAGAGATGTTATTTTCGATTATTGATGTTATATATACATGATGTTTTATTGTAAAAACTTTTAATACATGTTTAAGCATATCCAAATCACTTGTATATTAGCATTCATTGATATCGATTTTGAGTTAAAGATTAACTAAATAAATTAAGTTGAGTTAGAGATTGAAATTACTACAGAAATACTTGACTTTGCCTTAATCCATGTATACATTAGGCTAGATTCTGTCAGTACTAGACTTAGGTTAAAGTTAAATAGAACTCACGAGTACTAACCTATGAGTTTTATTTTAGGGAGACACTTTGAGTTCCGATTAATAAGGTGTAGTCGATGTTAATATATTTATTTTTAACTATTATAAATAACAAAACATGTTTTATTACTAACAATAATCGAGTGTTAAATGAAAAAACTTTAATAGTAAAATTAAAGTATTGAGTATCGAGATTGAAGAATCCATAATTGGAAGCATGAGATCAAAGAATTTAAGATACGAGTATCAAAAATAAAAAAGTCAATCTTTGACACAAAAGGTTTATGAAAATATAAAAGCTATATATACATTTTTTGTAAATATTATTCAAACATTTGAAGATTATTTATTCTACGTTGCATGACTTAAAATTATTCATAACTCAATTTGATTTAACTACTATATATTTAAAATGATCAATGTATATATTTATATTTATAAGCTTAATATTTATTTATTACTGTATAATTAAAGTTGAATTAATAATACTTATTGACTTTAATCAACTGAATGATTAATACGTTTATTACTCTACAAAATTATTGATCAGGATTAAACTGTACTTCTTTGAAATTTATATTCTATTATAATATGATTGATATTTATCTATTACTAATTGATTAATATATAACTTCTTATTGAAAAATGCAACACTCTAATTTTTTAAAAGACTAGTGGACTCTTTTCTCTTATTTACTTATCATCATCATCTATTGATTTTCTTAATAATAATAAAGTTTGTAACTTAATTAATTTTTTTTATCTTCACTTTAAAATGTTAGCATTTAAAAATTTATGACTTACCACAACAGTCAGATTTAATATAAAATTGTCAAAAAAGTAATAATCAAAATAAAATAATAACAATTTTGTTAAGAAACAAAACTAAATAAAAGAAAAAAAATAAAACAAAACCTTCAGCCCATATTGAAATGTCAAGCAAAGCCCATTACCTATTAAATGAAAGTGTTGGTATTCCCAGTTGCAGTTTGCAGGCTCCACGGAGAGATCCCAAAGACGATCCATTTATTTCCCCCTCCCATTTCTAGTTCATCTTTTTTAATCATGCAGTTCAGTCTTCATCTTCTTTGTTTGTGATTGTAATTGAAATCCAAAGCGTGTTTACAACATAGAGACGACAGTACCTACCCGAATCGAAAACCCTAGCTTCCTTCCCGCTTCGTTTTGCAGTTTAATTAAGCAAAACAGGCAGATTCCGATTTTGAACCTTGAGCCGTAGCCCTAGTTTTTGCTCATGGCGTCGAGAAAGAAACAAGCAGAAGGTATTGCCTTGCTCTCCATGTATAATGACGAAGATGACGAGGAGATGGAAGACATCGAGGAAGAAGAAAAAGATGATGAGTACAGAGAAGTAAGTAACGTGGAGGAAGGAGGAGAAGACGATTCGAGAAACAAAGTTGGGGTTTCTTCTGACTTTGGACTTGAAAACACGCCACAAGGTCTCAGTCAGAATTCCACGCCAGCAGAGGGTAAGTTTAGTCACTTAACGCCGCAACAGGTGCAGGTTTTATTTTCATCGTCGCCACAGCAACAGCAGCGAGTAGCTTTGGCGGATACGAGGAGAAGTGGGAAAGAGAGGCTAACCATTGTGGACTACGGCCATGATGAGGTCGCTATGTCCCCTGAGCCTGAGGTACTTTTAGATTTCTTTTGTTTTGTTTTTTTTTTTAAAGTTCTTTTATCAAGTTCGGAATTTTGGTGGTGTTTGTTGTATTGTGTACATGGAATCAATATTTTTTTATTGGCTTTGAGCTGATTGGATTCTTCAATTAGTTTCCAGAGATTTTTGTGTATGATTGGAGGTGCCTTCGAAGTACTATTGACGGGTTTATAATGATGGGTCGCTAGTGAGTGGTTTTGATTGATTCTTCTGTTTGGTGCTTTTCAAAGTGCAGGAAGGAGAAGTAGGGAGCAGCAGTGACGAGCTTCATGCACCTAATGGTATGGCCTTATTCAACATTTGGGATCCTATTTCATCTTTATGTCACACATTTTTTAGTGTCTGATTGAAGGGTGTTGGATTAACTCTTTTGGTTTAGTGGCACATAATAAGTTCATGAAATTAGGAGTATGCTTGATATTTTGTAGATCTTAGATTTACTAATTTAGCTTAGCTGGACTTAGTTATTTTCTTCTGAAATGAAATTCTGGGCCTTTGAAGTAGATATATGTTTATACATACCTCCAATTTGCCACATGCTGAAGGATCCAACTTTTGGTCATTCTTAGTCAGATTAATATCTTTTTAATGGAATACTCTGAATCCATTAGTGAATGAGAGCTATGCATTTAGAAGGAAATTAGGATGGGATGTTCTTGGTTCTCGTTCTGCCCGAATGATATCTTCCAATCTTGATAATTTTGTTCTCTTTTCCTTATGTAATTTCTTTAATTTACTTCTAGCAGGTGATGTCCAGGAGGAAGGTCATCCAGGAAAAGTTGACAGAATATCTAGTTTTCATGCTACTTCACCATCACATGAACATGCTGACCTGTCAAAACCTGATGCTACAAATCACATTATTATTGAGTCAGAGGCTGCAGAAGTTGAGAATGCTTGTAACGTTTGTGGAGAAAATGTTGATCCTTTGGATCTGTTTCTTCCCCCGCCACCAAAAGAAAAGTGCACAGAGGATCTGCAAGTAAGTTCTTTATGCTTCATGGATATGCTACCTTCAGATTTCAGCACATAGTTTTTAACGTAATAACCCTATGCACCTCCCATTTTAGAATAATTTTATCCTATTAGCTCTATTATATTTCACTATAATGGTGTACACTCACTTGATATGTTTAATGTCCTGATGATGTCATTGCAGAGGAAAATAGACAAGTTTCTTGCTTTGAAGAAAATTGGAAAAAGTTTCAATGCAGAAGTGCGCAATAGGAAGGATTATCGGAACCCTGACTTCTTGCTGCATGCAGTGAGATACCAAGATATTGACCAGATTGGGTCTTGCTTCAGTAAAGATGTATTTGACCCCCATGGATATGACAAAAGCGACTACTATGATGAAATAGGTCACTTGCTTTCGGAATGTGTTTGTTGCCTTTTTATGTTTCTCACACACTCTTATGGCACATATGTATCTCTGCATATTATTTCTGATTTAGGTTTCCGTTTCTCTGAAATCTTGCTTTTGTGAACTTGTATAAGCTTTTGCGATTTGGCAAAATTTTCTGTGTTTTTTTGCCATGGGGTTTAATAAATAATGAAGGGGTTTGATAAGGTAATGCATAAATTTAGAGCTTTCTTGGTCATTTTTTGATATCTATGAGAAGTTCCGTCTCAAGCTAACAATGAATCTTTTCTTGCATACTCCACTAAATGAGAACTTTCGCTTGTAAATTTATCATATTAGCATTGTTATCATGTCTAGTGGTCTGTTTTGACATTATCGGGCTTGTATAGTCTTAGTTTGATTGGAACAAATGTAATTTGATTGCCTGTTGTCTGCTGCATCTGGTTAGACTGCTACCTCTTAGGTGGAATATTGAAGTTCTTATAGCACTACATTAATTGTTTTTGCTATACTTATTCTAAACGTGCCTCTTAGGCATTTAAATATACATATATATTTAGTTTGCAAACAAAAATACTTGAGAATCTTTCAGTAGGATCAAGTTTTCTGTTCTGTGATTGATAGGTGATGCTGTCTTGCTGATTGTTGCTTTTAAAATTAACTGTCAGCATCTATGCCACATATTTTCTGAAAAATTAATGCTAGTTACATACTGCATATTCGACATAGAGGTTGACATGAAGCGCGAAAGGGAAAGAAAGGAGCAAGAAAATAAGAAAAACCAGAAGGTTGAATTTCATTCTGGGGGAACTCAACCTGGAATAGTTACTTCGGCACCGAAGCCAAACATTCCTATCCCTGGTAAGCGAACATTACTAGCAGCAGATGCTTTTTTTTGGGGCATCAGTATTGCATTGTTTAATGGAGTTCACATGTTGAATAATTTTGTAGGTGTTCCAGCTTTAGTGGCTGGTGGCTTGCCTTCTGCAACTGATGCTGGTGTACGTGACGGTAGACCAAACAAAAAAACAAAGTGGGATAAGGTACAGGTTTTTGCAGAAAGCTTATATATGTTGCGAGTTAATAGTAATGCCACTAATAGGTTTAATTTTTCATCTCCAGGTGGATGGCGATAGAAGGAATCCTCTGCCCTCTGGGGGCCAGGATTCTCTGTCCGCTGTTGGTGCTCATGCAGCACTTCTATCAGCTGCTAATGCTGGTGCTGGATACACAGCTTTTGCGTAAGTGATAACTTCTTTCAAGTTCTTCGTTTTATTAATCCAAGCTCCAAAAGTTTGTGTTTGCATTCCGCCATATTGGATTCTACCACGTGCATTTTGATTTTGGTTAGGTTTGCAAATCATTTCAATGAATGTTGGCCTGGATTTTGGATTTTGGAAATAAATTTACACCATTAATAAGTTCTACAGATACTCTAATTTAAATACTTTAATGCTACATAAACATTATATATATATTTTTCTTAAGTCATATCATGCATGTGAATGCATCAGAAATATCTAAGAAACTGTTCAGAGCCGTTACCTGCGTTTATTGGTTTCTGCAGAAATATATTATCAGGTTTGAGTAGATAATCTAAGAACTTGGCTTTTTACTCTCTGCATTTTAAATGGGTTTAGGTTTCCTTTTCGTTAAGGGAATTGGTGGGACTGGAGGAAGAGGAGCAGAGTTCGATGATGGTGGGTGAAGGAGTTTTTTGAGGAGAGAAAAAAAGATACTGTATTAGCAATCCACCAAGGGCGTATCCATTACAAAAAAGATCAAAGTTTACAAAACTGAATCATATAGATATGAATAGGTTCCAGAATCCAAGATCTTCTCATGGAGTAGGATGACCACTGAAGAAAACATTTAAGGTCTGAAACCTTTTATCTTGACAACTAACAAAATTAGAGACCAAAAGATAGCCCGAGGAATGAGCTTCTTTCTAGACGTATGGGTGTATAAACCATCCCAGACAAACAATTAGCTCTTATAGACCTACTTGCAGACTTAAGCCCAAACCCCAAAGCATTCTCCATTCTGAATACCACAAATGAAGACGGTAAGGAGTGCTATTGTCTTGGAGGCACATTGCGCAACTGTTCATCATAATGCAGCCCTTCTTCCTTGGGTTGTCTATAGTAAGAATATGTTCGCAAGTGGCATCTCACCAAAAAAAATCATGCGAAGGGGAGGAGTTGTTTTGATGGTGAAGTCATTTGATTTAAATTGGGTCCGGTAAATTGTTTGTTTCATACATGGAACGAATGTCTTAACTTTCCTAGTTTTTATACTTGAGATTGTTCCAATATGAAAGCTCAGTTCCAAAATGGATTCTGAATTGAGTTGAAATAATTTATTTAATTTCATTAAATGTACAGAACTATAGAAACAAATTATGGTGATTTAAATTAGAAGTAAGCATAAGCATATAAACATATATTTTGCAAGTATAAACATACAAGACCCATCAGGTAAGGAATAAAATAATTTCCCAGAATATATTTACAATTTTGTGATTTATTCCAATCATGAGTTCAATTTATAAATGATTGGAAAATGAAGTCAAAATTTTATGTTCGTTCCCAAAATAGCTTAAGAGGTTTCTGTGGATACATTATAAGCTACTTTGTTTTGCCAAACTCCAATTCGATGTATTGTGCCTGACTTGGTAGAGATTTCGGGCTATAGGATATGTTTACTTATATTGCATTATGACGACGATGAAGTTTGCCTTAGATTAATGTTTGGACTTTGAAATATTTTCAAATTTTTTGTGGATTCCATACTATGGTGACGGTGAACATCCTCAAGAAGATACAAACTAATCCTGTATAGAAAGAATTTCACGTAGAATTAAAATATATTAACCATCAAGATTTCTTATAGAATTTACGCTACGACTTGGCTGAACTAAAGATTGAATTTGTCAATGAGGTGTATAAATTTTTTTTTTTTTTTTTTGATTTGTTGAACAGTGCATATTGATAATTTTGTTATTTGTTTCCTTGTAGGCAACAAAGGAGGCGAGAAGCAGAAGAAAAGAGATGTGGTGAAAGGAAGTTGTAGGAGAAGTTCAGGAGCCATTAATTCTTCCACACGGCCTACTAGTGGAAGAGAAAAATATACATTTGTTTCACTTGTGACGATAAGTTATACCTGTAGCTTTCTTACTTTTTTCATACTTAAAAATAATGATATAAATGTTTCTCTCTCATGTCTATCTATATCTATATATTCCGGGTAGTAGTATACGAATGAGTTGTGGTTGCATCAGACTAAATGCTGATTTGGGTTTTTTTTTTTTTTGTTGGCTTGGGTTCCCAGAACAGAAAACTGAACAACGCATAACTCAGGGTGGCTTGAAATCCATCCATGTTCTTATCTTATGGAGAGGTGGTTGCTGCTTTATTTGTTTGTTTATCCGATCATCTGAAAAAAAAAAAAAAAAAACAAAACAAAAGGTGTTTTAGGTAATGAAATCAGAAGAAGGTAGTAGAAATGATAGAATTTTTAAGTATTACAGTTTGATTAAGGACAATGTTGAAAATAAAATGTTAAACAATGCTTTGAAATGTTAAAAGTATTAAAAAAAAAAAGGTGCATAAAATTAAAAAAAATTAGAGTCTACATGTTCCAAAATATTAAATTCCAATAAACAAAACTTATTGTTTAATTTAATTTAATTAGAATAATCATAATTACTTGAATAATCCGGACAGCGTTACGCTATGTTTTCCCCTAACTATGCAAAGAAAGTGTGACTTTCACATGCTTCATTTTAATTTTAAACGTACGGTCAGGTCAGTTTAGGTTCTGTCACTGACAGTTGGTGATTAAAATTAATTAACACTAATTACTCTACTAATTTCATTTTATATTTTTAGAATTGGAAAATAATATATGTTTTTATTTTAATAAAAAGAAAGATGGCTCCAGTTTCCATGCATCTTTGTCTTGTTTTGGACTTCGATTAGAGTCGTTGTAGATTCGTACACATTTGTTTTTCAAACTGGGATTTCATCATTTTTAATCAAATAATCTGAATTTTTGTGAGGATAATAAAACATCGGGTGTGTAATCTTTTACGAGTATAATATTATATTTGTTACATAAAATATGAAACACTAACGTGAATTTAAGTACTTGACAAAATGACTCCCATTCATTTATTACACATCTGTTATAAATAGTACACACACCTATTAATTAATTACCAACTGGGTCTTCTGTAATCTGCACCTTTTTTTTTTTTTTCTTTTTCCCCACTATTATAGAAAAAGAAAAAAATGGTGTAAAAAAATATATGAAATTATAATATATAAAAAATTGGTCTAAAAATGTTAAAAAAATGATTAAGGAGAAAAGACTGGTATAAATTTCTGTAAATTCCATCTTAATCTCACTCGAAAAAGTGTTTAACAAAACACACGGTTGAACTTTTCTTAAACCTCTTTGTATTCCTGTCCGTAAGATCTGAAATCAACGGCGGTGATTAAATAAATATCAAAACCATCAACTTTGGTTAGGTCATATCTTTTTCTATTTTTATTTTTTTTTTTTTTTGACTGAAAAAAAAAAAAAATGTCTTTTTCACTTGAATTTTCTTTCTCTTCTTTTAAGGCAGAAATAGTTATTAGCATATAAAAATCCAAAGCTTGTCGACGTGGTCTGGTTAAGAGTTTACCTTTTCACCTTTGTCTTATTTTCTGTTTTTGTAAATTAAATTTTGTTGAATTTCATGTGAGAATTAATATTAATTACTACAAATTTTTTATAAATTTATTTTTTTTATGACTTATTTAGTTTTGGATTAAATAATTGATTTTTAATTATATGAAAACTGATTTATAACTCTTAAAAAAAAATAAAAAAATAAAATCATGGGTATTTTTTATTTTCAAATATTATTGTATAATTATGCTTTGGCTATCATCATCATTACAGTTCCAAATATTAGAGCTGTAAAATTTATTAGGTAACGGTAACATTGGGTTTGGCGTTTCCTTAAGGGGCAATTTGGGAAATATGATAAAAGTTAACGGAACTTTTTGCAAATACTAAAAAGCACATAAAAACTCTCCTACAAAGCAGAGTGGGCGGCAACCCACCATTTTCTTCTCTCTTCCCCATTCTCCCCTCTGAAAACCCCTCCTCCCCTCCCCACCCTCCTTTTTTTTTTTTAATTTCTCTCTTTTGCTTCCTTAGCCTCTTCTCTTTTTCTCCTGTCGCTGTTTTCTTTTTTTCCCTCTTATCTTTTTTCATTGATGCTATCAAATTCCATCCTTTTGGTTTGCATCTACTACTCAGTCTGGTAGATACCCAGTTGGGTTTTAGAGGAAAAGGAAGAAGCCATGGCAGCAGCGCCAAAACCAGAGGAGATAAGCCATCCGCCCATGGACCAGCTTCAAGGCTTGGAGTATTGTATTGACTCAAATCCATCTTGGGGTATGCTCTTAAACTCGATATTTCCTTCGTTCCTTCCTGTGTTTTCTACTAACTTCATTCTTCAATTTTCTGAAATACAGGGGAAGCAATCGCTTTAGGTTTTCAACATTATATTTTGGCCTTAGGAACGGCAGTCATGATTCCTTCTTTTCTTGTTCCTTTGATGGGAGGTGATGATGTGAGTGATCAACTTCCTTTTTGTTCGTTTTCTCTGAATAAGTATCTTTCTCTTTCCTTTTTCTTTTTCTTTCTTATTTTCTCACTCTAAACACCCTACCCAGTTACGGAATAAACTGAACATTTTGACGTATCCAACTTCGTGTGATTTTTTTTTCTGGGTTAAATTTGATGTTTCAGGGTGATAAAGTGAGAGTGGTACAGACTCTACTATTCGTTGAAGGCATTAATACGCTTCTACAAACTCTGTTTGGGACTAGACTACCAACCGTGATTGGAGGGTCGTATGCGTTCATGGTCCCCATCATATCAATCATTCACGATTCATCCTTGACGAGTATCGAGGACGGCCATGTGGTTAGTATATTGTTTTTTAATCTATTGCAGTTGGATTCCACTCCATAAAGTAACAGTCTTTTTAGCAAATTTTGAGTGACCCACATTTGTCCAAGTTCTGTTCATTGATTTAGAAATTTTGTGTGGACTAGTTAGAAATCTCAAGGCCATTTATGCATTTGTGTTAATGTGGCTGTATGCTGTTACTTTTGGCATTAGCTAAAAAGCAACCATTTTGTATGATGATTATACAGAGATTTCTTAGTACCATGAGAGCAGTCCAGGGTGCACTAATAGTAGCATCAAGCATTCAAATTATTCTGGGCTATAGTCAAATGTGGGCAATCTGTTCCAGGTATTTACTTTTCATTCTAACTGGAATTAGTCAAGGACACTGGATTTTAGCATAACCCATTTGATTTACTTTGGTGATATTAAACCTTTTCAGGTTCTTCAGCCCACTTGGAATGGTTCCAGTTATAGCACTAGTGGGTTTTGGTCTTTTTGATAGAGGCTTCCCTGTGGTATAATAAAAACTGATTTATCTTTGGCCAATTTATAATATTAGATTCATAGTACCCAATTTAGAAGGCCTTTTGTTCATAGATTTATCTTTGCTTCAATCAGGTTGGACGTTGTGTGGAAATTGGCATTCCCATGTTGATCTTATTTGTTGCCTTCTCTCAGGTGAGACAAAGTTCACTAGCAGGAAAACTTGTTATGCACTAGATTTTTGTTGGTCAAGTTTCAAGCAATGCCACAATCAGTTTTTCTAATTTATATAATGTTAATTTGTTCTGCACAGTACTTGAAGAATTTTCATTTCAGACAATTGCCAGTACTGGAGAGGTTTGCTCTTCTTATATGTGTTACGGTGATATGGGCTTATGCTCACCTGTTGACAGCCAGTGGTGCATACAAACATCATCCAGAACTAACCCAGATAAACTGCCGAACCGATAAGGCAAACCTCATATCTTCTGCTCCATGGTTAGTCCCAAAACTTCAATTTTTCATTCGTTCAATCTTTAGTTCAATGTGTCTATTTCTGGATATATACACATATACATGCTGTTGCTTCATTGGCTGAGTTATGTTAATAATATCAGGATAAAGATTCCTTACCCCCTTCAATGGGGTGCTCCTACTTTTGATGCTGGTCATGCTTTTGGAATGATGGCTGCTGTTCTAGTCTCATTGATTGAGGTACTCACTAGTAAAGAACTAGATAGAAAATGAAATATTATTCTTTGTTGATTGATAACTGGCTTTGTGTTGCTTAGTCAACTGGAGCTTACAAGGCTGCATCACGCCTAGCAAGCGCTACACCTCCTCCGGCTCATGTTCTTAGTCGTGGAATTGGCTGGCAAGGCATCGGCATCTTACTCAGTGGATTATTTGGGACGTTAAGTGGCTCAACAGTCTCTATGTAAACTAATTTTCTCTCTGTTTTCTCTCATTCCTCATTTTCATACAACATTAACTAACTGCCAAGAAAATAACAGAGAAAATGTGGGGTTGCTGGGAAGCACCCGAGTTGGAAGCCGCAGGGTGATTCAAATATCAGCTGGTTTTATGATATTTTTCTCCATGTTAGGTGAGTGGCTTTATATACACAAACTTCTTTCATATACACGTCTCTTGTGTAACTTTCTTCTTTGGTTTCTTCTTCCCTAGGAAAATTTGGAGATACACAAACTTCTTTCATATACACGTCTCTTGTGTAACTTTCTTCTTTGGTTTCTTCTTCCCTAGGAAAATTTGGAGCATTGTTTGCATCAATACCATTTACCATTTTCGCTGCTGTGTATTGTGTTTTGTTTGGTCTTGTAGGTGAGTGGAATTTCATATTTGTTTGTTTTCTATTCCTCAATTGGTTGTGTTCTTACATGCTCCATTCTAACTTTAATTTCAGCTTCTGTCGGGCTGTCGTTTTTGCAATTCACAAACATGAACTCGATGAGAAATCTTTTCATCGTGGGAGTATCCCTCTTCTTAGGTTTGTCTGTTCCAGAGTACTTCAGGGAATACACGGCCAGGGCTCTTCATGGTCCTTCTCATACCAAGGCTGGATGGGTGAGTTTATACTCTAAATACTCCCTTCTGTGATTTCAGTCTTTGGCTTATCGGTGGTGTTATTGGATGCAGTTCAATGATTTCCTAAATACAATCTTCTTTTCATCGCCAACTGTTGCGTTGATTGTGGGGGTGCTGCTCGACAACACTCTTGACTACAAGGACAGCGCCAGAGATAGAGGGATGCCATGGTGGGTTAAATTCCGGACATTCAAAGGAGACAGCAGGAATGAAGAATTCTACACCCTCCCTTTCAACCTCAACCGTTTCTTTCCACCTTCTTGACTTGACCAAAAATCCTGTGCTAGTTTTGTTTTGCCTTGCAGAGAAATCATAAAATTTCTCTACCTTTTTCATAGCTTATGTGTAAATTTGACTCTCATTAGTGGGGTTTAATCCAATATTTTATTGATTTACTTGTTGCTTTCCCTATTATAAATTGAAGGAATCAAATGGGAAACCGGAAAGAAGAAAAATTTACGAGGGAAAAGGTCCCTTTGAGAGGACTTCCTAACCATCTCTGCACATGCATTCTGGACTCCTTGGCTGTCGATAAATGCTTCTGCCGTAACCTCTCACACGGGCTCGTTGACCTTCCTCTATCATTTTTCTAACTCTGTCTGCAAAAGTATTCCACTGTATTGTGCTATTTTCCGACAAAATTGCAGCTAGCCTCCTCTTGTTTGGCCGTAAGGTAGGGGCATGGCCACCACCAAAATATGTTCGGAATCCGGATACCAAGGATGACAGTTGGCTCCCTGAGTCTGTCATGGCAAACACATCAGAAGCTGCACACGCAATAAAGTCCAATGCTGCCAGCTGCATCCCGAGCAAATTTCAACCAAGTCATTCATCATAAACTCAGATGCTGTTGAGACAGGACTCCATGAAGAAATTTTCATGTTTGGGAGAAATTTATTACATCTTTGCTATACTTGATTGATTAATACCGATTTATTTGATTGATTGGTACTGATTTATTTACCTTGGAAGAAAAATTAGCAAAAGGTGCAAGTTCACTGGTTGCGAGTAGTGTTTCCTTCGTGACCAAATTAGGGTAGAGATTGGTGAGAGGATCCATCCGAGATTTTCCTCCATATATGTGAGATCCAGCTAGGTAAATGTAGGTCCTACGCTTGAAACCAAGACCAGCAAGGACAAGGGCTGCTTCTTCTGGTGTTAGTGGACACCTTCCAAGCTTTCTCAACTCTGATGGAGCAACAGGCCTGCAAACAGTAGAAAAGGAAATAGAATAGCAAAGTTTAATAAATCTATTCATAAAACCAACGATTGAGGCATGTAAAATTTAGAATCTAATGCTAATTCTAAGGGCACATACTTTGCATTCTTCAAGCGTTCCAGCAGCAGAGGGAAGTGTCTCTCCCTGTACGCCTGGAGTTCCTCTCTCTCATTTTCTCCGCCTCCAAAATCACATTGGGAATAGGCTACCATGTCTACTTCAAACCTCAAGTGTAAAGCGAGGTATCTGGATTTTCTTTCTGGAGCATCATGCGTGTTAGATGAGCTGTTGGACAAGAAGTTTCCAACCAGCTGTTTGTCCAGCTTACTCTGTGAATAATCATATTTCCTAATCCTTTTCATCAACAATGAAGCAACTTGTTGAATATTTGGCACAAACTTCAAGGCGTGGAAGTTACACTTGCACCTTAGTGTCTGCAACAAATTCAAGAAAGTGTCAGTCTGAAGCAAAGGCATTACAGATAAAAATACCATGACACAGAGATGAATACAGTTGCAGGAAGATCATTTTCTGCTCTATTCTTTTGATGGTTGGATGCCATCTAGAAGATATTTGGTTTGTTCAGCAATTCTTAAATACCTCCTAGAGAACCATCCTTACATGGGCTGCAATGATTGGATATCAACTTATCCTCAAGGTCTTTGCTCCTACAGAGTCCACTTCTCCCATCACAGAGGTACTTTCCGGGCTTACAGTAACATAGCACATTTGAAAGGGGAAAAACAAAAAAGCTCTAATGAAAATATGAAATCCAAGGAAACACAAAATTACTAAAAATCTATTGTTTCATCTCTTAGTAATCACTCCAAGCATGAACGAAGGTGCTACCCTCATGGAAACCTGGCAATTCCTACAATAAATTTGCTTGCTTAAAGTTATTGCATTTGACTAACATGGTCAAGTAGAAAGATGACTATCCTGGAAGATTTTAAAGTCTCTCTTTCCTCTACCACACAAAAACTTTGGGTATGAGGAGATTCCTTTTATACTATGCTCCAGTTTCACGAATAATTATCCTGCAAAAAATCTTTTACCTGAATGTTGTTAGGCAACGGATCAAAGCCAAGACGATTTCCGAATCCAAGGAAGTGAAGAACACCATTCCGTTTTAGAAGAGAGAGTACATTCCTTATGTAATCAATGGGTTTTGCCTCCTTCACAAGGTCTGCATCAGTTAACTGTATCCAGTTTGAAAATTAGAAAATTCTGTATGAGGATATTAAGAGGTGCAGTACATCAGTATGCAAAACGATTCTAAAAAATGTTCGGAAATGATGAAAAAAATATGTTTAGAACAGTAGTGTGCTTCAAGTTACTTAAATTAGGTAAATTCTTATTGGACAAAAAGCAGTTACATGTTTGGATAAAAAATTGATTATAAAAAATAAACAATTATTCTGATTGATAAAAAGATGCTTACTGAGTACTCGGTGCTGTTAAAATAACCAAAAAGAACATATCAGTCTTTCCTTATATTCTAATTATTTAATAATTTTCCAACCTAAATTAATAACAATTGCATATATTTGCAAACATTTTCTTCCTCACATTACATATATTACTAATTTTAAGAACAAAAATTTTAATATCAACTTTTATGTGCGTGTATGATGCTTCTGAAAACAAGGCTGAAAAATTTATCCCAGATAAAAAAGAATTATAAATAGTTTGAATTTCTTGTTTGATAAAGTTCACAACATTGTATTCTGGAATTAAGAGAATAGTTAAGTAAACCTGTTAGATTAAAAGAAGTTAGAACTAAAGTGATCTGTTTAAAGCTTCTTTTGGTAAACACTTTCTTTTGTGTTGCTAAAAGGTTATGTGCTTAAAACTGCTTATAAGTAACAAATAATCCCAAAAACCTTTTTAATTAATCTGAAGCATGGTGGGAATTTGGGGTATCACGTATGACATACCTGACTACCAATTGCTTCAATATCTAATGATTTCAGATGAGCAGGAAGCTCTTTTACAATATCTACGTCATCCTTCAAATAATTCACAAAATACTCCTCTTGGTAGATATCACCAAACTGGCTGCATTTTTTCATTGCAGAAAATTAAAAGAGATTTATATAGGTGCATGTATATATATATATATATATATATATATATATATAGAGAGAGAGAGAGAGAGAGAGAGAGAGAGAGAGAGAGAGAGGAGGGAGAGAGAGAGCGGGGAGAGGATTTTGCAGATCCATAATAATTCAGTAAATATGGGCTTTTTAGATAGGAGAAGGTGGATAGACATATTAGAAAAAAGAAAAAACGGGGAAGTAATAGAACTACAAGATGACAAACAATTGGTGCTATATTCAGCAAACATAAAATCAGAAATCTCAGAAGATATCAATGATCATGATTTAACCCCTCTGTTTTAGACAAACAAGCAACTATTATTTGGTTTGCAAACCCCTTTCTTTTCAAGCTACATTGCATTTAAATGGTAGTTAATACACAGAAGAGTAAATAATTGTCCCTTCTCTTTGATTTCTTACATTACAAAAACATTATAATCTCTGGAAAAATAAACAATTTTTTGGAAATTAATTTGAAAATCTCTATGTACATCAACTACGATAAAGTTAAAACTGAAGTCCAAAATGATGAAAATTCAACTCCAGTGAATATTTCAAAGATTGATTCTCTTGGAATTGAATTTCTATCCTCTCACCATAGAACCAAGTATGGATATCAAAATGAAATCCACAAAAACAGTTCATTTTTTCAGCCCAAGGTCCCATGGTTCAATATTCATTCCATTCCAAATCAATTTCTAGTTCTCCTTTTCATATTCAACTCCATCTTGAATTCCTTTGAAGTAGAGATAACTCAGTGATAAGAAATTATGTCGTAATTATCCATATCAAGACTAACAAAAAAAATTTAGAACTACAAATTAGTTAGGAAATGAATAAGAACTGAGCTAAACATGCCACAGCTTTCATAATCAATTGATAAAAGTTGGTCGTAACTTGAAAAGCTTAAGACGTCAAAACAGGACATAAGATGGATTGATAAACTGCCTAGCATCCTGAACTGAGTGACATGTGGAATTGCATTTAACCTTTCAACTGAACAAGTATGCAGTACTATTTAATTTCCTAGAGTTCATGTTGGTTATAAGTATCAAACTAGCAGGCCAAAATAAGTTGACTGGTGTTAATGAATAACTATGACAATTTTGCATTTTCTTTGAAAAAATTGCAAACCTTTAAGTATAGGAGAAGGATGCACAAAGCAAGAGATATGCGTTGAAGGAAGTCAGGTTCTAAACAGGAAAAAAGCTGACAGAATGATTTTCTGTGCTTGATAAATTAAAGCAACTAATACAGTATTATCCACAGAATGCAGGCGGAAATGAAACATTTTTCAGGAAGGAACAAAAATAATTGAGAAGCAAACGAAAGAAGAAATGAATTTCAGAATATAATTTCTGATGTGATCTCAGACCTAGGATCCTTCCATACATTGCTGTAAAGAAATCTTGGAAGAACTAGAGTTGCGTTAAGTAAGGATGCCACAGCAACAGCATTACAAACCTGCAGGCAAACACATCTGACTTAAGAATTTAGTCGCAACCAAAATAGCAATGAAATAGGAAAGTAGGCCAAGATGCTCATCTGAAAAGATCAAACAACTACACTACTTTAAAATTTTTTTAAAAAAACAATCAAATGGGATAATGCCTGCTTCAGAACCATAAGTTCCAATAATCGTGAAGGTATCCAGATCAAGTTACAATAAATTTTTTAAAAATGGCCACCTGGATTGATGAGATGCTTGAAATCAGACTACTACAATGTATATGGGGATCAATGTTGAGCTCAGTTACCAAGAAAAAAGAAGAGAATGTAGTTTTTGCAAGAATCATCACCTGCACGCTAAAAGTTACGTGGAAAGCTCACTAAAAGATCTTGATACTTACAGCAACACGTTGTTGATTGAGACCACCGTTAGCACTGACCATTATATAACCATTACTTTTGTCAGGCTTCCCTGTCTCAGCAGCAAAAGTGAAAGAATTAAATTTCTCAGCAATCCTTCAGTTTGTTCAGAAAATACCATGATGCTCCCTTCATTCATTTGATAGTACCAGAAATTGTAGTAAAGAAAATACCAATTACCTACACTTCTGGTTTTCCTGTCGGCACAAGGTTTCCACAAAGATGTATTTGAATACGGTTCCTCCCAAAAACTTGATTTCTTGTGTTTCAACTCATTCTGAAGCATAGTGTAAGTGTTACAATTTTAAAGAGGAGATAGAATTGTCTAATAGTACATGCTTTAGCTAAACATGCACGTAGAATTTAAAACTTGATAAAGCAAACCTCTGCAAGTGAATTGGAAGCCAAACTGAGAAGCCGGCCATACATTTGTACTGGCAGCTTTTCCTTGCTGCTAATGTAGGAAACTCCATCCTTCAGCATGCATCCAATGAGATACGAAAATAATTTAAGCATCGATAATGCATTAGAGTGTTATATTTATACTTTGCAACTTTTTAATTCCTTGGCAGAATAAAGCTTCAGTGACCCACTTAAACGGCTGATCAAAATTGAAAGTGAAAACGTAAAGCAAGGTGCCCGTGGAGGCTCATACACATGTCCAAGTCTTTCATATTCAAGATATATCTTAACCTTTCCTAACAACGAAGAAGAAATATTGTGCATATAACGACACTGATACAAAACAACAATAGTAGTTGCTAGAGACTTTAGGACAAGAAGAAAAAATAATGATAATGCATGAATCGAAGCATCCCCCACTCAGTGAATAAGTTAGCTGGTTTGCAGATCATTTGGTTAGTACCCATTAAATGGAGAGAGCTGCTCTCACATAGTCTTTTGTGAACCACATAATTGCTTTAATTAAATAGTTGCAATAGAGCTCTAAGCAGCTTCCAAAGCAGTATTGTTCAATTCATTCATTGACTCACAACATAATCATATACCTATCCTAACAGTGAGAGAAACTCAGAAATGGAATTCAAATTCTCTTTAATACAAGTCTCAAATTCATACCTTGGCCCAAATTGAGCTATTTAAACTTGAATTACTCTGAAGATTCACCAAATCAAACATTGACATCATAAGAGAATCAAGCAAGAAAATGAAACATATGACCGAAAGCATAACAGCAATTGCCCTCAAATTCTTTTGAAGCCATGTATGCCTTTTCTCAACATGAACTCCCTTGTAAGAACTGAATTTCCCATGATCATTTTTCAACCCTTGAAGCAATACAGCTTTGGAATTCCACTTATGATCACCTCCTGAAATTCGCCTCCCAATAAAAGGATCACTGCTCGATAAAGTATCCAAACATCTAATTTGACAATCCTTCTTCCAAAATGATAAGTCCTCGTCCTGAGAAATGGTATGTGGACATCTTTGGGGCCCTTGTTTCCCCATTATAGCATTCTCTCCTCCCAAATAAGCTTCATATGGCACACTCTTGACAAACAACACTAACACTATCCCTATCCCTCATTTCGACATCAATAACAAATTTTGAGCAATTGTTGCCATAAAGATGGAAATAATTCAGTAAAGGACAACTTAGAGGAGATCAACAAAGCCTGCATTAGCCTAAATTCATCATTTTTCAGGCGACAATTAGTAGGAACACTAGAAGCCGTTTCTCTTTCTCTTTCTCTGTCGCGTTGTGTAAATATAACGTATATCCATCTATCTAACAGATACTCACCCACCAACAAATTTGATTAGATGAGGCAAATTCAAGTTTGATAATGTGATATTAAAAGTAAAATAACAAAATTAAAACAATAAACATCTAGTAGTATATGAATTCAGAGTGAAGATAAGGAGTAGGTCACAGTGGTATTCATTTTTTTTTTTCTTTTTCACATGAGAGGAGTGAAATGCAAGGCATATTTGAAAGTAAACAAGAACTTTCACGAACTAACCTTGGAAAACAAGAATAATGGCAACGATGACTCCTGCAACAGCTACTGGCTACCAAACACAACAAAAACACTCTTCGTTTTCTGCTACGCATTTCCCTTGTTGCTCAATCCAAGCCTTTTGAAAACAGAAAGGAGGAGCAGGAAAAGGGTACGTAAAAAAAAAAATATCGGCATGCGCAAGGTTGTTGGTTGAAATTGAGATATGGCGGTTCCTGATATGGACCGGTTGATCGCTTGCCTTTCTCGTCTTAACTTCCCCAAAGTCCCTTGTCGTGATGGAGAAGAAGAAATTGTATAGAGTGTATCAGAATCCATCAGCCATGACATGTCCTAGTTTTTGAGGGTTGTGATGAGTATTGTTCTTGTGGAGAAATTAATAAATGCAGAGAATTTAATGGGTGTTTTCATTTATTCTTATTTACACTCTTGTTTTTGCTTAATTTAAGAACAAATGTTAGGTGACATTTTAAAGAAGTTTACCCAACTAAAAATAATCATATATCTGATAAATCAACTAATGATGTTAGTAGCTATTTAATGAACATGAAATGTATTTGCTTTCTTGAATTATTAATTTTCTAATTAGATAGTTATCTGATCTGCACTAAATGTTTTTAATCTCTGTTTTTCTTTGTTCTTTCAATTTTGTTAAAGCTTCTTAAATTTTTCTTGCATTTTTTTTTTAATTTTCATTATTTAACAAAAAATATATATATATAAAGTATATATAATATGACATTATATATATATATATATTACGAATTTCAGCGCATAAGGAATAAACTTTGAGGTCCATTTCTGTACTTGTTTTTATTTCCTTTCCTCTTTTTTTTTTTTTTGTTCTTTTATAACATCTGCATTTCATTAGTTTGGCCTCTGCTCCAAATCATTTTAACAGCTCTTGGTAGCCATGAAAGGAAACTAAAACTGAGTATAGAAGAGAACATGCCATGGGATCTTCAGTTTTTCGGAATCTCTTGACAGCCTGTTTTCACTTTCCTTTTTCATTTTATTGTCAATCAATCATATGGAAAATTAACCACAACTTTGACTTGATTCTCTTCCCTTTTGCTATTTATACATATACATATACACACACGCACACACACACACACGCACATACAACGATACAAATACCAAGTTGGAAAAGATATTAACCATTCAATGTCGACATTGTAATCTCCCTACCTGCTTTTATTACAATCTTCCATTGTGATTTTATTCCTATCCAAATTGTGCATGTACATGATGAACGTTATGATAGTACAACAAACAAATAAAAGTGTAGTACGTCTAATTTTTGTTTTTCAGAATTTTTTTTTTTGAAAAATATCATTGAAAATACTTAGAGATAGCAAATCTATTCCAACTAAATTGAAACTTATATATATATATATATATATATATTATATGATAGGTTTGGGGTTAAGAAAAATACTTTGTTCTTTTAAAATTGAATCCACACAAGTCAGAAAATGTTGTGATAGGTTGATTCAGGTTTACAAAGTGATAATAATCTTATTTATCGTACTTAATAATATTTTGACAAGTATCTTGAGATTGAAAGGTGATATATTTATATTCAGAAAAAAATTAAAAACTATATTAAATGATATACAAACATAAGAGTTTTTAAGTCCAACTTTTATATTATAAGATATATAATTTTAATTTTTTTTTTTCATTTTTATGCATATGAAGTGATTTAAGTAATACAAGAAATGCACATGCTTGATTATTATAAAGAGAAAAATTAAAAGGGTTGAGGAGGGAATATATAGAATTTGTCCCTGTGGTATATGCTTGATTTTTGGAAAGTATAAATATCAAGTGTGGTTTTTTGGCCAATACCCAGATGAGTTCAAAGAGGCAATGCGGGTGAAGATTACAGGGCAACATCTTCTTAGGCAGGTTGGTGTTCAAGACACTGATATACCATTAGATTTGTTTCTCAGTGTGTTCCCTGCCAAAGGAGATTTGCCCAGTAATTCTTCTGCATTTTTTGTTTCAGATATATGAATGTCTTTTTAACTGTCATATTATCTCTTCCTTAAGAGTGGTGTGTATATTATCTTTTATATAACTTATATATATATATATGATAAGTTATTGATATCATTAAACTTAGTTATATAGTTTATTCATTCAGCTATTATTTAAAATTTTTCAACCATTTCTTATTTTTTTCTTCTTTGTTACACATCGTTGTAGTATCTAATAAAATATCATAAATTCTATAGAATTTTCTTTTTATTTACAAAAAATTTTGTTTTTTGGTCCAGCTTCTTTCAAGCATCTAAATATTATCTTTTATATATATTTTATAATTTTATACTCGATTGATAGTTATTCGGATAATAATAATTATTATTTTTTGAAATGTTGATAATCATTACAGAATGTGAATTATTATAAAAAAAGTTTAAAGCATTACCAATGGTATTAGAATATGCGTTAGTAATGTGATTACAATTTTAGGTCTTATTGACATTTATGTCGTGATTTATTATGATAATTTATAATATTGACAAGAATATTTGAATAGTAGAGATTATATAAATTTTTTATTTTTATATAATGACTCAAAGTCACTCAGTTACAGATAATCCGTACTTAAATTTTATTGCTCCAATAACTTTTTTCTTCAAAAAAGAAAAAAAAATATTAGTTTTGTGTTGATTTTGCGTTTTTATCCAAAATTGTAGTTGAAAAGTCATTGCCATTTTTATTATGTGGTTTTCTGTTTAGGTGCTTCCCTTTTGTATTTGTATGCATCAGCCCATTTCTATATATAATAACTCTTTGTCTTGCTTCAAATTTAGGCTGAGCAGTCTAATTTTTAATTGTATTATTTCTAATCTATGACTTATTCATTTCTATACTTTTAGTATGTTTAATCCATTTTTAGGTATATTTCAAAATTCTAAGTTTTGTTGTCTTGTATCCCCATTTATAATTGTCTTTATTTTAGTAGATGGTTACTTCATTTTCATCAATGATGAACATTCTAAAGAATATGTCCTACTTTTTGTACAATTATTTTGATTCTTTTTAAGTGTTTTGAGATTGAAAATTGATTTATTTATATTCAAAATTAAAACAAATAACACGCAAGTGCGATAATACCTGTATTATTAAAAATATATGTATAATATTTAAAAATGCATTCTTGTAGAACATCGTAGATAGATTAAAAATGCAATCTAATTAGTCACGTAATAAAAACAAAAATTCAAAATAAACACTAATGCGAATTATCATTATATGAAATCACAGGCTCTCTTAAAACAAGGAAAGCATTTAGCATTGTCTAGAGTATGGAAAGGTAACTTAAACATATTCTGCGCCTGAAAACTGTTCCCTCGGAGATATTAGAACCTCAGAAGTTCTAAAATTGCATGCTACAACCGAAACACAGTCATAATAAAACCCTACTAAATTCAAAAGCAAAAAAGCATTTTCAATTCCTCGGATTGAATGAAACAAATACATACCACGTATTAGTCGTGAAGAGTTCCTAAAATATCTTCATCCCTGTAAAGATGATACCTGAAATAATATACACAGGAATACACATCAATAAGCATAGAAAGTGGATTAATTTTAGATACCCACAAAATAATCCTCCTCTTTCCTAGTCTTCTCAGCTAATGTGCAGTGAAATTCAACTTGTATATAAAGTAGATTAATCTTAGACACCCATGAAACAAAGCATATGAATATTGCTAACATAGCAAAGGAGAAGCAACAAACAAGACAGCACATGATTAATAATATCTTTCCAACAAATGCATGTGATTATAAATAACAACAGAACAACTTACATAAAACAAGTATGTATGCTTCCTTTGTAGGTTATTCTTTTCATTTGAAAGAGGTTTTTGCTGTCTATGTTAGAGTATGGTAGAGCAGTTTGGATTATATTGCCAAGAACAATCGTTAAAGAGAAAAACAAAAGCTGCTCCAACCATAGATTATCCATTCATAGTTATTATACTGAAGTGCAGCCCATTTAACAAGGAACAAGTGACAGAAGCTTGGAAGAGACAAGAATAAACCAAAACCTTCATAGCACCCCTTCTGCCCCAGTCTTTCATAGGAAAAGCCAAGCAGGCAAAAGAAAGCCTTAAAAATGATAAAGATTGCCTCAATAGACACTAGCAAAGCATGCAAAAGATGGTTTGAAAAATGATGAAAACCACTTTTGGAAAATCAACATGATAAACCAAAAATAGGTGCATTATTCCCTTTCTGCCTTCTAACAGAATTTATCAAAGAAGTCCTAAATTAGAATTCATCCAAAAGCAAACCAAATATCAACACTACGAGTTGAAATAGAGGGAAAGAAAAAAGAATTTCTATAACTTATCTGAGAACTGATACTCAAATCTGGAGGAACAATCCCCTAAGAAGTCTGTGCTAAGCCAATGCAAGTTCCAGAAGAAGACATTAAAGATATCATACACCTTAGAACATCCAAAATCAAATCTATATACCTAAGAAATCACTGTACAAATTTTTTTTTTAAGAAAAGCAAAAATTTGTAGATAAAGCCTGTTGAGCAGTTAAAGCAGGCTGTACAGTGCTCATAAAACTGAAAGATTTGCCACCAATATGCCATGGCTCTCAGGGGTTAGGGAAGGCTGCTAAAAATATTAACATCGACAGAAGGTGATCATTGTGTTAATAGAATAGGCAGTCAGTCTTCTACCTGGGTTCTTGTGGAAAATAAAAAATACAATAACATTTTGATATCATCTTGTAATTAACAGAAGACATAGTGCTGCAGAGAAATGCGAAGGAACTATTCCCTAGACAACAAAACATGGGACATTTTATAGGACAAGGAAGCACCAATCAGAAAGAAAAGCATCAGTCATAAAAATTTAACAAAAAGTATGTTATTGCTATGTTAAACTTGAATCAAACTGCACTGCCATTTCAAACAAGGCAGTAGGACTTACTCCTTCTCACCAAGCTTCACTTGAGTGCCCCCAAACTCTGGTAAAAGAACAGTGTCTCCTTCCTTTACAGTCACAGGAATAAGCTTCCCATCTCTATCATGACTCCCAGGGCCCACAGCTACTACTTTTGCCGAGTTCAGCTGATTCATGAAGCATTCATGACAAGACAATTAAGGCCAATAACAACAAAAATGGAACTCCATGCAGCCAGAAATTACAAATAATGTAAATAAAGCTCTGGGCTTATAATGAAATTCATCAACCCTCCAATTCAAGAGAAATTCCAAAAAGATTTAAGAGTGTAGAGAGTACAACAAACTCATGGATGAATAACCTACTCATAGGTCCAAGGAATCTAATAAAATTTCAAGTATGGTCTTCAATATAGTAACCTGTCGATTTAGTTAATTATTCAGATTCAGAAAAGCTCAAACAGCTCAACCAGTCTTCCTCACATAAATGCATCATGCATCTATTTCTTGCACGATGGCTAAAAGCTTATATATCTGATTTATATTTCTAATTTCGATATTTTTAGAGGAAGCATTGATGGAAGAAATCTCAACAGCAAAGAAATGACAGATAACCACACACAAAAATTAATTTTTATATACAAAAATTACTAGAACTTGTAAAACAAATCCATCATCTAAAGGAAATGGCAACACTATCCTACCCAGAATGGAACATACGCATGTATGCACATATATGTATGTACATGTAGGTAAATGTATACACATGTGTATATATATATAGGTGCAGAACCATTTTAAGACATTTGCAGACTTGTTACCGAGTAAATACAAATTAGAAATGACCAGAAACAAGAAGAAATATGAGTTCTAACATTACTTAACAAAATCAAAATCATGCCAAAAACCAGAAATATGATTACTCGCTGTGGATGATATAAATATTTCATCGAGAGCTACCAGAAAGAAGACAACCCAAAAAGACTACATTCAGTTCCATTGATAATCATGCATGGGATTAAGCAGACAAGAACCAATCTGGAACTGATTACATGAACTAAACTGTTCTAACAGGCGCACAATGAATAATGTCGAATAAAAAAATTGAAAACGAAAAAAAGAAATAAACTTCACAGAAAAAGTACTCAATAAAACAGCCATTTTTACAAGTAAGCAACAAATACACAATTTGGAAGGTTGAATGCTCAAGAACTAAAAGTTATCATAGAATTAGCTAGAGGAACAGAAAAAAGAAAAGAAAAAAACCTGCGGGGTTTTCTCGGGAAGTAAAATTCCAGAGTTTGTTTTAGAAGGAGGGAGGATTTTCTGAACCAAAACGCGATTGAAGGACGGAATCAAACGCTTCGCCATTTCAAAAACAATCCGCAGAAAGATACTGAGAGCTCAATCAGAGTGCTGGAACGTTCTGCTCTTCTGTTGAGACTAGCCCAGGAGACTAGGGTTTAAATAAGATTTATGTCCGTTCAGAATTACAATAAAACCCACGCTTATGTTTTTAGGAAAATTTAAGGGTACGCTTGGATGAGAAGAAATAGAAGTCCAGGGATAAGGGACAATGATTTCCCCTCGTTCCCGAACTTTTTAATTGGAAGAAACTCTAAGGCTACTACAGAAAAATCTAAAGGTATCTTTAGGCATCTTGGCTTCGGGATTATTGTGGAGCCAATTTTACTGAGAAGTTGTCAATTAATTTTTTTGTTCACATCAATTTTACTGAGCAGTTGTCAGTTAACTTCTTCATTCACAATAATTTTACTGGCTAAAAAATCAATACATCTACAAAGGAATATGAGACAACCCTTTGATTTTGATTTTAGCTTTACTTTAAACTTTAGAATTGTCTTAGATTACCACAAAGAGGTAATATAATATATTATGCGCCAAAAACTGTTCTCTCCAGTACCAGAACCTCGAAATTTCTAAAATCGCATGATACAACACAAGTAGTCATGATAACATCCCACTACATTCAAAAGCAATCGCCATTTTGAATTCCTTGATTGAATGGAAGTAACACCATGCACTAGTCATGAAGGGTTCCTAGAATATCTTCATCCCTGTAAAGATGGTACCTGAAAGAGTATACAAAAGAAAGCAAATCAATAAGTATTCATTTAATGGTTTAAAGTAACTAGCATCCGCCGAATGAGCAGATAATCCTTTCCTTCTGTAATCTTTTCAGCTAATGTGCAGTGAAATTCAGCTTTGTATACACAGTGGATTAATTTCACATTCCCACAAAATAAAACATATGAACTTTTTACCAAAATCATGTAGTTTTCAACAAATGCATGTTACTATAAATAACAGCACCAGCAAAAAGTTCAAGAAACTTGCAAGCGGATAGCTGACTGTTGAAACACTTCATTCTAATTTATAAAGAAAAACAGAAACAATATTCCAAGGCATTTACAAACTACATTAACCATCAAAGCTGATTATGAAACTTGTAAAAACAAAATGGAAACATATACTACACCTGGAAAGCTGCCTAATTCTAATCTCCTCCCTCACCCCTTGTGTTGTTTTTGCATCGTGTTTAAAACACAGGCATATAACAACTTATATACACAGGCAAAGAAACAAATATGCTCATAGATGTACATTTCATTTATAGCTTCTTATTTTCAATTAAAAAGATCTTTGTTTTCTAACTTAAAACAATAGTAAACCAGTTTGGATTGTACAAAAACATGCCAATAACAAACTGGTGATTTCAACACATTTCACAATCATTGAAGAAAATATAAAGCTGATCCAGCCATAGGGATTTTGATAAATGAAGAAGATTGTCCAGCCATAGACTATTTCTCCATAATTGAAGACTGAAGTACAGCCCATCCTGAAAGAAGCAACTGACAGAAGTTTGGAAGAGACGAGAATGAAGCAAAACTTTTATGGTAACTCTTAGTGGGCACAATCTTTTACAGAACAGGCCAAGAATGTAAAGAAAGGCTTGCAAAAGATGAAAATCATTCTTGGGTGTCATTAGCAAAGCATGCAAAAGATGGGTTGACAAATGATGAAAATCATTTTTAGAAAATCCAAATGATAAACTGGAAAGTGGCATTCTTCACTTTGTGACTCGTAAAAAAATTTATCTAAACAACATTCAAATTAGAATTCATCATCAGAAAAGCAAATACCAGTAATTTTGTCTAGTTCATGAGTTGGTGCCAGACCAAAATGGAGATAAGCAATTACTAAAAGTGCTTTTTTAGAGAGAAAAGAAAAGATAAATGTAAATGACTTATCCATGGGATGATCTCTAAACCTGGAGGAACAATCCCTTGCGAAGTCTTTGCTAAGCCAATGCAAGTTCCAGTATAAGATATTAAAAATAGTATATGCCCATGCACACCTTAAAAAAAATTATATATGTAAGCAATCACTACAAAAAAATGTTAATAAGAAACGGCGAAGTTATGTAGTTCTTTTGAATGCTTAAACAGCTAGTACGTTGCTTATAAAAGTGAAAGACCTGCCACCAAAATGCCTAGATGAGACAATTTGGTGGTTAGGAAAATCTTTAAAAAAAGTAGTAAGACCAACAGAAGGCAATTCTTGTTTTAATAGAATAAGACGTGATCTTGTATCTGGGCTTTTGTGCAAAACAAAAAATATGATAACTTAGTTTGATATCATTAAGTAATTAAAAGAAGACATGGTGTTGCAGAGAAATGTGAAGGAATTGTTCTCTAGACAAACTGAAAACAGGATACAGGACAATGAAACACCAGTCATAGCAAGGAAAATATGAGTCATAAAAATCTAACAAAAAGCAACTCTAAACTCGAATCAAACTACACATTCATTTCAAACAAGGCAGTAGAACTTACTCCTTCTCACCAAGCTTCACTTGAGTGCCCCCAAACTCTGGTAAAAGAACAGTGTCTCCTTCCTTTATAGTCACAGGAATAAGCTTTCCATCTCTATCACGACTTCCAGGGCCCACAGCTACAACTTTTGCAGAGTTTAGCTGATTCACGAAGCATTCATGATGAGACAATCAAGACCCATAACAATTAAAATGAAACTTAGCGCAGCCAGAAATAATGAATAATGTAAATAAAGCTCTGGGCTTAAAAAGAAATTCATCAACACTCCAATTGAGGAGCAATTTTTAAAAAGCTTGAAGAGTATAGAGACGATAGTGAACTTATGACACCTAGGAAACCAACAAAATTCTATTAGATGCTTGAAAATAGTGGACTGCCAATCAGGTTAATTAAACCCTAAAAAGATTAAAAAGTCCAACCACTCTTCTTCACATAGATGTATCATGTATCTATTGCTTGCAGAACACCGTGAGGAAAAGCTCATAAATTTTAATTTATTTTTCTAATTTCCATATATCTAAAGGCAAGGGCATCATGGAAGAAATCCCAACAGCAAAGAAATGATGGATAAGCACAAAAAAAAAATTATATACAATGAAATTACCAGAACTGGTGAAAGTAATCGATCATCTAATAGAAAAAGCTCAGCTACCCTACCCAGAATGACATACACAGTTGTATAGTCATGTCTGTATATACATACACAGGTGCAAGATCGTTTAAAGAGATTCGTAGAATGGTTAGTTACTACTCATTATAAATAACAAGAAGAAATAATATGAACTATACAGTTCTAACAGGCCAAAGAGAACAATGCAGAAACCACAAAAAAAACTTCTGACTCAGAAAAAAAAAACAATATACACAGAAAGGAATATTCGAGAAAACAACCAATTCCAGAATAAGCAACAAAATATAAAATTTGGAAAAAGAATACTCGAGAACCAGAGGTTATACATTTATGCTAGAGAAAGAAGAAAAGAAAAGTAAAAAAAAAACCTGGGGGGCTTTCTCAGGAAGTAAAATTCCAGATTGCGTTTTGGAAGGAAGAACGATTTTCTCAACCAAAATGCGATTGAAGGATGGAATCAAACGCTTCGCCATTTCTGAATACAATCACACACAAACTGAGAGCTCAATCAGAGTGCTAGAAAGTTCTACTCTTCTGTTTGGACTAGCCAAGGAAAGTAGGGTTTAAGTCGGATTTATGGCCTTACGAAATTACAATAACACACACGTTTATTTCCAGCCCAAAGCCCAATTAGACCCGGTCCAATTTCGGCCTAGTCCTCAGAAACGGACCGTTTTGAAGCTTGTTCCAGGAAGAAGACAAAGGCCCGAGACGGAGCAACACAGAAGGAACGAGAGGAGAGTCGAGACTGAAATCACCAGTTTTCTGTTCCTTTCAGATTGAAGCAGCTTCCAAATATTCCACCATTGACACACTGAAGCAGCAGTTTCGTTTATTCTTCCGAGCATAAGGTTTTTCTTTTATTTGTTTAGAGTGCTTTTGAAGATGTCCTGTAGAAAATTAGGTGAATGCTTTTAATTAGCGCAAGAAAACCTGACCTGTAAATTTACGTCTGATTGGGGGAGTGGGAGGAGATAGTCTGCACTGTTTGGTTTCAAAATTTCACCAGAAGAAGACCCTTCATGAGAAAAACTTTGGAAAACATTTCATCTAAAAGGACTCTGTAAAAGCAGAAGCTTTCAGTGGGTTCATATTTCAAATTTTTAATTTGCATATGAAGGGACACACATAAAAGTGTACTTCCATAGTATCTATTTGTATCAAATACCACTTTATGTTTTCAATTTAATCAATCAGCCTGATCTGTTAACTTGTAATGATAAAGTTTTGAATTTCTGAAACATATTTTCTTGTCAATAGCCCTATATTTTTATGTCGATATTACAAAGACAGAGATCACATGCATATATGTATTCTGTATGCACACTTGCACAAGTATTATTGCAAAAACACAGTTAAGTAAGTAAAATTTGCTTTTATTCATCAAGTCTAGCAGAGATGCTGATGGTTTGTCTTATATTGGATATTAAAGCTGATTATTTTTCAGGAATAGCTATATATGGAATTGGTTTTCCTAGATTGCTTTCAGGAGATGGCCATTCTAAAAATGCCTATTAATTTGTTGACATTTGATTCCCTTCTTAACTATAAACAGACGAGAATGCTCTTAATTACTTGGAAATATTCTTGTTATCCATTCAATCTTCAAAATTTTCCTTCCTAGATCATGGAACTTTCAGATTTTGCTGTAGGGGGTGGGAGGCATTGGATAGACATCTGTACTGCAGTCTCAGTATTTGGCTTTGTAGAAAAAGGATGAATTTCTAATGGGAGAAACCCTGTTTCTAGCTCAGGCATGTGTTATATGACAGAAATGCTAGACATAACTTGAAGCTGCTTTTAAGAAATTCATTTTGACATTAGATGCTCTTGCATTCATTTCATTGCTTCATACTATTATTTTATTGATGGTTAACATTTGTCTGACATTTATCTTCCCTTTAAAATGCTTACAGGGTTGTTATCTTGTATATATTCTGACTGAGATGTCTTCATCTACGTCAATGGTTTTCACTCTGACATGTGATGCAACCTGTTCTTAGCTTTGGTTCTTCGATACCTTGGTTTAAGGGCCATTCCTATCAATGGTCATATGAGCCAGGTATGTACTGAATGCATATGCATGAAGTTGTTCAACAGAGTTGAAGCTTGTTTCCCCCTGGTCCCTAACCCCATTTCTTTCTGCCGCATTGATCTTGGTCATCCCAAATCTATCAATAGAATTTTCTCTGTCTAAAAGACTTGGAGCCTTAAACAAGTTCAAAGCTGGGGAATGTAACATTCTCGTATGCAACAATGTGGCAAGTAGAGGGCTAGATATTCCATCTGTGAATATGGTTGTCAATTATGATATCCCCTCAAATTCAAAGATAGCTCACTTGATTATGCTGGATTGATTATGCTGTGTATTTATAACATTTACTTCCGAATTTCATCATTATAGAGGAATTTGTTCTACCCATGTCAAGTATGTGATTATTTTGTGAACTTGTTAGTTTCGTAACTGGTAACTGCGAAATCATGCTTCCTGGCCTTGCAACTGTAGTTCCACGGTTGACAAACCGGGGAAGATCTCATTAGCTTCTGACTTACATTTCCTTTTAGCTTTTTACCAGGTTCAAGTAACGTAACAGGATTACATCCGTTGAGTGGGAAGAACTGCACGTGCTGGATGATCTGCGGCCATCTCACTTGTAAATCAGTACGAATCGGTGTAGTACTTGCAGATAGAAAAGCTTATCAATAAGCTATACGTGCAGCATTGTTGCAGGGAACCATTCTAAATGAGTGTCCCAGCACTAAACTTTTGGTTGTATTTGAGGCAAGAAGCTGGCTGAGTTCCCTGCTCAGGAGGAGGAGGAAGTGTTGCTATTACTGGAGGGAGTTACAGAAGCCAAAAGCTCGTCGCAAATGGTATTACTTTTATCTTTGGTTTTCTTGTTAGAAGATTGTTGCAAAAGATTGACTGTGTTATTAGAAGTACAAATTATGGCTAAGCATTTTCTTAGGGTTAGATCCAATAGCAATTTTTGGGTATGGCTAAAATTTCCCTCCCCTATCACTGCCCGAGTTTTTGTAATGTTAGTTTAGACAAATTTTTATGATAGTTGGCGATAATTTTTCAAGTTTATTCTTTTCTGTCATGTTCTAATGCATTATACTTCAGAATACAAGTTTAATAGGACATGTATATATATATATATATATAATTATATTACGGACTTTCAAAACCCATAGATATATTGATGTCCTTCTACTTTCCTCTTCTATAACCTCTTCATTTATAATTGATTTTCATTCTTAATTGATGGTCTCATTTGTCTACTTTTCATATTTATTCAATTGAGTTTTTCTAGTAGCAATTTTTGTGATCAAGAAATAATTTACTCTTCTTCCTAATAAGATTTTAGTCTATAAATATGGATGTCCATATTTTTTTTATAATGTGTTTTAATATTTAACTAACAGTCATGTAAATCTATAAATAATTCTTGTAAGAAATTTTAAGGTGATATAGAGAGTAAAATGAAGATAGAATAATATTAACAAAACATGTGAAACAATTAATAAATAATAATTTGACTGCTTTAAATATATAAAAGTAAGCAAGAAGCACGTATAAAGTTTGATCTCTCATAACACTTTGTAACCATAAAATAAGTGTTCAAGATCCAATTTCTAGGGTTCTATTTTCAAAATGATCTTCAACACTTATTTCATCCTCTTTAACTCCTTTCAACTATTAGGGTTTAGAGATGAGTTTTTCAATGAGATAAAAATTTTGACACTTATTATAATTTAATTTTTAATTTTTTTAAAAAATTCTATTTTGATCCTTATACATTTTCTATTTATTTTATGTTAATAAATGAATAACAAGAAAAAATTGACCTAATGTTATTATTCCTTAACTAATTAATTTAATTAATTAATTAAAATTATTATTTTAAATCATTTTTAAAGTATCCAAATACGAATTAATTATTTTTATTTTTTTGTTAAAAAATAGAAAAAAAAAATAAATATTTGAACCAAAAAGAAAATATTAGGGAGCAAACTGTAACAATAAAGACGTTACGAATCAAATTATAAAATATTTCAAATTTTGGAGACTAATATGATAATTTACCTTAAAAAGAGTTATAATTTTACGAATATATTGTATAATAACGCACGACGAGTAATAAAAAGAAGTACCAAGATTAAATAGTGAACATTATTTAATTATTATTTTTTATTAAATTTTTAATATATGACAATGAAAAATGATTCAACTTAATATTATTATTTTTATTTAAAAAAACATATCTAATCGAGAGATCTTTTTAATTGCTAGTCATTTTCACATCAATGTTAAAAAATTAATTGAAAAGGATCCAAAACACTTGACTATTAGCCTACATATATTTTCACACTTCATATAACAACAACACTTATATATACATATATATATATATGTATATATTAATGGTAGAACTCGATAATTTTAAATTACTACATTGTTGACTAGGTCTAGGTCAGCTATCAAATGGGGAAGAAAAAGAATAAGCATGATTCAATAATCTGTATATGCATATAATATTTGAATAAGTATTCATCCATATATATAATTGATTTGATCCATTTAGTTTGTGCAAATATTCCTCTAAATCAATCAGTATTCATCTTAGCAAAAACATTAACAAATGAAATTCAAAAGGATCCATAACACTTTACAAAATTAGCCTATAGTATACACTTTCAAACGTATTAGTAATTGTAAAATTTATAATATATACATATATATATAGTGATTGTAGGACTTAATATATACATATACTATCTACATAATATGAAAAAAAAACAATAAAAAAAAAGTTCAAAGTCTAACTTGGTAAAAATGGAGTTTTGATGATGCGTGAAGCAATGTGATGAAGATATGGTATTATAGTATATAGTATTTATATCTGTATTTGTGTGTGTGTGTATATATATATATATATTCAACTACTAAGCCTATTTTTTTACGTAGAGAAGAATTATGACTTCTTTTATTGCCTATTTTTATATTAATTGCTGCTTCAATCTCTGACTTCCCTACACCTACGGCATCTTTCATGCGTCGTTCATTTATTTTATGTTCTAATTATTTACCAAATTTTACATTTATTTTATTTTTTTAAGAACCAGAGAAACTTCCTCATGCTTTCTTATTTCCATATTGATAATTTTTAATATTATATATATAGTTAATACCTAAGAGCAACCCAACATATACTTCCCCCACAAAACATAGAAATATATTTATATATATATTAACTACAAATTAAATTAATTATGTTGTAAGATATATATTATCACCATGGAATACATCATACATTATAATATCCTGTTTTGTACAACTCATAATTCGTAACTCCAAACATCCAATGGAATGTAGTTCACATGTGCTCTCATGCATGTAAATATGCTCTGTGTATATATATGTATAGCTATATATATAACAGTCTTTACGATGCATATCTAATCCTAATCGAATATAGACTTCAAATAGATGCCTAGGTTAATAACTTCATATATATTGCATATTGTCAAGTTTTTCTATTTTCGTTGAGTTCTCTAATTTTCAAATGTTTATTTAAAATAAGTAAAATATACACATATTTGTTGTGTGCTCTTTAAGTTTACTACACAAAAGTATGTCATATATATAACAACTTTTATATGCACTAATTTTAGAATCTTATTATTTAGAATTCTATGATATAATTCTATATAATAAAATATTATTTTTAAGTTTCAGGTTATCATTAATCTTAAACAGATCTTAAAAACTAATAATATAATAGATTGTATGATTTCATTCAATCTATTCTTGACTCTCAATTTTATGATGCCAAAATTTATAAAGGTATGTAACATTAATATCAAATAGAGATTACATACTTCACATTCCTAATATTTACTCTTATATTCTTTAAGTTTGTTTTTCATCTTTTTTACCAAACTTGAATATTAAATTCTCCTGTTGGGATTAAAGTTTAAGAATCACAAATTATCTTCTTTACAAATTAAGAGGATGTGAAGTTTAGTTGTCAACTACGCATAATCAAGCTTTCTACAAAGCTTATTTGTAAATACATAGAACCACTCCTACCATCTTAATAATCAATCTATTAGTTTAGTTTTGTTTAGTCTCTTACTTAGCATTCAAATCATTACATTTTTAATATTAATCTATCAGGTTGGCAAAAAAAAAAAAAAAGGATAGACCCATTACGAACAATTAATACCCACTTGAGAATAAAATGTTAATGGCTTCTTCATTTAAAATTTTGGGAGATCTTAATATAAAATTTATGGCCACTAAAATTTAAGGTCTTTAGAGGCAGATAGTTAGTTGTGGGAAATAATTTATGCTTAATTTATTGTTCAATTATAAGGATGTCAAAGGTTATGATTACTAATTAAATATCTTTAGATGCTTTTAAAACTAATGAACATACACATGTATGTAAGTAATATAGATAGAAGACAATATAAAAAGATTGCAATGGATTAATAAAACTATGCCTTTGTTTTCCTTAGCAAGCAAGAAAGGTAAATTTAAGGGGTAACAAAAGGAGGCCTCGTGGATCAATGAGGTTATAATATATTCAATCAAGCAATTAACTTAAATTGATCTACGAAAATATTAAGATGGTAGTAAATAAATTCAAAATTTATTACAAAAATTTAAAAAACCTAATAATTAATTAGTCCTAAAAAAAAAGTTTGAATGGGAAATGTGATGGGAGAAGATTAGATAGATAATCTATTGGGTGGTTTAGGGTTTGGACAGCGTAAAAACTATACATGTATGTATAGGTGTGTGAAAAGAAAAGGAAAATATTTTTGCATGGGATAGTAAGCAACTTTTTTATGAGATGCTTTTTGGGAACATAAGTAGAAGGACCAAGCTAGATCTGATTTTAAAAGGGCAACCTTTGTTTTGCATGAGACTCAGCTTTTTAGGGTGTTTGGCCAACCCAACTTATTTACTGTTAATTCACAATAAGACAGAAATTAAACAAGTTTATTTTCAAACCAACACCAACCTCCCAACACCCACCCATTTATTTGTTTATACATAATAAAAGTTTTTAAAAAAAGGAAACATGAGTAGCATGCAATGGGAAACAGTATAATCGATGGGCTTAAATTTAATTATTAATTTGAAATAGTCGTTTTCAAAATGAAGTAATAAAATAATAATTGAATTAAATTTTCACATTTGCTTGCACGTCCTCTGTAAATCTAAATTATATATTACCCAACACCTTCTTCTGTCCAACATGACGGCCCTTTTCTCAAAGGACCACCCGCTTCATTTTCGTTTTTCTTTCACCACTCTCTTCTTCTTCTTCTTCTTCTTCTTCCTCCTCATCAACCCCCTCTCTCTCTCTCTCTCTCTCTCTCTCTCTCTCTCTCTCTCTCTCTCTCTCTGTACCAAACTCTACGTCATCATCGTCGAAACAAGACCTTCCTGTTAATTTTACCCTGGTGTCTCTGTCCTTGCCGTTTGCAGTCACTGACAGCTGAAGGTTTTTTTTTTCCTTTTCCTCTCAGAGTCCTTTTCTTTCTTTGTCGGGTGTATATATATACACAAACACATATATTATCATGCCGAGCAGCTTCAATACTAACCCATTTATGACTGAGCAAGAGGATAACGAAAACAGACCTGAAAACGGCCCCGAATCTCCTCCTTCCAATACCTATGGTGACGGGAAGATTACTTCTGTTTTGTCTCCTAAAAGAAGGTAACCAATCTAAAATTATCACCTCCAATTAAACTGTAAATATATATGATGTTGTTTGTGTGTGTGTGTATATATATATATATATATGTATACGAGTTTATGAGAAGTAATTGACGTATGTGAAATGAGTTCCTTTTTTTGTTACAGTAGAAAATCAATTCAGAAAAGAGTAGTGTCAGTGCCAATCAAAGAAGTTGAAGGATCCCGCCTGAAGGGCGAAACAGCTCCACCGTCTGATTCTTGGGCCTGGAGAAAGTACGGTCAGAAACCCATCAAGGGCTCCCCATATCCCAGGTAATTAACCATCGTCATCTTCCACGACCCAGACGAAGAAAAATATTTTTCAGAGGGAATTGATAGAGTGTAATACATGGTAGTATCTTAAGTTGCATTTCGAGCAATCGTGAACCGCTGATCAGAAATGTGTGATTGATTTTCGCAGAGGATATTACAGATGTAGCAGTTCAAAAGGTTGTCCGGCAAGAAAACAGGTGGAAAGAAGCCGTGTGGATCCCACTATGCTACTCATCACGTACTCCTGCGAGCACAACCACCCTTGGCCTGCTTCTAGAAACAGCACCAGCAAGCAACCAGTCAAACCCGAAACAGCTCCCGTACCCGACCCAGAACCCGATCCCGATCCAGCAGATTCCGAGAGATCAGAACCGGAGGAGAAGTTCACGAATCTGGGGGAGGATTCACTGATGGCCGCCACCACTCCAGGGGACGAGTTCACTTGGTTCAGCGAGATGGAAACGACGTCGTCGACGGTGCTGGAGAGTCCCATTTTCGCTGAGAGAACTTCCGGAGACGCTGACGTGGCGATGTTTATCCCGATGAGGGAAGAAGATGAATCGCTGTTCGCCGATCTAGACGAGCTGCCAGAGTGCTCCATGGTGTTCCGGCACCGCAATGTGGGGTCACAAGTTGAAATCTGCTGACACGCGGCGTCATCCGATTCGCTCCTCTAATAGAAAAAGTGCCAAAACGATGTAGTACGCACCGTGCGCCTCAAGATAACTCCCAAAAAAACAAAAAAAAGAATTTAATTTTTTATTATATATATATATATATATTTTTTTTTTTCAAAATTTCCTTATTTTGCGTTAATAGTGGATGGATGCCTTGAGTTTAGTGTAGCTAATGAATAATAATAAAAAAAAACATGTCTGATTCCAAACTCTGCCGAGATCCTACTGTAAATTAGCATCAAAGCCGCCCGTGTTGAACGGCTTGGATTTCGCCACGTCAGTGCAGATATTTTGATTGGACCAGCTCACTTCTTCTGCAAAATTTAAATATATAAATATTTGATGATCTCACACTTGCTTGGCATTTATAATTTTAGGCAATACTTGTTAATTTAATCGGTTGTCTGTATTTGTTATAAAATTATATTTTATTAAAAAAATTACATTATTATGTGTGTAGCTGTGCGTTTGAATATAATAAATTGCTTTAAAATTTTACATTAATTTTTTTATTATTATTACAAATTAAAATGTAATAACTAACGAGAGACTTGATCGTCCTACAAAAACGATCTAATCAAAAGCATACACTTTAATATTATATATTCCTACATCCATATATTTTATTTTATTTTTAAAAAATATTATATGGAGTAGTAAAAACCCAGGTAAAATCCAATATTTATGTGGTTTTTTAAATGATAGTTACTAATTTTTTTAATAAAAATAAAAATTATCTTCAATTGGGTGGAGCCTACAATGAGCAGAGAAGACAAACATATGTAGAGAGGAGAGGAAATTTGATTAAACTATGAACAACCAATGGTTTGATTGGACGATTAAATATTATTTGCAAATCTGCCGGCCAAAGCCTGATAAAAAAGTCAAGTAAATGAAAAAGAAAACCATATATATATTATAATAATAATAATGAAGAGGAGATTTGACTTTTGACTTTTTAGAGATTAGATTATAGAGAAGGAAAGCTGGAAAATACCTGTACAGATACAGCCATTACCAGGAATGCATTCACATGATTTTTTTAGGTCATTAATTGGATTCTACCATTAAAAATAATTAATTTAACTGGATAAAACTCATGCATGTGCTTATCCATATTTATACAATAATGTCTAAAATCTTTATTATAAATAAATAAATAAATAAATAAAAATTGCAGGGAGTGGTTGAGGATCAGATGGAAAATAATTTATAAACAGAGAGTGGGTCAAATAAATACATCATTTTTTTTATAACCCTTCTTGGATTTTGCTCTACTGCAATTATAAGTAATTTATATATATATACACATATAGAGATGGAATCATGTTTTTTTTTTTTTTTAATAAATAAATAAAGATAGGATTCCTTAATTAATTTTTATTTTAGAGATTTAAATAATATAATTTAGATAAGATGATGAGATCATCGATATTTACAACATAAATTAGTGTATGTTTAATTCGTTGAATGGGTGCATTACAATATTTAGTTCGTAATGGAAAATAATTCATTGTTTGAAGATATTAAAGGTTACAAAATTGAAAAATTACAAAATGAGTATAATAATCTTAATGAATTTGTTTGGGAATATGTATACTTCACGTATATATTAACAATTATAAGCATATATTATTTGATGATAAATTGATGAAATTTCGTGTGATTATTTTAATTACTAAAAGTTATTTATTTCTTATTTTTATTTTTATTTCATTATGCTTCTTACAAATTTTTCCTAAAACCTCTCTTGACTATTTAAATTATTTAATATGCTCAGTTTTTTTTTTTTTTTTTTTTAAAATTGATTATTAATTAAGAATTTTCTAAACATAAAAGTATCTTATAATATCAATTACTAGTTTTGAAAGTAAATTCCACGACTGTAGACAATGTTATAATACCGTTATATTAGTTTATGTTATAATACTATTTTGATGTAGTAACTGTTTCGTAATTTTTATTAAATCAGTTAAAATTCTAAAGTTATATGATATATTCTACTGTTACGTATGTTTCTTTAATGAATAATGACATGATTTACTAGGCTCGTTTTTTTTTTTTATTTGTATAAGATATATGTGTATAATCTTTTGTGATCAAAATAATTATGCCGAGTGACAAATAAATCTTTAGTACATGTTTTATCACGAACAAAGTAGCAGATAACATTAAATGTTTGACAAAGAAATTTGTTTTAAAATTAGATTTTCAAAACGAGTGAACTTTAACTTTTTAAATAAAATCATATAAAAAAAAAATGACTTTTATCACCATTTCTACTCATGCCAATGGTTGAAGTTCTTGATCACATATTAAGTCATGGTTGTGGAAAAGATTTCATTAGAGGCTAATGTATCAGAAAGAATAATATCTAATCCAAATATTTGTAAGGCATCATCATACACACTCGAGAGTACTACAAGGCACTTTAAATGCACAATTACATTCTTTTAATTTTAGTCTATGCTTTGGACTTTGGAGTCATACTTTAATTTAGGCATTTCAAAATTTTTCCTTCCTGTCACCTGATAAAATATGTATAGTCTCAAAAGTTTACTTACTCTAAATTCTCTCATCAAATAGGTTTTCAATCCTTATAAAAGCACATAAACATCTCTCTCACTAAAATTCCATTGCCAATTCATTGCTTCTGCACTCAGAACAGATTATTGGATCAAACAACAGATGTAGAAATATCTTCATTCGCATTTGTCATCGACACAGATGTATTTCAGTGTCTAATGTAATTCAAAATTAAATAAATATTAAGATCTTAACTAATAACAGCGGTAGTATTCAGATAGTTCTCATCCATTCAGGGAAGACAACAGGATCTGGAGAATGTCATCTCTAAATGGAGAGTCTTCGACCAAAAGTGAGCAACAATTCACATATTTGAGGGCAAAACAATTCCTAGTTAAACCTCCGTTAGAAATAAATCAATCAAGAAAAAAAAAATTTCTGAATAAAAAATAAATCAATGCCCGAGATTTTCCGATACCTGCTGTAGGCATCTCTGCAAAATTTTAATACAATAATGGTATACAAAGAAACAGGATGGAGTAATACGAACCTCTAGCCACATCCCCCCTATGTTTGAATCCTATTAAGAGCAGCACCCACCTTTCTTCACGGCAGAAACATCTTTACCAATATCGATCTTTTCGCCTTTGGAGGGAACGGCAGAAGCACCTGACTCATTACCGGCATCCATAGCCTTCTTGCTCACTATTCGGTAAATTTGAGTGAGGACCTCAGCAAATGCATTTTCCACATTGGTTGCCTCGAGAGCAGAAGTCTCCATGAAGTAGAGAGATTCTCTCTCAGCAAATGATGTTCCATCCTCTGTTGACACAGCTACAAGGTGACGAAGATCTGATTTATTGCCAACAAGCATGACTACAATGTTGGGATCTGTGTGATCCCTTAGTTCCTTTAACCACCTCTCAACGTTTTCAAACGTTGAGTGGCGAGTGACATCATATACAAGAAGTGCGCCAACAGCTCCTCGGTAGTAAGCACTAGTAATGGCACGGTACCTACGCACACAAAAAATATCAGCACCAGGGGCACAAAAGAAAAGGCAACGGATGACCAAACAAATGAGCAGGGAGTGTTATGTGAAACTAGAAATTCGTTTCAGTGGGTACAGTTCAGTAAGCATGCATCTGATCTAATCACCAAAATAAACTAATTGGAAAAGACTCAGAGCAACTTGTGGCAGAAGCTAGTGGACATTGTTGAATGGTTGACTTTCTTGCTGTCAATCATGTTATAGTGTTTTTCCTAAATTATGTCTTTTAGCCCTTTGGCTTATGTTTGGTACAAAGCTCGTGTCAGTGAACAAGCTTCTTTGGTTTGTTTTATGCTCCCTAGGTAGTAAGCAAAAACAAACAAGAAGAAGCTCTCATGGACAGCAACTTATATTAGGTATTCAAAGGCGAAATGAAGTACAAAATAGGAGCATTCAGCCCGAGTTTTTCTTTTTCTTCCAGTCTCTTCTCTGCCAACAGCCAACAGCCAACAGCCGACAGCTAACATATATTGCAGCAGAATTTTCACAGATGCATACCTCAAGTCACTACTGCTTAAGCAGGATTGATGCAGAATTTAAACAGATACATACCGCTGGTCACATTTACATCACCAAGAGAAAAGTTCTTGCGACTACAAAATCTTCTGAGAGCATCTTCTAGTTTACACCATTATAGAAGCTTATACTACTAATATAACAATCTTCTGAGAAAATCTTCTACTTTACGCCTTTGTAGATGCTTGTACCACTAATATAGCATCATATGCCTGTTACTGAAGTAAGCTAAGACCTTAATCAAGGTTTAAACTCATCAGTTTGTTTCATGATCATTGACTGTCATAACAGAGTTAGGTTATATCTGTATATTTTATCTTAGTAGTAAGCTGAATGCTCCATTCACTCGGTCTGCCTCTAGGGACGGAATCATGCCTTAGCTCATTGATTGGTTTTTAGTGACCAATGTTTTGGAAAATAATTTTCCTGATCTGGACCATGAGATTGTGCCTTGCAAGTCTCCAATCATCTTCCGATCCTACTTGAATTTGGTTGCCCAAGTTAGGACCCTACTCTTTTTGGTTTGAGAACATGTGGCTCTAACACCAAATTTTGCAAGTCAGATGAAACATCAAAAGGGAGAATTTTCTAAAGCATGATGAGAAGGGTACAAATTCACGAGGCTCAAATCCATACAAAAGAAATTGAATATTTGGAATAAGGAAGTCTTGGAAATATTCTTTTGAGATACTAGGAAGTCTTGGTAATATTAGAATCAACAAGCAAGATATTCTTATTAGTTGAGTCTTTTGGATAGATTGGATTCTAATAACAGTCTCCGAATTGAGAGCGACTGAATTTGGTGCACAAAGATTTCAAGGAGATTCTTGTCAATGATGGAGACTAGTTGGAAATGATTATCAAGGGTAAAAATGGGTCGAGGAGGGAGATGGCAATACCAGCTTTTCTTTTTTATTTTTTCCATAGCTGGTCTATTGGGATAAGGCGCATGAGCTTCGTCAAAAAGTTGGAACTTCAGATGGCAGTGTGGTTAAGGATTTTGACTCTATCGAGTTTGAAGTCACTGGATCTTGGAAGAGATTAATATGGGAAGGAGGTCCTAAATCGACCTTTCCTTGAAGGTTTGGAATAGAGTCCAACTGACGAAGCTAGAGCTAGACAGTTAGGGAGACCTTTTAAGGAAGGAGATTATACTGCTTCCAACTTCGATTGATAAAGCATGGGATCCTGATAGAGTTAAGACGGTTATAGAGACCTTAGTATATATGTGAGCTAACTAGAAAATTTTACCAGATAGTCTTTATGACGATGCACAAATTAAAAAAAAAGTGCTTAGCTAACTGTTTTTACATTTAAACTACTAGTTAACAGGACGAAGTAATTAAATGTCAGAGGGATCTTAATTCTTGAAATGTTGCAAGAACTAAACTATATATACTGATGTTGGATCTTGATTGTGAAGATTTAATTATAGAAACATTTAATCACTTTCTAAAATCATTCAATTTCAAAGGAAGGATGTTATCTCATATATGGAAGCAAGCAATTATGACCACTATCATACAAGAAAGTTATCATATCCCAACACTCAGTCAATATTGGGATAGATAAGAAAAAGCTTCCATGAGTCCCTAGGAAGACTTTTAAAAATTGTGAGACTATGAAGCAAACCAACGTCATTATCATTGATGATCCAAGTAACAAGAGCAATTAATAAATGGTCATCGAAGAGATCACCATTGACTATCCAACTAATGATAACTAGTCAAGGGATCAGGTAATGAAGGGGATTGTGATAGATATTGTGATTACTACCACACAAATTGAGTCACCTAATAATGAATCTCTGGATTTAATTGTAAGCAATGATGTTGCCGAGATTGAAGGCGATAATATGCTAGTTCATTTGAAGAAAAAAGAGGAATCATCTAAAGGTACTAGTCCAAAAAATTTCTTTGGCTCCTAAAAGTAATAAAGTTTAGAGACTCTTCTTTCTTCGAATTGTCATTCCTAATTAAGTCGCGACTTCCATAAAAGGACATCTGGATTGTCCCAGGATCCTCCCAACCACTATCACATAGTTGTTAAACACTCAATTCCATTACAGGAAATTAATTAATTTTTATCCATAAGCCGCTATTTAATAATGATGAATCACCCATAAATTTATAGGCACCTACATAACTTAATATGACTAGAGCACCTAAATAGAAAAATAATAATAAAATAAGGCTTCTAGTTACATAAGAAATAAAACTACAAGTTAATAATAAGTCCATTAAAATAATTCCTAAATAAGCTAAATTCTCTCAGTCATACATCAGCATTGTAATTATATGAATATCCCATAATATTAAAAAATATCAATTCTAGTGTCTTCTTTTTCCATATTATTCTCATCCACGTATAAAAACTCAACCTTCAGTTTTGGAAGGATGAAGCATAAGGAAGGTAAAACATGGGAGTGTCCTGAGAAAACAAACATATATCCTAAGTGTATCCCAAAGGGTTAGGGAATGAAGTTATCATGACAAATTCAGCTCCAACAAACTTTACTTATCACTATTAGGATACCAAAAGAAAAAAAAGATAGTGTGGCCTCTTCATGTGGGTCCTTACTCTTCTTCGTGTAGTTCAAATAAACTAATAGATCATCATTCTCAAGTCAAGTGACATCATTACTAACCACTAAATTGGAAGATCCATTAGAACATGACTCAATTTCCTTGATAGAATTTACAGCTTTCATAATTTCCTCAGTTAACTCATTCACTAACTTGCTTCTCATAAGCTGGATAGTCAATGTAAGTCTCTTTGTTACTTGATCTTTTTAATTGCTCTCATTAGTAAATATTGATGGTACTGACCTCATCTTGCTCCATAGGAGTAGATAGCTCCTTGCATGAGGTGGTCACTGAATCACTGTAATCGTGGAAGAGAATGCGACATATTTTATTGTTGCATCAAAAATGGTTTAAGCTTGGTGGCATAACTTTCAAGAACTCTCCCTATCAACCCATGAGCACTTGGCAGAACTTTCTTGTTATATCTTCAAACCATGGGTAGGAGTATAGAAAGCAATTCTACCAAGATCAACCAAGATCTACCAACATGTTATCGCCTTCTGTAAGAAAGTGGTCATAATTGCTTCTATATATAAGATATAATGTTCTACCACTAAGATTGTGTAGATTTCAGGAAGAGCTTGAACATCTCTAAAATCAATCCTTCATAACCACGATCCAACATGACTAGATATATAATCTAAATTTTGCAATCCTTTCAAGAATTAAGATTTTCTTAACATGTGATTTCATTGTCTGTCAATTAAGATTTCAGAAGTAGAAACAGTCAACTGAAAACTTTGTACATCTATTTATCATCCGATGTACAGTATCCTAGCTATTTCATTTCACATTGACCTGCTGGGTGATTAAGAAGTTGATCAGCTACCAGTGCTTTTAATAATTGAAAAGAAGTCTCTGTTAACAACTTAGATGGCTCTTGGCATACCTTTGACAGACAATTGTTAACTTGGTCTAGAATGTAGTCAGTTAGTCGAGCAACAATGATGTGCAAGCATATGACCAATGTTCATAAGCCAATGTTCGAGCCTTTTCCTAAAAGACGACATGATATTGCTAAAAGTATACTCATTCTTTCTTCCACCAAACCAATTAAAGGCTTAAAATATGTTTTAGATCCAATAACTTTGTTACAAGCACGAATAAATGTTAATTAATTCAAATAATCAATATGCTCAAAAAGTGGTATAAAGCTTGTGAATTTTTCCAATCAAACCTGGAACACTAAAAAAGCAAGCAGGAAAACCTACTACGTGGAAGTTTATATCATAAAATCAGCATATACTAAGAAAAGGGTAACAGCAGGCACAAAACACATCCACTCCAGCTCACCGTAGGTTACACTGCAACGGATTTGGAAAGACAAAGCCTTCTATAATGATACACTCACGTAACAATTGCTTTATTCATCTTATGAAAACGAAATAGATATTCATGCTTAACAAAATATTTCTAGATTTGTTCTAAATATTGCCTCAATTGAACTTCCACCTATGTTTTACTAGTATTCACTACTTTACTTCATAGAATCAAGCACCTGGAATGACACCACGAGCAACAGGAAACCTTGATCTACTCATCCACACAAGAAACCCATGTCTGATCTACCAAAACTGAGACGATAACAACAACAAATGGAATCTACTAGGCAAATCGCAAAATGCAAAACACCATTAGAACTACTTCATGCTAAATTGCTTTGACACAGGTACCACGAGATCTACTCAGACCAAATCTGTTTCTTTTACCCAGTAAAACCCAAAACACACTCCAATTCGTTGAAGAGATCAAAACGCAAATCAATTTTTTCATGAATCTTTCTACTGGTATCAATCATAATACTACAACTACCCTATCGGATTCTTCTCTTTTACCCATTTAAAAGCTAAAACATCGAAATCATCCCAAAAAAATTGCAAAACAATAAGAAATCAAACAAAAAAAAATATAAACGCGTTTAAAACAAAGAAAATTATAACAGTTGAAACATCGGAACCCAAATTTTCCTCCTTTCCAAACTTGTATCGGCAAGCAAACACAACATCAAATACCCAGATGATAAAGACGAAAACTATAAAGTAAAAAGGAAATTAAGAAGCTAAACCTCTCTTGACCAGCAGTATCCCAAATCTGGGCCTTAATAACTTTTCCATCAACATTCAAACTGCGAGTAGCAAACTCGACCCCAATTGTGGACTTGGACTCAAGGCTGAATTCGTTCCTCGTGAAGCGCGAGAGCAAATTAGACTTCCCCACTCCCGAGTCACCGATCAAGACCACCTTGAACAGGTAGTCATACTCATCTTCAGCTCTGTATCCAGCCATTAGTCGTTCTGTTCCAACACACAGCTAACACTTCGCTTCCTTTTTGGATTCAGCGTTTTTCCTTTCTTGTCTCTTGAGTTTTTCCTTGGCTGTAAAGCAAGCTTCTTTGGGTTTTCTACAGGTTCATTGACTTTCCAAAGGGATGAATTGGAAAATGGAGAGACTGCTGCATGCTTAGCTGGATTTACGGGATTTCCAAAAGGAATAAAGTCTACGCGGGGGGATGATGATCGTGCTCTGATTTTTCATTTTTAAATAATTGGGCCGGGTTTGGTTCATTTGGGTTGGGCTTTAATTTTGACATGGGGGCCTTTTCTTTATTTTTTTTTAAAATAATAATAATATTAAAATAATAAATATAACTTTTACTTGGCTAATTACTTCTTAGTTACTTTGTTAATACTTCAGCTGAATTTATTTATTTATTTTTTATTGCATCAACAATTTGATATTTGAAAATGAAATACTCTTTCTTTCTAGTAATGCACGTTATAAAGCAAAATACATAGAAATTTTAGAAGAATGAGAAAGGTTTTACTTTTTCGCACGATCGACTGCCTCTTAATACTCCAAAAAGTGTAAGTCTTGGAACATTATTCAAATTGTAATTAATTTGAGCTGTTGACCATGCATAAATATTAAATATGAAATCTTGCATTATAGAAAAGATCAATCGTAATTCGATCGTAAGATAGAATCAAATTTGTCGGTACAGCCAAATACGAGTGCACAATATGAAATATAATTAAATGGGTGAAGTAGAGACCTAAGGTTAAATACTACGATGTTGCTTAGATTTAAGTACAAACTCCAGATCATAGCACATAATTTACACAAACTCCGTACTAGAAGAAAATGGTTTATATCGAGTATGCAATTTTGAAACCTAGAGCAGTAGGTGAATGGATCTTTTTACTTAATTACTGTGGGAGAAGTTTAAGTTTATTTTTTTCCTATAAAAAAAAAAAAAATTAGTCTTATGTCTTGGGTGGGTTCGGTGCAATTTGTTTAATCTGTTCATTAACCTATGAGTTTAACCATTAATAACTACTTGAAATCTAATTAAATTTAAATTAGTATCATAAACACTTGGAAACAAATTAACAGGACAACTTTATAATATTATGAATTAGTGTATGCATAATGGACGGCGCCATATAATAAATAACTATCAGCAAAATGAGAATGAAAAAAAAGAAAGCAAATGTAGGAATTAATTTAATACTGAAATAGTTGTTTGGATACATATAAAAAGTAGATTAATTTTATTGTGGGTAATATATAGTTATTATTATGAAGTTGAAATTGCCTAATATAATTTATAGATTTCCACTAATATAATTTAATTTAATTTCTATATCAATTTATGATATCTTGTATTATTCTGAATAGGAATTGTAAGACATTTTGAAAGATTAAGAAATTAAAGAAAATAATTCTCGTTTTAATTTGCACTCATTTTCTCTTAATTCCATGATTATTGCTATTTTTGTATTTTTCTTTTAAAATTTCATGACATGTTATATTTGATCTTAATGTTTATTTATATATAATTTCATTTTTCCGACCCATATATACTTTTTACTCAGTTAATTATTCTTATCATTACTATATGTATATATATATCATTTCTCTAATTAATTTTTTATTTTATATTTCAATTAGATTATATATATATATATTCATTTTAATAAATTTCTTAAATTCATAATTTTACTTTTGATTAATATATTCGATAATATTTTATCATGACAAATCTTATGAAACTTGAAAATTTAATCATTGACGTTACGAATAATTATTATAGATCATATCTGATTACATATATGTTATCTTTAAGATTTTGTATTATTTTTATATAATGAAATATATAAATTTTTACTCCGAGAAATCATATTTGATAGAATTGATATAAGAATTACTATCAGAAATCTCTTTTGACATAAACAACAAAAGAAAAAAAATACTGTATCATCATTCTCTTTTCCCAGAAATATATAAATATATATTATCTAACATTCTCTTCCATATAAAGAAATACATAAAAGACGATATTCTCATCACAGAATGTGACTCCTGATTCCACGGATGAGCAAGATAAGAGGGATAAGAGCCATTAACATGCAGACAAGACTTTGATAGAAATTGAGCCTCACTATTCCCCCATTTGAGAGAAGGAGATGTCAAGAAGAAATGGACAAATCTAGCAGATGAAATTAGGGTTTATACCTTTTGAAATATCAATATAAAATTCATAATATTCTTGAGCAGACACAGGAATGGGAACCATGGTTTACCCTAAAAAAGGCTACAATAAAACAAAGCTATTAAGACTGATCTAAGAAGGCGCCCACTTACTAAAATCCAATATGCTACATACATGTATATACATATAGGTTTTATATGTATATGTATTGCATGCCCTTTTTAGCTGCATACTGTTTGGGCGTTTATATGTATTTATGCCTGTGATGAATAGGATATGAGAGAAGAAGACACAGGCTCTTGTCATGCCATGTAGTTGGCCTTTTTCTAGGCAGGCAGAAGAATACTCACTCATCGGCTCACTGTTTACATCTATTGTTTTTTAGTATATATAGTTGCTTTTTAGGTTCTTTCATAAATAATTATTAAGTTCACACACAGTACTTATAATTTTTTTATTTAAAATTAAAAGGCAAGACAAGGCGGCTGCTGCTATATATATATATATGTAATATATATATGGGTAGAGTTCTGTTTTAAACAGATCAAAAGGTAGGTTTTTGAAAAGTGGAGAAGGAAGAATACAAGAGGAAAGTAAACGATAAAGAATAAACCACAAGTGATTAGTGTCAGAACATGTGACCTACCATACCCTCTACCCTCTATGTCTGCCTCACAAGACACACCCAGAGGCCCGTGAAGACTCCATGTCTCTTCTACTTCCTCCTATTATCCACCCATATATATACACACACATATGTCTATATATATATATATATTGATTATACTGGCACAGTCATGACTAGCTAAATTCTGACTGCTGTAACCCCTCAGTACTACTGACAAGTTCCCGTATCCCTTCCCATGCATGCCTCCCTCCAAAATTTTTCACCCTCATATATATATGTGTGTTTGTGTGTTTACTAATATATATATATACATATCTTTACCTCTGAAACCTTATTCAGATTACCTCACAAGTACGGTAGCATTTCCGGCTAGATCAGGCAAAACCAAACAAAAAATATGACAAGTGTGGAGTTTGTTTATGTATTTATCATTTCAATCCGGCATTATCATGTTGGCATTTGTTGTTTATACTTTCATTCTTCATTAATTCATTGGCTAAATATATAAACAATTTCTTTTAGTTATTAGTATTTTTAAATTATAATTTCTTTTAACTATACATAATTATGTCGTTGTATTTGCTCACACATACATAATATATACCCTAATTTAAGTATTTAGTTTCCAACACAGATACCAACTAATTAAATTAGTAGTTCTTTTTTGTTACATATAGATTTCTATATATTCGTCAAATATGTAATATACATACATCAATTATAATAATATAAAAATAAATTTTAAATAAAAATACACACATACGATAATAATTTGACTCAAACTAAAATTAATGATCTAATCAATTATACATAGATTTGAGATATTAATCATATTTATAATATTTCAACTCATCTATTGGCCTAGACTCCCTTTTGATACTCAATAATTTACACTTCTATATATTATTATATTGCTTTCTATGCTTAAAATAAATTTTTAAGTAGATTTCGTTGAATATTTCCCTTCTTCCCAGTTACTTCCTCGTGTCATTTAACAAGTAACTTATCATACTAGATTGTATATCGAGAGAGAAATTATAATCTTACATTAGAAACAAAAAAAAAATTGTAAGTTATGCGAACTTCATCCAATCAAGTTATTATATTATATTAATATTAATATGATTATATTTATATTCATATTTATATGCACATATCTATCAATACATATACTAAGTTAGGTTCAGACGAGCCTTAATGAGTAAAACCCTAACCCGTCCAATTTTCAAACTATTTATCTATTAATCTTAACTCATCTCGAATCCATCATTTAACAAAAGTAACTGTATTAAATCGAATTCGAATATATCAAATTTCTAACACCATTGGAAATTTAAAAGAAAATATATAATAATTTAAGTGCGGAAACAAAATAAAAGGTTAAGTTTTACATCCCTTACATAATAACTTAAAAATACTAAATAATATTATGAAATGAATATTTTGAAAGAAACACGAGAAATAAGAAAAGTAATAGAAAATAAAAAGTATTTAGCATCTATTCGCAATCTTCTTGCGAATCGATCTCTAAAACCAGGTTCTCTTGATCTGAAATTGTTAACTAAAGGATGAGCTACACTAGTTTAGTAAGGATATCACACTATATCATCGACACAGAAATAAAGATTGGTATAAAATTAAAATAACTAATGGAGTACCAAATTTAGCAAATTCGTTTATCAATCATAAAACCATTTATCGTTCACTTACCGTAATGAAATTTATAAAAACAACCTGTAGAGACAATAATACCATATAAATCATAATTTCATGAACAACCAGCAACATAGAACATATCATAAATTTATATCCATTAACAATAAACTAAATTATAACTGTTTCTCATTTTACCAGCATACTAGAATCCATAGGGATCCATAGGGGTGTCCCCACTATACGTGAACTCTTTTCCTTAACAATCTCAATTACAAGGCCGTCTCCAAATCCCATCCAGTATGAGCGCTAAGATATTGAACCTCAGTACCCCATCCGGTATGAGGGTGAAGCGGGTCGTCCCCATACCCTGTCCGGTATGAGTGCCAAATTATCAAGTTTTCATACCCCATCCAATATAAGACAACGTTCACGATGGGGTTCCCTATGTAGCTGGTCCGTTCACCATCTCTCAAGATATCTAGTAAGGTTGTCATTCCATCTGTTTATTTGATCACACTAATTTTCTGTCTTTATTTAGTCTTTATTACTAAATCAAACATAATCATATAAACAAATAAACATGCACTTGGTAATGCAATCATGTCTCAAATCCCAAATCAAACAGAAGTCAGGTAAGACAGTAATACATGCATTTAAACCATAAAATAGATAAATCAGATACTATCATACTTTTACACTGTAAAATAAATCAACAGAGAACAATGTCCGGTTCGGGCTCCATTAGCAATCCGTAATTAATTATGTACATCTATTTAATTTGTACAAAATACTGTATTATTATTTATTTAAACTTCAATTCTATGATAGAGAATAGGGTGAGAGATCCTTACTCGATTTGACACTGAAAAGATAAACGGTTTACTACGCTTACGGGCGGTTCCTAGGTTCCCTGAATTTTTCTCCGGAAACTAAAACATGCTTATAGTACCTATAAATGGTCCAAATAAACCCAAAATCAGTCTCAGGGCCTATTCGGCCAATTCCAGAAATTCGGCACGGCGACTGCGCCATGCTCTAGAGATAATGTCGCCGCCTGCGGTGGCGGTCCGCCTCGAGTCGGCCATTTTCAACCGAATTCGACCTATTTTACATCGATTCCTGCGAGCACACATGCTAAAGGGCCTCGGTGGGTCGAAAAAATACGAAAAACCGAAACTCACCGGCGGCGGAGGTCTCCGGTGCGGCGCTCCTCCGGCTCATGTTGTGGTTGAGTGTTTCGTTTCGGTCAACCTGTAGAGAAGAAAACAGTGATCACAATGATGGAAAAATTATGCGAAAGGAAAATCAGAAAGGGTCTCATCGGAGGCAGTTTGTGAAATTTTCCACGGCGGCGCCGTCGGTATTTTCCAGCCAATTCGTCGGTTTTTTTCACTCCAATTTGGGCATAGATGGGCTTAAAATTGAATTTCGTGCAAAATGAAATTTTTTTACCTTTTTTAGCAGTCGAAAAGGGTTCCGATTCGACGGCGGGTGGCGGAGGTCGACTCCTCGGCGGCTGGGTTGTCTTCTCCAGCGAGGGGTTCTGGCGGCTAGGGTCAGGATTTGGTGTGGATGGTGGTTATTTATATTAATTCACTTTTGATCTGGACCGTTCATCGCGTTTGATCTGGATCGTCCGATCGCGATTAAATAGGGAGTGAATTTGGATCGTTCATCGCGATCCAATATGAACCGTCCATCGCGATTCACTCTGATCCGTCCGTGCGCGCAGGAACGGACCTCAGCCATTGGATCGTACTCACGTGGATCGCCAACTTAGCTCCTCCCGCATGGCCTCCCACGTCAGCACCTCTGTCACTTGGGGCGTCTTGGTTGGTTGGGGTTACTGACCGGGCGTTTGACGTAGTAAATTTTTTTTTAAATTGCATTTTGACATTCAGTTTCCGATTTTTCTTTCAAAAATACTCTCAAAATCTAATTTTTTACTCTTTTTTTTCAAAATTATTTTTAATTTAATACTCCATATATTTTACTCTATTTTTTATTAAATTAAAATAAATAATTAATTAATTATATTTATTAATAAAAAATAATAAATAAATAAAAAAGTTTTGGTAGGTGTTACAAAATTAAAGAAATCCAAGTCAAAAATATTATTCCTATACAAGTCTCTAAAATAATACAACAATGGAGGATTATATTCTAAACTGCATCCCTAATATAATTTTATTTAATTATGCGGAGAAAAAAGAAAAAGACCCATGTAAGGATATTAATTCTAATGTAAGGGAGTACTTGTAATTATTTATAGGATTAAAAAATTAATTAAACCAGTTATGTAATAAGTTTAAATTTATAGAAAAAGATGAATTTATTATTTATATTCTATTAGAATAAAAAGCATGAATTATATGTATGTTTACCAAAATTGGAGAAGTAATTTGAGTCTGATATTATAATACATAATTTATTGAGACGATTATCGAAAAAACTACTGTGTGTGATGTCTAGTAGGCAGCACGTGAAAACTTGGAGAAGAAGTTTGTATAATTCCAATACAATAAAATTCTAAAAATTTTCAAACATTTTGGATTCATCGTCTAGTTTTTGGAATTTTGAAAAGAAAAATTCTGACAGACAGTAACAAAACCAACCAACGACGAATAAACTTTCTTTTTCTTTTTTTTTTTTTTCCTTTCTATTGATTAAATATTTCTTATTCTTGTCTCCTTTTCAATTCCAGATATTATTATTTATTTATTTATTAATATATATCACATAAGACAGAGGATGGTAGCTTGAAAATTAGAGATCCCAATACACATTCTCTCGTGTGTGTGTGTGTGTGTGTGTATATATATATGTGTCTATGACATACACTTAAAAAGCATGCCCACCATTTTCAATCCACTAACTCATCTCTTAAAGTTTCACAAAAGGAAAACGAAGAAAATGGTTTCTAAGGTATTGCGAAAGAGATCATCAAAAGCTCTAAAGAAAAAGGTACGCACACGCGCATATATATATATATATATATATACACAACAAACTATATAATCTTCTTCTTTCTTGACGTGCCTCTGTGTTTGTATATATGTGTGTAATATACATATTGGTTTTTGAAGGAAAAGACGGAGAAAGTCATTATGAAGGCTCTTCTCCACATATTCAAGCTAAAACTCAAGATGGAGGCTATCAACAGAGAGTACTCTAATTTGTTGGAAATCAAAAAACAATACTTAAACCTAATTAAACAGATCCAGTTGCCCAAGGTCTGCCCTATCTCTCTCTCTCTATATATATATATGTGTGTGTGTGTGTGTGTGAATATATATTGATGGGTAAGTAGATATATATATATATATATATGTTATTACATTTTTGCAGGCTCTAGTGAAGGTAGTGAAGATTGAACAAGGGTTTTTATTGAGGATAACCTGCAACCAAGGAGGAGATCATAGACTTATGGCAATATTAGAGAGGTTGGAGGAGATGGGTCTAAATGTCGTTCAAGCCAGAGTTTCATGCACCTCTAATCTGTTCACCATGGAAGCCATTGCTGCAGCTGATGATGATCGAGATTTGGACGTCAGCAATATGACTCAAGCTCTTGCTAACGCCATTAACGGTGATGATAAAAAACAAAAGGAAGAAATCAACCAGGACTGTAAAAGCACAGATGAAAATGCTTAATTATTTTTCTCATTGACGGTAATTTAACTTCCTGTGTGTTGAAGATTTATATATGAGTGTAGGTAGGTTCTGATCTCTACTGCTTTGTCACTGTCATCTTTAATGTAAAAAGGGTAGACTGGGAATGAGCTCTGAAATTTAACTTGGATTTTGTTTTTTTGTTTTTCAATATGTTTATTTTCTCATGAGGTTCTGGCTGCAGATAATTGACTGACTGATTCATTCTTCAAGAAAAGATCAAATGGGTTCTAGAAATTAAAAAAAAAAAAAAAAACCTCTCTGCCCAATCTAGTTGCTGAAATCCGGGATTAAAATATTGGTTTCAAATTTTCTTTTGAGGAAATATTTTAACTACAACACCCAAAAATTTATTACTTTATACCTAGGTTCTATTTTTCTTTCCAGGCAGAATGGTAAAGAGTTATATCACAGGAAAAAGGGTATATGAAAAAAATTTGATTTGATTTTAGGATAAGCAAATATGTTTGGCCCTAATTCATTTATATATAGATAAGTGCATCAATAGGATAGAAGTTAAATCCTGATGTTTGTATAGTGAATTATTAAAAGTATTGTCAAAATAACTTGTAGTAAAATAATGTATTATATTTTTCAAAACTATATGTGAAAAACACAATCATATTGTAAAACAGTATTTAAATGATTATAAACATTCTTAGAAATTATTCAAATTACTTTGACTTGACCATTTAATTTTCATGCCCGCATGGGTGTTTATTGGAATAGGGTTTTCATAAGAAAAATAATGGGCTTGGGCTTGGACTTGGTCCATGGGCTTTGAATCCGGCCCAATTTGGAATAGGGTTGTTTCATTGATAATGGGTTTTGATTATTTGGACCAGAAATTGGTGTCATGTGATCCGACTCTCTCCCTTTTTATTATTACAATTCATGCATAATTCGAGTTTCCGCGTATGGGAATAAACTTTGAGGTCCATTTTTGTACTTCTCTTCTCCTTTTCATCAGTTTGGCCTCCACTCCATATCATACAACACCTCTTGGCAGCCATGAAAAGAAACTAAACGTACACAGAACATGCCCTCGGATCTTCAATCTGGGAGAATCTGTCGACAGCCTGTTTTCATCTTCCTTTTCAATTTATTATCAACAATACATGTGTGTGTATATATGTGTGTGTGTGTGTGTATACATTGTGTCGAAACCACAACTTTAACTTGATTCTCTTTGTGATCTAACTTATCCCTCCTCCCCTTTCGTACAATATTGAAAAAGACACTTAAATTCATGCATTGACCATGCAATGTCGACATTGCAATCTCCCTACTTTTATTACAATCTCTTTTTTGAGTAATTCCATAAAAAATTATTCAAATTATATACGCGATGCGTTATACCAGTACAACAAATAAAAGGTGCAGTACAAATTATTGTACTACAATTCGGTAACATAATTTTATAAATATTTTATAAATTAAAAAATTATTAGGTTTACAAAATATATTTACGTTCAAAACATTAAAAATTTTGTAAACCGACGTGTGACTACAATAAGTTAGAGTTGTACTCTGTAGTAAGAAGTTATCATCAATTTTAAAAGTGATTTACTACTAACAATTTGAATTTAACTTTTTGGTAATGTATGATTTTGAGTTAGAAAAATATTTGGTTATAAATTAAATTTGTGGCATAAATTGTAACATTTAGAATTTTAAGTAATACTAATTCAACGACTCTTCAAACACAAATTACTTATCTTCAAATATTTAAATTCAATTATATAAAACTCAGTAATCACGTATCGTTAAAATGTAAAATTAGAATATTACATTAAAAAAAAATTACAATAGTAGAACAAAATATTTGCTTAAAAATCAGTATATATTCGTATCTTGATAAATATGATACGACATGGATCAAATTCATGTAGCATAGAAAAAGGAGAAGAAAAAGAAAACCAGTGTAGGTTTGAAAAGAGTGGAATCACAAGGAGATAAAAGAGAGTGTTGAGGAACCATTTTTCATAAAACGATGAATGGTATTGTTCCATGGTATATGCTTCATGTAGGAAAGCATAAATACAAGCTTAGTTTCTAGCAATAACTCAGGTGAGTTAAGAGGTGATGCAGCTGAAGATTACTGGGTGAAATCTTTTTTAGGCAGGTGGGCAATTTTCTCTTCAATGAGCCTCCTGCCAAAGGAGATTTGCCCGGCAATTCTTCTGCATTTTATTTGTTCTTTTGCCTTCAAAAGATATTTGGACACTTGATCTTATTTATTATTGATATCATTTAGAATGTCATCTCATCTTTTCATTTAAGGTAGTATCTACTATATATATATATATGTGTTTCTCTACCATATTTTTTTATATTTTAAGTTATAATATCTCTAAACTCAACTATATTAACTTAATTTAAAAAGACTTCTACTATTTTATTATTTAGAAAAAAGTTATTTTTTTTCCTCTTATTTATACACATTTTTAACATTTAGTAAATATAAAAAATAATAACCAGAGCGTTGAAACTTACATAGAATAGGATTTACTCTCAATTAATGATTTGTTTTGTCTTTTTTAAGCTTGTTTCTAATATTAAGTTTATTTTGTAGTTCTTATAAGCATTTTATAATCTTACGGAACATCCAATAACGATTGTTATTTTGTGTAGTTATAAAATGTTAATTATCATATAAAGGAAGGTCAATTCTCAAGGTATTACAAAATGGTATTAAATTATATTATGTAAACATGCATTAGTGCAATCTTGGATTTTGTGGGTCTTTATATTATGATTCACAATTGTGATACATGATCTTGTTGCGGAGATTATGATATCTAAATCTAACATCTCAACTATGTGAATTGCTAAGCTTTTATCAAGGGCTCGAGTCACTCGTACGAATAATATAAGTTTGATTTTTACAGAAAATTATTTAGGTATGCAATCATTTTACTTGCTGCATCGTTATAGTTGAAGACTAAAAGAGCTGGGCGATGACACAAGATGCACACGACCTTACTCAGGCTTAACTAGTCATTTATGTATGGGAAAGCACATGAAATTTATGTAAGTATAAATTATTTGAACTTTATTTTTTAAAATTATATATTAATTATAATAAATAAATATTACTAATTATTATTATTATTATTATTTTCCTAAAGAAATTTAAACAATCGCTACTTTGGGTAACGAGACCTGAAAATTTAGTTCTCTCAGACATCAATTAATATCATTGTATGAGACAACCGGTGGATTACCAAAAAAAAAAAAAAAAAAAGATTGAATCAACTTGAGCATCATCCTTCCATTAACCAAGTTATCACAATCTTGGAGGAAGGCGCCACTTCCAGCGCATCTGACCAAGAGAGGCGGCGGAGAACATCTCATGGTTTATGGAAGCTATCGAGGGAATCATCATAGACATCTTCATCAAGGCTTTTAACTTCATAATCTAACCACTAATTCTCCCAAGATCATCGTCCACTCAGACTTTTCAATCACCGTGGTATGGTCATTTGATTTCGCAGCAGAATTTTATTTAAGTTGCAGATTTAGAAAAATGGAATGTATCAGTCTCTATGTCAGATATGAATTTAATTTGGTCCTTTTCTAAATTCACAGTTTTTTTTATGACAGTTTTCACAAGTCGTTACCACAATTAATTGACAGTTTAATGAGACTTAATTGTTACTTATCATTATTACATGATACCGCAGATTCTTTGTAAACAATGAAAGCATGTAAGCATTGTTCGGACCTTAGATTATGGAAAGGAAGATACTATAACACATTCTGCGTGCAAACAGTTCCCTCCAGATGCCAGAACCTCAAAGTCATAAAATTGCATGATACAACAGAAATACAGTCATAATAAAGATCCTACTACATTCAAAAGCAATGGCATTTTCAATTCTTTGATTGAATGGAAGGAATGCAATGCATTAGTCGTGAAGAGTTCCTAAAATATCTTCATCCCTGTAAAGATGATACCTGAAATAGCACACAGAAGAATGTAGATCAATAAGTATTTGTTTTTTCTGGTTCGTGAATGAGTCATATCAGCTGAATGAGCAATAACCCTCTCCTTTCATAATCTTTTCAGCTAATGTGCAGTGAAATTCAACTCGTATAAAAAAGTAGATTAACTTTAGACACCCACAAAAAAAAAAGCATATGAACATTACTAATGGTACCCGTGAGAGGCGACATACACGACAGCAGATGATTTATGATAGCTTGCAACAAATGGATGTTATTGTAAATAAATGCAGCAGCAAATTTGTAACAAACTTGCAAGAAGATAGCTGACTATAAAATTGCTTCATTCTATCAAAAAATGAATAAAATGAAATAAAAACAGAAGCAATTTTCTGAGGAATTTATAAATCACATTAATCATCAAAGTCCTGTGAAACTTGTAAAAGCAGAATGGAAGATACTACACTAGGAGAGCTCCTCCCCCATTGCATGTTTTGTTTTGATTTTGCCTCAAACACATGCATGTAAACACATATCAACTGACATATACAAGGAAAAAAACAAGTATGCTCATCACATTTCGTTTATAGGTTACTCTTTTCTTTTACAAGGGTTTTGCTGTCTAACAAAAACATGCCAAGAACACATTGGCGATTTCAGCGCATTTCACAATCAATAAAGAGAAAAATAAAGCTTGTACAGTCATAGACTGTCCCTTCATAATCAAGGACTGAGCTATCGTCCATTTCACAAGAAGCAACTGACAGAAGTTTGGAAGTGACAAAAATGAACTAAAACTTTCATGGCACCCTCAGGGGGCCAATCTTTACAGGACAAGCCAAGACTGCAAAAGAAAGGCTCCCAAATGATGAAAATCATTCTTGGGCCTTACTAGCAAAGCATGCAAAAGACGGGCTGACAAATAATGAAAATCACTTTTAGAAAATCCAAATGATAAACTGGAAAGTAGTATACTCTTCACTTTGTGACTTATGACAAAACTTATCTAAAAAGTATTCAAAGTAGAGACGCAAATATTATTCACTTTGTGACTCATGACAAAAGAAAATACCAGCACTTATGTTTAGTTTATGAGTTGGTGGCAGACTGAAGTAGAGCAAAGCATTTTTGAAAACACCTTTTTGAGAGAGAGAAAGAAGAAAATTCAATAACTTGCCCAAGAGCTGATCACCAAATCTGGAGGGGTCTATGCTAAGCCAATGTGAGTTGCAGCATAAGATATTGGAAACATTATATACCTAAGCACACCAAAAAACTAAATTATATAACTAAAGCAATCACTATAATTTTTTTCTTTAAAAAAAAAACAGCTCAAGATTTTACATAAAGCCTGTTGAATTCTTAAAGCAGGCAGTACAATGCTCATAAATCTCTAAAGACTTGCCACTGAAATGCCTCTTGTTTTATTACGTAAGAAGTGACCTTTTATATGGGATTTTGTCCGAAACAAAAAATACGATAACTTAGTTTGATATCGTTGAGTAATTAAAAGAAGTCATGGTGTTGCAAAGAAATGTGAAGGAAATTATTCTCTAGATAAACTGAACACACGATAGTTTCTAGGACAAGGAAACACCAGCCATGGAAAGGAAAGCATCAGTCATAAAAATCCAACTTGAAGTATATTATTGCTATCTTAAACTTGAATCAAACTACGAACTCATTTCAATCAAGGCAGTGGAACTTACTCTTGCTCACCAAGCTTCACTTGAGTGCCTCCAAACTCTGGTAAAAGAACAGTGTCTCCTTCCTTTACAGCCACAGGAATAAGCTTCCCATCTCTATCACGACTCCCAGGGCCGACAGCTACAACTTTTCCAGAGAACAGCTGATTAATGAAACATGCATTATGAGACAATCAAGATCAGAGATAATGGAAAATGTAAATAAAGCTCTGGGCTCAGAAAGAAATTCATCAAGCTTCCAATCAAAAAGCAATTTTAAAAATGTTTCAAGAGTATTGAAAGAATAATGACCGTAATTACGGATGAATGACCTACTTATAGGTATCACAAGGAAACGAACAAAATTTTCATTAGAGTCTTGAAATTAATAAACTGTCAATGGTGAAAAGATCAAAAATGTCTACCACTCTTCTTCACAGAGATGAATCATGTATCTATTACTTGCAGAACACGATGGTGAAAAGCTTATAAAGTTAATTTTTCTAAATTTCAGACTTTAAAAAACAAGGCATTCATGGAAGAAATCCCAACAGCAGAGAAATGACGGATAACCACAGACAAAAAAGAATTCTTATAATACAATAAAACTAAACAGAACTGCTAAAAATAATCCATTATCTAAACGAAAAAGCTCTACTATCCTACCCAGAATGACATACACAGTCGTAAGACATATACATATACATATATATAGACGTGTACATATGTATTCTTAGGTGCAAAACCATATAAAGAGATTCGGAGACTGGTTACAGAGGAAGTACATATTATAAATAACCAGAAACAAAAGGAAACATGGGTTTTGATATTAATTAATAAAATCAAAATCATGTCTAATATATAAAGAAAGTGGATATTTGCTGTAGATTAAATAACCTTCCACTGAAAGCAAGCAGAATAGAAGACAGGCAGAAAAGGGTATATTCAACTTCCATTAAGATTAAATTGGCAAATAAGCATGCAGAAGATTAAGCAGACACGAACCGATCTGTAAGTAATTGCATGAACTATACAGTTCCAACAGGCCAGAAAGAAGAATGCAAAAACAAATTACTTTTGAAGAAGGAAAAAAGAAACAACACACAGAGAAAATAATACTCGAGAAAACAACCAATTCCAGAAGTAAGCAACAAAATATACAATTTGGAAGAATGAATACTCGAGAACTAGAAGTTACACAGAATACACTAGGGGGACGGAAAAGAAAATAAATAAATAAATAAATAAAAACCTGGGGGGTTTTCTCAGGGAGTAAAATTCCAGACTGGGTCTTGGAGGGAGGAAGGATTTTCTGAACCAAAACGCGATTGAAGGATGGAATCAAACGCTTCAGCGCCATTTCTGAATGCGATCGCACAAAAACTGAAAGCTCAATCAGAATGCTAGGCGCTCCTGCTCTTCTGTTTGGAGTACCCAAGAAGGGTAGGGTTTAAGTCGGATTTATGTGAATCCGAGCTCTAGAAGCTTCCGCTCTTGTCTTGGGTCGAGAATTGTAGGGTTTAAGCGGGATTTATGTTAAGCAGAGTGCTAGAAGCTTCTGCTCTTAGCCGAGAGTAGGGTTTAAAATCGGATTTATGGCACCGGGAAATTACAGTAACGCCCAAGTATATGTTCTTAGCATTAAAGCTAAATGGAACGTTTGGGTCTAAATTTGTGTTTTGAATTTAAAAAATACGAGTAAATAAATGTAAGAAATAAAAAAAACATTTTGAAAATTATGTATTTCGTAAATAAATGTTATAAATTAATAAAAAATTTAATTTATTATTGTAATAATTTTTTTATTTTTGAGTATATATAAATATATATAATACAAATAAATATTATAGGACTCTCCCTTGTATTGCATTTTTCAAATGTGCTTGTTCTCCACTTTTTTCTTACCGCGACAAGTATTTGTGAAATAATTCCGATGAGAAACAAAAAGATGGCTTTAAAAGATCTTCGTGATCCAATTCTAGACACTTTAATTTATTTTTTTAAAAAAAATTATTCTTATTACGAATCAAGAAATAAATAAATAAACACTAATATTTTTTTATATTGATTTTGTCAAATACAAAATATTTTTTCTACAAATTACTTTAAAGCGTAAATGAATATAATTAAAAAAATCAGTCAAATTAGAAACATAAATAAAAAAATAGTAAGAATTTCATTCTAAATCAATAAACTTTATTTTTAAGCACTAATTCAAGCTAATTTATTTCTAAATAAAACAACTATAATTTTTAAGCACTAAATCAATATTTAAATCAATAAGCCCTAATTTATTTCTTAAAAAAAAATCTCTATTCTTAATCTAAATTATAAATAAATAATACAGAGCCATCAGAGTTGCTGGATTTCAAAAACATGTGTTGTATGTGTGTCTCTCTATATAATATATTTATATATATATATATATATATATAGAAACAATTGGAATTTTTTTGGAGATTACATGCAGTTACTAATTCATGATCTGGACATATACAGAATGATAATTTTATGCTTGATTTTACAAGAATTTTTATGAAAACTTTTCATTTGCTTCTCTTTCATGAAATTTTTATTTCTTCATAATGTATCATGATTACAGTAGAATGCATCATATATATATATATATATTATTAACCTAAATTATTTAAATATTAATTAGTTTTACAAATCCAATTTGATCCAATTTTAAAACTATATTATCATTGTAGATGAAAAGAATATTATTACCTCAGTTAAAAATATTTGATGGATTATCGATTGCAAGTAGGGTTGAATTGCCGGGCAAATCTCCTTTGGCAGTGAGCAAGTTACTTCCATTATAAATGGTGAAATGGGATTGCTACCTGCCAGAGGAGTAATTGCCCAGTAATGCAAACCTACACTCTTCTTCTTCGCTTCCTATATCTCTAATTGCTTTTGCTTTTTGTTTTTTTGTTTGGGGGTTGGGTTGATGAACAGTGTCGGAGGGGGGAATGCTATATATATATATAAGGAGGGTGATATAATTCCATGCATCAATGGCATATTCTTGTAGATATTGACCTCTGAATTCTACGTTATCTTATTTTTTTAATTTAATTACAAAGATAATTACAGCTCTATTATCCCACATTGAATAAATGTTCAATTCTAAAGTAATATATATTTACCCTTCTGCCATAATTGATATTTGGAGATTTTGATTATATTTTATTTTTATTTTTTCGGAGTTTATAAATAGCATATTCTCAGCACATCCTGCTCTAATTCTTTTTTTTCTTTATAAAAAAAATAAGTAAATAAATAAATTTGTGCTGTATATGTACCAAGTGGTCCTTTTATACCTGTTTGATAGTTATACTTGGTGATTTCAATTTGCCTCTTCACATCAATACTAGGTTTTTCCTAAAATTTTTGTGCCTATAACATCAACTAAAGTCATCAGTAAAATTTTACTAAGAATTTAGCAGTTGTCTATAAGATGTTGTTCTAGCTAATTATGAAGAAAATTTCATATCTTTCTATTCCATTCTAGTTAAAAAAATTGAAATTAATAACTAAAAAAAAAATGAAACCAACTAAGTCTAATTAAATAGTATGACTCCGTCTTCCTTAAAATATTCAGGATCCAGCTAATCCAGTCTGTAAATTTCTTTCACAAACCCTAATAAGTCGAATATTCTCTCAACTAGCTCCTTTCTTCTAATCTTCTCATTCACTATTGCAGCATATACAATACCAATCACAATATCAATAGGCACCGAGCATTGCATCGTTGCCACTCACCTATAACATCGCATGTAGCACACACAGGCAACACTACATTAGAGCAACACTACATTAGAGCAACACTTCTTTCACCATTATAATATTCCTAACACTCAGCGTGAATTTCTCATGAAGACAATAATAATTGTGATTCAACCCGCTACTCTAATTTCACAAGCAATAATAGAAGTACTTATTTTTTTTATATGAATTGTTACTTAAAGTAATTATATTTTAAGATGAGTACAAAAAATATATTATATAATTATATATTTAAATTTTAAATTGATTACAAACTCCGAAATTATGTATGGTATAGCTCTTCATCCTTTATTTATTTTTCACACCTCATTTATCATGTATGTCTTCTACTATGATAATCTCTTTGATCACTTATTTGTTTCTTACACCTCATTTTTGTTATTAATTATTTTACTTTTATAAAATTTTGTTGGTGTAAAATAATATTTATGTTATTTTTTATAATAATTATAAAAACTTCTTTTAAAATATATCTTGTTCCTAGCGTAGGCTGAAAATGTAGTTGTATATTACATTAGAATTAGCTAATAAATTAAATTTACTATTTTTTTAGAAATAAATAATTTATTAAATAAATTATGTATTTATAATTTTTATTAATTTTTAATTAAAATAGATTTTGTAAAAGTTCATTTTCGATTCACTCCATATCGAAATGTAGACTAGCTAAGGCCTCGGTCCACCTCTTTTATAATTTTTTATCCTGGAGTATGGTTTTACGTATAGTTCCATTCTACACTAATGAAAACCAATAATTGATATTGATTTTTTTATGGTGGAATCCATATATCTCCTCTTTCTTCTTTTAAAATGTGTAGGTACTTATAACTAGTATTAATTAGGTCGGATGAAGTAACTTAGGAAATTTCAATATTGTTTTAAAATTACTTTGTCTAGAGTTTTCAGAAGTTTTTCCAAGGTTTAGCGAGGGAGATTGTGAAATTATTCTAATTTCAGAACAAATAATTACCCTTCTATATATGTATATATAGTTCTAGAAACATTGTAATTTTTGCATTGAGGAGTTAACGTCGCTTCATGAAAGTTAAAGACATGAAATATTAAAGGATGTAGACAAGTCCTTCAATGGTTTTATGTACTGGTGAGGGACCAAAAATCCATGAAAGATAAAGGAAAAACATCATTTACAGGAATTTTCAATAGCATATCCTATTTCTCTTTTGTGCATGGCATATCCATGCATGATGCGAATAATCATCTATATATATGTATATATGGATGTTTCAAGACTATATCATCAGGGCTCAAACCATGCCATGCATTGGATTTTCTGAAACAGACTAATTAAAGAGGGTTTTTGAGTGTGGTTGAGGAATAACAGCGCAGTCCTCCTTTGGCAGAGAGAGCTGCAGCATGTAGCCAGCAAGGCCGATTATGATGATGCATGCATGCATGTTCTTGGTTTGCCAAAGGAGAATTGCCCTGCCATTCCCTCTCACAGTTTCTATATATATATATATATGTATCTCATGGGCAACTGGAAGCTGGAAATCGTGAGGATATCAAACACCATACAAATTTGTTCTCATGTTTCCTATTATTTCTGGGAAGGGTATATATATATAGCTCTCTTAGTTATTATGAATTTTTTGCCTTACATTCTCATGATTTCATAAATTCTGAGAGTATTATGAATATTTAATTAGAAAAATAATTAGGTAAATTCAAAGAATAGAAATTATCTTTAAATTCTTTTCTGAAAATTTCTTGAACAGTGTTGGAAATCCACTGCGAGCCCTACTAGAGAGTATATAAAATGAACCAAGTAAAAAATTTCAGCCTTCTGGAGACCCATTCTTAAATTTTTTAATCTACAATTTTTAGATTCATTTTATATATGTGTATATATAATTATATAATAATTAATTCCGTGCATAAATATTAATTAATAATCTTCAATCTGAGTAGCTCTCTCTATTATCATTAATATAATATTGAGATATTAATTATCATAATTAACGTTTTCTTTTCCATTTCTTTTCAGGTTTTACATCCAAAGCGAGCGGTGGATATAATTTGAAGGTCAGACTTCTAAAGATAATGTGTATACAAATGTGTGTATATATATATATATAACACAGAAAAGCACGAGGACGGACAAGGAGAGCATTTCCATGTAGGAGCGTGACTAAGACTACGAAGAGAAGCAATTGAATTGAATGAATTTATGAGTAGCTAAAAACTCAAAAAAAATAAATAAGATAAAATTTGTATTAAGATATTTAAAAATAATCACATAAAAATATTAAAATTTTAATTAAAAAATTCATTTAATGTGAATGATAAAAATTATGAAATCTCTCTTGATTTAAATAAAAGAGTTTTACTATAAAAATTAGTGTTTACAGCAAATACAAATAAACACAATAATTATCAAACGAATTCTCAATAATAAATCAATCAAACAAAAAGAAATAAATAAATGAATTGAGAAATATCACCAAAATAATTATTGTTCATACAAAACGAATGTGTTCTAATTGTTCAAATTCGATCTCCACTTTTCAGATCAAAGAATAACTTATCCTGAACATGCTCACCAAATTTCAGCCTCATCAGACCGTAAATAACTGTCTGATCGTTAGAGAAAATCAAACTGGTCAATGCATAGAAGAAAAACATATGAACAGTAACTTTAAAGAAAAAATATCAAAAATTCAGTAGTCCAAAATCGATCTCCACCATTCAAAATGAAGAACAATGAATTTTCTAAATAGCTGCCAAATTTCAATCTGATCAGAATAAAGATAGCCATTGATTGTGGGAAGAACCAAAACACGTTAGGTGTAATTTTTATAGCAAAAATTCTTTTTTTTTTCTTTTTAATAGATTAAATTTTTTTTTTCTACTGTTTTTTAGGATTAAAGTGGTATACTATAAAAATTCTAATAGGCATAATTGGCCAAAAATAAGTGGGCTAAAAAAAAATTTAGGTTTTTCTGTATGAAACTCAAAACCCAACAAAATATTGATTAATGAATGTAATTTTATGTTCATTAAGTATACATATTTAATTTTCATATTTATTAGATGATTTATTCTAATATCATATAATTTTGTATTAAAATCTTAAATTGATAAGTTAGTTCGAACATGTTTATATATTTGAATTAAGTAAACTGAAATATTTTAACTTTTTAACTCTTTTAATTTGTCACTACACTATTTTTTACCCAACATATTACTTATGGGTCTAAAGAACAAAACAATTATCACAAACATATATACTTATGGATTTAAAGAATACATTAAGGGATAAGCTATCAAATTAGTCTCTGAAATACATTTATTAACATGATTTTATTGGTTCAACAATATTCATTAGAGAGAACTCTCAAGTCAGAGGACATCAACTAAAAGAAAATTAATGTAGAAAATTATGGGATGATTCTTGTTGATCAGATGCTTGGAGCAAATAAAAAAAAGTGAAGGACAAAGCTATTAGACTCAAGCAAGGCTTACAATTAATTATGTTGGGACCAAATAAAGTATGATTATGTATTTCGAGATAAAAGAATCTAGGAATTCTCAAGAAATAGATTTAAAAACTAATATTAAAAATTGAGAATTCACTTTATAAACGAGTAACAAAAAAAACCCATAATAATATCATCCATATAAATCAATTTTGAATTTAAAGCATTTACTTTAGATAAGGTAAAGCCACAAAAATTTAAAAGGAATTTAATCAAATGAATAAAACTTGAGGTGCTTGTTTGAGACCATAAGAGCACATATTTTATATGCATACATAACTTGGAAAGTAAGAAATGAGGAAACGAAATGTCTGTTATAATGTAAAAATGCATTTGAGATGTCAAATTGTAGAAGTGGTCATTATTGTGAAGATGCAAAAACAAAGATAATATAAAGTATGGTGTTTTTAGTAGCTAGACTAATTATTTCAATACAATCAATTCATTGATTATTTATTAGCTTTTTTTTTGTAACAAGAACAACTATATATCTGTAAGTACTTATATCGAATTTTCTTTTAATGTAATAAACTTACTTATTATCAATAAGATTCTTACTTAGAAGATGTAGTATTAATGGCGAACTTTTAGCAAACAAAAGAGCATGATTTCATCAGTCTTGATATCCTTCCACACCCTAAATTCTGGATAAATTTTTCAATGCCAATGCATCACTATTTTAATACTCCATCCTCTTATGCTCTTCCTAAACCTAATTATACCATGACCTTAATCTTTTCTAATCTACCCCCATCTTTATAGTGATTTAGGCTTCTACTTTGAATTTTATAACTTCAACTACTGCGTTTAGATTCACCCAAATATTAACATTTGATATGTGTAGTAACTCTCTCAACATCATCATTTTTTTTATAAACTACTCTCAAATTATTGTTATAGATATGTTGTGATATTATTATACTTTATTTTATAAAATTCTTCGAAGAAACTATGCTCCATTAAAAATACAAGAGACAAAAAAAAAAAAAAGAAGTAAAAAGAGATAAGGAGCTTAATTGAGGTATTATCCACAAAAAAGACGAATGTGACTCGGTATATAAGCAGGTGTTTTGGTAAAAACTGTGGTTGGAGAGGAAAAGAAGAGAAGATATAGAGAGATGAAGGCAAATTAAAAAAACTTTAGGGCAATTTTATAGTTAAGTGCATGAGAGATTTTCTATGACTTGAAATTAGAAGGTTATATGAGTACTTTTGTTAGCTATATGAATCAAAGATGGCTTGAGTTTGTTTTCTCTCTTTTTCTACTTCTTTTTTTATTTTCTAAGAAGAGCAAATGTCTTAATTAATTTAGCTCATAAATTAGTGTTTTTTTTTTTTCAGTTTTTCACGTATTTTCTATCTTATTTTCAAGAATAATTTTCTGTGTGATTTTTTTAATCTAATTAATTATTTTTATTTAATAAAATAAAAATAAGACAATATAATATTAACTAGACTTTCAAGATAAACAAACTAAAAAAAATATTGAGAGAATAATATTTTCGTGTTTTTTTTTTTGAAGTTTTAAATTTATTTATTAATTTTAATATTTTATTAATACAAATTTTAAAATAAAAAGGCATAAAATTCAAACGCTAGAAGGGCTTTTTTGGTATTTCGGCCAAAATTTAAAATACAACTTTGAAGAACTTTTTAAAAAATTTCCGTTGGTTTCCTTCTTTTGTCGGCTCTCCACTCAACTCTTCTCTCCTTGGTAATGACGCTCCTCTTTTAGGACGTTTCTGGTTTGGGGCGATGGAGGTTTCAGCAATGGTGATGGAGAATCTGGACTCTCTCTGGTTCTTCGCCAATGTGCTTTCTCGAAGAACAGAAGAGGCGCAGTTGAATCCTTCTACTGAGGAGGACGCACTAAAAGAAGAATAACCTCCAACAGCAACAACAACCGTGGCTCCAATTTCGCAGAATTCTGAAACCCCCTCTCCGATTTCTCTCATCTCTGGCCCAAAAAAAAGCCCCGAATGTGGAGAGATCGGATCGCAACCAGTTCAGCCACTTGGAGAAGCGATGAAATCGGTGGAATTTGCAAGAAAAGTAGAGAACGAGGAGGAGAGAAGGACGAACAGGAGGAGGAGGAATCGAATAAGCAGGAAGATTCTAAGAGAAGGTGATGGATTTGGTGTTGATTTTGAATTTTGGAGGAGAGATTTTTATAGGCGCGGAAGTAATTGGCAGCTTGTTGGAAAAGGAGCTGAAGCATGTGAGAGGTATGAGAGAGATTTCGCAGGCGAGAATCTGATGAAAATGCCGCCATTAAATGACGGAATAGCCATGAAAGAGCATCTGAAATCATGGGCTTATGCAGTTGCTTGCACTGTCCGATGAAATTAACAAAACAAACTTGTTGCTGGCTCGATGATTCTCAGTTTCTGTTTTTGTTTTTTTCTTTTAGTTATGTTGTATATTAGAAAGAAAAAAAAAAAAGAAAATAAATTTTATAATAAATTAATTTTAAGAGACTTACTTTCTTTTTAAAGGCCTAGTATAAATTAATTTTATTCAAATTAATTTTTTATAATATTTTTGTGTTTTTAGAATAATTCAAATTGGTTGTCATTCGGGTATTTATTAAAAAATTATTTATATTAAATACTAGATTTTCTACATGCATTATGCACATGTTCATTTTTTTTTATAAAAAAAAAATTATATAATAAATTAATAAAATAATTTTATATCTAATTGAAGTAAGATATTTTTGTGATTCATTTCTTGTCATACAAAATACAAAGTCATTATTGTTAAATCAAATATATATGAATGAAGTTGACTCAATAATTGAAAAATATACAAACTAATTAGCTTCTACATGTTAAATACTAAGATTTAAAAACTAAATAATGTACTTAAATCAAATACAATTTTAGAATTAAAGATATGACGATAACATTAGAATCTAAATTGATTAAATAACCGTAATATATGATAATGATTTCATTGTTAAAAATGAAATGAAGGTTTAATTTTTTTTTTGGTACGAGGAACTACCAAACATGTTTGGTTCTCTTTAATAATTCATATAATGTAAAAGAAAAATTTATAATCGAAATTAATAATTTGTTTGTTTTTACAGTATAGCGATGTAACTAAACTTGTAATGTAACGAGTTTTATTTATGATTAGAATTTTTCAACTCTATACTTTATTAATTTTTATCTAATATGGAATTTCTTCATTTTTGTTAATGAATTCATTCTTGTAGATTAAACTCAGAACAATATAGAATTAGCGATGACAAAAATGATTTTTTAATTTCAGAAGCTTTTCCAAGGTTTAACGAGGACGATTGTGAAATATTCTAATTTCAGAACAAATAATTCCTCTTATATATATATATATATATAATTCTGAAAACAGTGAAATTTTTTGCATTGAAGAGTTAACGTCGCTTCATGAAAGTTCAAGACATGAAATATTAAAGGATGTAGACAAGTCCTTTCATGGTTTTATGTACTGGTGAGGGACCAAAAATCCATGAAAGATAAAGGGAAAACATCATTTACAGGAATTTTCAATAGCATATCCTATTTCTCTTTTGTGCATGGCATATCCATGCATGGTGCGAATAATCATCTATATATATATATATATATATATATATATATGGATGTTTCAAGACTATATCATCAGGGCTCAAACTATACCATGCATTGGCTTTTCTGAAACAGACTAATTAAAGAGGGTTTTTGAGTGTGGTTGAGGAATAACAGCGCAGTCCTCCTTTGGCAGAGAGAGCTGCAGCATGTAGCCAGCGACAATGATCATGGTGATGCATGCATTCATGTTCTTGGTTTGCCAAAGGAGAATTGCCCTGCCATTCCCTCTCACAGTTTATATATATATATATATATATATATATGTATCTCATGGGCAACTGGAAGCTGGAAATCGTGCGGATACCAAACACCATACAAATTTGTTCTCATGTTTCCTATCATTTTTTAGGAGGGTATATATACAGCTCTCTTAGTTATTATCAATTTTTTGCCTTGCCTTCTCATGATTTCATAAATTCTGAGTGTATTACGAATATTTAATAAGAAAAATAATTAGGTATATTCAAAGAATAGAAATTATCTTTAAATTCTTTTCTGAAAATTTCTTGAACAGTGTTGGAAATGCACCGTGAGCCCTACTAGAGAGTATATACAATGAACCAAGTAAAAACTTTCAGCCTTCTGGAGATTCATTCTTAAAATTTTCAATCTACAATTTTTAGATTCATTTTATATATATGTATATATAATTGAATAATAATTAGTTCCATGCATAAATATTAATTAATAATCTTCAATCTAAGTAGCTCTTTCAATTTTCGTCAGTATAATATTGTAATATTAATTATCATAATTAACGTTTTTTTTTTCATTTTTTCAGGTTTTACATCCAAAAGCCAGTGGTAGATATACTTTGAAGGTCAGAATTCTAAAGGTAAATGTGTGTGTGTGGACATGTATATATATATATGTATATAACATGTTGGTCCTAGCTATTATGTATGTCCATGCAGCAACTTATCTTTTTCTTAACGTGAAATAACATAATTTACTATAAATTATTAATTTTGAAGTTAAATTATCAAATGTATGATTGTCTACGCACACACCCACACACACATATATATATATATATATATATATATAGATAGAGAGAGAGAGAGGTTATGGGACAATGATCATATAATTATTAATTTACCATCTTTCACTTTTCTACAGAAATAGAATCCTTTTTCTTCTGATTAAACTTTATTTGATCAGTTAATTGGAATTCTTTTTAAAAACAAAATTGTGATTATATTTGGTACGGACTCCAATCAACAAACTTCAATTTAAATTTACATAGCAAATAATCCTTACATTTTTATTCTATATTTTAATAACTTACTAATAATTGATTATTAGTTACACAAGATAATTCATCTATCTTAATTATATTGTTACCTTATGAAAACAGGATTAAATGATCGATCTTGTATATATGCCAAAATTTTCTTGAAATGAAATATTATGTAGATCTTTCAAATTATTATCAAAATTAGAAAAGAAAAAAAAAAGACTTCGACTGTAACGGCCCCGGAAATTTAAAATGAAATTTATATTAAAAATATCAAATGCGGAAGCGAAGTCAAAATTCGATTAACATCCCTTACACTAAAACTAAAAACGTACTCAAAATATAAAAGATCAAGCTAACTAAAAGGGAAATTCGAAAGTAAGAGCTATGAATGTAACTATGGAGTCTTTAGGCGTCTCCTTCGTCGTCTTCTTGCGGAACAGGCTCGGGAACAATGTCTTCCTGATCTGAAATGATTAAATAAGGAATGAGCTACACTAGCCCAGTAAGGACATTACGATATCTCACCGTCACGGAGGTAAAGGCGGGTAGAAAACACAAAAAGACCAATGGAGCATAATTTACAAAAAACTCATTTATCAGTAATAAAACCTTTACCATTCACTTACCTCGGTGGAATTCATAAAACAATATACGAAAACAATAGCATTATCATCATTATGAAATCATGTAAACTATGCAACATAATATTTATCACGTCTTTGCAATTCAATCTTTACACAATCACCTTTCCTCATTCACCAGCCTACTAGTATCCATGGGGATCCATAGGGTCCCACTACCCGTTACCCTTAATACTTGAAATCAGATTCCAGGGCCGTCCCCATACCCCGTCCGGTATGGGCGTCAAAACTATAAATCTCAATACCCCGTCCGGTATGAGGGTGAAACGGGCCGTCCCCATACCCCATCCGGTATGGGCGCCAAAACTCATAAGATCTCCATACCCCGTTCGGTATGAGAGACCACAATCTCGGTAGGGTCCCCTATGGACCCGGTCCGTCCACCATCTCCCAGGATATCTAGTCAGGCTGACCACATTATACAATAATCAATCTATACAATCTTTCATTCTTCTTTTCCTCAATCAGCATCATCAATTCACATTTAAACAAGCAAAAAGTAATTTATGCCAAACAGACAACACACAGCATCAGTATCTCAGTCATTCAACCCATAATCAGTAAAACAGTAAAATATGTACACGAAACTATAAAATAAAAACATCAAACCTCATACTGCATTTAAAACTGTAAAACATGCCAAATCACAGTTAACCAACAAACACACTAGACTCGGGCTCCATTAATGACCTTAAGCAATTTCACACATTCAATGATTCAAGAAATACCGTTTTATCATTATTGAACTTTAACACCGTAATAAGAAATAGGGTGAGGGGTCCTTACTCGTTTCGGGGTCCGAACACGGCTTCACAGTGCGCTTGCAGGCTGTCCCTAATTTTCCCTGAATTTTTCTCGGGGAACTGAAACGCACTACTGGTACCTGCACGTGTTCCAAAAAATCCAAAATTAGGCCCAGGGCCCCTTTCGGCCAGTATCGCAACTCCGGCACGGCGGCTCCGCCGTGCTCCGGCGGCGGTTTGCCTCGGGTTGGCCGTTTTCGGCCGTTTCCGGCCGAATTCGGCCACACTCGCATCGGTCCTTGCGAGAAAACAACCCTAGGGCCCTCGGGGGGCCAAAAAATCACGAAAAAACGGAGCTTACCAGCGGCGGCGCTCTCGGGTGCGGCGGCTCTCCGGCGAGGTTCGTGTTTTGGTGATTCGGCTTCGGTCAACCTGTAGAGAAAAGAATGGTGATCACGGTGATATAAAAATTGCATCAAACGGAGGCCGGGAAGGGCCTCATCGGAGGCAAAAATCGAGAAGGGGCGCGGCGGCGCCGCTGGGCTTCGGCTGTGTATTCCGGCCGCTTGGCCGGGATTTTGGCTCCGATTTGACCACAGGAGGAATCAGCGTGGAAAAACAAGTCGGGGGTATGAAATTTACCTCGATCGGCGGTAAGAAATTTCCCCGGTGTGGCGGCGGGTGGCGGCGGCCAGCTTCTGGTTCGTCTTCTCCGGCGAGCGGCAAGCGGCTAGGGTTTGTGGTCTGGTGTGGGGGTTCTATTTATAACCCTTTGCCTTTTGATCTCAGCTGTCCATTTTGTTTTAATCTGGGTCGTCCGTTTTTGATTGAATTTGGGCCTTTCGTGCGATTGCATCTGGGCCGTTCGATCGCACGCTTGATCTGGGTCGTCTGATCGCGCCTACGCGGATCGCCAACGTGGCCCGTTCCGGAACGATGTGGTCTTGCCACGTGGCAGGTCCCGGTTGGCCGGGACTGCTGACCGGGCCTGCTGACGTGTCTGCCGACGTGGCTTTTTTTTTTTTTCGGCCCCTTTCCGGGCGCTACATCGACGTTTTATTTTCGGGTTACATTTAGTAAAACATGATGAAAACACAATCATAAAATCTTTAGTTTGAACTTATCTTATCCCTATGAAAACACAATCATAGAAGAAGTAAATCATAACATAAACTTTTGATAAGCAATTAAATTAATTTCATCCATATTTTTAATTTTACAATTATGAATTCTATATTCTCATTTATAAAGGAACAAATTATAAAAAAGCTGAACTCTAATTGTTCATTGACATGAAATTAGACTACCATTTTCATTTAGTTTTTATTATATATTTATAAAATTTAAATTTAAATTTAAATCAAACTCAACATAAGATTTAGAATTGTACATTTCTTAGTTTCAGACAGAACCAAACACTGTTTAGTCTAGTTATTGGTTCAGTGATAACAGAACTAAAAATGTAATGTATTTTGATCTAGTTTTCGATCTTGATCGAGTCAAATTAAATTATCAAAAAAAAAATCTAAAACTCAAATTTTGAAAAAAAAAATTATAGTTTTTAATTAAGATTTTTTTTTTTATGAAAAGAAAGGTTATTCAATTTATTTTGTTCCACTCTTCGAATAACAAAGAAAGAGAAAGTGTAGGAGAGTTGTTGACTGGGCAAAAACCCTTGTACGGTTTCTATTTGTCAATTTCTCTAAATGCTTTTTACAATCAAAATATAGATTTATATATCTTCAAAAAATGACACACTTACCCCTGTTATATATTATATTATTCCTCTTTTAACCTTAATACATAATATATATACACATATATATAAATATTTTATGCGAATCTATATTGGACCCCCACCAATTGCTTTAACTCGCATGTTTAGATAAGATATATTTTGTATTTATTAACAGTGCAAGAGACTAAAAGAAATAAAAGAAAGAAAGAAAGAGATAAAGAGCTTGATTGAGGTGTTATCCATACAGAGAATGGACACAATTTGGCATATATCCTAGTGTTTAGGTAAAAACTAAGATTGGAGAGGAAAAGAAGAGAAGATACAAAGAGATGAAGGCAAATTTGCAAACCTTTGGTTGACTTTGTAGTGATGTGTATATGAGGTTTTCCACGACTTCAAATTAGAAGGTTGTATGGGTAGATCACTTGAGTTTTTTTAATGTCTTTTTTTTTAATTTTTAAGGAGAGCAAATGTGTTGATCAATTTGGCTTCTAAATTACTTTCTCATTCTAATTTTTCATGTCTTTGTAATATCCACCTAAAGAAAAAAAAAAGAGAAGAAATGTAATAAAAAATAAAATTAGAATTAGAATTTAAATGAAAACATGTGAGAAAGGGGGGGGGGGGGGGGGGCAAAAATAAAAATAAAGGGAAGTGGAAATGGGCAAAGGAAATCAGAAAAATGGACGGCTCAGATCGAACCATTGGAGGAGATTTAAAAGAAAATAGATGACCCAGATCGAGTCATGAAGATCCAACGGTTGGGATGAACGGGTATAAAAGGAGAAAAAATTAAGATTTTCTCTTCATTTTGAAGAGTAGCCAAAAAAGAGAGAGGAATAAGACAGAGGAGCGATCAGGGAGAGAAGGAAAAAGAGGGGGTCGCGCAGGGAAGCCGAGAGAGAGAAAAAAGAGAGGAAAGAAGAGAAAGGTCGGAAGGGAAGAGCGGAAGGGAAAAGAAAGGAGAGAAAAGGGAAGAGAAAGAGGGTGGCCAAGTGGGAAGAAGGGAAGCCGAGAACGGCCGCGCAAGGGGAGAAGAGAAGAGAAAGAAAGGGAATCGCAGCCGAGGAGCACCGTGTGATGGTGGAATCCAAAACCGAGGCTGTTCAGGTTTTTCGAGCACCGCACCTGAGCTAGGTGCATTCTTTTTCTTCTTTCAGCTTGTGCTTTTGACCAAACGAGTGTTCATGTGTGTGTGTGTGTAGGTTTGGGAGCTAAAGGACCACAGGGTGACCGAGAGGAGGTGACCGGGAGCCAAGCCAAGGTCGAATGGCCCCATACCGGAAAGGTAAAGCTTTTTCGTATTTTTGGTGGTTATTGAGCGGCAGTGGAGCAAGGACAGTGTCGGGCCACTCACCTGCTCAAGAACCAAGAGGCCTTCCTCAGGTGTGGGGAAGCCGACCCATTCTAGAAGTTGAAGGGTATTCCCCGAACATGGGAACCCGATCCATCATTTTGGGGTTCCGATTGGCTGTTTGGAAAGCTAAAATTTTTTCCTAAAAAATCAGAAATTTGATTTGCTAAACGAAAAATCAAAAGATTTTCCAAGTATGGATCCCGATAATTTTGGGTATTTTGTTGGGTGGTCATTGGAACCTGTAATTCGATTAAATTAATTTTTAGTATTTCGAAGTAATTTAATTTTAGTCGTGTATAAAGAAAAATTAGGACATTCAGGCAAATCTGGGAAGATGCGTAGGAGAGTAAGTATTTCTAAATCTCAACTGGGTTTGAATTTTGAAAAGTGCATTCATTTTATAAAAAATATGAATTTTAAAAATTTGAATGGACATTGACCCAATTTTTGATAAAAAACAGAACTCAAACTATGATCAATAAACCTAAGCAATTAGAACCTTATGAGAAGACAAAATCAGAAAGCAGACTCAATGGACTAAGAGTTATTTGGACTGATGAAGTACAAAATTAAAAATTAAGAAAAGTTCCAATTAAGTAAAAAATTGAAAAAGAAAAAGAAATAAAACAAAAAGGTAAAAATAGAAAGGAAAAGAAATAATGAGGTTATAAAATGATCATTTAAATAAATTAAAAATTTTGGAATGAGAGGGTAGGAGTGAATAGGGTAGGAACCCTGAATACCTTCTTGTTTAGTCTGAATCGAGGAGGAGAGTGTGTGTGTGGTTGAAGTTCAGCAGGCATGGTGAACCAGCACATGGATAGAGTCTGAAACCAAATTTAGACGTGGATAGGCATTTGTGAGAGTGAGTCACCTAACAAACATACCTGTTGTGGCCATGATAAGATTTATGTGTGTGTTATCCGTGCGATGAGATCCATTTTGCCTTTCCTCAATTATGATATAAATAGCATCGCGCGATGAAATCATAGAAATAACATTTTGAGTGTATTTGTGATTATGTTTCAAAATGACGATTGATATTCCAGTGTATTTATGACTTTCAAGAGTATATGAATATATATTTGAGATTTATATATGATATTCGAAAGAATTCATAGGATTGATTAGAAAAATGTGAAATAGTAAAAATAAGAACATGAATTTGGCACTGAAATATTTTTATTGCTTTTGCTCTTACCGTGTGTTTTGTATGAAATTTTATCTATATTAAGAGAATAGGAATACTTATTAAGATTGTGAAGCTCATTAAATTTTATTCTAATATTTTTCATAGGAGAATGAAGAGTCAGCACCACTGTCGGACAAGTAGAACCTGTAAAAAAGTTCTTATTTTTGTATATTTTGTATATATTCAAAAAAATTTATTTTGTTCTGTTAGACTCTAAATTTCGACTTCATGTTTTGTATATATAGTTACTGTACATATCACATGAAATGTTAGGTTGTATTATATTCTTTTATCTATACATGTATATATTTTACGAGCTCACTGCATGAAATGACATGAGTAGAAATTGCACCTCATATCGAATATTGGGGCGTGACAGATGGTATCAGAGTCCACATTCCAAGAATCTTCCCTTGTGCATGAGATTTTAAAGTTCAAATATGATATTTTTGCAACTATTGGGGTACTGAGAAGTATGAAACATTATTTTAAATGTTCTAATTCATTCTTTTTTGAATAAATGGTTGTAAGATGAGACGTGGACGGACTCTACTGGAGCAACCTCCCGATTATATGTTTTTTCAAGAGCATATTGACTAGTTATACCATATGGTAGATGAGCCTATTAACCAGCCTAGAAAAGGGATACTTGGCCCTCCTCCAATACCAGCCCCATACAATCTAGAACCAATCGTTATGGATCTAGACTGTCATAGAAAGTTCCTGAGACTCCATCCTCCTACATTTGCTGGTACTAAGAATTTTATTTAAGTTGAAGGATGATTGAAAGAAACTGAAAAGACATTCCGAGTTTTGGGGTGACGTCTAAACAGAAAGGGATCCTGGCTACGTGTTTGCTTGTGGGTGAAGCTGACCATTAGTGGGAATTCAGACAAACTATTTTACCTGTTCCCATCACCTAGGAGAGATTTCTGGGGGCGTTCAATGCCAAGTACTTTCTAATACGACTCCGACATCATAAAGAGTTAGAGTTCATACAGCTCACTCACGGGAACTTGTTAGTGTTGAATATGCTCGAAGATTCACTGAGTTGATCTATTTTGCACCAGCCATTTTGACTGATGAAGGGCAGATGGTGAGAAAATTTTAGTGGGGGCTATGCCTAGAGATCCAGGATGCTCTTGTAGTTCTAGAATTGAAGACCTATGATGAAGTTTTGGTGAAAGTAAAAATATTAGAAAGTAGACTGAGGGGTTCATCCTCCAAAGCAGGTAGTTCTACACCCCTGGTACCTCTAAGAAGGTAGATTCTAGGGTTTAGTTCACAAGATAAGAGGCCTATAATGGTAACAGAGATATCTCCTAAACCACCATCAACTCCTGGTAAGGCACCGACCTGCCGTTCTTGTGGAAAGAATCATGGTATTCAGTTGTGCCATTGTGGCACTTGATCCTATTTCAAGTATGGTACCCAACAACATCTGATGCGTAGCTGTCCACTTATGAAAGAACAACTAAAAGCTCAAAGACGTGGAAGAGTGTACACATTTACTGCAGCAGATGCTGAAGTAAACCCAGACGTGGTTCAAGGTATGTATCCTGTCTTAAAAAACCTAGCTAAGATATTAGTAGATCCTGTTTTCACACACTTATTCGTGTCACACACTTTTGCACCACGATTGGGTGTTACACCTGCTTATTTAGGGCATATCTTGATAATATCCACATCAAGCGTGGAGATATTACTTTCTGATATTATCTATAAAAATTGTATAATAGAGATAGCTGGTAGGGAATTAAAAATAGATTTTGTATTTTTAGATGTAGAGGATTTTGATATAATTATAGGAATGAACTGGTTAGCAGCTCATTACGCGACTTTAGATTTCTGTAACGAGAATGTTATATTTAATATCCCTAATGAAGAAACTTTTACTTCGTACTTAAACGGTATTATTTACAATATAATATAGTTATTTAAGTTATATAATTTATTGAGGTTAACATGTAAAAATTGACGTGGTAGGTGATAAAGATAAGAAAATTAATTTTTATGATGTGTTAGTGGTCCGTGAGTATCCAAATGTATTCCCTGATGAACTTTCAAGATTACCTTCAGACCGTGAAATAGAATTTTTCATTGATTTACAACCAGGCACCCAATCAATCTCTATTGCTCCTTACAGACTGGTGAGACCTGAAATAGAAAAATTAAAAAAACAATTAACAGAACTTCAAGAGAAAAAATTCATTCGCCCTAGTGTTTCTCCTTGGGGTTCTCTTGTAACATTTGCCAATAAGAAAGATGGAACCAAGTGAATATGTATTGATTATAGACAAATAAACTGGGTCACCATCAAGAAGAAATGCACTTTGCCCAGAATTGATGACCTATTTAACCAATTGCAAGGAGTGCAGATCTTATCTAAGATTGATTTACGATCCAGTTACCATCAAGTGAAGATCAAACTCGAAGATATTTCAAAGACCACCTTTAGAACTAGGTATGACCATTACGAATTCTTGGTTACCTTTTAGATTGACGAATGCCCCGACGATATTTATGGACATGATTTATCGGATGTTTGAACCTTGGTTAGATCAATTTATTATTGTGTTCATTGATGATATATTGATTTACTCCAAGAGTCGAGAAGAACATGTTGAACACTTATGCAAGTTTTGAAAACTCTTTAAAAGGAAAAGTTATATGCAAAATAGAGTAAGTGTGCATTCTGCCTCGAACAGATCGTTTTCTTGGGTCATGTGGTTTTAAAGACGAACTATCTATGGATCTAACAAAAGTTGAGCCTATCATGGGATTAGAACATCCCACTACGGTGAAGGGTTTCTGAAAATTTTTGGGTATAGATGGGTACTACCACCGATTTGTGAAATGATTATCTAAGATTGTAACTCCTCTTACCCGACTTATTTAGAAAGATGTTAAGTTTGAGTGGATTCTAAACTGTGAAAATAGCTTCAAAGAACTCAAAGACTGACTTATGAAAGCTCTAATACTAACACTACCTAGTGGATCAGGGGGTTATGCAGTATATACTGATGTGTCAAGCCAGGGTTTAGGATGTGTGTTAATGCAAAATCATAGAATCATCGCCTATGAGTCAAGACAATCGAAGAATCATGAACGAAATTACCCAACCCATGACTTAAAATTAACTGCAATTGTTCATGCCCTTAAAATCTAACGTCATTATCTATATGGAGAAACGTTTGAGATTTATACTGATCACAAAAGTCTAAAATATCTCTTCATTTAGAGGAAACTGAACATATGACAACGTAGATAGATGGCCTTCTTAAGGATTATGATTGCAGGATATCCTACCATCTAGGGAAAGGAAATGTGGTGACTGATACACTAAGTTGCAGTACCTCTGGCATCATTGCAAAACTAGTAGCTTTCGAATGTAAGACTCTAGAGACCCTACAGGAATTATAATGGGGTGTTCACAAACGAGGAATGTACATAGCCAGTTTGAGAATTGAGCTGACATTGATTCAGAAAATTAAAGATGCTCAAGAAAATGATATTGCTTTAGGAACCTTGAAGAAAGAAGCTGAACAAGTTTAAGACTTGACTTCAGAGTTCACGATGATGGGTTGATTCGATTCAGAGGAAGATTGTGCATTCCTGATGATCATAACTTAAAAAGACTCATATTAGAGGAAACACAAAATTTTAGATTTACTATACACTCATGCATCACCAAAATGTATCAGAATTTATGACATCAGTATTGGTGGAATGGAATGAAGAAAGATATCTCTGAATTTGTTAGTAAATATCTCACATGTTAGAGGATTAAAGCCGAACATCAAAAGCTAGGGGGATTACTCCGACCTCTACCAATTTTAATGTGGAAGTAAAAACACATCACTATAGATTTTGTGATGGGTTTGCTTAGAACCAAACCGAACCATGATACTATTTGGGTGATAGTGGACCGAATAATAAAGTCAGCTCATTTCCTGTCAATGAAAGCTACAGATCCTCTAAATAAACTAACCAGACTATATATTAAGAAAATTATAAGACTTCATAGAATTTCGGTATCAATAGTTTCATATCAAAATGCTCGTTTCACCTCTAGATTTTAGACAAGTCTTTAACAGACCGTAGGCACCACTTTATCATTCAGCACAACATTTCACCCACAAATGAATGGTCAAATAGAAAGAACCATATAGACATTAGAAGATATGTTTAGGGCTTGTGCACTAGAGATGGGAGAAAATTGGGACGACTATCTACCATTGATTGAATTTGCCTATTACAATAACTATCAGCCTAGTATTAGTGCAGCTCCATATGAAGCACTTTATGGCAGACCATATAGATCTCTTATGTGTTTGGAAGAAATTGGGGACATAAAATTAATTGAACCCGAATTAATTGAAGAAACTACCTCCAAGATTATCTTAATTTAGAAAAACCTTCAAACTGCCCAAAGTAGACAGAAGAGTTATGCATATAACCATAGAAGGAGTTTGGAATTTAAAACACGAGATTATATGTTCTTGAAAGTGTCACCAATGAAGGGCCTTATAAGATTTGGAAAGAAAGGTAAATTAAGCCATCGCTTTATTAGACTGTTCAAAATACTAGAGAGAATTAGATCTACTGCTTACCGATTGGCATTGCCACAAGAATTGACTAGCGTTCATGATGTATTTCATGTATCCATATGACGTAAATACCATCCTGATCCATCACATATAATCCAATTCGAAAAGGTTCCTATTAAAGAATATTTGTCATATCAGAAAATGCCAATAGATATATATTGGACAAACAGGAGCGTGTATTGAGGAATAAGACTATTCTGATGGTCAAGGTACTCTGACGACATCATTCGCCAGCGGAAGCTACTTGGGAGACTGAAGATTCGATACGAACTCGATTTCTTCACCTGCTTTAGAGACATATCAAATTTAGAGGACCAAATTTGTATAAGGAATGGAGAATTTGAATATCCACCTAAAGATAAAAAAAAAAAGAGAAGAAATATAAATAAGAAATAAAATTAGAATTTGGATTTAAATGAAAACATGTGAGAAAAAGGGGGGGGGGGGTAAAAACATAAAAATGGAGAAGTGGAAGGGGGCAAAGGAAATTAGGAAAATGGATGGCTAAGATTCGACCACTGGAGGAGATTTAAAAGAAAACAGACGGCTCAGATCTAGTCATAAAAATCCAAGGGTTAGGGCGAACGGGTATAAAAGGGGGAAAGAGGGTGGCCGACCAGGAAGAAGGGAAGCCGAGAACGGTCGCGCAAGGGGAGAAGAGAAGAGAGAGAATCACGAAGGAGAAAGAAAAAGAAAGGGAATCGTGGCCGAGGAGCACCATGTGATGGCATAATCTAAAACTGAGACTGTTCGGATTTTTCGAGCACCACACCTGAGTTAAATGCGTTCCTTTTCTTCTTTCGGTTTGTGCTTTTGAGCAAACGGGTGTTCATGTGTATGTGTGTGCAAGTTTGGGAGCTAAAGGACCGCGAGGTGATCGAGAGGAGGCGACCGGGACCCAAATCGAGGCCGAATCGCCCCACATCAGAAAGGTAAAGCGTTTTCATGTTTTTTGTGGTTATTGAGTGGCGATGGAGCGAGGACGCTGTCGTGTTGGCTGAACGGGCTCGGCCAGGCAACTCACTCGCTCAGGAACCGAGGGGCCTTCCTCGGGTTTGGGAAAGCCGACCCATTCAGGAAGTCGAAGGGTTTTCCCCGAGCATGGGAACTCAATCCATCATTTTGGGGTTCCGATTCGTTGTCCGGAAGCTGAAAAATCTTCCTCATAAAACAAAAATTCGATTCGCTGAACGAAAAACCAAAAGGTTTTTTAGGTACGAATCTTGATAATTTCGGGTATTCCGTTTGGTAGTCATTGAAACGCATAATTTGATAAAATTAATTTTTAGTATTTTGAAATATTTTAATTAATTTATATCGTGTGTACAGAAAAATTAGGACATTCAGGAGAATTCAGGAAGATGTGTAGGAGAGTAAGTGTTTCTACATCTCAACCGGGTTTAAATTTTGAAAAGTGCATTCATTTCATAAAAATTATCAATTTTAAAATTTGAACGAACATTGACCCAATTTTTGATAAAAAAACAGAACCTAAACTATAATTAGTAAACCTAAGCAATTGGAACCCTATGAGGAAATGAAACCAGAAAGCAAACACAATTGACTGGGAGTTATTTGAACTGATGAAGTATGAAATTGAAAATTAAGAAAAGTCCCAATTAAGTGAAACATTTAAAAAAAAAGAAATAAAATAAAAAGGTAAAAATAGAAAGAAAAAAATTATTGAGGTTATGGAATGATCATTTAAATAAATTAAAAATTTTGGAATGAGAGGATAGGAATGAATAGGATAGGGACTCTAAATACCTTCTCGTTTAGTCTGAATCAAGTAGGTAAGTGTGTGTGTGGTTAAAGTTTAGCAGACATGGTGAAACTGCATATGGATAGAGTCTGAAACCTAATCCAGAAGTAGATAAACATTTATGAGTGTAGGTCACATAGAAAACGTACATGTTGTGGCCATTATAAGATTTATGTGTGTGCTATCTATGCAATGGGGGGATCCATTTCGTCTTTTCTTAATGATGACATAAACAACATCGCGCGATGAAACCTTAGAAATGATATTTCGAGTTTATCTGTGATCTTTTGTGTGTGTAATTATATTTCGAAATGACGATTGATTATCTATGACTTTCGGGAGTATGAGAATATACATCTGAGGTTTGTATATGATTCTCAAATTTATAAGATCGATCAGAAAAATGTAAAATAGTAAAAATAAGAACATGAATTTGACACTGAAATATTTTTATTACTCTTGTTCTTATCGTGCATTTTGTATGAAATTTTATCTGAGTTGAGAGAACGATAATAGTTATTGAGTTGGTGAATCTCATTAAATTTCACCCTTATATTTTTTATAGGAGAATGAAGAGCCAGCACCGCTGCGAGATAAGTAGAACTTATAAAAAGGTTCTTGTTTTTATATATTTTGTATATATTCGAGAAATTTTATTGTATTCTATTATATTTTAAATTTCGAACTTCATCTTTTGTATATAGTTACTGTACATATCACATAAGATGTTAGGTTGTTGTATTATATTTTTTTATTTATGTATGTATATATTTTATGGGCCCACTGCAGAAATGACATGAACAGAAATTGCGACTCATATCAAGTATCGGGGCGTGACAGTTTTTCCTCTCTAATTCTTAACATTTGCTTCTGTATAATTTTTTTTTCAATTTGATTGATTATTTGTATTTGACAAAGTGAGAATTGCTATTTTAAATGAAAAAAGTAAAAAAAAAAAATTGAGACAATAGCATTTTGTGTGTGTGTGTGTGTGTGTGTGTTTTCTTTTAAGTTTTAAATTTTTTGATTAATTTTAATATTTTATTAATAAAAATTTTAATATATATATATATAATTGGGTATTTATACAATGTGAATAGGTGCACAAAATTATTCACTAGAAGGGTTTTTTTTGGTATTTCAGCCAAAATTTAAAATATAATTTTAAAAAACTTTATAAAAACAATCCGTCTGTTTCGTTCTTTTGTCGGGTGACTCCCCTCAACTCTTCTCTCTTTTGTAGTGACGTTCCTCTTCTAAAACGTTTTTGGTTTTGGACGATGGAGGATTCAGAAATGGTGATGGAGAACCTGGACTCTCTCTGGTTCTTCGCCAATGTGCTTTCCCCAAGAAATGAAGAAGCACAGCTGGATCCTCCTACTGAGGAGAACGCACTAAAAGTAGAACTATCTCAAACACAAACCATGGCCCCAATTTTGCAGAATTGTGAAACCCCCTCTCCAATTTCCCTAATCTCTGTCCCAAAAGAATGCCCCAAATGTAGAGAGATCGGATTGAAACCAGTTCAGCCACTTGGAGAAGTGATGAAAGAGAATGGGGAGGAGGGAAAGACGAGTAGGAGGAGGAGAAAGCGGAGAAACAGGAATATTGTCGGAGAAGGTGGTGGTGGGTTTGGTGTTGATTTTGAATTTTGGAAGACAGATTTTTATAGGCGCCGAAGTCATTGGCAGCTTAATGAAAAAGAAGCTGAAGCATGTGAGAGGTTTAAGAGAGACTTGGCAAGCGAGACTTTGTTGAAAATGCCGCCAATGAATGATGGAATAGCCATGAAAGAGCATCTGAGATCATGGGCTCATGCAGTTGCCTGCATTGTCAGATGAAGTTCACAAAACAAACTTGTTGCAGGTTCGATGATTCTTCTACCTTCGGCTTTTAGATTGTAGTTTCCTTTTAACAGATTTTTGGGCTTGTTTTCTTATAATTAATTATGTTGTATATGAGTAAAAAGGAAATAACTTTTATCATAAATTGATTTTAAGTTAGGTGGAACCTTTATGATTTCAATTGATTTTGGTCAAGGGTCTTATTTGATTTGCTTAATAGAAAAAAAAAGAGAGAAATGCTTCAAATATTTAATTTTTTAACCTTTCCTTTTTTTTAAAAAAAAAAAATTTAAATACATAATACAAGATTAGTCTTCCTATAATTTAATTTTATTTAAATTGATATTATTAGTATTTTTATACTTTTAAAATAAGTTAAATTGATTTTTTTTGCCAGTATCATGAAATACCGTTTACCGTTTATATTGATGTTAGGTAGCCGTTAACATGATCAGGTAGCTTAATATTTTGTTTAATGAATCTTTGTGCGAGTACAGTATATCTATCATGTGTTGTCACTATTATTAAATATTATTTATCGTTTATATTGATGTCAGATGATCGTTGATATGATCATGTAGCTTAATGTTTCATTTAATAAATCTTTGTATTATTTTAATATATCTATCATGCGTTGCCATTATTGTTAAATAACGTTTACCGTTTATATTGATGTCAGGTGGTCGTTGACACGATCATATAGCTTAATGTATTATTTAATAACGTCTGTATGAATATAACATATTTATCACGTAATTGTTATTCTGGTATTTATTAAAGATTTATTTTTTTAAAACACTAGTTCTTCTACATACACTACGTATATGTTAATTTATTTTTAGAATTTTATATAACAATTCGGTAAAATACTTTTTCAATGTAACAAAAAGGAATTTATGTACATAAATCTTGCATGTCTCAAAAAAATTATTGATTTTTATTTAAAAGTTTTATTTTTTAAAAAACTAACACATTACATATTGCATCGATAGCATAGTATATAATATTAATATCTAAATAATTATGACAATTATAAAACATATAAACCTCTATAAAATTTATGGTACATTATGTTGGTAACAAATATGATATTTTATTGATACTTAAATGCGTAACATTATCACTCATTATAAATAAGTTAGAGATACGAATAACACATCAGATGTAGACCTCCTGATAACCTCATGATTTATATATTATTCAATCAACTCTTTACATGTTCTACAAATTTTAAATAAAATTAATCAAATAATTAAAAATTATATAAAAAATAAATTTGTGTGTTTCTATTATTATGAATTACCATAAGTGCTTAAACACTTGATATAAAGAGCAATTGAGGTATTAAGAGGATTTGTCTATTCTTTTCCAATATGTTCTTATTGTTGTGTCCATTATTTTGATTGGTATCTCATTTTATTGTGCATTTTTTCTGAATGTTTTGATCTTTCATTCCGATTCTGATATTGAAATGATAATGTATAAGATAAAGTTGAATTAATGTAATAGTAGGTAATAATAAAATAAGATCTATTACTTTTAACAAAAGTATTAAATACCTTTTTGAAGACATTGTTTCTTGTTTTCTTTGTGATTTGATTGTTCTTTCTCGATCAAGATTTTAATTTTTTTTGGAGAATTTACTATTGAGAAAGCAACATAAAGTTGACATAAGTAAATACCGACTGAGGTAGATATAAACTAACTTTTTAATGATTGACTTGGTTTACATTATAGTGTAACAAATTATTATTAAAAATTGTTTACGCTTGATCATAAATAGGAACTCATATCATTCGAATTACTACGTACTATCAAATTTTGCTCATTTTTATTATCTTCATTTGAATAATATGCTTCTCCAATTTGGTGATTATGAATCTTGTTCCATTATACATACCAAATAAAATATTTATATTTCTTAGAAGCATAATTGACACACATCTTTTTGTCAGTAAAATATGATTTAGAAGCCCTGATATCTTCAATATGTTTAAGAACTCTGGTGGATGTAATATTGATGGGTCTTTCATGTCTTATAAACTTTTAGATACATCATCAGTGTTTTTATATTTATATATTAATTTAAAAATATTATGTAAAAAAGTTATTTATGACATTAAGTGCATTATTTAATGAAGTTAAAATAGTTATTTTTTATAAATATTTCATATCTCCTGTGTGTTTTTAGAATTGATGATATGTTTCATTAATAATATCTACAATTAAGTTAGTTAATTGAATGAGAAATTTATCTGAAATATCAATCCAACTTTTTTCTTTTTCTCAATCTCTTGTTATTGTAGGATTTTTTATTGCCTAGTTTGATAAACCACTTATTAAAGTATTATTTTTTTAGTTATCTCAGTAGAATTTCATTTATTTTTCTTGATTCTGATACTTTTTATCTACACTTCTATTTTTTAGGAGAATGGGTAAGATTTATTTGAAATTGCCTTCAAGTAAGACAATTTTTCTTCAAAATAGTTTGTATGAAACATCTTTGCTCCTTCATCGTAAAATATCTTTTTGTATTGTATTGTATGTACAGTCTCAAAAGTGTTGCAATGACCTACTGAGACTTCATCTCAAATAATTAGTGAGTAGTGATAGATGAGTTTTGATAATTGTGTTTCTTGTTTAATTTCATATCTACCGTTTTTAAACTGTTCATAAGAATCTCATGTCTATCATGCATTATTATTATGTATTGAAGAAAAAGGATAAAAATATATACAATAAATTCGCTTGAAATAAAAGTTAGAGGCAAAATGATCATTACACAAAAATAATTAATAAATATAAAATTAATAGCGAGTTCTCCAAATTGATCATGTGAAGGGTGATTGAATGTATTTTATATGAATATTATTTTATTAGTAAAGAAATTAAATTAAAGTTAATGCATTGATTATTTAAAAAACAAAAACTCAAATAAGTAAATTGGATACAATTGAAATGGCAAATATAAAAGGGGAAAATTTTGAAAAGTAAAACCTAAAACACAAGCAAAGGTTTTCTCCCTGTTCTTTATGCATCTAATTAGATCTTGATTTCTTCCTAGCTGTGATATATATATATATATATACATGTTACACATCATGTTTTATTCTATCTTCACTAAGTTTCTTGCTAGTTGAAAACAGGAAGAACTATCGACCATGTTTGGTTCTCTTTGATAATTTATATAATGTGATTTTTTTTTTTTAATCCAAATTAACAACTTGTTTGTTTCCTCGATATAACGATATGACTAAACTTTTAATGTAACAAGTCGTATTCACGATAACAACTTTTCATTCTATAGTTGATTAAACTACGTTTTTATTAATGACAATCGCTTTTTTTTTTTTGAATTAAACTTAAAATAAGATGAAACTGAGAATGACAAAAAAAAATTCGTGACTGTCCCAAACCATCCGGTTAGTTGAAAACTGCTGTGGGTTTTAAACGAGTTCGAACTAAACCAAATTGGATTGAATCAAATTTTACCTATATGGCGGAATCCGACTCGACAATGTAAATATATTTATATTATATTTTGTAAAATTAAATATATCTATTTTATGAATGAATTAAAAGGCCAAGCCATTTATTTAGGAGGAGGGCCTAAAAATTGGGTAGCCCATAACAAATTAAAGAAATCCAATACATGATTTATATTTACGTCTCCTTGAAACTTTATTCTTCATCAGCTATTTCCCGTTGATCTGTTCGCTCACCCACTTAGATCTTCTCTCCTCAAGGCCCTCACTTTCCTTAATCTCTCATTCAATCCTTTCTCAGCCGCATCGTATTGATACAATACCTGATGGGGGCACGGGATGAGTTTAAACTGAAACCTGGATGGTCTGAGTAAAATACCTTTTTCGTTAAATAACCCCAAAATTTTTGTTCCTCATAACCAGGTCGGGTTTGAGTTTGGTAATCCGACTCATTGTCATTCCTAGATGGAGCTGAGACATATTGGTTAAGCCCACCTATCAAACTTAAGCATGCCCATTCGACCAAACCCACCTTCGCTCAGCAATCAACATGTAGAGGCAGAGGAAGAAGAGAGAAGCCACCATTGAAGAGAATAAAGCAGCGGTTCCAATGGCAGAGCCACGAAAATTAAGAGGTCACAAAGCTACAGCCACGTGCTGTATTGCCTCGCGTGACCGCCCTGGCCTTGTTGCCACCTCCGGCGAGGTATTCCTCTATCCATCTTGTATCTCTTTGATTGGTTGGAAATAAAAGAAAGAACGAGAAAGGAAACTTGGCCTATGAGAGAGCTTGGAATTTATGGGCCGAGTTTTCTGTGACTCATGCGTAATTGAAGTTGCAAAGTTACTCGAGTTTATGATTTCTCTTTATCTAACTAAATAATTGTTTACTGAATTGTCTTATGCTTTTTTTTCTTTTGGCTTTGTTTTGATGAAAATAGGATGGTTGCATTTGCTGGTTTGATATGCGATGCAAAGATGTGCAATTTATCATGGATGTTAGCAATGATCCTATTTCATCGTTGTCTTTCAAGTCAGGTGAAATATTGTGCTAAATGATATCAATATCTCCATTGTTATTTTTAGGTATATTACTCGGTATGATACTGGTACCTAGTGAACCTTGATTGCACAGAAGAAGAATAAGCAATTTTAATTGTTCAGTAAAGTTGGGTGGTAAAAGTTTTCCAAAGTGCAAATCTCTAGCAAAGAGGCCCAAATTTTCATTTAGATTCTGTCGTCTCTCATCACATTCAAGGAGTCTGCATGTGCCTTCATAGACCAGGAGGGTAGGAATTCAAGTGAAGGTCAACAAGACTGAGAGATACACTCCTTCATGGGATGGACTTGATAAGCTTGGTCAATAAGGGTGAAGTTTTTTGGAATCCAAAATGCAGGACTTGCAGCTCTAGGACCATCTTGAGAAAAATTTACAAGTCTTTTAATAGAAACTTACTCTTCCGTCAGGAGAGGGCTAAATTTTATTACTTAAATCCTAGCACTAATAAACTTGAGAAGTGTTCAACTAAAATTTAGAAAGTTGTCTCACATTGTGTGAAATAAAGGCTTCAAAATATTATTGTTTGCTGGATTTTAGAATCATTGCCCCAAAAAAGCATGTGAAGCTTGGTAGATAGAAGTTGTTGAATGGAGTTAATGTTTTGCTTGTCTGGTGCTGAGTTGTGCCTCAAATTCTGAGAGAGTACCGTTCTCAAGAGGTCCTAGCATTGGGATACATTATCTTTGAGCGTGGGTTAATTTTTATCATGGGGATCTTCTTGTAATTTTGAGTTTTTCTTTCCTCTATATAAAGGAGTAGCCCTAGTTGTAAGAGACTGTTCTTCTATAGTGAAAAATTTCATAAAGGGCTTGGCAGAGCAGGCACAAAAATGATGTTAAACTCATTGTGATCTTTATCTCTCTCTTTTTACTTCAATCTGCATGTTCTGTGTGAATAATATCTCTAGATTTAGTCACTGGATAACTTTCCTTGATTGCACGACTTCAAATAGATTTTTACTTTTCTTAACAAAGGAAATGCAAAAGAATAGAGTTGACGTTGTCTTCCACTTTTAGCATTATTGAATGTGAAAAGTTGCTTATCACTAGAAAAATGTGAGCAGTTGCTTATCATTAGAAATATGTGAAAAGTTGCTTATCACTAGAAATATGTGAAAAGTTGCTAATGTAAACATCCAAGTCAACATTGGTTTAAGACCTACAGTTTATGAGCTACCCACACAAATTGATCTTTTTGTGCACTGCAAGTGAAACACATTGGTAATAAGTGTGCACCATGGGTGAAATGCATTGGTAATGCTTGTTACAGTTGCATCTTAGATAGCTGACCTTTGTACTTGAAGTGAATGTATGCTAATAAATGTATTTTTGGGACTAAAAAATATTTTTATATATTGTTTTTGAGTTTCAAATGATATGGGAAACATATACTCTCTGAATATGATATTTATGTATGTCTTTAAAAATTTATTAGATTTTGAAAAGATAAGTAAGAAGTTGATGCATTTCTGCGACTGAGTGTTGCATGATGCAGGAAATGAAGATATTATTTATGTTTCATCAGAAAAGGAAATAAAGTGTTTCGATTTGCATAAGGTAATCCCTTCTCTATCACATTCTTATTTTGGATTATTTTGCAATTTTTCAGCATGTCTTTTTATGAAATAAACATGCATGAATAATATTTTTCAACCTTTTCTAAATCTATATCCCACTGCCTTCCACATTCTATCCATCTTTTTTGTCTTGCAAAGCTGCTTTTTTCTTTTCCTCCCAGTTATGTGCTTTAGTGTAATATTTAATGTAACCCTAGAATTGGGACTTTTTTTCTCTTACAACTTTAGTTTGGTGTGTTGTTTACATGTATACGCATGTGCATATGTACATTAATGTTTTTAGATGAACTTGTGTTTATGTGTATCTTTATATTTAGTGCAATTACTTATAGGTTGCTTTTCTTTTGTAGCTGGATGGTGCTTCTTGGAAGCCACTGGGAAGTTATAACTATAACAAAGATGAGATTAATCAGGTAAACATTGTTTTATAAAATGAAAAATCTTAAATTGTTTAAGCGTAAAGATTTATTTGTTTTGGAATTTTTGCTTCTCTAACATTTTGGCACATTATTAATGTTCCTCTAGTGAGAGAGAGAACAATAGCAAGCCATACAAGACAGATGGTCAATGCCTAATATTTAATGGGGGACCTCAGAAGATACAGTGAGCCTTAGTCCAAAGTGATGGAGCTAAAAATTGTTCCATAACTGGGGAGATTGAAACCCATCTTAAAGACTTCATTCCTTTCCTATGTTACACCAACAAAACCAGCAAACTTAGCATACTCCATCACATTTTTGTTGATTGTTCCTATTATGCCCATGCGAAGAAGAGGTAATGAGAACTTTGGCAAAAATATCTTGCCCCAAAAGTCTTAAAGACCCTGTCCACAGCCTTTGGCTTGCAAAGAATTGTAGGATCTTAGTGACAAGATCACCCCTTTCCAAGAGCTGTGGGAAACAACTACTCCTTTGGCTACTTTCTGCATTAAGGCCCATGGACATTGTTCTTAGCATCATTGACATGCATCGAAATTGGGAAGTTTTTATGTTGAGGAGCTAGTACTTTTGTTTTGCTTTACTGTTTCTAATACACATTCTCTTTATCTTAAAAAATGTTTGCTTCACTGTTTCATTACTATCTTGTGGAGGATGTCTCATTCTCCTTATTTGTACTCTTTTTCACTTTCTCTCTTAATAATATTTCTTCTTTTATCAGAAAAAAATCTCAAATGATGTCTAATTCTGTATATGCAGATTGCTTGTAATTCAAGGTCATCTTTTCTTGCTTCTGCAGATGATACAGGTGATGTTAAGGTATTGTATGTTTTTTTCACTGGTTTACATTCCATGCTGTTATATGTTTCTCTTTTTACCTTTATTTTTCTTGGAAGTAAAAATTAGGCTATCTGATGAGAACCAATAGTACAATATAGAGAAATAGAGGAAAGTATGGTAAAGAGAATAGTATAATATATAGATAGAGGGAAAAAAGAATAAAAATGAAGACTTAGAGAGAGAAAAAAAGAATATTGAGAAGGCATGAAGAATTAAAGATAGAGAAAAGTATTAGGTAGACACGTGAACTAATTTCACTAGAACATTATCAACCCAAGCTTAAGATAAGTTGTTGGTTAGAAACTATAGGTTTTCATTTAAAAAGGAAAATAACTAATAGGAAGACATCCAAACATACCTTAATACTGGATTACGTATCGATCTTCTTGTCACAGATCGTGGAAGCTAGATTAAGCGGAAAAAGTTTTTGATGTGTTTTCTTTATTCGAGTAGAACTCCTAGAACTCCTTGACCGCTTCCCAAATTTCATGTGTCGTCTTGTACAAAAAACAAAATTTCACTGATATCATTTATCATGGATTAATCAACTACGACATGATCAGATTATTTTCAGCCTTTCAAGTTTAGAATTTTGGATCTTTGGCGCTCGGTGATGACTTCTCCGATGAGACCGTTAAATGTAGTTGCTTCCATTTTACTTGTAGCTGGTGATAGGAATTTGAGTAGTTTTTGATTTGAATGGTTTGCGAAAAATAATTCCATCAGAACGAGATGTGGCTTAGAGGTCACTGGTTTTTTGTTGTGGTCATCTTGTATTTGGTCATCAACAAGAGAAAGACAAATTTTTTTTTTAGGTTTAGGGATCTTGTTTTGATACTATGAAAATTGAATTAATATTTAATTTATAACATCTTATAGATATAGGAGAAAGTTATGGAGAGTTTTAGTAGGAACTAAATACAAATTAATCCCATAAGAGGAAAAGGTCTCCTAATTATGAAAGTCGACTATGATTCTTCTTTATAGTTATTTTAAAAAAATTTCTTCTTTATAGGGAGATTTCCCTAAAGATACTAGTTTGGATAGGAATTGAACTTCTATAAAAAGTCGGATTTCTACAAAAATAAAGAGAGATAATATACAATAGAAGTCCTAAAAACAATTCTTAATTCTCATGTATAATCTATTCTTGAAGCCTTTTTATTCACAAATTAAAATCAATAAGGAAAATTATAAACTATATTTTGGGCTTGGAGGGGCATTAGTGGTAGTAGGAAACAACTGGAGATTGTCCCGTTAACTATATTTTGGGTGGTATGAAAGGAGAGGAATAAGAGGGCTCTTGATGGGGTTGAGAATGCTGATAGTTTTGATATCTTTAAGAATAGATAGTTCTAGACCCTTAGTCTTTTGTTACGGGGTCATCCTCTTTGTTCTATGAAGATATGGCGAACTTTTGTTGATTTTGATTGATTTGTAAATTTTTGTACATGAGCGGTACTTCCTTAGTGCATATAACAATATACTATTCACTCTTTTTATTTCAAGAAAAAGAAAAGAAAATGATAAACTAATAAAATAGGAAATTAGAAGTTTCTAATTTCTAACAATACTTTAAATCTATCTAAATGAACTAAATAAACTAAAATAATAAGAATAAGAATCAGAATAATAATTACATGGATTTCTCTTAATGCTGAGCCTGCTCCAGGTTGGATCTTATTCTGCGTCATATTCATTTTGTATGAATTCCTTTTTTTTTTTTTGCAAATAATTTTGTAAGCCATTTGAAATACAATGTGAATGAGCAAGAAGATAGAAGTTGAGAAATGATGTAGCACGTTATCTGACAGCAACAATGACATGTTCCTTCTGTTGATTAGGAATTGTCATCTGTAGTCGCAGTTTTTTTTTTGGGTATCCAATATTTGTTGCAACTAGAACTCTTTCTTTAAATATCTAACCTCTTGAAAACTGTTTCTTTAAGTATCTAACATCTAATGATGTTTATGACAGATCATTGACATTCACCAGCACTGCATCTACAAGACACTAAGAGCTGGCCATGCAAGTGTATCCACAAATCCATATTTAGGAATTTATTTCTCATTTACCTTCATCACGATCCATGCATTCTTCAATCTCTTGCAAAAGGAAAAAGAAATTGTTTCGATCCCCAGGATTGAGGGGGCAACTAATCTCAAATATTTTAGGCTAACCAGCTTTGTGGTGGTGTATCTACAAGCTTACACAAGAGTGCTTGCTAAAAAGGTTCAGCAACATTGTGGGTCTTGTGGTGGGTGAGGCACAATAGGCTTTTGTTGGGGCTGCAGGAAGGAAGACAGATTCTTAACGTCTCTTGGTCACTAATGAAATGGTCATCTCTATCTTTAGGAATGGCGAGCAAGGTGTTCTATGCAAACTTGATATTGAGAAAGCTTATGACCATCTTTCGTGGTCCTTCCTCTATCTGCTTAAGTGGATGGGATTCGATGACGTATGGTGTTAGTAGACCATAGTGTCTCTTTTCATTAATTTTCTGTCCTTAATAATGGTGGGCCATCGGATGTTTTCAAGCCTTCCAAGAGTCTAAGGCAGAGGGAGCTTGTTATTTTTTATCTTAGTCATGGAAACTTTTGACTTTGTAATTCTAAGAGCGAGAGAGACCGGCCTGTTTGAGGGGCTTTGTATGAGGATCGGTACTAACAAGACCCAAATCATCATCCTTGATTTAAAACGCACTCTCTTATTAGGTTGTAGAAATTTTTTTTCCCTAGAGTACCTTGGCCTCTCTCTTGGCATCGAAGTAAAGGAGAAGGCCACTTGGGATCCCCTTTTTCTAGAAATGGAAGTGGTTGTGTGAGTAAAAATGGATCTATCTCTCTGAGAGTGGAAGCCTCACTCTAATTAAAGTGCATTCTCCAATCTTTTGGATCTACTGTATGTTCCTTTTCTCTATTCACGTGAAATTAGCAAAGAGTATTGAATCTATTGCAGGTTTTTGTTGGGTGATTCCAGAAGCAAAGAAAATATCGTTTGGTGGCTCAAATGCTAAAAGTTGACTTCCATAAATTGAATCACAGACTGCCAGTAACTTGACTCTGAGCTTTTGAAGGCTGGTGGTTTAGATCCAAAAAAAAGTTGTTAGATTAGTGGTACTTGGACACAAGGCGTTACACCTCTTCATTCCTCGTCCACTAGGGATAATTGGCTTAGGATCCTGCCTGCTTATTTTGTTTAAGGGTCATCCTGTTCTGGATGAAGTGAGTTTTGCAGATCTGTTTGATCTCTTCACTCTTAGTAGAGCTCTTCTGTATGTGTGTGGCACTCCTCTGGTGGCTTGTTATAATTACTTTTTGCTCTCTTAAAAGAAAAAAGAAAATTTTGCCAATTGTATGCTAACTATTATGACATTTTTTTCTGCCATTCCTCACCTCCACCCCCCCTGACACTCCAACCCCACAACTTTTTGGACCCAAACTATCAGCAGTCAAAAATTTAAACTCAAGTTATTAGTAGTGTGTAAGATGAATTCTTATACAGTGCTCAATATCTCCACATTGAAAAGGTATATGATCATTGACTTTCAAATAAAAACTTAAATCATACACTACCAATAACTTGAGTTTGAGCTTTTGACTACTGGCAGTTTGGGTCCAAGGAGTTGTTGGGTTACTGGTAAGCATTGTACTTGTATTGACTTAGGACCCTGCTTATTTTGTTCAAGGATCATCTAATTCTGGATGAGATGAATGTTGCAAATCTATTTTATCTCTTCACTCTGAGTAAGAGCTCTTTATACTTGTGTGGTACTCCTGTGACGGCTTGTTATAATTATCTTTTTCTCTCTTAAAGAAAAAAAAAATTTGTATGCTAACTAATATGACATTTTTTCTGGCATCCCTAATTCTCTGATTTCAGAAAGCCTGTTACTAGAACAAACTGTGAGTCAGCCTCCCTTTTATTTTTTTTTACTGGTTACCTCATTTAAGATTTTTCCCTGTTCTTTCACCTCGTCATTGCAAGCTAGAGATGCTATCATTCTTGGTGACCTTTACTGTACATTCTAGATCTGTAGCAGTGTTCAGTTCATCCCTTGGAGACCATGGGAAGGTACTTTTAAGTTATTATCTAATATATTTTTCCTAATGTTTGGACACAATAGAGAGACATGAAATTTTATTTACATCTAAAAGTTCCAATTGCTACCATAAAGTTTCTTCTATCCAGCTGAAACTATAGGGAATTTTGATTGTGTATTCGAATGGACTTGTTAAATGAAGACATGCAACAATTCTGTCAGAATTACATCTAGCTTGTTTCACTCTATTATGTGAATTGTGTTTTGTGAAATTTCTTTTTCTGAATGTTATTTATGTTGTGTGCTTTGGCAGTTATTACTGGAGGCTTTGATTCAAAATTGATTATGTGGGACTTTTCCAAAGGTCACCCTTGCAAAATTTTGGACTTTGGTAAGCATTTTTTGTTTGTCTAAGTTCCATGATCATGTGTTTCCCCTGACTCTAATTTGGTTTGAGTAGTTTGGGAGTGGGAATTGCAGACAAAAGCTATATCTTATTATTACTGAACTCTTAGAATTGTGAGTTTGCATTTTATCATATCGTGTTTTCACATTGTGATGCCCATGGAAATCAAAGTTTTACATTATGAGTGACATTTATGCATATAACATAAACAAAATGCTTCTTAGTTTCCATCTAACTTTTATAGACCATTTGGTTCAACCTTATTCTCATTACACTTTACTCATAGATATTAATTACTTGATATGTAGAATATAAAATTTTCGTATTTGGTAATGATTGAATCAATTTTCTTTAATGATGAATTTCTATTTTTACTTGTGAAGATACTGATTACAAATCTACCTAATTTGAATTGAACATGAAATCAAAACATTATTCCCATTTAACTTCTTATTTCATTTATATTATATTTATGTTCCTTTCCAAAGAGCTCACATTTGAACCAAATGTAGCGTACTAGTCTTATGGTTTGACAAAATCATTAGAGTTTGGCTTGTTTTTGGAGTGTTATATTTGGCTGAAATAGCAATTAGGTACCAGTACAAGAGTAGAAATGAGCGAGTTCAGAGATTATAATTCAAACATTAGCTTAGTGATCTAAGTTTTTTAGGAATATAGCACATTAATAAGGTAGTTTCCCCCTATTAAATCCTAATGACAATTTATGTATTTTATAGAACCTGATCTGTTGAAGTGAGTTAATTTTTTATTTTTAACTTTTCTTTATATGATTTCATGCTAGCTCCTTTTAGCTTAAAAATTAGTTTGAAGGTTCTCTCCTTTTAATTGAAACATTAACTTTTTTCTCCAATTATATAATCTTTTCTTCTGTCTTGAAATCTCTCTCCACAAACTGGTTCTCATTAGCGTTCTTACTAACAGTAACCCTTTGCTTGGATTGAGAAGAGAGAGGATCAAGAAAATGAAAAGTAAGGATATTCATTTTCCTTCTATTTGTGTAGATAAAAGAAAATTATCGTTTAAGTGACATCCGATAGGATTTGAGAAATACATAGAATATCAACATGGTCTCTCTGAAAGAATGACAAGCACATATCTAGAAGTGGCCCAAACTTTTTTTTAAGAAAAAAAAGTAATTAAATTAAGGGATGGTGAGCGTCCCTCACTTTTCCTTTAACAATTTATTTTTTTATTGGCTAAATCCAGAGAAAAGAAGAGAAGGAAAACAATTAACAAATTTTAATATCATCTCCTAATTCATCCTTGATGGTCTAGCTTACATTAATAAGGTTACAACAGACATTTTCATAATTTTTTTTTTTTTTTTAATTACTTTTTCCTTATACATCTGAACCAAACAAAAATACTATCACAATTTTTTCTGTATCTTTTTTTTTCCTTCTCAATTTTGTTAGTCATTTAAATGAAGAAAACATCTTTCCTTTGCCTTAACCCCATTCTTCTGTTTTTCTTTTTCCCCTTCCATCCTTTCATTTTCTTTTATTTTCTCTCCTTTTATTGGGTTCTATCCCTGTGCCCTAAATCTAGTTATGGGTCCTTGAAGAGTAAAATAAAACGAGGTTGAACCAGATTTTCTCTAGTTTTTTCTTACTTACAGACCTATAATTTTTTGAGATAAAAGAGAGAAATGCTATTGAAATGGACGCCAAGGGGGTGTAAACCATATACAAGTAACAGGATTTACATTTCAGTGAGAATGTTTACAACAGAACCTAAATCCTCAAAAGAGTCAAGATTGTGGCCAAGTACAATAGTACCAAAAAAATGCAGCCACCTATCTTTGATAAAGGCAAAGTGGCGGATTCAGTTCTGTCATTCAGGTATCTATAGAGGGATTTAACTGTAAAAGAGCTTTTTTTTTTCACAATTTCCAGTTTAATCTATCAGTCCTTACAGGCCTATGATGATATCTTAAATAAGGTTTATTAAGAGAGAAACCAAAACTTTTCTTAAGTTCAGTGCGGAAGAAACTTAAAATTGATATTCTGCATATCCTTTAACATAGAATAGAACCCATATGTACATAAGTGCCTCCTTAAGGATAGAGACTACCCCCTTAAGACTAACAACTGCCTGGAAGTATTTGGACATATAACTGCCACAATCTACTACAACAACTGACTAACAGGTTATTTCCTATACAAGGAACTACCCAAAAACTTATAAAAATAAAATATTTTTTTCAACCATCAAGTCTTCCTAATCCATCTAAAGAAAATAAAAAAATCTTACTAAATTTCCCATGAGAGAATCTCTTATAAACTTGGTAAAAGACTCGGTACACTGTGCTACTATAGTCTCTGGTTCACCCTTTTGAGGACTCATAACAGTACTCTCCTTCCTGAAATGGTGCTTGTCCTAGAGTGCAAAACTAGTATAGCGAACCAGCAGATAATCAACTAGTTCCTATGATGCCTCAGCCGAAGACAAGCTTTCCCAATGAATAATAGCTTTGCATTTGCCTCCCTGAGTGCAAAAATCCAGCACAGCTTGAGGAGTAGTAATTAGTACTCCTTGATCGATTACTTGTGAAGCAAGCAGAGGGGATGCTCTTCATGAAATTCCTTGAGACACAAAACAAAGAAAACAGAGTGCAATTTGGAGTGGGCCAGAAGTTCCAGACGATAAGCCACTGAGCCTGCTAACCACAGGAAAAGGCCCGTATAATATGAAATGATCTGTTGGAGTGCCTTGTGCCCAAGCAGGTTCAGTGGTAGGGCAGCAAGCATAGGAGAACCAAAATAACCTGGATTAAAGGGGATATCCCAGTATACAGAATCATAATGAGCCTCATGACATCCTGTGGTTCTTGTATGAGCTCCTGTAAATCATGGAGAACTTGATCATGTGTACCAAAATTCATGGTCAACCACATCCAGAGGGGAAGGACCATCACAAAAATACAACAATTTTGGAGGAGGGCAACGATGGACAACCTCAAAGGGAGTTTTACAGAGAGAAGAATGATAGCCAGTATTTAGTAATGTTATGCAGGCCACCAGTCGACCCAATTCTTTGGTCTATCACTAGTGAAGCACCTCAAATACATTTCCACTATACAGTTCATCACCTTAATCTGTGATTGGATTGGGAACTGAAGAAAATGAGAGCTTCACACCACTTAAACGAAAAAATTATTTCCAAAAGATGCTGGTAAAAATAACATACCAATCATTGACAATTCATTCTGGTAATCCACGCAATTTGAAGGCATTATCAAGGAAAATATGAGCTACATTTGGCAAGTCTGATTTTTTTTAAAATATAAAGCTGTTTCGAGGTTACAGGAGGAGGGAACAGGTTTGTGGGAGCTTAAATTAATGACTACTTTCTTATAATCAATAGAAAGGCTTCAAAGAATTTTGTAACACAAGATCCTCTTCTGACAAATAGTGAGTGATGGAGATGAGGAGGTCAAGAGTGTTTTGGGTTTTTGCAGATTGGATTCAATGGAGGTCATTCTTCATGGTGTGGTAAAATTCAGACTTACAGTGGAGTAGCCAGGTATGCGATTAATCATGAAAGAGTTCAGTCTCTTGCAATGCTTGGTGGCCAGTCAAGGTTTTATTTGACCTTTTTTTAAAAAATAAAAGGTATAAAGTGTATATTAACACAAAGGCACCAAGGAGATGCCACATATGTACAAAAATATTTATAAGGTTTTATTTGGTTTGAGGAGCCTTCATAGTGTGTGCGAGAAGATTGTTGCTTGACTCCAGGGGAGAACTAGGGAGTGAGCATGTTGCCTTGTTGAGCTTCCAGGTTCCTGCATCACCTATTATTGCTAACGGAGGAGATACATTTGATCCATTGATATGATCAAGTACATTAGAACCTTGGATCACTGGTAAAAGAGTGGATTTTTGGATAAAATTAAGTGAAGTCTAGGGTCTTGCTATGTTAGAAGTGTCAAAGCTGGGATGGGAAATTTAAAAGGGGATTTTCAGATAAGTGAATTCTAGGGTCTCACTATGTTAGAGATGCCAAAGCAAGGATGGGAATTTTTCAGATCATAGGAAGATGGTGATGGGCTGGCAGTTTGGAAAGGAGAGAAAGCTGCGGTAGTTACTCATTTGAAAATTGAATTAGGAGACCTATCATACCATGTAAATTTAAAAATAAATTCAATTTGCAAGTAAAGCCCACACCTTCAGGTAGAACTCTTGGAAAAGGATAAATACAGTATGTGTTGCAAAACTAACAGAATGTAATCTTAGCAAATAGCTTCTTTCTTTTGAATTATAAGTAATTGGCTAACAAGTAGATTGCAAGTTGGTTCACTCTGCAGGAAAGGAAAAAGGTTGCAAGTGCTATCCTCTGATATAGTTTATGTTAATAGTGAACTGTATGCAAAAACATGTTATCCTGATTAATTTATAATTTCATGCAATGAAATGCTAGTTGATTCTTTCAATTTTTACGTGAGCCAAATGGAGTTTTCAGCGCTATACTTAAATTATTTCGCTATTTTTCTGAAGCAAATGGAACTTCAGTATGGAAATTTTTTAATTTACTCCTGATAATTTACTAGGTCTTATTTACCATCTTTTACGGACTGCAGGTTTGCCAGAAATGAATGGTTGTAGTACTGCAGGCCAATGTTTTAATCCTGCTTTTGTCCATGCACTAGCAGTTCCAGATGTCGATATGTCAGATAAATTAGGTAGAATATGTGTTGTAGCTAGGGGTGATGGTGTTGTAGATGTGATTAATATTGAATCAGAACTTACTGATGTTAAGTCCAAAAGTTCAATAAAATCCAGGAAAGGAACTCAATCAGTGTCAAAACACAGAATTCCTGGTGATTTAGGAACTTCACATCAGAATGGAAGAAAGCGATTGCAATTGGATTACTCATTTGGTGGGCATACTGGAGCTGTCTCTTGTGTGCAATTTTCCATGTTTGGGGAGAGGGGGAAATTCATAATTTCAGGTGGAAATGATAAGTTTGTGAAAGTATGGGATTGTTTCGGATGTCTTGATGCAGGTCAAACTAGCAGCACTACCAATCCTCTTCATTTAAACATCAGTTTGAACAAAAAGGTCAGTGTTGTTTATGTGTTTTTTGTTTTTTGTTTTTTTAAGTCTGTCAGTGTTTTTGGAGTATTCCATTTACATTTAAATCTTGGAGCTTCTATGGATAGGTCAATTGGCTCTGCACAACTCCGTCTGAATCTGAAAACCTTATTGTCTGTGACACAACAAAGGTCGTTAAGGTTTTTTCAGTGTCATAGAACAAATGAAAATGCAACCAATACAACTGAACTCTGGGTGATTGAAACTCCTGTTGCACATGCACCATTGAGGTTACGGGAGATGATAGTTTGAGGTTTTGATGGCTCCATTCTGATTTTCATTCTAAGGGTTTCATTCAGGAGGTGGTAGTTCAAGGTCTCCATCGAACTATTCTGATTTTTATACTCTAAATTTGCATTTCCATTGTTATTTCAAATATGTTACGAAACAAGGAGCCTTCCTGGCATTGTTTATGCAATATCTCTATGTATATATTTTATAGAAAAGCAAAAGCATGTATTTTTAAGCTAACAAATATAGTACCATGACATATGAGCTTAATGACTAAAAAGAATCAGTTTAAATGCACGGTGAGCATCTTGAAAGACTGGTGTTTTGTTAGAAGACAAGTAGTTTTGAGTGTAATTGATATGCAGAATGCTTTCCTTTTTTTTTTCTATTTTGTTCTTCTCTCCCCATCTGCGGTGAGAAAATGTATAATTTCTTCCCTCAAAATAATGTTATTTCATTTATGGCAGATTTTATTTACTTACAAGACATGTATATACCAGAAATATAATAGTTCTTACGTAACATGCAACTATTACACTACATGGTAGGTCGAGTCAGAAGTATTTTATTGCTGCGATTACTCGGGAAAATTGTAGCCATGATCATGGCTGATGGGTTATGAATCAGAAATGTAATTTTTATATTGAAGACTTATATCCTTATTCATTAAGATGTGTTTCTATTAATTAATCAAATTTTTATTTAAAATTTTGATAAATGAAAAATATATAGTTATGTGTATATAATTGTAACTGCACTAATTTTATTAATATTTTTTTTAAAATTTACTTAAAATATGAGTTCATTTGCAGATTTGTGAAATTTTCTTGTTAAGACTATATATGGAAGAAATGCATTGTTTTCTAAAATTCATTTTGAATTTTGTTTCTATTTGACATACTTCAAATGTTTGTGTCGATATAAGAAGTCAGCAAATCAATAAATTTTGTTCATACTTATTTTTGTAACGCATACAAATAAGCATTTTATTTAAAAAAAAGAAAAAACCCTCAGAGCTCAACGAAAATATATGATTGTTCTTACCACTCTTAGAAAAAGAAATGTTTGATTTTCTTAAGAAGAGAATTTATAGTGTGGCCTCAGTTGATGTTAGCTTCTATCTCCAACAAATATAAATATATGTATACATATACGTAACTTGTATCCTACACATTCAACAATTCTTGCAGACACATAAAAGTTCTTTTTCTTTGTTGGTATTTGTTAGTTAAAGATGTATCTTCTCCAACCGAAACTTTCCTTGCACTTCCCGCAAAATTTCAAATGTTTTTCTTCCCAAAAAAAAAAATAATCTCATCTTTCTTCCTCTTCATCCTTTTTGAATCTGCACACAACAAAAGATGACACCAACTCCTCACCCTCCAACCTTACCATACTCAACCTCTCTCCCAATTAAAGCTCTGGTTTTGATCATATAAACCCATCAACCTCACACTTGATCAGATGCAGTGAGCAAGTCCATCACCCAAAATGATGCAATCTGGGATTCCCATCTGCAACACCTGTGGTGATCAAGTTGGGTTCAATCCCAATGGTGACCTCTTTGTGGCTTGCCATCAATGTAATTTCCCTATTTGCAAATCTTGCCTTGATTACCAAATTAACAATGGCCGTAACGCTTGCCTGCGCTGTGCTTCTCCCTTTCATGGTATTTTTATTTTCCCATCTCTGCAGCTTCTTTTCTTAGTGCCTCTTAATCTTCTTCTTCATGCCTTGCCCTTCTATTGATTGCATGCTTGTGGACTTTCAGACGACTTGTTGGATCAATTTGAGCCAAAGGCATCCGGAAACCAACCAACAGTCTCTGCCCATCTCTCTACTCCCCAGGTATGCTTATTATCCTGCAATTCTCTTCCCATACAATATTATTTCTGATTTCTAAGCCCCCAGAAAATATAATCAAAATGCAGTGTAAAATGAGTTATTTCCTTCTAGTTGAAGTTTTTTATTTAATATGATATTGTAGCTTTAGTTTATGCAAATTTAGTACTCTAATCTGTTAAGTGCTCCAGTTACTTACCTATCAGTGGAGTGTTAAGATGCAATATAAACATAAATTAAGCTCATATTATGTAAACCTAATATTCTGGCATGTGAAGTACTCTAGTGGTCATGTATAATTCTATTTGTGCCTTAAAGGAGTGTGAAGAGATATAATACAAATAATAAATTGACATATTCACTGCTAAGGAAAAGAAAAAAACTTATCATAAGTAATTAATTGATATCAGTAATTTCCTACATTGCTTGAAACCTGATGACATTAAAGCTTCTCTAACTTGATCATGGTTTCTTCAGGATGCCGGAATTCATGCCAGACATATCAGCAGTGTGTCCACCGTGGATAGTGGTGAGTGGCTTTCTTTATATGCGTCTTAGTAGCTATCTTAAATTAACTAGAACCATCACTAACCATTTTGTTTCAAATTTTCATGAAGAATTAAATGATGAATCCGGGAATCCAATCTGGAAGAATAGAGTGGAAAGTTGGAAGGACAAGAAGAGCAAGAAGAAAAAGGCTGAGGCTAAGGTTGAACAAGAGGCCCAGGTTCCACCTGAACAGCATATAGAAGAGATGCCGTAAGCTTTTTCACTGACCTTTCAAATAGTAAATAAAAGTTACACATGGAAGGCGTAGTGGTCTAGAATCTAATTTGTGTAGATCTTAAGAAAATTTTAAATAGTAAATAAATTTTTTTAATACGTTAAAAGAGATCAGTTATTTTCGCATTTACTTAAATTTTAATGTACTAATATGGGATTGCCTGAGTACTAATGGAACTTTTTGGGTCAGAACATTTAGTGCCTAAATGACTTGTAAGGGCCTCAATCAGAGGGTTCCTACCTTTTGTAGCACCCAAGGTGGTGCTTCAATAAGTGTCTCAAAATGTTTTCTTTGCATTTGCAAAATTCATGCGGGTTTGAATTTATTCTATTTATGTCTGAATCTAAATTGCTTTGGTGTCACTGAAAGAAACGTAATTGGTTTTGCAGGTCTGTAGAGCTAGCAGAACCGCTTTCGACTGTGGTTCCACTCCCACGGAACAGGCTTACACCATATAGATTTGTGATCATTATGAGATTGATCATTCTTGGTTTTTTCTTTCACTACCGAGTAACGAATCCTGTTAATAGTGCTTATGGTCTGTGGCTCACCTCTGTCATATGTGAGATCTGGTTTGCTTTTTCATGGGTGTTGGATCAGTTCCCTAAATGGACTCCAATAAATAGGGAAACATTCATAGACAGGCTATCTGCAAGGTACAAATCTTTCTCCTATTAAACTTACGAGCTACCAATGTGATAAAATGTACATTTTTTAAGAAAGAAAAAATGCAAAAACTGATATTTAAGTATCTGAAATGGCTTCATGTCCCATTCCAGGTATGAAAGAGAAGGCGAACCCTCTCAGCTTGCTGCTGTGGACTTCTTCGTGAGTACAGTTGATCCATTGAAAGAACCGCCATTGATCACTGCAAACACTGTGCTTTCCATCCTTGCTCTGGACTACCCTGTAGAGAAAGTCTCCTGTTATGTATCTGATGATGGTGCTTCAATGCTTACATTTGAATCTCTCGCAGAGACAGCTGATTTTGCCAGGAAATGGGTGCCATTCTGCAAAAAGTTCTCCATTGAACCTCGAGCTCCAGAATTTTACTTCTCGCAGAAGATTGATTACTTGAAGGATAAAGTTCAACCTTCTTTTGTGAAGGAACGCAGGGCAATGAAAGTAATCACTTGAGTTTCTTATACTTGATTCGATAAGTCTGTAATATTTAGTATCAGTCATATGATAGATACATTTTCATTGGTTGCAGAGAGACTATGAGGAGTTTAAAATTCGAATAAATGCTTTGGTAGCAAAGGCTCAAAAGACACCTGAAGAAGGATGGACTATGCAGGATGGAACACCTTGGCCAGGAAATAACACTCGTGACCACCCTGGCATGATTCAAGTTAAATCATCCAGTGATTTTTAGAATTAATGCTTTTGAATTCTAAATTTCAGTGAATTTTTTTCTTTCATTAAATTAGTTTTGATAATATATAACAAGTCACTTCTACTAGCTTAAGCTTTGGGAGAATTTAATTTATGTACTTGCAGAAATTTCCCTTGTCCAGAATTTGATTTATAACATAAGTTGTCTCTTCCAGGTATTCCTCGGAAGTAGTGGAGCTCATGATATTGAAGGAAATGAACTTTCACGATTAGTTTATGTGTCCAGAGAGAAGAGACCAGGCTACCAACACCACAAAAAGGCTGGTGCTGAAAACGCTTTGGTATGTATATGAATGAACAGACTATTTGGTTCATGAAGACTTAAGTCTAGAACACTTAGAATGACTGGTTTTCTACAGGTGAGGGTGTCTGCAATTCTTACCAATGCTCCCTTCATCCTTAATCTTGATTGTGATCACTATGTTAACAACAGCAAGGCTGTGAGGGAGGCAATGTGCTTCCTGATGGATCCACTAGTTGGTCAAGACGTGTGTTATGTTCAGTTTCCTCAGAGATTTGACGGAATAGATAGAAGTGATCGTTATGCCAACCGTAACACAGTTTTCTTTGATGTAAGATAATTTCATAGTCATGATGTCATTCCATTGCTGCACAAGGCATCTAACGGGAAAGCTTTAAATTATGTACTCAGATCAACATGAAAGGGCTTGATGGCATTCAGGGACCTGTTTATGTGGGGACAGGTACTGTTTTCAATAGACAGGCACTATATGGCTATGGACCTCCCTCTATGCCCAGATTACCCAAGTCTTCATCATGTTGTTCGTGGTGTTGCTGCTGCCCCTCCAAGAAGACAAATAAAGATGCCTCAGAGGCATACCGTGATGCAAAAAGAGAAGAACTTGATGCTGCCATCTTTAACCTCAGGGAGATTGACAGTAAGTAAAACATTTGGGCGAATAGAAGTTTATGTTTCATATTTCTTAAGGTATGTCTTGGCTTTGATGATGCAGACTATGATGAGTACGAAAGGTCAATGCTGATATCCCAGATGAGTTTTGAGAAAACCTTTGGCTTGTCTTCAGTCTTCATTGAATCTACCTTGATGGAGAATGGAGGAGTAGCTGAGTCTGCCAACCCATCAATGCTTATCAAGGAAGCAATTCATGTCATTAGCTGTGGGTACGAGGAGAAGACAGAATGGGGAAAAGAGGTGGCTTACAACTTTGATGTTCTTCCTCTAATTTTCAACTTTTATGAGATTTTACTCAGATTTCTGGGTTGTTTTTTGTTAGATTGGTTGGATATACGGGTCGGTGACGGAAGACATCTTAACAGGTTTCAAGATGCACTGCAGAGGATGGAGGTCAATTTACTGCATGCCTTTGAGGCCTGCATTCAAAGGGTCTGCACCAATCAACCTTTCTGATCGTCTCCACCAGGTTCTCCGGTGGGCTCTTGGGTCAGTAGAAATTTTTCTGAGCAGACATTGTCCCCTTTGGTATGGATTTGGAGGAGGCCGCCTCAAGTGGCTTCAGAGAATGGCATATATAAACACCATTGTATATCCTTTCACTTCCCTCCCTCTTATTGCTTATTGCTCATTACCAGCAATTTGCCTTCTAACTGGAAAATTCATCATACCAACGGTAAATTTTCTCATCAAACTCCTTTACTTGAACAAAGTGAAATAAACTTTTTTCTTTTAACTCAACTTACTACTTTGTCCAGCTCTCAAATTTAGCCAGTGTCCTCTTTCTGGGACTCTTCATCTCCATCATCGTTACCAGTGTCATGGAGTTGCGGTGGAGTGGTGTGAGCATCGAGGACTTGTGGCGTAACGAGCAATTCTGGGTGATTGGAGGCGTTTCAGCCCACCTCTTTGCAGTCTTCCAAGGCTTCCTGAAAATGTTAGCTGGTCTGGACACCAACTTCACTGTCACAGCAAAAGCAGCAGATGACGCTGAGTTTGGCGAACTCTACATTGTCAAATGGACAACACTTCTGATTCCCCCAACAACCCTTCTCATTGTCAACCTTGTAGGCGTGGTTGCCGGATTCTCAGACGCATTAAACAAAGGATACGAAGCTTGGGGACCGCTTTTTGGCAAAGTGTTCTTCTCCTTCTGGGTCATTTTTCATCTTTACCCATTCCTCAAAGGACTGATGGGTCGCCAAAACAGAACTCCCACCATTGTTGTGTTATGGTCAGTGCTCTTGGCATCTGTTTTCTCACTTGTCTGGGTCAAGATCAATCCCTTCGTCAACAATCCAGACAGCTCAACCATAGCTCAGACCTGCATTTCTATTGACTGCTAGCTACTTATATTGCCAATTACTATTCCATTCAACCCACATACGTTTGTGCTTCTGCAATATCAACACTTTTGGATATATATATATATATACGTATGTATATAATTCATAGTGTTAATTAAAGTTTTGATCATCATTATCCTTTTGGACATGATTACTATGTTTTGTAAAGATAGATAAGGAAAGTTTTTATATTTCAAAGGCAGAAAAAGAGAGAAAGACATGAATGTTATTGGATTTCCTCCATTTTCTTTTTCCGGTTTTGCAGTGCAATTGTAATATTTCTATTAAAGAGTAATGACACAAAGTTTATTGTGCTCTCTTACATGCTAAAATAGATTAATTCATTAAGTTTTTTTTCTTTTTTTTAAAAAATAATTAAATTCACTCGTTCGTATAATTATATTAATTTTTAAACTTAATTAATAAAAATAGACTTCATTATCATTCAAATATTTTATACATATAATAGACTTCATTATAGCACATATAAGATAACTCCTAATAAGAAATTTGCTTAAAAGTTTAAAACTTTTAACAACCCAAATCATTTCCCCTCTTGGGTGGTCCTAAACTTGGTCTCTTACCCTCATTCAAACTGTGGTAGCTAGTGCTATAGGTGTTTCTTAATTACTAATTAATTAAAACCTTAATTTAATCCAATCAAACTTTATTTCAATTGTATTTAAACTTAAGCATAGCACAGGGTAATTAATGTAATAATACATATCCATAAAAATATAGAAACCAAGTTAAAGAGCAAACTCCTAGGCTTCTTAAATTATCAACTTGAGAAAGGAAACTCTTGTCTTGGTGAAGAATTTAAAGACAAAAACAATGTTTGTCATCTTTTAAAATTATTGTATGTTTTCACCCATGAAAAGAAAAATCTTATGAGACATTCTTCCATGAGTTTTTCTTTCTTTTGGCAAAACCTTCTCATACATGAGTACATGATACTAAATGTTTTGCCGTACGAAGATAAATACTTTTACCTTAAATGTAAGTATATATTATTGGAATTATTAACCATTCTATTAAATTTTTGGGGGTACCAGGAGGTTTTTAGCAGAGGAGGAAAATTAAAAAAAAAAAAAGTTTTAAAAAGGATGAGGATGAGGATGAGGATGAGATGGTGGAAGATGGCATAACTTGGGTGTTAAAATTGGGTGTTGTAATGGAAAAGCAAAAGAGTGATCAGATCAGATCTGTGGCATCAAATAATGATTACCAAAAATTTCAGAAAAGAAAAAAAAAGATGAGGCACAAATCATTTCCTTTTTGTTTCAGCCATAACATGATTATACTCTTGTGATGTACACTTCATTTTCTTACCGTAATAATAATAATAACTTTGATATTGAAACATAATTTTGTTTATATTTTTGACTTAATTAATTCTGACTGTTTGGACATTAATCAACGAAGATTTCTTAATTAATAAGAAGAAGAAGAAGAAGAAGAAGAAGAAGAAGAGGAAGAACACATGCCTACCGCTTTGCTTTTTTACATTTTTATTCCACTCATTATTTTTCATTTCATAGCTATGATAAAACCATGTTTTTTACTGTCATTATAGTGATTTAAAATTTATATTCTTTTTATCGCTTTCAACATTTTTGCAGGAGAGACGGTGCTGCTGAGCTACCTTTAGTTAATATATATACATATATATATGTATATACATGGATTACGAGATTTTCTTGGGAAAAAGAAAAGGAAAATAAAAAAGGGTAATGGTTTTTGTAATTACATGTAAATTCCAGATCCAAAAGCTGGAATTAAAGGGTCACATGCTCTCTAAAAATCTACCCCTCTCTTCCTCTTCTTCTTCGTCTGCTCTGTGTCCAGTTCAGTTCAACCATGAAAGTACCGCCATTACTCCTCTTTATCTTCTTCTTCCTCTCGACTGCCACTGGGAGCAACACGACGCTGGACCCCAAACAGCTGAGAGCTCTCCAATCACTCGACATTCCAACCTCCAAGGATCCCTGCACACATACCAACACTTCCACCTCCTCCCTCCTCTGCGACTCCTCCTCTCCATTCCGCCATCTTCTCTCCCTTTCCCTCTCCAACTGCTCATCTGATCTCTCTCTTTCCTTCACAGCTCTCAAATCTCTCGCTTCTCTCCAATCCCTCCACTTCCTCTCCTGTCCTCTACTCCCTCCTCCCCGCTTTCCTTCTGACCTCTCTCTCTCTCTCCTCTCCTTCTCCGCCGTCCGCTCTTTCCGCCATCTCTCCGGCGTCTTCCTCTCCCGCTTCGTTAACCTCACCGACCTCACCGTCTCCTACGTTCCCGTCAACACCTCCGGCCTCTTTGTCATCCTTGGGAACATGCACAAGCTCACTTCTCTCACCATCTCCCATGCTTCCCTCTCAGGATTCATACCCAAACACCTCCATCTCAATCTCACTCACATCGATTTGTCCGACAACAAGCTCAGAGGAAGAATACCTACTTCGCTTACTGTGCTCGACGACCTTCAATTTTTGAATCTCTCGCACAATGCGCTCTCCGGCGAGATACCTTCCCAGTTCGGCGACTTGATCTCGCTAACAAACCTCTCTCTCGCCTCCAATTCCTTCTCTGGATCGGTTCCAGATTCTATATCGGCCATTCCCGGCTTGGTTCATGTCGATCTGAGCGGGAATCAATTCAACGGAACGGTACCCAAGTTTTTCACGGAGGTGAGGAGCTTAAAGCACTTGAATCTGGAGAACAACGAGTTCCATGGGGTTCTGCCCTTCAATGCCAGTTTCATAAGGCGACTGGCTGTGTTCAAAGTCGGAGGAAATGGAAATTTGTGTTATAACCACTCGGTTTTATCATCGAAACTGAAATTAGGAATTGCTCCGTGCGATAAACACGGTTTCCCACTGTCGCCGCCGCCGGCGAAGGAGTCAGGAGACGACAGCGAGAGTGATGCGTCAGATTATGATGATTCTGAAGACGATTCATCAAGCAGGAAAGAAGAACATCACCACGGACCAAATAAGGTAGTTCTTGGGGTGGCAATTGGGCTTTCGTCTATTGTGTTTCTCATCGTTTTCCTGGTTCTTCTGTCAAAATGGTGTGGGTGAAATTGAAACTGGAAGAAATAGTAAAGTTTCTGGAGTTTCAGGTGATTAGGGTTTTAGATTATTGGTAGATTAGGGTTTTATTTAATTTGATTTATTATTATAAAATCATCACACGAAATTGATTATGGATTATGAATTTGAATTATGATGGTGAAGAGAATAGTGGCAGAGGGAAATCTAAACAAAAAGAAGGAGAGAAAAATAGTGAATGGCTGATTGGCTGTGTCATTTTTATTCTTTTAATTTTCTTGCCGGTGGATTTCCATTTTTATTAGTTGTAGTCACGGATATATATATATATATATATATATATATGAGTCTGTACAAGTATGTAATATTATTTCCTTTTTTAACACTCTTATTTATTCATTTTATAAACCCTAGCTTTTAAGTCAGTTTGATTTGTTTTGGCCCCTTCTGTTTTTTTCCATTTAAAGTTTTTAATGCTATGTTGTGGAGTAAGTTTTGTGACTGATTTCAGGTAGAATATGATGTAAGTTTTATTTAATTTTGCACACAATTTATTTTTATTTAGATATTCAAAAATATACAATTTTAATTTCCCAATCCGAGTAGAAAAATATATGTATTATAAAAAACTAATATCTATATATAAATTAATATATATTTTTTTTTATGTATGTATTTATACAGCAGGTTAAGTAGGATTTAGGTATACAACCACTCCCAACTACCCATCTTTAGAAACTTGACTAAAAACTCAAATTTCAAATAAAGGCACCTATTGGGGGGGGGGATGAGACGGGGCCACAAAGCAAAGATAATACGCTCAAGTTGCAGATTGAATTCAAAATATCCTGTCTAACTCACTCTGCACTAAAAATTATGAAAGATGTTTTTTTAATATATGACAATGCAAACCAAACTGTAAAAAAAAAAAAAAAAAAAAAGGTCATGACATTTGGACTAGAATGTCCTTCAATTCGATATGAAACCTTACGTACCTCGGCAGCATTACTATTTTATATATTCGTGCCACCAACTTCTCTGAGTCAAAACCACCAAAGAGACGACTTGGTCATGGTCATAACACAAGACCGTGCACATTTGTACCAGTAGCCAAGGCAAAACAAAAGGGTGTTATTAACAATGGACTGATGACATCAATTGATATCCTTCCCTCGCAATTTCATGGAATGATCTGACAGCATCCATCATCAGCTACGCATTCTGGAGCATATCCTCTGATCATCCAACTCCATGACACACAACACTTCTCTCGCTGCCAAAGACAAGCTTTTACTGTAAAACCATGAGTCATAACACAATTATCATAACCCACAAAGAAAATGATAATCATAGCACAAAAACAACATTCATGCCCACAAACAGGTTTTGCTTCAAGATCCACCTCGCTCAGTCCATTTATCAAATAACTTATCTGCACTCGTATCTTTCCGTCCTTGGAGTGCAAAGCAGTCAGAGAATTTACCACCCAATTGTAGCCGCCAGAACCCGATTTTGAGAAGCATCCGTGTTCCTGTTCTCCTGTATTTATACTTCTGTACAGCTGCCAAATACTTAAAGATACGAGAGAAGGTAAGATAACTGGGTTAAGTGTCCATCATACACACTCTACCTCTATGTACTCGTTTATCGCGAGATTCCAAAGAAGTACTTTTACCTTCATGGTTCTATTTAAAAACTCACCTCGCTTCTCTTAAATCTCCACAATTCACCTACATAAACACAAGTTTTGTTCCTAATAAAGCTCTATCCATTACAACCAAATTAGCACAAATGAATGGATGAACTTCTTTCTGCGTCTTCCAATGAATTACTAGCGGCCAGTTGCCCAACCAATTTCGAATTTTTCAGACGGGTAAAGAAACTCCATAACGTTCCCAAGATTACCCACTTCACAGAACTTGCAGATTTGGGCCTGCAATCGTAATCTACGATTCTATGACCAACAGTTTTCAGTGAGGTGGATATGGTAAAGATTAACCAAACAAGAATGGATCTTGAGAATGGTTTATCGCAGATAAACTCAGTTAAAATTTCAAAAATCTCTCTATGTGGTTTTGGTTACGGTTAGAAGCAAAGAAACAGAGGCTATATTGAGCATTTGGCATGGAAATCATCATGATTCGTCCTGTTTAACTCCTGGAAAAAGCGGGAAACTTTGAAACAGATAAACTAAAAATGGCCATATTAGATTTTTCACGGCTGAACTGATGCGGCTTTTAGCACGTGGGTGCACGCGCTGACGAAAGACGTGGGACACCCATTTCTAGTGTTCTCGCTTTAATATTGTGCGCGTGTGAAAATAGAACACGGTTTACACCATCTTACATAGGCGATGGTAGGAATCTTGTGAATCTAATCAATATCCGTTTGGTTTGTCAGAATCCCAAAATTTTCCTGCGAAAATTAAATTATGGGTGCTCTCCTTCATTTTCCTCCTTGTTTCTCTTTCAACAAGCAGCCCAAGTTACGATGGGGAGAACCCACTTTCCTTCTCAGAGGTAATACAGTTTTCTGGTCAAATTTGTTTATGCTTACTGCTTAACGAGAATTGCAGTTAGTGGGGATGGATATAACTGAATCCTCCTATACTTTGAGGTTCTAGTTTTTTGTATGATGAGATTCGTTTTCGTTTATGATCTGGTTTGATTCTGCTTAGTATCATATCTATAGTCCAGGGATACTAAGATGCAAAAGGGTTTGGTTTAATTGCTAATCAAACATTATTAACTATGATCTAGTTGTGTATATCGATAAGATTTTTTTGGTAATTAAATGTTAAAAATAATAAATTAAGAACTGAACCAAATAGGCTTTCTTTTCATATATATATATATATATATTATTGTAATTGGATGGTTAAAGATTAGGCATCCAACTAAACCTGACTTAAACTTAGAGAAGAGAGCGGGTTACCTCATTCTGTAAGTATAGATCTAATGGTCTTTCAATGGTTCTGTTACAAAACCAAGTTTCAACTCCTTCAAACTGGAAAATTTTCTCGCACATTCTGTTTCATGGCTTTATTGCTTTGTCCTGCGTAATATTTAAAATATGTTGTTGAATGATGCTAGTTTAAGTGGATTTTGTGTTTTGCTGATAATGTGGGACTTGACTTTGAATCCAACTCATTCAATTGCACCTTGGTTTCTGGAACTATTGGTAGGAATGTTCTTGCAGATGACAATAACATACTAGCTAGTTATATAATCCATGGCAAATAACTTTTTTACAACCACCACTGCAGACCTGTTTATTGTTTCGGGCTACCAACATGGGACCCAGGGAAAGCATAAATCAGAGGCAGAAGCAGCTTAACCTAAAGAAAAAGAGAAGTCAGCTCTAGTTTCTAAGTTGGTTTCTACTTAAACTCTAGTTTAATCGGATATATTGATGGAATTGATATTAGAGCTCCTCTTGGCTTAATGTTTTACTTTTTCATTAATTTAGAACGCTAGAGATAGGGAGTTGGTTAACTCGTAGACAGATCTGTTACTCGAGTTCTAACAACGGGAACATAAGAAATTAGCACTGGGCCAGGAGGTAATTTGGGACTTCCAAAAATTCCATCGATAGTTCATAATCTTTTTAAAGACTTACCAGAAGGATTTTGTTCCTGTCGATGAGAGGCAAAAGGAAATGATTGCACAGAATGATTTCCTCTCTCAAGAGCTCTCTGTGACTGAGGCAGTAGGAGATGCAGTTGCACCAGTTGTGATGATGAGAAACCTGAATAAACTTATTAACTAAGAAAGTATAGCTTTTATTTCATGTCTATATTTTGTTTATTATTTTTCTTTCTGTATTAATCCTCATGACAGGCCTTCTCATCACATGGTAAGTGTACTCTTAAACATCAGGATATGAATATATTGTTGGCAGACATGAAACTGTGCAAACTAGAGACTGAAGAATCATTTTTTGATGCAGCTTATTCAATTTGACAGAGATTGCAGATGGGTGTTCTACTCTTCCCTCTCGCAAGGCTGCTTCATTTCAGTTTACTGTTTCTAGCAGAAGATCTGATGGAAACAGAAGAGGCAACCCTTCACAAAAAAATCCTGCCTCAGAAAGAAAAAATGAGGGTCAGAATAAGAAACCATCCGAGAATAAAATAACCAGTTCATCCAACCAAGAGGAGATAATTGCTCTGTTCAATCGTATACAGTCTTCAATTTCGAAGAAAGAGCCAACAAGCAGTAAGGAAATAAATCCAAAGCCATCCGAGAAAAAGCCCTCAGCTGATTCAGTTTTGGATCTTCTTCATCAGTTCAGGAAGGGAATACCTGGTAATGTAGTTTGCTGTCCAATTATAATTGCTAAGCATTCCATATTTACAACTTCGGATAGACTAAGTTATTAGCTTTCAACTATGCTCTTATATCTCATTCAGGACCAAAAGAAAACTGCTGGGCTCTTCTATCTCCTTCTTGGCCGTTCCTTTTTTCTCCTTATAAATTTTTAGAGCTTTGCTTGATATTTTTTTTAGCTTTGCAGACACAATGACAGAGAAGGCAAGGGAGAATAAATTGAAATGGAGAAGAGCAGTTGCTAAGGAGCAGAAGATACTGAACAAGGAAACAGCTGTTGATTTCAGATTGTTTCGACCGCCATCTAACTTTGTAAAGAGGTCTCCGATTCCATCTCCATCAGTCCCAAGAGGAAAGATTCTTGAGATGAAGAAAGAACCTAAAGAGGATGCAGCTGCAATTGAGAAATTGAAGCTTCCTGAGTTAAAACAAATAGCCAAGTCTAGAGGAATCAAAGGTTACTCCAGATTGAAGAAGAGTGAGCTTGTGAAGCTTCTGAGCTCATAGTCAGCAGAATTTTAGTGGCTTTTCTACTTCGATTAAACATGGCTCTACAATTCTTTTTCTGCTCTATCCCACTGAAGCACCTTTTGTTGCTCTGTTTAACCACTAAGAATGGCTCTAAATCATGGATGCTAGTGCAGTAAAAGAACTGAGTACCCAACTTTCTGCATTGTAGGATTTTCTTTTGTGCATTGGCTAATTGCATATGCTTACGACTCTAGTCTCTTGTTCTATCAGCATTTGCCCCATGAACCTCACCTAGTTGCCAGCATATCCTTTTAAAAATCGACACAAGATTTCATGTCATGGAAATTTTTTAATCAAAATTTCTTTAACTTTTTATAATATTTGAAAGCATGGACAAACAATATAATACATCAAACCAAGATTCATATACATCATAAGATGGATACAGTAACCTGATCTTCTATACGCCTATCATAAGTCTTCTTTCTTATTGCAGATCCATTCGCCCAGGAATTCAGCATGTTAGTTTGTGTGTACTCACACGAATCTATAGTGTTCATGTATTCAGTTAACATTGTTTTAGTAGTCTCTCTTTCAAGAATATTGTGGTTAAATATCGATTATTGTTCAAAAAAACCAACATCAAAGGTAGGTAGGTGACTTGTTAAACGCTTGAAAATAGGTTTAAAATTGTTGAAAGTTGAGATTTTTCTAGACACTCTGTTTCTGTCTTACATTTTTTTCATTTTCTATATGAATGATTGTCCTTTTTGGGATTATGATTTTGTAAAGGTTATTTCAGATACTATCGTAGTTCAGCTACTCCCACGTTTTGTACTGCTGTCAACAGTTATGATATGTATATATTTTGCCAAATGGAAACGTATGTTCAATTATGACATAACGCATTCTTTGTAAGAGTTTCTTCATTATCTTCTTCTTATTTCTCTCTTTTTTTTATCTTTTGTCTTTTCAGTGTTTGAAAATCCATCAAATGGTATCGGAACTCTCTTCTTGAGGGACTTGTAAGTTAAAGGAAATTAACGTTGAAGTGCTCGTAAGGTGAGTAATCAAACACCACAAGAACAAGAAGGATGGCGTCTACCAGCTCTATGGGAACTGGTCCTCCTGTTTTTAGTAGGGAAAATTATTGCATCTAGACTATTAAAATGAAGATATATTTTGGAATTTAGAGTTTGTGGGATGTAGGACAGAATGATATAGAACCACTAGAAATCACAGCCATTCTGACGTTGGGCTCAGATGAAGAAACATGAAGAGGATTTTGCAAGAAAACTTAAAGCACTAATTTGCATATGTTCAACCTTATCAGATGTTATTTTCACCAAAATCAAGAAGTGTGAAACACCCAAGGAGACATGGGACAAGTTGAAGGCTGAATTTGAAGACAGTGAGAGAGTAAAGGCCGTCAAACTCTTGACCCCTTAAAAAAGAGTTTGAACTGTTTAAGGATGAAGGATGATGAAAACGTGGAGTACTCCTCAAAGTTCCTGGAATTTGTGAATAAAATAAGATCGTTGGATAAGAGTGTAATGATCAAAAGATTGGCAATAGAAGAATCGTATGATCTAAAAGGCCTCTCCGTTGCTGAACTTATTAGCAAACTGCAGACACAAGAACAAAGGACCATCATGAAGGATGAAGCTGTATTAGAGGAAGCCATTCAATAAGGCAGAAATAGAATCCACCTGAAAGACTGGAAGAAACAAAGAGCTGAAAGAGTTGGGAAAGGGAAGATTATTGGCAGTTCAATTGATGCTGGTAAAAATGGAAACTTTTCAATGTGCAACTTCTGTCAAAGGGATAATCATCAAGAAAATGATTGTAGGCATAAAGAGAAGAATTCCATTCAACGCGGGCGTTGCACGAAGTTTAGTGTGAAAAATTGCAGAATAAAGAAGAATGTAGCCCAAACTCAACCACAACAATAAGTCAATTTCACTGATGAACAAGAAGATGATGATTGTGATAAGCTGTTCATGACTTTCAGTTTGATGGATAAAGAAAGAATCAAACTTCAAGTTAAATGGGAATATGAGTTCAGGTAGCTTACTGCAGATCAAAGGAACACGTTTCAAAACTCTCAGAGTTCCACTAGGAGTATTCAAGAAAAATCTTAAGGAGAAGTGTTGAAGTGGTTAAGATTTTTCTAGATACTCTATATTTGTGTCTTATTTTTTTAAAAAATTCTATATAGATGGTTGTTCCTTATTTTTTTATTATGATTTTGTGAAGGTTACTTCCATATCTTGTAGTAGTCCAACTGCTCTCATGTCTTCTGCTACTGCCAACAGTGCTAATATATATCATGTGACCAATTGAACTTGATTACCGAAGCAGCCCATTGAAGAGTGACACAGGCAAAAACCTCACACGCCCATTATATGGTAGAGATGAATCTTCATCATATAATAGTAACTCTACTTTTCCTCACAAGCACTAATTCTACTCGCATATGCTAATCAAGAGATAAATCTTTTATCATATAACAGAAATCATAAACAGCGCTTCAGATTCTAGCAACTCATCGGGAAATCTCTTCAAGGAAATTGTAACAACCCAGTAGTAGAAACCATCCGAAAGGCAAAGAGACAACAAACTAGTAACAAAAAAGGTAAGAAAAACAACTCTCTAAGAGCCAGCAATTGTTTGGGACTTGTTTAGGATGACACCTTCATACTTGACCTGGAACCACTTCATTGCATCTTCCTTGGTAACTCTGTGCTGAATTCCAACACGAGACTTGCAACGGCGGCGGCGACCTACACGGTATCCTGGGCGTTCCAGCACCACATAGAAATCCATACCATAGATACCAGTTGAAGGGTCATACCTATAAAAGAAAAATGAAACCCAAATACTTAGTTTTACAATATGTCTCATTACTAATGGTCCAAGCTCGGAATATAACGTGATTTATTACTAGTCCATAATCTAGAAGCCAAAAAAACCAGGAAAAGAAAAGGTTCTTTTAACTCAATACATATGTTAAAACCAAGTGAAATTGGAAGCACGTCAGAAGAGAAGACACACTACAATAATCAGATATGTTTTGTGAACTTAATTTTTAGCATTATATAGCTGCAGGTGGGGAACTTGAACCCATGCCTGTAACAAAGATATAGATACATTACCAGAACTTCAATAAAAAAGTTTTTCATAAAAAAAGTCCTCTAGGCTCTCCTAGCATCAACTACAACCCAAACTTCAAGGTCTCACTGCTCAAATCATGATGAATAACTAGAATTATTACACAAGGTTATGCAAGCAGTTTGAGCACAATGGCAATTAAATTAATTCCTAATTGTTTAATCCATTTAACTTGTTGATTTTAAAAGCATTTCTTATTAATAAAAACTAAAGAGTATAATGGCCAGAGACTTTAATTCAACTTGGAAAGCAATCATAACACCCACTAGGGTCCCTAACACATTTTGCTCTCTTAACCTCCTTAAACAGCCCAAGTGCTTCGAACAAGGAAAGCTCTTCAAATCCTCAAATTCACTTATGAAATAGTTTCCAGTCTTAAACCTTTCTTCTATCCATTCTCTTCAACTATTGAATAAAAGAACTTCTTTTAAGCATACACCATTGAAGACAAATGCACAAGTGCGTTATGATCAACACGACAATTCACAAATCAGTAATCACAGAACGCCCCATCTAAAACTAAAGGGCAGTTCAAATAATGAAAGGTTCAAAGAAAATTGAATATACTTTACTACATGATCACAACGAAAACAGAAACAACCAAAATACTGCTAAAATAACTATAAAAATTTTTTTTAGAAAACTAACTCACTTGATACCCAGATCAATGTGCTCCTGAATACCAAACCCGAAGCAGCCAGTGTCACTAAAGTTCCTTCTTAACAACTCGTACTCCTTCACCTTCAAACCACTCTCCAAAAGCTGCATCGCTTTCTCTCCCCTCACCGTCACGTAGCAAGCAATCTTCTCATTACGCCTGATCCCAAAAGACCTAACAGTGTACCTCGCTACAGGCACCAATATTCAATAAGTATCAAATAAATATAACAGAATAAAAGAAGAAGCCCAAAACACAAATCAGATAAGTAAAAGGAGAAATGGATCAATCTTGTTCTTAGTAGCATACCCTTGGAGAAAACTGGAGTTTGGCCACTTAGTTGTTCCAAGACCTATCAGTTGAAGAATAAACGATGAATGAGAAAGGAGGTTTTTGCACGTAACTACCAAATTTTAATTTCTGTTTCATTTTCTCCAGAAAGAAACAGACCTTTGCCGCACGAGTGAGACGATCCCCGCTCTCACCGACGGAGATATTGAGTACAAGCTTCTGCACCTTTATCTCCCTCATCGGGTTTGAAAGCTTCTTCTCTGACGCCTGATATCAATAACAATGACAATAAAAGGGATCAGTGATACCTAAACATACGCTTATCAAATATATACATTTGCTGCTTAAACAAAATCTTAAAGGAAACAAAGAGAGAGGACAGACCATTGCAGTTTCCCCCCGGTGCAGGACTACGAAGAAGAAATCAGAAGAAGTGAGATGGAGCGGCGACTGCGGGGCGGGCGATGGCGGAATTGAAGTAAATATACAAAGGGAGTTCTAGGGTTTTAAAGAAGACATGCGCAATGACGAAACTGCCCTTATAAGACCAAAAAAAAGAGGAACATGGATGATTATTGATTATTTTTTTTATTTTTTTCAAATAAAATATTAAACTTATTAATTTATGTTAAATTTATAAAAATCCTTCGAATTTTTAAAATTTAACCAAAAAGTCTTTATTTTTTAAAATATTATATATTTTTATCCACAATTGACAAGTTAATTTGTTAATTTTAACTGAAAGAAAAAATAATTTGTAACGACCCCAAAAATGTGAAAATGAAATGAGTATTTAAACACATAAAATGCGGAAGTGAGATCAAAATTTCAGTTAACATCCCTTACACAAAAACCCAAAAACGTACTTAAAATATAAAAGATTAAACTAACTAAAAGAGAAACTCGAAAATAAAACTATAAGTATGACTACAGAGTCTCTAGGCATCCCATTCGTCGTCCTCCTGCGGAACGGGCTCGGGAACCATGTCTTCCTGATCTGAAATGGTTAAATAAGGAGTGAGCTACACTAGCCCAGTAAGAACATCACGATATCTCACCGTCACGGAGGTAAATGTGGGTAGAAAAAACACAAAAGACCAATGGAGCATGATTTACAACAAATCCTTTTATTTATGATAAAACCTTTACCATCCACTTACCTCGGTGGAATTCATGAAACCATATAAGAAAAAAAAATAACATTATCACAATCATGGAATAATATAAGCTGTAAAACATAGCACTTATCACGACTTTTGTAATTCAATCATTATACAACATATCCTTTTCTCATTTACCAGCCTACTAGTATCCATGGGGGTCCATAGGGGTCCCGCTACCCGTTAACCTTTAACATTCATAATCAGTTTCCAGGGCCGTCCCCATACCCCGTCCGGTATGGGCGCCAAAACCATAAACCTCAATACCCCGTCCGGTATGAGGGTGAAACGGGTCGTCCCCATACCCCGTCCAGTATGGGCGCCAAAACCATAAACCTCAATACCCCGTCCGGTATGAGGGTGAAACGGGCCGTCCCCATACCCCGTCCGGTATGGGCGCCCAAAACTATAAACCTCAATACCCCGTTCGGTATGAGGGTGAAACGGGTCGTCCCCATACCCCGTCCGGTATGGGCGCCAAAACACATAAGATCTCCATACCCCGTCCGGCATGTGAGACCACAATTCCGGTAGGGTTCCCTACGGACCCGGTCCGTCCACCATCTCCCAGGATATCTAGTCAGGCTGACCCCATCATACAATTATCAGTCTACACAATCTTTCATTTTCGTCTTCCTCAGTAAGCATTATCAATTCACATTTTAAACAAGCAAATCGTAATTCATGCCAAACAGACAACATACGGTATCAGTTTTTCAGTCATTCAACCCATAACCAATAAAAACGTAATATATGCACACGAAACTATAAAATAAACACATCAAACCTCATACTGCATTTAAAGCTGTAAAACAGGCCAAATAACAGTAAATCATCAATCACACTAGACTCGGGCTCCATTAGCAACCTTAAGCAATTTCACACATTCGTTAATTCAAGAAATACCGTTTTATCATTTTGAACTTTAATACTGTGATAGGAAATAGGGTGAGGGGTCCTTACTTATTTTCGGGATCCGAATACGATTCACAGTGCGCCTACAGGCCGTCCCTAATTTTCCCTGAATTTTTTTCGGGGGACTGAAACACACTAACGGTACCTGCACGTGTTCCAAAAAATCTCAAATTAGGCTCAGGGCCCCTTTTTGGCCAATATTGCAACTCCGGCACGGCGGCGATTCGCCTTGATTTGGCCGTTTTTGGCCGTTTCCTGCCAAATTCAGCCACACTTACATTGATCCTTGCGATTAAACAACCCTAGGGCCCTCGGGGGGCCAAAAAATTACGAAAAATCGAAGCTTACCGGCGGCGGTGCTCTCCGGTGAAGTTCGTGTTTTGGTAATTCGGCTCCGATCAACCTGTAGAGAAAAGAATGGTGATCACGGTGATATAAAAATTGCATTAAACGGAGGCCGGGAAGGGCCTCATCGGAGGCAAAAACTAAGGAGGGGCGCGGCGGCGCCGCTGGGTTTCGGCCATGTTTTCCGGCCGTTTGGCTAGGATTTTGGCTCCATTTGGCCACAAGAAAAATCAGCGTGGAAAAACGAATCGGGGGTATGAAATTTACCGCGATCGGCGGTCGGAAATCTCTCCGGTGCGGCGGCAGGTGGTGGCGGCCGGCTTCTGGTTCGTCTTCTCCGGCGAGGGCAGGCGGCTAGGGTTTTGTGGTCTGGTGTGGAGGTTCTATTTATACCCTTTTGCCTTTTGATCTCAACCGTCCATTTTGATTTAATCTGGGCCGTCCGTTTTTTATTGAATCTGGGCCGTCCGATCGCGCATACGCGGATCGCCAACGTGGCCCGTCCCGGATCGACGTGGTCTTGCCACGTGGCAGGTCCCGGTAGGTCGGGACTGCTGACTGGGTCTGCTGACATGGCCTTTTTTTTTTTTCTTCTTCAATTTCCCGGGCGCTACACATTTCCTTGCAAATGTAACTCCAGCACCCCAAAGAGATACACTATGTCGGATGAACCCACTATTCTGTAATTTTTTTATCTGTATCCTCAGTTCTTTCATCTTTACACAATTCATACGGTAAAGGACAACTGAGATAAGGTGGGTGCCGGGCTGAAGATTTATGGTAAATTTAACTTCTCTATTCACTGGTAGTTCGGGTAGTTCATCAAGAAATACATCCATAAATTCTCGAACCACATGGATATCTTGAATGCAAATTTCTTTCTTAGATTTGCCTAATGTAGAAAGGAACAATAGAGTTAAAGCGTACTATAAACAATACAATTGTCATGAGGGAATAATATCTAAAAATTTTATTAATTTGTAAATGACTCTTTATTAAAAAGATTGAATACAAGCTTCTTATGAAAACAATCTACGGTGGCGTAATACGCTGCTAAACAGTTCATCTCCAAAATTACATCAAATTCCTCTGTGTCTATTTCTATCAGGTCTAATGTAATACCCTTAATTAATTTTAATGTAATTAAAATTAATGTATAAATATAATTTTTTAATTTTTATTTAATGTAAAAATGAAGAAAAATAGGTGGAGGATGAAATTGAAAATAATTTTGAAAAAAATGAGTGAAAATTTGAGTATTCGAAGTGTTTTTTTTAAAAAAATTAGAAACTGGGGGTCAAAATATAATTTGATAAAATTGTGCCACATAGGATGCCCAATAAGCAGCTCTGACGAACCGGAGCGTGCTGTATGATAAAACACGCTGACACGGTGCCACGCAGGATTCCACGCTGGCGATCTACGTGCCCGCGATAAGATGATCCAGATTTGTTCCTGCGTGCATGGACAGTCACAATTAAACGCGATGAACGACCCACATTCACTCTCTATTTAAACGTGATCGGACGACCTAGATCAAATCGCAATGAATGGTGCAGATTCACTTCATATTTAAATGCGATCGGATGGTTCAAATCAAACGCAATGAATGGCTCAAATTAAAAGGAGATGGATATAAATACTCTTCTTCACACCAAACCCGAACCCTAGTTGTCAGACCCTTCTGCCAGAGAAGAAAGCCAGTCGCCGGAAAGGGAGTCGACCGCCGCCTACCGCCGTACCGGAGCCGCCCCCGACTGCTAAAAGAGGTAAAAAAATTTCCATTTGCTCGAAATTCAGAACACCTCCATGGCCAAATCGGAAAAAAAAAATTTGCAGATGAGGCAAAAACTGAGGGCAAAGCCCTACGGTGCTGCCGCGGGAAAAATAAAAAATCGCCTTCAATGAGGCCCTTTTTGATTCCCGTTTCGTGTAATTTTTTCACCATTGTAATCACCATTCCTTTTTCTATAGGTTGATCGAAGCAAAACACCCAACCGCGAAGGTGAGCCGGCAGAGCCGCCGCACCAGAGAACCCCGACGCCGGTAAGCTTCGGGTTTTTGACTTTTTTCGACCAACTGAGGTCCCTTAACGTGTTTTCTCACAGGAATTGGTACAAAACTAGCCGAATTTGGCAAAAAATAGCCAAAAATAGCTGACCCGAGGCAAACCACCGCCATGAGAGGCGGTCCCATCGCCAGAGCACAGGGGCTGAAATTCTGGAATTGGCCAAAAAGAATTCCTAACACTAATTTTGAATTTTTGGGGGTATTTTTAGGTACTTGAAGTGCGTTTTAATCCCCAAAAGAAAATTCAGGGAACCTAAGGATTGCCAGTAGGCGCAGTTAAAAGGTAGCATTTTGGACATCAATTTGAGTAAGAATCCATCACCTTATTCCCTGTTATAGAATTGAAATTTAATTTTAAATAATATAGTATTTTGTGAAACTTAAAAAATATTCATAATTAATTACAAGTTACTAATGTAGCCGGAATCGGTTATTTATTGTTGTTTGAATTGTTTAACTGATTGCCTGATTTTACAGTTTTTTGAATGCATGATAATATGCTGGAATTGATATGATGATGCGATTGTGTTCCTTGATGCATACATTGCTCGTTTTATGTAATTATGGTTAAATTGAAAATTGGAAATTAAAGGTAAACGAAAAATTATTTAATTAAGTAGATAGATGAACGACAACCTTACTGGATATCTTGAGAGATGGTGGATGAATCGGGTACATAGGGAACCTTACCGTGAATGTTACCTCGTACCAGACGGGATATCGATGATTAGTAATTTGGCACTCATACCGGACGAGGTATGGAGACGGTCCGTTTCACCCTAATACCGGACAGGATATTGAGGGATGGTATCTTTTTACGCTCATATCGGACGGGGTATGGGGATGATCCGTTAATTTAAAAAGTTAAAAAACAGTTCACGCGTAGTGGGGACATCCCTATAGACCCCCATGGATACCAGTAGGCTGATAAAAAAGAAGGTTGTTGTTCCGATTGATTTCATATGAAATTATGATGTGTTATGTTATTGACTCTATAGGTTGTTTTTGAAAATCTCGTTATGGTAAGTATGCGGTAAATGATTTTATTTATGACAAATGAATTTACTTAAATTAAGAACTCCATTAATTGTTTTTATGATTTTTACCAACCTTCATTTCTGTGTCGGTGAGTAGTGTGATATTCTTACTCGGGTAGTGTAGCTTATTCTTTCATTAACCATTTCTGATCAGAATGATCAGGATCCAGAGTCCGATCCACAAGAGAGTTGCGAGTAGGATGCCCAGTTAGTTATTTTCCGTTTATTTATTTGATTTTTCGTTATTTCTTTTGAAATGATCATTCCCGTAGCCCTATTGGAAAATCTGAATTATTGTGTAAGGAATGTAAATTCTAACTATTTATTTCGCTTCTGAACTAAATTTATAATTTATCTCCTTCAGAGTTTTCGGGCCGTTACAGTTGGTATCAGAGCCGTGTTCTTCAGAACCATTCCTTATACAAAATCCTTACAAAACACCAAATATGAACTATCACCTAACCATTTCTTGTCAAAAAATAAGTACAAAGACACAAGGAGATGAGGTCCCTTACTGAATAGGGCAGCCCAAGATGGGTCGTTTCGAGAGGATGTCGATTGGCTCTTCGAGATTTTAAAGAGACTCATCTCTGCCCAGTGGGCCAGGGAAGTGAGGAGGGAACTGTCTAACCCTCCAACACTTTAACACTAAGAGCCACCCCTACAACAAGAGGATTTAACGCCACTTTGATGCAACCTTACTCCTCCATCGTACCATCTGACACCGTCACAATACAATTCGGAGCCACCACCGTATCACCCAATACCGTTACAGGGCCATCCGGTTCCTTCCCAATAATATACAGCCCCTCTTCTATGGGACTCAGTTTCACCATGATGGACTTGATAGAGACTGACATGGGGGACCTGATGTATTTTTAAAAATGAACTAGTTAGCGACGTATCACGCCACCGTGGATTGTTTCCACGAGAAAAATTATATATAAGCCTCCTAATAAAGAGTCATTACAAAATAATAAAGTTTCAAATATTATTCTTCCATAACAAATTCCTTAGTACATAGCACTTTAACTTGGTTGTTTTCTCTATAATATAACAACTTAAAAAAATTTGTATTCAAGATATCCTGGTAGTCCGAGACTTTCCGAATATATTTCTTGATGAATTTCTCGGACCACCAATGGAAAGGGAAGTTAAATTCAACATAGACCTTTAGTCTGGCATGAAGCCTATCCCAGTTTTCCCTTACCGAATGAGTCATGTAGAAATGAAAGAGATGAAGAAATATATCAAAAAATCGAGGGACAGTGAGTTCATCCGACATCGTGTTTCTCCTTGGAGTGCTGGAGTCCTATTTGCAAGGAATGAGGGATGAGATTTGAGGTTATGTATCGACTACAGAGGTCTGAACATGGTCACGATCAAGAATAAGTACCCACTTATCAGGATTGATGACCTTTTTGATCAGTTACAAGATGCCTAGGACTTCTCCAAGATAAACCTGCGTTCAGTTTACCATCAAGTAAAGATTAAGGCAGAAGACATTCTCAAAACAACTTTTCGAACCAGGAACAAACACTATGAGTTCCTGGTCATGCCATTTGGACTAACTCACGTACCAGCTATCTTCATGGATTTGATGGACAGGATTTTCAGACAATTCCTAAATCAGTTTATCATTGTATTTATCGTTGATATCTTAGTCTATTCAAAAAGTAGAGGGGAACACATGCATCATCTGACTCAGGTTTTACAGGTTCTCAAAGAGAAGAAGTTGTATGTAAAGTTGAGTAAGTGTGGGTTCTGCCTTGAGCAGAATACATTCCTAGGGCACATCATATCAAAGGATGGAGTGTCAGTGAACCTTAAAAAAGTTGAGGCAGTGCTCGACTGGAAAAAATTGATCTCATTCAAGGAGATTCATAGCTTTCTAGGGATGGCAGGTTATTACTGCATGTTTGTGGAAGGGTTTTCTAACCTAACTGCTCCTCTGACTCGGCTCACAAAAAAGAACATCAAGTTTGAGTGGAACGAGAACTGTGAAATGAATTTTTCAGAACTAAAGAAACGGTTGACTACTACACCTGTGTTGGCCTTACCGAGCGGGTTGGGTGGATATACGGTTTATAGTGATGCCTCCTACTTAGGGTTGGGTTATATTCTGATGCAGTATGGGAAGATCATAGCTTATGGGTCTAGGCAGTTGAAGAGTCATGAGAAAAACTACCCCACCATGACTTAAAACTTGCCACAATTATTTACGCCTTGAAAACTTGGCACCACTACTTGTATGGGGAGACCTTTCAGATCTATACCGATTATAAGAGCTTGAAACACATATTCACTCAAAATGATATCAATATGCATAAGAGAAGATGGATAGAACTCTTCAAAAACTATGATTGCAACATTTTATATCACCCGGGTAAGGGCACTGTGGTAGCCGATGCACTCAGCAGAAAAAATGCAGGTATATTAGCTCACTTGATGGTTTCAAAATGTAGGATAATAAGGGCTGTACAACAGGTCCGACTTCAGGACCTGAAGAGAGTCACCTGTTTGGCTCACCTGACTGTTCAACCTGAGTTGATCCAGAGAATAAAAGAAGCTCAGTCCGCCGATCCACCCTAGCAGCCTTCAAGAAAGATGCAAAACAGGGAGTTAATTCAGAATTTTGAGTCTCTACCGATAGGTTGTTTAGATTTCAGGACAAGGTATGTTCCAGGTGACAGTGAGTTAAAAATGGATATCATGATAGAGGCTTATATCTCAAAGTTTATCATGCATCCTAGAAAAACTAAGATATGTCAAAGTATGCGATCCCGATTTTTGTGGAACGGGATGAAAAGATATGTGGCCGACTTTGTTTCTAAGTGTTTGGTATGTCAGCAGGTCAAGGCAGAGCATCAACACTCAGACAGGCTACTTTAGCCATTACCAATACTGGAGTTGAAGTAGAAACATATCACAATGAGTTTCGTGATATGATTGCCTAGGACACGCTCAGGACATGATGTCATCTAGGTAATTGTTGACCTACTCACCAAGTCTTCCCACTTCTTAGCCATCAAGATGACTGACTCCTTAGACAAGGTATCAATAATGTATATCAGGGAGATAATCAAGTTACATAAAGTACTAGTGACAGTAGTGTCCGACAGGAACCTCAGGTTCACTTTTTGATTTTGTTCTAGTTTTCAGTAAGCCATGGGAACAAAACTGTCCCTTAATACTTCCACCCTCAGATCAATGAACAATTAGAAATGATGATCTGCACACTTGAGAATATACTCCGAGCTTGTATTCTCGAATTTAGGGGCCATTGGGATGATCATTTACCCCTGATAGAATTCACCTACAATAATAGCTACCAAACAAATATTGGCATGACTTTGTACAAGGCGTTGTATGGCTATCCATACAAATCGTTGATATATTGGGAATAAGTAGGTGATAGAAAACTGTTCAACCCAGATCTCGTAGAGGAGACTACAACCAAAATAGTTAAGATCAGGAAGAATATTCAGACAGCTCAGAGCAAGCAGAAGAGTTATGCAGATACCCGAAAGAGGGATTTAGAATTTGAGAAAGTTGATCGGATGTTCTTTAAGGTCACTCCTTTAAAGGAAATCAGTATGTTTGACAAGAGAAAAAAACTAAATCCCCTGTTTATTGGGCTATTTGAAATCTTAGACAGAACTAGCCCCGCCACCTACAGACTAACACTACCTCTAGAACTTTCTAGGATCCATAATGTGTTTCATGTATCCATGCTACGCAAGTAAGGCCTGGACCCTTCTCATGTCTTGGCCCACGAGCCTCTTTCATTCCAAGAAAACCTGTCCTACGAGGAAGTACTAGTCGGTATTGTGGAACGAAAGAGTAGAGTATTCCACAACCAGAAAATTTCCTTCGTTAAGGTCCCATGGCAGAATCACACACCGGGAGAGGCTATAAGGGAGCTAGAATCATACTTCAGAGCCCAATATCCCCAACTGTTTGATTTTAGTGAGAGAGAGACAAATTTGAGGGACCAAATTTCTTTTTAAAGAGGGGAGAATTGTAATACCCTTAATTAATTTTAATGTAATTAAAATTAATGTATAAATATAATTTTTTAATTTTTTAATTTTTATTTAATGTAAAAATTAAGAAAAATAGGTGGAGGATGAAATTGATAATTTGGATTCTGGGGATGTTTTTGAAAAAAAAATCAGAATCTGGAGGTCAAAACACAATTTTAAAAAATTAATCCACGTAGGACACCCAATCAACAGCCCCGACGAATCGGAGTGTGCAGCGTGGCAAGGCACGCTAACATGGTGCCATGTGGGAGGCCACGCTGGCGATCCGCATATCCGCGATCAGACAGTCCGAATTCGTTCCCGTACGCATGGACGGTCCGAATTCGTTTCTTCTTCAGATGCGATCAGAGGTCACGATTAAATACGATGAACGGTCTAGATCCACTTCCTATTTAAACCCGATCAGACGGTCTAGATCAAACGCGATAAACGGTCCAGATTTAAAAAAAATAGATATAAATATCCCTATTCACACTAAACCCTAACCCAATCCACTAGATCACCCTCCCCCCCTGGAAAAGAAAGCCAGTCGTTGGGAAGGGAATCGACCGTCGCCTGCTGCCATGCCGGAGCCACCTTCGACCGCCAAAAGAGGTAAAAAAATTTCAATTTGCTCAAAATTCAATTTTGAACACCTCTATGGCCAAATCGGAGCAAAAGGACTGGCGGATGAGCCGGAAACTGTGGGCCGCCGCAGGAAAAAGTAAAAACCGCCTACGATGAGGCCTTTCTCAATTCTCATTTTGTGTAATTTTTTCACCATTGTAATCACCATTCATTTCTCTACAGGTTGACCGAAGCAAAATACCCAATTGTGAAGGTGAGCCGGCAGAGTCGCCGCACTAAAGAACCCCGCCGGTAAGCTTCGATTTTTTTACTTTTGTTTTTGCCAACCAAATCCCCTTAACATATTTTCTCACAAGAATTAGTACAAAACCGACCGAATTCGGTCGGAAAAAGCCGACCTGAGGCAAACCACCGCAGGAACATGGCAGAGTCGCTGTGTTGGAATTTTGAAATTGGCTAAAAAGGATTCTTAATACTGATTTTGGATTTTTTGGGGTATTTTTAGGTACTTGAAGTGCATTTTAATCCCCAAAGAAAAATTTAGGGAACCCGAGAACCGCTATTAGCCGCAGTCAAAAGTTAGCATTTTGGGCATCAATTTGAGTAAAAATCTCTCACCTTATTCCCTATTATAGAATTAAAGTTTAATTTTAAATAATATGGTATTTTGTGAAACTTAAAAAATATTCATAATTAATTACAAGTTACTAATGGAGCCGGAACCGGTTATTTATTGTTGTTTATTATGTTTAACTGATTGCCTGATTTTACAGTTTTTCGAATGCATGATAATACGTTGGAATTGGTATGATTATGCGATTGTGTTCCTTGATGCATGTATTGCTTATTTTATGTGATTACAATTAAATTGAAAAACTGAAAATTAAAGGTAAACGAGAAATTATTTGATTAAGTGGATAGATGAACGACAGCCTTACTAGATATTCTGAGAGATGGTGGACGGACCGGGTACATAAGGAACCCTACCGTAAACATTGCCTCATACCAGACAAGGTATCGAAGATTAGTAATTTGGCGCTCATACCGGACGGGGTATGGGAACGATCCGTTTCACCCTCATACCGGACGGGGTATTGAGGGATGATATCTTTTGGTGTTCATATCAGACGAGGTATGGGGACGGCCCGTTAATTAAAAATATTAAAAAATAATTTATGCATAGTGGAGACATCCCTATGGACCCCCATTGATAACAGTAGGCTGATAAAAGAGAAGATTGTTGTTCCGATTGATTTCATATGAAATTATGATATATATTATGTTATTGACTCTATAGATTGTTTTTAGAAATCTCGCTACGGTAAGTATTTGGTAAATGATTTTATTTACAACAAATGAATTTACTTAAATTAAGAGCTCTATTTATTTTTATGATTTCTACCAACCTTCATTTCTGTGTCGGTGAGTAGCGTGGTATTCTTACTAAGCTAGTGTAGCTCATTATTTCATTAACCATTTCAGATCTAGAGCACCAGGATCCAAAGTTCGATCCACAAAAGGGTTGCGAGTAGGATGCTCAATTATTTATTTTCTGTTTATTTATTTGATTTTTCATTATTTCTTTTGAAAGAGTCGTTCCCATAGCCCTATTGAAAAATTTGAATTATTGTGTAAGGAATATAAACTCTAACTATTTATATCGCTTATGCACTAAATTTATAATTTATCTCTTTTGGAGTTTTCGGGCTGTTGCATCTACACTCAATTTTATATATGTTATTTCTACGATACAAGTTTGTATATGACCTCCCTAGTAATGTCTTATTATCAAGAATAGACACAAACAACACAGAATAAAGATTTTCATATAATATATTCAATTTTTTTACAAAAATATGTGAGACAAAAGAATGTGATGCTTAAATACCCATATCGTGTTGATATGGGCCGTTTATTCGAGGAGAGACATAGCCCTCTCTCGTCTGTTGGATCTCTCCTATTCGAAAAATGAATCTGGGCTGCACGATCAGATTGAATTTGACCATTCGATCGTACCTAAAAAGGGAACCCATCTGAGCCGTTCACGTGTGCGGGATGAGATCTGGGCCATCGGATCGTTGGGCACGCGGATCGCTTGCAAGGCTTCCCGTGTGGTGCTAATGTCAACAGGGTTGCCATGCAGTGTGTTTTGGTTCGTTAGAGCTGCTGATTGAGTTATCCTACGTGGCCGAACTTTTTCTTTTTACATTTTAACCATCTGTTTACAATTTTTTTTTTAAAAATACTTCCCGAATTCAAAATTTTACTTTTTTTTTCTTAAAATTGCTTTCAATTTCGTTTTTAATTCATTTTTCTCAAAAAATTCAATGAAATTAAATTAAAATAAATAAAATTACTTATTAATATTTTTTAAAAATGAAAAAAATCATCCTGAACTGATTTTCGAACCTGGTTATTACACGAGGTATATTAAATATAAGTTATTGCATACATTATTTATGTATAGAAGACATTATATATTTAACCATAAAAATTTAGGATAGAATTAGTTAAAAAAAGGTAAAGATACGTCTTTATGAAATGATTATAATTATAATTTATTTCCTTCTAGAGATTAATATATTTTGAGTTAACAAATAAATTAAGTTATAATTATTTTTAGTCAAGTTCTTGGTACATCAATAATACAAACAAAAATTCAATCCCTTTACATTTTATTTTTACGTTAGACCGAATTAAAAAAAAAATTCAAAACCTAAATTTTGAAAAAAAAAATTAAAAATTTTTAGTAATATTTTAATTAACAATTTTTTTTTTTTCAAAAAATAAAATTTTGACCTATTTTGAGATTAAATAACTTAAGATTTTATATGCACTTTTTAATTTATTTGATTAAAATAATAAATTTTTATCAAATTTAATAATTTTATAAATTTGATAGATAATTTTTAACATATTCAAAAATAAAGAATGATTTGAATGTGTCATTAAGAAATATGTCTGTTCACATATGAAAATTATTCAAAAATCTCCCACTTGAATCAAATATTTTACTTTATAATTGTATATTATTTTTATGAACTCAATATTTCTTTTCATCTTTATTAAATAGTATCTCAATATAATCTAATTCATTAACTATGTAATATAGATCAAAACAATCTCTTATCACATTTATTCATATAACTAAATCTATCAATTATTATATAATAATATAATCAATTATATTTATCAAGTATGAACGTTTAGAATGTAAATTATATACTGTAGCACCCGGAAAAAAAAAAAAAAAAAAAGGGGGGCCACGTCAGCAGGCCCGGTCAGCAGTCCCGGCCAACCAGGGCCTGCCACGTGGCAAGATCGCGTCACTCCGAAAGGAGCCACGTTGGCGATCCGCGTGGGTGCGATCCGACGGCCCAGATCAATCGCGCGATCGGACGGCCCAGATTCAAACGCACGGACGGCCCAGATTCAATCAAAAACGAACGGCCCAGATTAAAACGAAATGAACGGCTGTGATCAAAAGGCAAGGGGTTATAAATAGAACCCCCACACCAGACCACAAACCCTAGCCGCCAGCCGCTCGCCGGAGAAGACGAACCAGAGGCCGACCGCCGCCACCCGCCGCCACTCGCCGCCGCACCGGGGAAATTTCCGACCGCCGATCGAGGTAAATTTCATACCCCCGACTCGTTTTTCCCCACTGATTCCTCCTATGGCCAAATCGAAGCCGAAATCCCGGCCAAACGGCCGGAATACGCGGCCGAAGCCCAGCAGCGCCGCCGCGCCCCCTCTCGGTTTTTGCCTCCGACGAGGCCCTTCCCGGCCTCCGTTCGATGCAATTTTTATATCACCGTGATCACCATTCTTTTCTCTACAGGTTGACCGAAGCCAAATCACCAAAACACGAACTTCGCCGGAGAGTCGCCGTACCCGAGAGCGCCGCCGCCGGTAAGCTCCGTTTTTCCGTGATTTTTGGCCCCCCGAGGGCCCTAGGGTTGTTTTCTGACAAGGACCAATGCGAGTGTGGCCGAATTCGGCCGAAAACGGCCGAAAACAGTCAACCCGAGGCGACTCGCCGCCGCCAGCGGCGGCGCCGTCGCCGGAGCACGGCGGAGCCGCCGTGCCGGAGTTGCGATTTGGTCCGAAAGGGGCCCTGGGCCTAATTTGGATTTTTTTGGAACACGTGCAGGTACTGTTAGTGTGTTTCAGTTCCCCGGGAAAAATTCAGGGAAAATTAGGGACAGCCTGCAGGCGCACTGTGAATCGTATTCGGATCCCGAAAACAAGTAAGGACCCCTCACCCTATTTCCTATCACGGTATTAAAGTTCAAAATGATAAAACGGTATTTCTTGAATTAACGCATGTGTGAAATTGCTTAAGGTTGCTAATGGAGCCCGAGTCTAGTGTGATTGATGATTTACTGTTATTTGGCCTGTTTTACAGCTTTAAATGCATTATGGGGTTTGATGTGTTCATTTTATAGTTTCGAATGCATATATTACTGTTTTATTAATTATGGGTTGAATGACTGAAGAACTGATACTGTATGTTGTCTGTTCGGCATGAATTACGATTTGCTTGTTTAAATGTGAATTGATGATGCTTATTGAGGAAAAAGGGAAATGAAACATTGTATAGACTGATAATTGTATGATGGGGTCAGCCTGACTAGATATCCTGGGAGATGGTGGACGGACCGGGTCCGTAGGGAACCCTACCGGGATTGTGGTCTCACATGCCGGACGGGGTATGGAGATCTTATGGTTTTGGCGCCCATACCGGACGGGGTATGGGGACGGCCCGTTTCACCCTCATACCGGACGGGGTATTGAGGTTTATGGTTTTGGCGCCCATACCGGACGGGGTATGGGACGGCCCGTTTCACCCTCATACCGGACGGGGTATTGAGGTTTATGGTTTTGGCGCCCATACCGGACGGGGTATGGGGACGGTCCTGGAAACTGATTATGAATGTTAAAGGTTAACGGGTAGCGGAACCCCTATGGACCCCCACGGATACTAGTAGGCTGGTAAATGAGAAAAAGATATGTTGTACAATGATTGAATTACAAGAGGCGTGATAAGTGTTATGTTTTACAGCTTAGATTATTCAATGATTATGATGATGTTATTGTTTTTCTCATATTGTTTTCATAAATTCCACCAAGGTAAGTGGATGGTAAAGGTTTTCATGTTAATAAACGAGTTTATTGTAAATTATGCTCCATTGGTCTTTTTGTGTTTTTCTACCCACCTTTACCTCCGTGACGGTGAGATATCGTGATGTTCTTACTGGGCTAGTGTAGCTCACTCCTTATTTAACCATTTCAGATCAGGAAGACATGGTTCCCGAGCCCGTTCCGCAGGAGGACGACGAAGGGGATACCTAGAGACTCTGTAGTCATACTCATAGTTTTATTTTCGAGTTTCTCTCTTAGTTAGTTTAATCTTTTATATTTTAAGTACGTTTCTGGTTTTTCGTGTAAGGGATGTTAACTGAAATTTTGATCTCGCTTCCGCATTTGATATATTTAAATACTCATTTCATTTTAATATTTCCGGAGCCGTTACATATACAATCTGATATCTTATCATGCCTATTTTTAATTGATTCTAAATTCAAATGATAAAAATTAAACAAAATATTTTCAAAATTTTATATATAATTATAGTTAAAAAAATACTTTTATTTCAAAATTTCAATAAACATAAATGAGTTTGGTAAGAAAAAAATAATATAAATAATTATTGAATATTTATAAATAACGAACCAGAGGTATATGATATAGATTTTTTTAATAAATTAAATATTACTATTGTTCACCCACCTCATCATCTTCTTCAGCTGCTGATATATGTGAGAAAGAGAGAGAGTGAAACGTTAGGGAGGGAATGAGAGGTAGCCAGCTCAAAGCTAATCAGTGGGACGAGATTGCCGATGAGACACTGCCGCTTCCAGTCAATATCCTCTCATTCCATTCTTTCATAAATCTGTCCACAATACCGGTAATATTTTTTGCAATGTGATCGCAAATCTCACATATTCTGCAATAATAAATACAAGAAAATGAACAGGTGAATTGCAAATTTCACGGAAGAGTCCGATGGCAAGAACTTGAGCGTAGACTATGAGACTATGCATGCATGGACAAATGTGTTTGTGCCTATAGGGTGGTTTCTAAGCAAATATAGCTGTCCCAGGAACTCTGACGAATTTCTTGCCATGTTCTTGCCATTGAACTCGTCCTTGAAATTTGTAATTCACGTATTCATTTTCTTGTATATATATTATTGCAGAACTTGTGAGATTTGCGGTCACATTGCAAGAAATATTACCGGTCTTGTGGATAACAGATTTATGGAAGAATGAAGTGAGAGGAGATTGACTGATAGCAGCCGTATCTCATCGTGTAGCAGAATTTTTCTTCTTCTTCTTCTTCTTCTTCTTCTTCTTCTTCTTCTTCTTCTTCTTCTTCTTCTTCCTCTTCTTCTTCTTCTCTCCTCCTCTCTCTCTCTCTCTCTCTTTCCCACGCTACGCCTCTCTCTCTGTTCCCCATCTTGATAACTGGTGTAGAGTCTTGCTTTGCAAGTGAAGTTGGCAAGGATTAAAATCAGTCTTGAATTGGGAGTTTCCTTTTCTTCTTATTATTCTCTTTCTTGTTGGTTTCTATTATTTTCTGCACGCAGCATATTCTTGTTTGGGTGGAATTCCACCGACACTTCAGATTTCCTTTTCTTTTTCTTTTTCTTTTCTTTTTTTTTCAAGAACCATCTCAGAAAATTGTTAAGCTTTTTATATTTTACAGTGAAAATTTATTTGGAAACATATCTTTCTATTGCTTTGTTTAATTTTGAATTAATTCAAAGATTAATATTGACATGTTGTATCCACTGCTTCATGAAATTAAACTAACCTATCTAATAATTTTCCCCATTTCCTTTACAGTTTGATGCATTAATATTTTTTGAAATTTAATTTACATATTGTATGCATTTTATAAAAAGGAATAGTATATATGTATCTTATAAATATTCAATAATCATTTATATATTTTTTCTTATCAAACTTACTTCTTATTTATATTTACTAAAACGTTAAAATAAAAATATTTTTAGTTATAATTACATATAAAATTTTGAAAGTATTTTGTTTAGTTTTTATCATTTGCATTTAAAATCAATTAGAAGTATGCTTGATAAGAGATCATATTGTATATAATTTACATTTCTACACATCCATATTTGATAAATATAGTTGATTATATTATTATATGACCATTGATGAATTTAGTTATATGAATAAATATGATAAAAAATTATTTTGATTTATATTACATCGTTAGTGAATCAAATTGTTTAAAAATATTATTTAATAAAGATAAAAAAATATTGAATTCATAAAGATTAACGTACAATTATAAAGTAAAATATATGATTCAAGTGGGAGAATTTTAGATAATTTTCATGTGTGAACCGACTTATTTTTTAATTATATATTTAAGTAATCATTTATTTTTGAACATATTAAAAATAATTTATAAAATTTAAAAAATTTATTAAACTTGATAAAAATTCATTATTTCAATCAAATAGACTAAAACATGCATATAAAATCTTAAATTATGAAACTAATAGATTCAAACTAATCTCAAAAATAAAATAAAGTTAGTCATTTAATCCCGAAATAGGCCAAAATTTTATTTTTTTAAAAAAAATTGCTAATTAAAATATTTCTAGAAATTAATAAATTTAGGTTTTGAATTTTTTTTTTAATTCAGTCTAACTTAAATATAAAATGTAAATGGACTGAATATTTTTTGTTCTTATTATTAATGTACCAAGGACTTGACTAAAAATAATTTTAATTTAATTTATTTATTACTTCAAGATATATCATTCTTTAAAAAAAAATAAAATATAATTATAATTATAATCATTTCATAAAGACTGGTAAAAGGTATGAATCCGTTTTCTAATTCCCTTTTTTTAAAAAACTAATTATATCCTAAATTTTTATAATTAAATATTTAATATGTTTTCTATACATAAATAATGTATGCAATATACCTTGTATACATAAATAATTACCGTAATCATTGCCAATTAGTGGTGGTGACACGTGTACATTTTTTTAATGGGACCTCTAATTTATTGAAATAATATTAACTAAAATTTGGTTAATGTAAAAACAGGATTAAAGTTATTAAAATAATTTATAGAAATAAGACTCGTCTTATTATTTCATTATTTAATTAACTAATTAATTTTATTTTATTAACTAAGTAAATAATAATCACATAATCAATTAAATAATATTTAATATTTATACGATATTTTAAAAAAAAAAAAAAAAAAAAAAACCTTTGACCATAAGCTTGGCCCGGCCGATCCACACACGGTTCTATTCACCTCCAAAAGACACCATATATATATATATATATATGTATACATATTGAAGAGCAAAAGACACCATATATATATATATATATATATTATATATATTGAAGAGCAAAAGACATAATATGTGTATGTACATACATGTACTATAGGGTATAGGAAAAGTTAGGAAGCTCTAAAAAAGAAAAAAAAAAAAAAATCCCAATACTCAGGCATCTCTCGAGCACATCACATTCTTTTCTTATAAATTTCAAAAGAAAAAGGTGAAATTAAAAATGAAATCTTTTTTTTTTTTTTCTAAGATTAATAAAAACCTATTTGTTAATAATTTATTAAAGTAAATCCAAATTAATCATTAATTAACGATTAATTAATTACTCATCATTGAACATCTCGTCTCCCTCTAACTCTCTCCACTGTTTCCGGTTCCTTCTTCACCTACCCTCCCTCATTCGCACTTATCTATCTCCTTCAACCCGTAGATGCCCACCTTTGTATCTATACAGTCAACAACTTGTGGAGGTAAATTAAAAAAGAAAAAAAGAAAAATTCTTTGTTTTCTTCTTCTTGGAAAGTAAACGGTTTTCTTGTGAGGTGATTGCATTATAGATATTCTGTTGCGTGGAATGGAAGTGATCCAATGGAACTGGTAGAGGATAAGGATCTGGTTTCGGGTTGTTTCCAAGAAAAATCAAAGGTTCAGTTCGCTGTTGGCTTGATGAACTCTTTAAACTATCCTTCAATCTTTTGCTTATTCTTTGTCGGGGATTGCCTTGTTGAGCTAGTGAGTAATTGAATGATATCCACTCATCATATCGTTTATGTTCTTATCTTATTTCGTTTATTAGGGTAGTAGATATACTGATTTCTGTTTATACGCTCTTGAAACTATTGGGGGAGAAGTTTTATTGTTTGTTTCTGGCTTTTTAAATTCCGAATTCTGATTAATGGACCAAGAAATACGTGATAATCTGAATATTACACACAATTCAGATCGTGCTAATGAGAATTCTGTTAGTGAGTTTGTGCTTGAGACCGTGATAGTGGTGAATTCTGAACAAAATGGTGATTTGGGGTTAAGTGAAGGGTTTGTGGAGGGAGGAGATAGAGCAATTGAACGGGAAATGGAAAAGGAGAGAGGAATTGACATAATTGGTCAAGTTGATCGAGGAAGTAGTGCCGGTTCAGATGTTTCTGTTCATGGCCTTGTGCCGGAAACTGTGATAGTGATAAATCATCAGGAGGCAACTTCTATTAACAGAGAAAATGAGGACATGGGAGTGAGAAGTAATGAACTAGGTTCAAGTAAGGCAAAGGTTGACAAGCTCAAAACAAAGCTTGCTGATGTAGTGAAGAATTCTGGTTTGATCGATGTGAAGCCTGGTAGTGGTGGAGGAATAGGGTTTAAGGAGGTGTTTGAGGGAGAGAGGGTTTGCAGGATTTGTCATTTGAATTCTGAGCCATCTTTGAAAGCTCATGATGCTACTACTAGTAATGCTATCGTTCTGGATCTGATACAGATTGGTTGTGGGTGCAAAGATGAGCTTGGTATTGCACATGCTCATTGCGCTGAGGCCTGGTTTAAGCTTAGGGGAAACAGGTAATTCTCTTTTTCACTGAGGATGAATTGCCTGTGTGCTCTCTTCATTAAATTTTCCTTGTTATTCAGTTTGTTTACCTGCTTAGTCATGCAATTCAATCCAGGTTCTGATTTGCCAGGGTTTTCTAAGATACTCTTCTTTTTTTCTTTCGCGTTGGAGAAGAAAACTTATTCGGAATTTCCAAACTATCTTAGAAATTATTTCCTTTCTTATTGTAATTGAAACGAATAATTTGTAACCACAGACTGTCTTTTCCTTTAACTGTGATGTGCTCCAGCTTCTGCCTTCATCTTTGTATAGAAATAAATCCTAACTGGATAGTGAAAACATTTACAAAGTGAAGCAATGAGATCCCCAATCAAGCAATATAGCTTTTGTTTATTGCTGCACCCTTTTTGCCACTATTGATTCCTGAATTCTTAGGGGAAGTAAATTGTGATCCCTGTAAAAATCGCTCTTGTTGATAAAGGTAGTGAAAGAAATCAACTTGATAACAGAACCATAACTTTCTAGCCCAGCATTATTATCAAATGATCCGGATATAACTGAGACGCATGTTTGGAAATCAAGGATCTGATGTAACCCGTAATCAAATGATCTCGTAAACTAAAAAAATTCGTCATCCTTTTCTTTTTACTGCCATCTTTATCATTTTTTTTTCTGGGACAGGTATATTTGCTCAGAAACCACCCTACAGACCACAAACACATAAGTCCATGCATAAATAGTCACTTAATCTATGCTCATGATGTTGCCATCGAACTCTTACTGTGAAATTTGCAATTCACCTATTCATTTTCTTCTATTTATTATTGCAGAATCTGTGAGATTTGTGGTCAGATTGCGAAAAATATTACCGGTATTGTGGATCAGAGATTTATGGAAGAATGGAATGAGAGGAGATTGACTGGTAGCAGCAGTATCTCATCAGATAGGGGAGGAGGATGTTGGCGCAGCCAGCCATTTTGTAACTTCCTGATGACTTGCCTGGTAATAGCTTTGGTACTGCCATGGTTTCTACGAGTAAATATGTTCTAGTACATGGTTTCACAGAAATCAGCGCTCTAGATATTGTTCAAATGCATCATCTGTTTGGCTTCTGCGAAAATTTGGTAGGATTCTGCAGATGCCTTTGTGGCTAATACTCAATATCTGAGGCTCTAGAAGTCAGCCATCTTAACTGCTAGTGCAGAATCTTGCTTTGCTAGTGAAGTTGGCAAGGAACAAAATCAGTCTTGAACTGGGAAAACTCTTTTTCTTCTTCGTTTTTTTTTCTTCTAATCTTTTTAAATTATTCTCTTCTTTCTTTCTATTATTTATATATACAGTGTTCTTCTGCATATAGAATATTCTTGTTTGGGGGGAATTACACCCACATTTCAGATTTTCTTTTCTTTTCTTTACTTTTCTTTGAGAACCATCTCGGAAAATTGTTAAGCTTTTTTACATATTATAGTGAAATTTTATTCGGAAACATATCTTTCTATTGCTTTGTTTAAATTTGAATTGCTTCAAAGATTAATATTGACCTGTTGTATCTCACTGCTTCATGAAATTAAACAAAACCTATCCTAATAATTTTCCCCATTTCCATTACAGTTTGATGCATTAATATTTTTTAAAATTTAATTTACGTGTTGCTGTATCTCTACGTATTTTATTTAAAAAAATAGTATATATATATATATATATATATCTCTCTCTCTTTAGTTATATGTCTGTTGTATATTTGTATCTACATGTGCAATTTCGGATATGTTAGAGAGAGAATAAGAGGTCTGCACAAGGCCAGAAAAGGTCTTGCCACTCCCTGCAAACATACTTACAAGACTAAGCCTCCCGAGTATTTAATTAATACTCGTGGATTTCCTGGATGACCTCTTTACCACCCTCATCATTTTCATCGTCATCCTCGCTAATTGGTTTACTGTGATCAGAATCAGGCGACTCATTTGCAGAGAAGGGATATAAAAAATATTGTATTTTTCGAATTTTTTGATATTTTCCAGTTAAGAGAAACTTACCCTAACCAAACAGTCTTGTATGTTAAAAAAATCAAACAGTAGGGTAAAAAACTTACCCTAACTATTATTCACAAAATATTCAGATCTAATCCTCAAGCTTGAGTTGAGTGAGTTAAACCTCATTTCAGATATTTTTACCAACTAAATTCACCACCATATTGCCAATAAATTTCATTATGCAGGAAATATTCATGTATGTATATACACAAGTAGTTGACATGTGAAGAACAAATTAAAAGAAAAAAAACAAACTTTGCAAATTAGTTATCAACAGAATACAGTCTGTTTATGCTCTTGCCTTTTTGTTTCCAAGCTTATACAGAGACCTGACCGATTCTAAACAGGAGAAGCAAAGTTACGTGACTTCAATATTTCACTGGAAGCCAAATCAATTATCCAACTAACAAACCCTAACCCTAATTGTTTGGAGGTTCAGAATCTTACAAACATTAACGTTGCTAACAAACAAATAGTTCGAAGCAAAACTTCTTTACAATCAAGGCGTATAGATACCTCCTTGTCATCGAGGTCCCGAAAGCTCCATTGCTTCCATGATGAATGATGATTCGTCTAGTACATTGCTGTAATTCCTTGAGAAGCTACAAGCATTCATCTCTGAAATGTTGGTTCCAACTTGCGCTTCCTCCATACCTGACTGCCCAACAAGACTTTCCAGGATTTTCAAAACGTCAGACATCTTTGGCCGGATGTTAGGATGCGACTGAGTACACTGTAAAGCCAACTCAACTGCTTTTTCCAGCTGGGAACCGTCGTAACATCCTTTCAGGTCTCGATCTACAAGCACTTCCAGCCTCCTTTCCTCTTGCAAGGTTCTAACCTGCAGAATTCAACTTAGACTTATAAATGGCTAAATCATCTGTTGATCATGTGGCATACACCAAAATATTCATCACGTATACATGATCATCACGGAATTAACCAGTCCTACATCAAACAATAGGTAATAAAATCAAATACGAAAGACAGGACAAGTTTAAGACTTGAGTTTAAAACAAACAAATTTCAGAAAAAGAAAATGTCCAATTCACTATCTAATTCACATTTAGATCCACATTCTAAATATGAAATGTGGATTTGCAGATACACTCCAACTTTTTTTTGGATTTCATTTGTCCAAAACAAAGCGAAAAAATTACTGACCCATTCAAGAATCATTCCTTTCTGCACCTGACCATTTCCAGCATCTAATGCCTTTTGCCCTGTTATAAGCTCCAGGAGTAATATACCAAATCCAAAGACATCAGTTTTTTCAGAGGACTGTCCAGTTAAGAGATACTCAGGAGCTATGTGTCCTACAGTTCCCCGCACGGCAGTAGTGACATGTGAATCCCTTCTATCTAATAGCTTAGCAAGCCCAAAATCCCCAACAACGGCTTCAAAACTTTCATCAAGTAAAATGTTTGCAGCTTTGACATCCCTGTGTATTATTTTGGGATTGCATTGTTCATGCAAGTATAAAAGTCCACGTGCAGCACCAGTGGCAATACGTATTCGTCTGTTCCAATCCAAAGATGGTTTTTCTCGGCAAGTCTCTGCCAATGAGAATCCAAACGTAAGGACATGGCAAGCTACATTGCAATGAATATATATATATACATATATATATGTATATATATATATTCATTGCAATGTAGTTATATATTTAAATGTTAAAATTCAGAGTGATCCATACAGTTGAACTTCTATGAATTCCAAGGCTTTGCAATGAAGACCATCCAAAGAAAAGACCAGATAAGTAAAGAGAAAACGGAACTTTAACGGAAAAAAGATAAACCTCTCAGGCGGTCAGCAACACTCCCATTTGGCATATAAGGATAGACAAGCAACCTCTCATCAGGGGTCAAACAGAATCCATATAAACGTAACAGGTTACGGTGCAGAGCCAAACCAATCATCTCAACTTCAGTTTGGAATTGCACTTCCCCAGTGTAATTTGGATCTTTCAATCTTTTAACTGCAACAGTTGTTCTATTCGGAAGAAATCCTTTATAAACTATCCCATATCCACCTTGTCCTACAATGTTTCTGGAACTAAAATTTCCCGTGGCAGCTAGTAGTTCACGAAATGAGAACCTCTTCAAGTGACCAATATCAAATTCATAATCTTGCTGCACTGTGAATTCATAACATCAAAAATTGTCATGACATCTATCCTTGGATACAAGCTAGAGAAATGAAAGACAAGTCTAATCAGGAAGTACCATATGATTTAAAGAGGAGATGAGATCTGTACCAATGCACCCAGCAAACAAGAACCAGCACTGAGACCACAAATGTGCAACTGATGCCTATGACAACTGAAATCACCCATTTGTGATGACTGCTAACCTTTACAGATGGACCAGTTACTGCATTTGAATCATCTAGCCTAGTAAGTATTCATGTCATTTAAGTGCACAACAGCAAAAGGGTTAACAGGGTTGCATACATATTACCATTTGCTGGTTTCGCTACACCTCTGCAAAGTTCCTCTGATGAAGAACTGCAAAGAAAACTGTTCCCTGCAATACTATATGAAACATGTACATCTTCAAATATCTAAAATATTGTTCCATAAACATAATGAATAAGCCACATAAGAATCGAGAAATAAAAAAATAAAATTTCCCTGCAAGGCAACAAATGTAACAATTGGGCCAAACAAGTTGACTTCCATGAGCCAAGAGAAGACTGTAGAAAAGAGCCCTCATAACTGCTAGTACTAAACTGCAATGATTTAGCAGAAATATCTTTTATGATATTTAGTATAGAAGAAAAGGCGCCACTTGACTGCAAGAATCATATTAAAAGTTTTAATATATATAATATCAACACTCCCGTTTTTCATTGCCTTTGATAATGGTACAAGGATTGTACTTATAATATCAAAAGTTACCATTCTTACACAAAAAAAAAAAAATTGATGTGAGCATGGACGGTATAAACCATTCCAACCATAATTCAAGCCAAGGAGAGAAAGAAGGCCATGAGTTGGACTTTACAAGGGGCCAAGAGAAAGAGAAAGATATGGCAGCCAAGAGAAAGATATGGGCGGCCAAGAGAAAGACATGGACTGCCAAGAGAAGAAAGCATGCGACAAAGTCCATTCTAAAGAGGAGACATGTGGCCATGAGTGTTCAAGACAATAATCAAGTAATTTGGATGGACTTGGACCACTAGAAAGAGCATTAGGATGCCAAGTGGGCCAATTACAAGAGGAAGAGCCAAAAGACTCAAACAAGCCTTCCAACTCTTTGCTCAAAAACGGATAAGAGAGAAAGAAGGGCTTGGATCAAGCTAGGAAGCCCATAAGGGGATGAAAGCAAGCCCATTCGGCCAAGGGCAAGATGGGACATGCATCTTACTTCAATTAGAGGAAGGAATTGAGGGAAATAGGAAAGAAAATCTTCCCATGCATGAAGATCCTTCCCAACCCAAGAACGATTCTTTCCCAAGTGGGAAGTTTCCTCTTTCTTCTCCATATCATCCTAAAACCTTAAGCAAGATCATCCATTGAAGGGAGAATCGGCAATTACTCGAAAAATCTTCCTACATCAATCTCAATCTTCAAAAAGAGAGAAAACCAGATAATTTCATCATTAAAGACAAGATATCCCACAGATTAGGAAGGATTTGAGGAGATTTGGAGGCAACCTTGCACCTCATGGAGCTGGCCCTAAGTTTCCCTATTCTTCACTCAAAAACCTCAACAATTATGAGAAGACTTCACTGTTTAAGAGGTTTCCTCAAGATGATGACATATCTACACTATTTTGGTTATAATTTTCCTAATTATAATTTTATTTTTATTTTACTTTTGATTTAATTTTCCATATAATTTTTACAATTAAATTAGGAAATTTCTTTCCTCATATTACATATGGCCTACAACTATAAATAAACTTTCAATTTATGGTTGTAATCATCAAGTGTTCGACAATAAAAGTATGAAGTTTTAGCTTTTAACAAGTGAAGTATTCTTCATCATTCTCAATGAGTGAGGAATTAGTTCAACTAATCAAGATAACTCTTGTGATATTTTATCAATTATTAATTTCCTAATTACCTTACTTTCTGTCACCTATTGATAATAGGTTACATAGGGAGGGTTTATTTAAAAAATGAATTTTGGTGCTAATTGAAATTGTGAGTTTTGAATTGCGTTTTTAATCATGGGTTTTGCAAACTTTCTAATTAGGGAAATGATTTTTCGAAGTAAATGACAAATCAAATCAACAAGATTCGGTAAGAATCCTCCTAACTAGTGAGAGGATTTTTCAGAATAAGTAGCAGACCATATCAAAGAGATTTAGTCAACCTGGGTGCCATATTTTCCAAATTGTGAAGTAAATATTTCTAATACAACTACAATTACTCGATCTTCAGCATATATATAATTGTTTAATCAATTATATATGGTTTAATCAATGGCTCACAGTAAAAAAGTTTCATAAATGGATTTGCAAGACAAGCATGTGATATATCTATCCACAATCTTGTAGTAGAATGTTGAGTACTGAAATCCTTTATTACCATAGTTCACTTCATGGGATCTACTTTCCTTTTTATTCTATGAATGTCATTTCCATTTAATGTAGAAATCCCTTCGTTACAGAATTTTCCAAATTCTGTAATGGAAAACCTTTCTATACATACAGTTACAAAGATGGGGATCCTATGGTAAGTTTGGTGTTTATAGTTTTTCCTTGACATGGGGACGTTATAAATCCACACGTATATTATCTTTGTAAGATATACAAAAGTTGACATATTCTCTTCAACAACTATGATAACCTCTTTTTGCCAAGGATCTTACCTGTAATCTTTTGCTAATATTTTTGGTGTAGGACCACTCAGATTATTGAAAGATAAGTCCCTGTAAAATATCGTTAGATGAAAATAACAATCGTTAAAGAATTTAAATCTGGGAACACATTTGATAATGGAATGACACGTACAAGAATGAAAGACCTATGAGATTAGCAACAGCTCTAGGAATCTGTCCACATAAATTGTTTCTGCTGAGCCGCCTGAAAAGCTTGGCATGGTGAGGAATTAGCACAGTCATACAAAGTAAATGAAGGAAAAAAAAAATTAGGGGGATGGCTTAACTAATTATAAATAATACTCACAAGTAACTTAGATGGGTTAGGAAACCCAAAGTACTTGGAATCTCCCCAGAAAGGTGATTGCCTGAAAGGTCCAGGGTTTGAAGGTCCAAGAGCTTTCCAATTTCGGCAGGAATTGGACCAGATAACTGATTATTCTGTAACAACCTGCAAAAATGTACATGAAGACGAACAATTGGTGGATGCAGAAGAAAAGTTTTCTTTCTCCTCTTTCCTTGGAGGGTGCCAGTTTCAAGCAACAACTGTTTAGGCCCCCATAGCTTTTACTTTTACGTTTCAAAAGAACTTTTTTAAAAAAATGAAACATTTCAAAAGCACTTTTGTAACCAAATAAATAAAATAAAAAATGCTTTTGGCAAAATTCAATAAAAGAAAAACATGTGAACACTGCAATAATGGCAAGAAGATTCTGCAAAGTCAAAGCATACCCACATTGTCCTAAGATGACTCAAATTCCCAACACTTGGTGATATTGTCCCTGATAATCCAGTGCTTGCCATTTCACTACACATATCAACCACAATGGCAAAATTAAACGCACATGCGTAAGTAAAGATAGTACCCTGAAGTGGTTTTAAACACAGTCACACCATGACTAACATAAATTCCGCAGATAAAATATTTAAGGACAAATTACTAAAAGTATTTCTGAGACTTAAATATTCAACAAAAAAATTGACTGCATATAGATAACATGCAAAAACATGGCTCATCCTCTTCATATTTTAAATACGATGACAAAAGCTGACTATACATTGTACACTTTAAACTTTTGTTAGTCATCAAGGATCAAAAAAATATATGTAAGCAAAAATAAACTGTGCACTGACCATTTCATCCCTCAAAGTAATATGTATGTTTTTCAGCAAAAATAAATTGTGCACTGACCATTTCATCCCTCAAAGTAATATGTATGTTTTTCTCTTTCCTTCAAACTCCGCCAATGCTCCAATTTTATCACCTCCTCTCCCACCTTCTCTCTCGCAGTCTCACCGCTTTACCACTCTCGTGCTGACACACACAAAGATGCCAGCAACGCAATCCCTCATTTTCCATCTCCATGGGATATTTGTTGTGAAATTCAAGAACTTAAAGCAAAACTCAAGTATCTCCTCCCGAATATACATTGACTCCGTAGTACTCTTTTATCTTGATGCTTTTCAGGAAACCCTAACAAACGGTTGTGAGTTCAACAGAAATAGAATGGTGAGAGATAGCAACTTGTAGACAAGAGATATGGATGTTCGATGATTGACATTGTAAACTAGACACCATTTTTCAGCCATTTTTAGATTTTTTTTTGAAGATTTGTTTTCAGGTTCTCTAATGATTAGACTACATGAATTGGTCAAGGATCAGATGAAAATAGATAAAAAAAGAATTTGGTGGATCTTGAAAGCTGATTCTAATAATCAAATTAAGGTGTATTTGAAGACCTTTCCATAGCAGCAGCATCTTGCCTTTGTTGCTCAAGGTATTAGGGAAATAAAGTTATCTAATGATGAGAGTTACAACGGTTTTGATTAGGATTTCAAGGGTTTTATGACCACTAAGATGATTATTTTTTTGAAAATATGGTGAGTTTGAATTAAATGAAACCACCATACCCAATCCTAGGATATTGTTTCATTCACTACTTACACATTGTTTTGTTTTGTGTCAAACTACAGCATCCATCAGATACAAATTTCTATTAGTAACTATCTAAAATTTTGACATAAGCATAAGAAGATCACAATTGGTTTCATCATTAAGTGGGCCTCTGTTCATTTTAGATCCTTGGACAAACTATTAATTTTTGGATTTTAAACACTCTGATATCAATCCTATTTAAGCATATTCAAATGAAAATTATCAATATACTGAAGCACTTTCTAGACAAAAAAAAATTATCCCATGAATGATTCACCAATTAAAACTGCTAAGGTATTTTTTATAAGGTTAAATCATAACATTCTGAATATTCCCAAGCTTTTCATTAGTTTTTAGTGATTAACAAACGCATAAACTATATTGACTCTGTTCTTCTTATGGAGGATTGTACCCCAATATTAGCTAATGTTTTCATACTTTATCTTTCTTAGAGTTGAGAAGATCTCCTTATAAATTAGAGCCCAAACTCCTTGTAAAGTGAAACATCTTTTGTATGAAACAGTACTTTTCTTGGGCTTGGCAAAACGCTAACAACACCAGTGATACCATATGTGGGATGTTGGTTGTCAATATCCTACCTAAAGAGTCAAAAGTTTCGGTGGGTATACTACATAAATAAGTTCCCTCAATTGAAGGAATGATACTTGTTTGTAAAAGATTCTCCACAAAAGCTTCTTCTTCCCACCTCACTTAAAAGTTCTCCTTATAAAGAAAATTCCTACTCCCAAAGACTGAGGTGCCCATGAACTTAAACGAGAAAATAACCACTTAGCCTTGACATAAGTCTGATCAGATCGAAACTGTTTAAATGAATTAATATATTAAGTGCTAAGGGACCATACAAGATAGTCTTTAGACCATTCAGTTTCGACTAGAGGCACCTGAATCAAAAGTAACCGGCTTCGTCTCTCACCCAAAACCCGAATAGTAATTCAACCTCAAAAAGCAAATGTAATGAAAGAAAAAATAACTTATATATGTTGAATGGAGTAAGAAATGTTGTTTTTCCCTTTTTACCTTGCTTGAAGTTACAAGGGCATCATTATTAACCTCAGCAAAACACTTTCTGGTTCCTCCTTTTTTTAAGAGTACTCCTAAAAGGTTGTAATACTTCAAGTTTGCTAATTGAGACTTTCGAAAACAGAAGTAAACAAGAAGAAAATGTTGATAGAGTATTTTCTATGAGGGAATTTCTCAGCAGCCAATCAAAGCATTAGTGCAATGTGAAGAGAAAACGAAGCGATAATAGATGCATACAGTGAAACAACGAAACCCTCAGCCGAGCAAGCTACCATGTTCCAAGTGCAAGGATCAACAGAGTTTATATCCCAACCATCCATCACATGGCTTTCATCTTTCATTTTACTCTTCATAGACATCAAGGCAGCCACTGATTCAGAACTAAGAAAATCATTAGCCACAGGACTTAACACAATACATTGGACCCAGAAAACAAAATGGGTTCTTTTTGAAAATAAAAAAGACCACCTTCATAGTTAACGCCCTTTGGCGAGAGGAGACTGACGGAAGGAGAAACAAAACGGATCCAGAAAAGCAAAAGGGAAACCAACAATGCACGGTTCATGGAGAACCCAAGTTCCCAATAAACAAAAAACAGATTACAGGAAACTTTTTTGCTTCGGGTATAAAAGATCTTCTGACAGAAAAGTGATACTACAATGGAATTGAATCGACAAATTGATCATTAAAGTTTGGATTTTCAAAATTTTTCTTTAATCTTTTTCCCCATTTTGGATTCTCTTTGGATAAATTAAAATATTTTTTTTTTTAAAAAAAGGACTTTTTCAAAAAACTTAATTATTATTAAGACTAAATTGCAGGTGGGTTTTTGTTTGTATTGGATGAAGAGATGGTTAGACGAAGTGGGTAATCTTCAAGGCTAGAAATTCCTCGAGATTTGTAACAATGACAGATAGTGTCTCCTTGTCGTCTTTGGAAGGGAAGAAGTAAATTCCGTGTGATTTAACTCATTGTTTCAAGTGATGTGATTGTATTTTTAACCGTTGGATTTCCACGATCATTAATGGATGGCTGAGGATGACCCAGAATCTGTTCTTTGATTGAACATAAAGGCTGACAGGACTATAAACTGGGAGAGAGTTCTCTGTCTCTGTGCCTTGTGGCACCAACTTCCATATTGCCAGAACTTGGACTTGTACTAATCTTATTCTTAGAAAGCTAGTCTTTCTTTCCAGGAGAAAACGACAACGTTTCAATTAAAGACCCTGTTCACCAGAACATTTTTAAGGGGGCTCTCTCTAGTTATTCAATGAAGTGAAAAAAAAAGAAAGAAAAGAAAGAACAGGAAAAAGAGGAAGAAGAAGAAGAAGAAGAAGAAGAAGAAGAGGAAAGGAACAGTTTAAAGGAAAAAGGGTAGAGAAAATGGCGGTGGATTACCCAAAGGCTATTTGAGAAACACAATGATAAGCACATGGAATGCTTACATCACTTTATGAGAATTATTTCTTTGTCAAATCATGCGCAAAGTATCATCACAATGTCTCCTAATCATTTCTCTTGACTATTCATGCACAGTATGGTCAAAAAAACACATCAAAAATATTAGTCAAGTTTCCCTGCTATATTATATAATTATGGTAACCCAATCATAAAAAGGAAACACTTACGGGGCTAGATTCCTTTCAGACTGCATACCCATGCATCATTTCTACAATAATGGTCAATTTGCCTTCCCACTTTTAAGCACACCCAGAAAAGAAAAAAATTTCCAGTGAAAGCTCAAGAATACCCTTCTTATCCTACCCAAAACAAAACCAAAAAAAAAAAAAAAACAGATTCCTTCTTCTATGGTTAAAAGCATTTTCCGTTTTAATAACTTCAACCAATTCAAGAACGGATTCTGGTTTACACTTATAACTGCATCTGAAGACGTAGCCAATCTGATAATCACATTCCAAGTAAACTACACAAGCAACATCAGGAGTTGAGAGCAAATCAGCCCCAAAAAAGGCTTTATGTGAAATGCATGGATGATAGACCATTCTTGCAAGATGATGAAACTTGGGGAAGACAGGAAAAAAAAAAAAGAAGAGGACAAATTTACAAAAGAAGATGCTTAAAGGAAGGAAATAACATTACTTTGCACATACAGTAAGTAACAGAAATTGTCTGAAATTCTTGAGTCAGCCACCATCAGGAAACCAGCCACAAAAATTAAAAATAAGAGATGCAAATACACCAACCCCGATAACCAACAAAACCCAACCCCCTATCTTCTGGCCATTCTATTAGTGGCCTTCTTCTTCTTCCTAGCTACAAGTACACTTACTCCTCAATTTCCTCCTCAGCTAGGCTATCTTTTTACTATCAAACATGTACACAAAACAAAAATGCATTTTTGAGAAAATGTAAGGGAGCGAGTTGATACATGAGGTAAATATAAAAGAAACCATCAAGAAATGCAACCATCCAGCTGCCTCCGATTGTGGTAGAGTAAGATGCAGGGCAGGCCTCAATGCACTTTTGATTCAACACAAAGATATTTACCCCCTTTGTGTCACCAATCAACTTAAGGTGTGTATTCGACATAATTTTTGCTGATTTTATGTCCCAGCTCCAACTGGATGAAGGAAATGTAGACCCAATTGTCGTTTTACATGATCTGGTATTAACTTATTAACAAGCTCTGGTGACGCGCCTGATAACTGCAAACAAAACAGTGCAACTGTAAGCATCACTTGATGGGAAAAATTTTTAGCTAAATAAAATAAGAAAGCAAAACTGAAAAACTTCAGAAACATGAAGTAAAACAGTTGCATCGGAAATGTTTAACAGAAAGTAAGAATCCTAACAAAATATAATTCATCATAAAATGAAATCTTCAACATAAGTTAATCAACTTCTCCATCCCTGCTCCCTACACCCCAGTAAAAGCAATAAAACCCCATATGCTCTTCAATCTTCTCTTAACCAAATATCATGGCACCTAAAACAATGCCATTCTGGGTTCATTAAGTACATGCAAATTTAGGTGCCTATGCATATGCAAACGCCACAGAGTTATAATTAGCCAAATCATGCTCAAGTAAGAAAGCAAGAAACTGAGGTCCAGAAAGCTAGAAGCCATACTTCCTGTTTAAAATTGAAGAGAGGTGGTAAAGGGCGACCATTAGGCAGGCGAGCATTAGGTTCCCGAAGTTCATCAAAGAATGGATGCGCACATGCTTCAAGCTGTGATGAAAAGAAGTTAGTTTGACTCAGACAACTGCTGGAAAAATAAACATATTGAGGGAGAACATGTGATCTTTCCGTAAAATTTTATTATGATCAGAAAGCATTATAGATGCGGGCCATTTTAACGGTATAAACACCAAGACATTCAAAAGGGTTTTTTTTTTTTTCGCTGGGGTAGGGAAGATGATCAGACTCACTGCTGTGCAACGAAGACTTGGTGAATATTGCAGCAGCCGTGAAGCAAGATCAATTGCTTCTGGAGGCATTCGTTTGTGAAAAACCTAAATGAAAGAACAATCCATCAGAATCAACCTTGAGATAAATATTTAAGAAGCCTTAAATAAAGAATTAAGTATGCCTAGATATACAAACACGCATAATAAAAAGAAAAAGTAGTTTATAAGAATGCCTGAGAAATGCATGATGATGATGTTCCCCTGCAGCATACAGAGATTCAAGTCCAGATAAAAGCAATATAAATAAGAAGATGCAATTAAAAACCTTGTGCCAAGGGTGGGCTTTTATCTGAGGAAATCTAAAATCAGTATAATTTGGATTCATGCAGCGAATTTCTTCTCGAGTTGGTGTACCCAGAACCTGTAGGAGAAAATAAAATCAAATCCTGAGTAATTAGCCTGCAAGTTGAATGTCTCAGAGTATTATAAGCAAATTGCACCTTAATAATCTCAACAAGTTGGTCCACCGCATTCTCTCCTGGAAACAGTGGCTGTATAGAAAGTAACTCGTAATCATCAGCCAGACATTACAATACAAAATTAAATCTTGCAAACATTGCCAGCAACAGGAAAATCCAAAAGGAAAAATACCAACCTGCCCTAGCAGAAGCTCAGCAAGAACACAACCAGCAGACCAGATATCAATTGAGGTTGTATACTCAGTGGCACCAAATATAAGCTCAGGAGCCCGATAGAAACGTGAACATATATATGAAATGTTAGCTTCACCTTTGACCTGGCCAGCGGAAAAATACTCATCAATACATGAGAGACTCATAAGTGAGAGGCAATCATTTCTTCATGACATAAAGAATTTCTACATTAAGGTACCACATAGCAATATCAGAGATGAAGCCAGGTGGAACACTTAAGACCCGAAAATAGCCCATTGAAATTTGGTGCTAGTATTAGTACTACTATATCAAGAGTCTATAGATCACAATAGCCTGAGTGAGTAACAAAAACAGGCAACTGCATCATACATATCAGAGATATCATAGTAAAGACCTGTACCACTTGCAAAATCACAAATCAAGGTGAGACCTTTTAATAAATAAGACAGTTGCTGACAATGCAGTAGATAATAAGGTGCACAATCTAAAATGCTTAGCCACCGAATCAATGACATAAAATGAAGCTGAGCATCCAACAATTGCCGTGACTAGAATTCGTATTGTATTCTACAATATCATAAAAAAAATGAAAAAGATAACACCAGTAGTACAACCCGAAGATGCTCAAAGTCAAGATAATTTTCTAAAAAAGATTGAGGCTACACACTTAAAGAAAGACAAAAAAGAAGCGACAGCAAAAGTAGATCAACATACCAGCACTTTTGCACTTCCAAAGTCACATATCTTAACCTGATGGGTAAGAGGATCAACCTGCAACAGGCAAGAACAACTTCAGCATAACAGACAAGATTTCTTATTGCAAGACGACAACTTAAATTCATTAGTAATCACCACTTTTTTTAAGTTATTTTCATCCAGATATTCATACCAGAAGATTTTGAGGCTTCAAATCCCTATGGCAAACTCCAGGTACTGTGTGAATATATGCAAGCCCCCGGAAAATCTACAATACACCCAAAAATCCTATATTTGATTAGTACAAGAATAACATGGGAGATTGGGTTAACCTAAATAAGGAGTAGATACCTGGTACATATAAAGCTTCACATAGATTAGTGGCATTCTCTGATTTGCACTGCTGTAGTGCTTCAACACCCGATACATGCTCTCAGGTACATATTCCATGACCAAGTTGAGGAAAAGTTCGTTTTTACTTGTGGTGGAAAAGAAGCAATGCTTCAAGGAGATGACATTTGGATGATCCATCACGCGCATTAGCTGCAGCTCACGATTTTTATATCTTCGGTCTTGCAAAACCTTCTTTATAGCGACAGTTTCCCCAGTTTCCAAGCATTTTGCCTAAAGAAACCGACATGTTAATTCTTTGAAACATTAGCAACACAAACTAAGACAAACCACATAGTTTGACTACCTGGAAGACAATCCCAAAGGATCCTGTTCCCACAACACGCTCGGCCATATAACTAATGGTCTGCAACAACCAACACAAGGAAACATGAAATTCCAAAGCATGGAAAACAAATCTAGAGTCAGTTATCAAAGATCTACATATCCAAATAGCAAATTCATGTAAAGACATACCTGCTTTGGCTCTCCATTTTTGCCCCCGATTGTAGTGGAAATGATGTGGCCAGTAACTGGATCATTTCCATCAACAACAGCAGCAGACATTTCCTGCAATATGTATGACCATCAAGATTTCACTTATGGGCACTCTCTAAATCATTTGTCAAGCACAATAAAGTTTAAAAACTGAAGGAAAAAAAAAAACTCCTCTAACAACACAAACAGGAAGATGACAGAGAGTTTAAGAAACATAAAAAAAGAACTAAGTTTTCATACTTGGAGACAGCGGATAACAATAGAAGAACTATGTATAAGCTGAACTTCAGTCACCTAGTGAAGCAATTTTTCTAAGGAAAAGAAAAGGCAGCAAAATAATAGAAAAATACAAATTATTGGATTCGTAAGTTAATAATAGCTAAGCAAGTACGATATCTAAATCATAAAGCTGAAACATATGAACTGTAAATTTACATGTAACTGAAAACAGACCCAACACCAAAAATTCACCACATCCAAGTAAAATAGAACGAAGTTAGCTGCCATCGAACTGAAACTACCTTTAAACCTAGAGCATAGATCAGATATCCAAACAAGTGAAAAGAAAAAGATACAGCACGGCAGAGCTAAAAGCTTCGGGTGTTGATGAAAAGAAAAAAGAATCAAATGCGAGAGAAGAAAGAGTGAAATATCTTCAGATCGAGACGAACAACGAGCATAACAATAGTTTACGGATTTAAAATAAGCTGATTTAGCCAGATCCTGCATGAAAAATAAAAACTATATACCCAAAATTAACAAAAACAAAAAAGAAAAACTTCATACCCTGCTTGGGAGCTCAGAAAAAGCAAGAAGAGAAAAACAAACTCAAAAAAAGCTCATGTTTTCACTGAAAAAAATGCAATAATTCCCGCCTCTCACCACCAAAAAACTAATCTTTCCTTCATCCTATTTGGAATTTGTATTGAGCAAATAACAAAAACAAAAGAGAAAATAAGAGAAACAAACATAACGTCTAAAATCCTCTTTCGATCGCCTTTCCAACCTTTTCCTCCAAAACCCAGAAATGAAAAAGGAAAAACAATTGGACCCAGAAAAAGAAGAGCCAAAATATGCCGAATTTTTCCGGGAAAGCAAAGAGATTTTCAGGGGAAATTAGTGAATAAGTTACCTTATCATCCGCCATGGGTAGAAAGAGAAAGAGAGAGAAATAAGAAACAGCTAGAGGAAGAACTTATTGAAGATGGTTCAATCACTTTGGTTGTTGATCATGGTGGAGAGAGAAGGAGAGAGCGGGGAAAAGGAGGACCCAGACAGAGAGAGAGAGAGAGAGAGAACAAGCCCATGTGAATCCAGCTCTCCTTTCTTTTCTAGTCTTTGTTTTCTCTCCCTACTTTCCGTTCTCTTCGCTTCCCCTTCATTTTTATTATTATTATTTTTTAATTTCACAAATTTCCATAATTACCCTCCAAATTCTGGTTGAATTTACGAGAATGGGATTTGGACTTACTTTAGAATTGAAGAATACAAGAGAGAGAGTCTTCGCCGACGGTCAATGTGATTGGACGAAACTGCCCGCGCCCCTCGTTACGTTACCGTTACATGCCGTTTTGTTTTCTTTATTTTCCTTTGTTTTTTTATAATTAATTAATTTAAATCTTGAAAGTTAAGAATTTTAAATTTTTTAAATGCACAAATAAATCAATTTAAATCTTAAATTTATAATATATATATTTTAAGAAATAAGAGTAGATATTTATAAATTATATTTTTTTAAAACAATAAAAATTAATTTTTAAGCACATAATCAAATAGATAACAAATAAAATTTAAAAATTATGCTAAAGTAAAATTTTTATTTAAAGGAAAACTGTTTACTTAAATCCTACTGAAAATTTTATTATTTTAATTGAAACTAAAACTGTCTAAATAAATATTATATTAAAAATTAAATTAAATTGACTTGTGTGTTGTACTACTACCTAACTAAGAATTTTGTTGAAATTAAAAATTTAAAATCAAAGATAAACACTGATTGTCTAATTATTTAATCTATTTTATTTAATCGACAAAACTGAAAATGTCAATGTCTTAAAAATTATCTTGTAAAATATTCTACTGATTTAATTATATATGTTGTTTAATTAAAAATTATATTTGACTATTTTTGTTTGGTAAATATTCTATTAAAATTAGAACTGTCTAATTAAAACAATTTTAGTAAGATTAAAACTGAGATAATTAAAATAAATTTATGACGTGAAATGTTATTATTATATTTTAATTAAAACGATACAATTGAAAGACCATGTTAGAATTGTATCAATTAAAAATTCTATTAAAATTGAACTCTTTGGTTAATAATTATCCCGTAATTAGTGAATTATGACGAGATCAAAAGTGATTCAAAATGCCTTAAAATTATGCTAAATACATAATCAAAATATTTCGTTGTAATTAAAATAATGTAAATAAGAAGGGTATTATCTCATAATTGTATTCATTTATCTTAAACTAAAACTCTCTTATTAAATGCTACTTAATAAATGAAATGTGTAGGAGTTTTATGTTGACCTATTTGAAACTTATCCAACTCAATTACGAGAATATAAATATTTTTCTTTTACTTTTTTTTTATTGGAAAATGAAAATTACAAAAAAAAGGGGAATTTATGATTTAAATATTTAATTAATTTGGTGATTTTATGAATCTAGTTTTATGTGTACGTACAATTTCTAATTATTCATTTTTTTCTAACAACATGAAGAGAATATTTCTTATACGTTTATAAAGAGTAATATTAACTTATATTTTTTTTAGGTACAAAGGGTAAAAGAGACAGAAAACAAAACTAAAATTTAGAGGAAGCAGATTCTAAACTAAAAAAATACGGATGGAGTCTTCATTCATAATGTTAAAGAGTGTGGCAATCGAATGTAAGTTAGTCGGAAGACGAAGAGAATTTAAAAATATTTGATAAGTAGTCAGCATAACGATTAATTTCTTTGTAAACATGTTTAATCTTAATACTCTAATCACGCTCTAAACAAATCATATTAACTTATATTTATACTAATGAATTATTTATCAAATCAATATAATTAATGTTTGATCTAAAAAAGAAGAAGAAGATATATTTAAAAAGTGGGTTTATATAATAGGATAAATAATCAAAACTTAAGCTATCAAGCCAGGATTATACTATTTGGACTCAATATTTTTTTGTTAAACCTTGGTTGTGACACCCAACTAAAATTTTATTTATTTATTATTAATAAATATAATTTTTTAATTATTTATTTTATTTTATTTTATTTTATAAAAATTTAGATAAATTGATAAATGATTAAATTGAAAATAATTTTGAAAAAAATAGTGAAATTTTGGGTTCTGAGATTATTTTTAAAAGAAAAATCAGAAATCGGATGTCAAAACGCAATTTAAAAAAATTACACCATGTTAGACGTCCGGTCAGCAACTCCGGCCAACCAGGACGCGCCAAGTGGCAGAGGCGCTGACGCGGGAGGCCACGCGAGGGGAGCCATGTGGGCGATCTGCGTGCGCACGATTGAACGGCTGAGATCCGTTCCCGCTCGCACGGATGGCCTAGATTGAATCGTGATGAACAGCCCAGATTCACTCCCTATTTAATCGTGATCGGACGGTACAGATAAAAAACGATGGACGGTACAAATCAAAAGTGGATGGTTATTTATACTCATCCGTACTCAAACCCTAACCCTAGTTGCCAGAACTCCTCGCCGAAGAAGACAACCCAGCCGCTAGAGAGCCGACCGCCACCGCACCGGAACCCTTCCGACCGTCAAAAAAGGTAAAAAATTATCTTTTTGCATAAAATTAGATTTTAAACCCACCCATAGATAAATCGGAGTGAAATAATCAGCCAATTGACCGGAAAAACACCGCCGAAGCCCGGCGCCGCCACCGCAGGAAATTTCACAAACCACCTCCGATGAGGTCCTTTCCAATTCCCGTTTTGTGTAATTTTTTTACCGTTGTGGTCACCGTTTTCTTCTCTACAGGTTGAACGAAGTGAAACACCCAACCGCAACGTGAGTCGGAAGAGCCGCCGCACCGGAGAGCCCTGCCGTCGGTGAATTTTGATTTTTCGTATTTTTCGAACCACCGAGGCCCTTTAGCATGTGTGATCGCAGGAATCGATGTAAAATCAACCGAATTTGGCCGAAAACGGCCGATCCGAGACGGACCACAGGTGCGGGCGGCGGCACCGTCGCCGGAGCACGGCGAAGCCGACGTTGGCCGAGCATGGCAAAGCCACCGTGCGGGATTTCTGAAATTGATCGAGTACGCATTGGGACTGATTTTTGGGTTTATTTGGAACATTTGTAGGTACTATAAGTGCATTTCAGTTTTCGAAAAAAAATTCAGGGAACCTAGGGATCGCCCGTAGGCGCAGTAAGCCATTTAGCTTTCGGTGTCAAATTAAGTAAGGACCCCTCACCCTATTTCCTATATAGAATTGAAGTTTGAATAAATAATAATACGGTATTTTGTACAAATTAAATAGATTTGCATAATTAATTACAGATTTTTAATGGAGTCCGAACTAGATATTGTTCTCTGTTGATTTCTATTGATTTATTTTGCCGTCTAAAAGTATGATGGTTTCTGCTTTATCTATTTTATGGTTTAAATGCATGTATTATTATCTTACTCGACCACTGTTTGATTTTGGGATTTAAGATATGATTGCATCACCGGATGCATGTTCATTTGTTTATGTGATTATGTTTGATTTGGTAACGGAGACTAAGGAAAAATAGGAAAAGGGTGTGATCAAATAAAAAGATAAGATAACAGCCTCACTAGATATCTTGGGAGATGGTGGACGGAATGGATTCATAGGGAACCCTACTGTAAACGTTGTCTCATACCAAACGAGATATGGAGACTTGAAAATTTGGCACTCATACCGGACGGGGAATGAAGATGGCCCGCTTCACCCTCATACCGGACGAGGTATTGAGGTTTAATATCTTGGTGCTCATACCAGACGAGGTATGAGGACGACCCTGTAATTGAGATTATTAAGGAAAATAGTTCAGGTGTAGCGGGGACACCCCTATGGATCTGCATGGATACTAGTAGGCTGGTGAAATAAGAAACGGTTATGATTTAGTTTATTATTAATGAATATGAATTTATGATATGTTCTATGTTACTGATTGTGTATGAAGTTATGATCTGTATGATATTATTGTCTCTATAGGTCGTTTTCATAAATTCTATAATGATAAGTGAACGGTAAATGATTTTACGATTGATAAACGAATTTGCTAAATCTAGTGTTCCATTAGTTGTTTTGATTTTCTACCAATCATTGCTTCTGTGCTGGTAATATAGTGTGATATTCTTATTGGGGTAGTGTAACTCATCCCTTATCTAACAATTTCATATCAAAAGAACCTGGTTTTAAAGTTCAATCCGCAAGAAGATTGCGAGTATCACTAGATATTTTTTATTTTCCATTACTTTTCGTATTTCTCGTATTTCTTTCAGAGAATTCATTCCGTAATATTTGTTTAATACTTTTAAGTTATTGTGTAAAGGATGTAAAACTTAATATTTTATTTCGTTTACGCACTTAAATTATTATATATTTCCTTTTAAATTTTCAGAGTCGTTACATTAGTTATTTAATACGTAGAAGTTAATTAAAATTTACCCATTTAATTTTGTCTTTTCAACCTCACTTATATCTTATTCCGCAACTATAAATTTCGTACCCAAAATTTCAATTTCACAAAACCTCAATATAATAAAAGAAATGACATGCAAGTGAACAAAACTGAGAAAGAATAAGCAAAGAAGAAAATGATAGTAGGGATTCACTGGGTCAGAGATCATGCTTGACATGTGAATGGAATCCAAAGCCAATTGGGAAAATTTTCTAATATATTCTGAAGCTATACACTCCTATGCCAATTTTTCAGCACTAGATCTCTTTCCCCCCAAAGGCTATTCTCTATCTTTTCTTATGTAATACTTTTGTAGTTTTGTTGTATGCATAATACATAATTTTAAATCTTTTATAATTATATAAAAATAAAAAAAAAGTATTATTCTACGCTAAAAATCACCATTGACTCATAATTTTTTTTTTTAAAGTAATAAAAAGATTGGAAAGAGAATAAGTCTTTTAGAATGGTAAAATCCATCCATGATGCATAAGTTATATATATATAAGTAAATATATTCCTAACAACAATGTAAAAATAGGTCTTGCATTATTTTTTGTGAAATATGCCTAATAAATAAAAGTAAATATTTGATCAATAACTTATATATTGAATAATTTTTTAATTTATAAATAAATAAAAATTTAAATGGATTATTTTTGTGTTTGTTAAATTAATTAAAAAATTGTTTTACTTTTTATATTTATACATTTAAATAAATAATTGTTATAAACTTTAATTTTATTGTCTATTATATATTATCAATTTAACTAAAAATGTGTGGATAATTTTTATATATAGTAGATATTGAATATATAAAACCAATTTGTTATTTAAAATATAAAAGATATTTAAAAAAAAATGATATATTAATAGCAACAAGTAATGAAACTTTTTTAATTAAATTTAGATATGATTCTTCTATTAAATTATAATTACATTATATAACTGGTTAATATTCTTTATTAATCAACTTAAAATATAGATTATCGTAATAATTTTATTATAATGTTTAAAAATAATTTTAAAAAATGAGGAAGCGCCGTATAGCAAATTCTGGTACTACTTACACACACACACATATATATTATGTTATTAGATACTTTCATATTATAGTAATTATTGTATATGAATTACCGAATTATATTAATAAATTTATTTTATTTTTTAAAATTCGCAATTAATCTCAGAGCTCCTCGCGCATATATATATATATATATATATGAATTAGAAAATTACAAAATTACCCCACAGTTTTGAAGGACTGATGAATGTGTCTGAGCGTCTCCTCATCCCTCTTCCACTCCGGAGCAGGAGCATTAACAAAGTGCGCATATAGCTTATTCTTCGCACAGGTAACGGCTATCAGACTATGCTTTCCGATCCCGTCAATTTCATACACATAATATACCTGACCTGTTTCCTCGTCTTTCTTCTCCTCCGACACCAGGCTGTCCGCTCCCGCAATCAGATCCTGCAATTCTACATCCGACAGCGCCAAATTGTTCAGCACCATGTCTTTCGGAGCCAATTGTCTGAATCCTGCTAAAAACGTCAGGTACTCCTTCTCCGTCCTCTTTTTCGGATTGTAGAACTCGCTATCCGTCCCGTTCGTTCCTTTCTCCACTTTCGACACCAGCCGCTCCTTCCATCCCTCCGGCACATCGTACACGTATTCGGCCGAGGCTTTCTTGTCGGAATTTCCGCCGTATCCCCCGTAGTTAGCGGCGCTGGCGGCGGTTCCGTAGTAGATCCGGTAGGGGCTGTCTGGTGCTGCGAGAGAGGACAGGGAGGTTGTGAAGATGGAGGTGGTGGCTATGACTGCCGTGAGGGTTATAGGTAGTGTTGGCTTAGAGAAGAGTTGTTGAGGTTTTGGTTGGGTGTTAATGGCAGTGATTGTTGTGGAAGAGGAGGAGAAGACGACGGAGGGTTGATAGCAGAGGGTCGCCATGAAAGATTCGATCTCTGTGTGTGTGTGGTTTGTGTTTCTATATCAACCATATCCAGTGAAGATTTATTGTTACGTGCTGGGACCACAATATGAAATATATAAACAAAAATCTGTTACTTTTTAAAATTGGAAAAATTAACTTTTTAATTTACAGACATTTAAGGAATATATATATATATATATATAAACTTTCCATTTTAAATAAAAAATTAATGATAGCTCTTTAGTTTACAAACTGTATATAATTTTCTTCATAAACTTTGATATTAAATTTATTTAATTTTCTTTTACATAATAAAAACTAACATAATAATAAAGTTATAAGAACAAAAATTTAACTAAATATATAAAAATTATTAAATTAAGTGATTAATCATTATATGGTTATAGTGTGAGCATAGAATTGACAAAACCATTGGGTTAAATACTTCTACTATTTGAAAATGTACCCTCTCTCTGCTATATATTTTCAGTGATTGTATATACACACACACACATATATAATTGGAAATATACAGTTGTGGAGAAAGGAAGATGCTTTTGAGGTCACACTATCATAAAAAAATTTAGAATTTGAAGTATACCATATACCAGAATCTAAAGTTGAAATATATTCTTACAACTAATTTTCAATACACAAATTCCTTCATAATTATGTTCATTGAAAATATAAACTATACAGATATGTACCTCAGTGCCTTGGCTTTGGGTGGCTAGTAATTCCACTGTACTAAGCTGGGTTAAAGTCTTACACTCTTTGCAAACTTTTGTCTCATCTTTTTGAGAGTGGCTAAGACAGCCCTCATATTTCCTCTATCATTAGCTGACTCTGCTGAGCAGTTCAAGGCTAATCTCAAAACAGATGATATACACTCCATTGTTGCCTCCAAATGCTTGTCATTATCTACCTTCAACAGAGTGTGTTATCCACAACATTTTCCCAAATATCCTCACTAAAAAATGACTCTTCCACCCATCTCCTTAGGCTTACTTCTCCTGCAAACATTTCATCTGTAGGCTTCTTTCTTGTGAATGTCTCCAGCACCAGAATCCCAAAACTATATATATCTCCTTTTGTTGACACAGTTCCCATTAATCCGTATTCTAAATTCACATAATTTTAGGCATTAGGTTTAGATAAACCATATTATTTAGAAATTAAAAGGGAAATTCTTGCTTATATAAATCATGAAATTAAACTATTTTCTTATTACCTAATTATCTTTTGGTTTTGATAAATTGTTACTTAGGCAAATTATTCAGCATCAAGAGTACTATGTTGTAATATTCTTTCTTAGCTGCTATGATATGGTTTTTCCCCTATTACTCATATATCCTGTCTTCTTTTAAATGAATTATAACCTATCATATATGTTTTCTCAAAAAAATAAAAAAAGAGATATATCATATATGATTTTGTACAAATTTATGTTTGTGTGAATGCATGTGTGTGTTTATGTTAAGACAAATTTTTCTCATATTATATAATGTAATTTAGGCTTTGTAATTCTTTGGCTTACTTAATCTCACATATTACTAATATATTTTGATATTGCATGGAAGAAAAAGAGGACTATATAGCATTTTTTTTAGAGGGGGTTGGGGGGTTGAAAGCTCCCTTTCCCCTCCTTCCTATGCCACTAATTATTCATCCATTCAGCATTTATACAAGAAGCTTATCATTACTTTATCTATGGTTGAGGGTGGATTTGCTTTTCAAGGATTTTGAAAAAACATTTGATTCAGTTGATTACTTGTAAGCTGCTGGATCTGTATGTTATTTTAATTGTATCCTTTTGGAGTTTGTTGGTGTCACGAAGCCTTTGAAGGTGTTGTAGGGGAAGGGTGAAAAAAGGAATTCATGTACAAGGATGAAATATGAAAAACACACGCAAGAATGTGAAAATGTTATTTCATCCTTAGAAAATCTGGAAGATGTGGTTAGGGTTTTCGGTAGGTAGTTTTGCCGACCGCTATAACAAATCCTTTGCATGGGTTGCAACGGATGTGCACCCGATCTGTAATAGGCTGCCGTACCTAAAAATGCATTCGACCCTCGAGTATGCATATAAATAGACTGATTTCAGTGGAGAATGCATTGAAGAATCTATGAGTTAATACAAAATGGTGTAGGGAGTAAACCAGTTGAAAAAATAATGGACCAAATTAGACCCAATTCATGGGTTAATGCGAACTGGTTTTTAACCCTTAAATGTGAACCAGTCCAGTTCGCACCAACCTGGTCAGCTTGCCCAAAGTGGAAATTCCATTATTTGAAGGTATAAATCCCGGCGCTTGGATCCAGAGATGCGACAAATATTTTTTGGTACACTGAACCCAAAAGGAATAAAAAGCAGGGCTTGCATTACTCTTCCTTGATGAACTGGCGGATGTTTAGTACTAAGGATGGTTGGCGAAAAATGAAAGCTTGAATTGTATGTATGTTAAGAGTAAGGTAAAAAATAGAGGTAGAAATTAAGCAAGAAGAAAATGATAAGTGAATCAAATTGAATGTAGAGATGGTATCATTACCTGGAGCCATATACCCAATAGTGGCAAGCGTCAAGGTGTGTCTCACAGACTCATCATCTCCTAAAAGTTGGGAAACACCGAAATCAGCCACATGTGCAACCATATTGTCATCTAGGAGGACATTGGTAGGCTTTAAATCACAATGGGCAATTGGTGATGGAAGATTGTGATGAAGATATTCCAGAGCTGATGCAACATCTATTGTTATGTCCAGTCTCTGTAGCATGTTTAGAAAATGGTTGTGAGAATACAACCAGTTTTCAAGACTCTGATTAGACATGAACTCCAGCACTAAGGCCTTAAAATCATCATTGGAGCAACTGCTAATGATTTTGACAAGATTCCGATGGCGGATATTACGCATCATATGACTTTCAACTTCAAAACTTCTGAGAGCTTTCTCTAACGGCAACTTGAAAACCTTTATTGCAACATTTACCCCATCTGCGAGTGTTCCCTTATACACTGAACCAAAACTTCCTATTCCGAGCAAGTTTCTTTCGCTGAATCCGTTAGTAGCTCTTTTAAGTTCAATATATGAAACTCTTCTCCATGTTGCAAGGAGTGAGAAACTTTGTTTGTTCTGCTTGTTGGCCTGCTGTTTATGCCTCCACCTATAGATGATAAAGATAACAGTTGCTATTAATATTATGTATGCAATGCCTGGAAATATGAACTGGAGTACAAGTGACATGACCCTTTTGGATCGATCAATAGCTGGCCTTTTGCAACACGGAACAAGTAGTTGCGGTGAACCGCAGAGAGCATAATTATGCAGAAATGATTGAGCTGAAAAGTTTCTAAAAGGCCCTCCAGTAGGGATTTCTCCTTCTAGCCTGTTGAAAGACAAGTTAAGCTGCTTGAGATGGGAAAGCTTTTCCAAGGACTTGGGAATAACTCCTGAAAGATCGTTGTAAGAGAGATCCAAGAATTCCAGGCTTATCAGATTTCCAAATGACTGGGGACTATTTCCTTGTAAGCCATTTTTTGCCAAGGAAAGATGCAAAAGACCTTTTAGGCCTCCAACGCTTTCTGGAAGATTACCGAAAAATTGATTACTTGATAAGTCTAGTTTGGTCAAGACCTCCAGATTTTCAATATCCATAGGGAGATTGCTAGTTAACGAATTCAAAGACAGGTTTATTTGCAACATGTCAGTGAGTCTCCATAAGGTAGATGGTATAGCAGAAGTTAGTTGATTGGAGCTTAAGTCGAAATCTCTAAGGGAAGATAAGTTATATAAGCATTCAGGCAAAGACCCGTGAAAGGCATTACCATTCAAGATCAAAGCATACAGACTCCCTAAGTGACACAGTTCAGGAGGAATAGATCCTTGTAATATGTTTTGAGGAAGATACAATGCTTGTAGATTTTGTAGTCTGCCAATTGTGGCTGGAAGGGCTCCAGTCAATTCATTGTTGTCAAGGCCTAAACCTATCAGACTGCTTAAGTTACCAATCTCTTTAGGCATACCACCCTTAATTCTGCAATTTCTGGCATTTAAATGGTGAACAGATGAAGAGAGATTTCCAATAGAGGTTGGAAGGGTGCCACTCAAGGGATTATATGACAACTCAATGACTCTTAACTGTCTGCAATTTCCCAAGGAATAGAGAAAGCTCCAAGGAGAGTCAGAAGATTGTGCTGTCAAATTATTATGGTGCAAGTTCAGTATTCGGAGTGATCTTAAGTTTCCAAGTGTATCTGGTATGTAGCCTGAGAAAAAGTTCGAGCCCAATTCCAGGAGTACGAGTTGGGAAAGATTGGAGATAGAAGCTGGGATCACTCCGTTAAGGTTATTTCCCCACAGGTAAAGCTCCTCGAGGTTTGGAGCCGAAAGACCTATGCTTGATTCCAGATGACCGAAGAGGTTGTTGTCTTCTAGTTCAATAACTCTTATGGTCGAGATGTTGAAGATGGTGGATGGGATTACACCAGTTAACTTGTTAAAAGCCATATTCAGATACATCAGATTTTGCAGATTGCCAATGTCAACAGGTATTTCACCTGCTATGGGGGGAACATTCATAAATAATATTATATGATCAGTCTAATAATTCCTCATAAAAAATAACATATGCAGGACAAGTAAAGATGATATATAGATAGAAACCAAACCTTGTAGGTTGTTATAACCCAGATATACTTGTTGGAGCTTGGTCAAGTTTCCAAAACTTCTGGGTAATCTCCCTGTGAATCTATTGAGTGACAGTGCCAACAGTTGAAGCTCCCTGCACTTATCCAAGCTTGAAGGAAGCTGACCTTACAATTCATTATCAGCAAAAGAAAGATACTCAAGTTTAGGAAGAAGATCACACATTTGATCTGGTAGAGTACCAGACAAGCTATTGTCTTGCAAACTAAGCTTCTGCAGTGAGGAAATATTGAAGATGGTCCAAGGAATAGATCCACAAAGGTTATTTTATGTCAAATAAACTACTTTAAGGTTAGTAAGCTTACCAATCTCACGAGGAATGTTTCCACGAATGAGATTAAGACTCAGGTCCAATACCTCCAACTTAGACAAGTTCAGCAGATAATACGGAATTGTACCTGATAGACTGTTATTACAGAGGCTGAACTGACGCAAATTTCGTAAATTACCGATTGATGATGGTATTCCTCCATTGAGGTGATTGTCGGTCAAATTGATGAACTTCAAGTCCCACAATTGAGTAAGCTCTTCTGGTACTGGGCCATGAAAATTGTTGGTGCTCAAGTTCAGGGAGACAAGGAATGAGAGATTACCTAGATGGGGAGGGATAGTGCCCGTCAGCCCCATGTCTGAAAGGTCCAAAGCTGTGACTCTTCCATGGCGGAGACTGCAGGAGACACCAATCCAGTGGCAAACAGTGGCAGAGGTAGTCCAATTGTATAGCAAGATGTTTTCACGGCTGAAGGTGATGAAGGATTTAAATGCCAGAAGAGCTGATTGATCAATACTCAAATCTTTGATTGCCATTGCAGCTGTACAGAAGCATAGCAACAACAATATTGAAACCAAATGGAAACTCATCTTCATCTTCTTCATGGGTGCTCTTTTAATCTCCTTTGAAGTGGAACTAGACCATCCTAATGTTGACCCTTGCATCTATATATATATATATATGCATTGAAAAAGAGAGATAGAGATATTGAAACATTCTATCTCTGTCATTGGATATTGAAAAAAAAAAAAAACAAAACCAATAAATGGATTAAACATCTTTGCCTTTGAGATTAAACGTTTGAATGCTGAATTGTGCTCTAGACAAAGGCAACAGACTAAAAAAATCTTCAAATAAATAACATTATCCTCTTTATTACTTAGTGTGTAATCTTTTTCTAAGGAAATTAAACAAGTGTCCTATAATGACAATGAAAATTAAACATTTTCATTTTAAAAGTAAGAAATTATATTTTCTATGGACAAATAAAAAACAAAGCTGAATATGTTTCTAATCCTATAATGATAATCTAATTTTTGCAAACTTAAAACTGAGTGTAAAATGGGTTGGATGTGTTTATTATTATTTTTTAAGAGAAAGTTAAGAGTTTATTCAATTAAACTACCATCCAATAAGTACCATCAATCATCAGAATAATTCTCAACGTAAGTATAATTCCATAAATGTAAAGAATAATCCTCTTCGTTGGTTTGTGGCTGGTCGGAAGAATTAAAGAAGAATGATGTTATTGTAATTTAATATTCTGGGGACGTTTATTTCAAAATCTAATTGGTTTGTTTTCTACCAAAGAGTCAAAATTACAGAGTAGAATTAGAAACTACCCTTCTTCTTCTTCTTCTTCTTCTTCTTCTTCTTCTTCTTCTTCATGTATCTTGAAGAGAAACAAAGGAGGATATCTGAAATAACGAAGAACAGATGACTATAGTTTATAGCTAGTTTAGCAATAACATAAAAGTTCTGTTCCAAAATAGTTAGCACATCTTTATGTAGTTAAATTATTATCATACCTAATGGTCGATTTTTGCATTCCAATTTCCCACACTGCTGACTCCAAAGAATTCTTACCGGTCCCTTCCTGATTTCTCTCTCTCAAAAAAGCTTCTTGGTCTTCTCCTTTCTCCCCTCTCTTTTGGTGTTTCCCAACTCGGAAGAAAAAGAACGCCCTCAAGCGCTCAGTTCTTCCCCCAATTTTACGGAAGTCTCCCTCCCCGGTTTTACAAAAACCTCTGTTTTCGCTCGCCAAAAGCCCAGAAAATTTCCCTCTTATCCCCTGAAATTCTCTCCATTTCCACTCACCAAAAACCCCAAAAGATTCCCTCTCAGTTTTTCCTTTCTCCCCTCTGTTTCTCTCGTCTCCAGACCCTCCTTAGCTGCGTCTCTCTCCCTCTTTTTCTCTTCGGCCGAGCCCAGTCGATTTCTCCATTTTCCCTCAAAATTTCAGTCGCTTCCCCTTTTATAGTCAGAGGAGGACGCAATACCTCGAAGTTCTCCTTGGGTCCAGTCATTTTCAGTCTTTCAACCAACGGCTCCTTTGGGGTTGACTTCAGCCTCCTCCCTCGATCAACGCTTCATCACCGAAAAAGAACGGGGTTTTTCGTCCTTGCCCTTGTGATCTTTCCACTGTCTTCCCCTCTTTTATGGCCAAAATCAAACTCCCACTAGATACCTCGAGTCATTCCTCGATCCGAGTCTGCGTCTCTATCATCTTCCGCTCAAATTCCTCCATTACCTTTTCTAATTCAAGCTTAGATCGATTTTCTGTTTTTTCTATTGTCCTTCTCTCGCTATTCCTTTTACCTCGCTTCGTTTTGTACCACTCACATTCTGCTAGAATAAATTTTCATAATAATTAATTAATATACGATAATAAATAATGATATATGAAAATAACGAAATTTTTTTATGTTTGAAGGATTATATATTAATACAGTGTTAAGTTAGCCTATAAAGTCCTCTGCGAAAGATGGAGTGCCACTGCAACAGCTTCGATTGGAAACTACCACGGAGGTAGAAAGTTCATTGATACACGACTATTTAATAATTGCCAACGAGGACTACAAAGTGATAATAACACCGAGCATATGAAATCATGTATATTCTGTAATGAAGGGCCAGGCTCATATCTATATATTTTTGTTCAACGTCATCTGAGTAGTGCCCTTTGGATGAGTTGTAAATGATGTTTCAAGCCAAATCAGCTAAATCTGAACTCAAGCAATGAATATCCAAACTACATGTTTCACATGCAGAAATTGACCAGAGAAGAAAGGGAATTCTAGCAAAATATTTTGCCGCATGCATCCATCATGGCAGACTATATATGAGCTGGAGAAATCAAATTTTTCATGATAAAATAACATGGAATCCAAGCTTCACCTTGAAGATCAGGAAAACACTAAGAAGCATTTATAAAATGGCAGAAGCTGTGTTGTTTCAAGGTGGTCTCCCAACCGACAACGAAGCCGAAAGCATCTAAGAACTACAAGTGGTCAAATTTCAGTGTTATGTATCATTAAAAGAAGGGAAGGCCATAATTGCGAGTACCTGAGAAGAAAATGGAATGCACAAAGGCCACGTTGATTCTGTCAATACAAATGATTCACTAATGATTGAGACAGAAGCTATCCTCCTCTCTCTCAGGCTTGCAAGGATGCTTGGGTTTGAGAAGATTGTGGTGTTAAAGCAATTCACAGACTACTGTTCAACCACTGAACAGCCAATTTTTGTCGCTGGATTGGGTTATATGGAGAAGCTCGTCCTAGAAACAAGGGTCTTAATCGAAACTTTTATGTCTTTTGCAAAATATATTGATCCCCTAGAACCAACAACTCGAAACCCATAATGCAGCCAAATGGGCAGCGAGCCAAAATTTCCAGGGACTACTTCCAAGTTTTGTAGTTAATTACACATTTTTTTATTAAAAAAAGTAGCAGTAAATAGCTAAGTATCATAAATTACATGAAAATAAAGTTGGAGTGAAGCAAAAGGGCCTTCAAAGGTTAACCTATTACAAATATTGAATCCCAAGTAAGTACATGAAACGTAAATAAAGTTGCAAATAAGTAAAAACAAAACAAAATAAATTAACTTAATATACCATAATCATTGAAATAAAATAAGTAATTAAACAACTAGAGAGGACTAGAGTTTGGTTCTTTTTGACTGAATTCAAACACTGAAGGTACAGGTTAAACAACCGTTACCCTCAGTTTCCAATAAAACAAAACAAAAATTGAATTGAGACATGGTTTAAGAAAAGTCTCATGCTTAGTACAGTAGAAGAAAGAAACTTTTTAAGTTATATTGCAGAAGTTTCTTCCGAGGAGCAAGATTCAATAAAAACAGATAACTCTCCAAACATCTAAATGATAGAGAACATAACTAGATTGATACAATGATTGATTAAACGTTGATCCAAGCATGTATAATTGTTCTCTCTTTGCACCATAGCACATGCTCCCTTTTGATCACAGATTGTAGGAAGACAAGTGTCCTTCCTCTAATAATATGATCCACAACTGCTATAATTGTGTTCTAATAAAATAAGAACCCTTTAATTATTAATTTGTACAACTTTAGATTTTTATAGGCAAAAGAGGATGCTATTGAGTTTTACAAGTACACTCCATCATCTTGGTTTTGTATTACATCTAAAAATTTAGAATTTGAAATAATACCATACACAAGAAACTAAGTTAAAAATATATTCTTGTAACTAATTTTAAAAATACATTCCTTCATAATTATGCTCAATAAAAATATAAACTATAAAGAAATGTACTTTAGTGCCTTGGCTTTGGGTGGCTAGTAATTCCACTGTACTAAGCTGGGTTATAACGTCTTACACTCTTTGCAAACTTTTGTCTTGTCTTTTTGAGAGTGGCCAAGACATCCCTCATATTTCCTCTGTCATTAGCTGACTCTGCTGAGCAGTTCAAGGCTAATCTCAAAACAGATGATATACACTCCATTGTTGCTTCCAAGTGCTTGTCATTATCTACCTTCAACAGAGTGTTATCCACAACATTTTCCCAAATATCCTCACTAAAAAATGACTCTTCCACCCATCTCCTTAGGCTTACTTCTCCTGCAAACATTTCATCTGTAGGCTTCTTTCTTGTGAATGTCTCCATCACCAGAATCCCAAAACTATATATATCGCCTTTTGTCGACACAGTTCCCATTAATCCGTATTCTAGATTCACATAATTTTAGACATTAGGTTAAGATAAACCATACTATTTTGATTGAACAGGGAAATTCTTGCTTATATAAATCATGAAATTAAACTATTTTCTTATAACCTAATTATCTTTTGATTTTGGTAAATTAGTTACCCAGGCAAATGATCTAGCACTCAGCACTATCTTGTAATATTCTTTCTCAGCTGCTATGACATGTTCTCCCCCTATTACTTATACATTCTTTTCTTTTTTTACATGAATTATAATCTACCATATATGTTTTCTCAAGATGATAAAAAAAGAAATCTATCATAAATGTTTGTGTACAAATTTTTGTGTGTTTGTGCATGTGTTTATATATGTGTCTATGTTAGACAAATTTTTCTCATATTATATTATGTAATTTAGGCTTTGTAATTTTTAGTTTACATAATGTTACATATTACTAATATATTTGACATAGCATAGAATAAAAAGAGGACTCCATAGCTTTGTTTTTTTGAGAGTGTGTGGGGGATTGAAAGCTCCCTTGCCTCTCCTTCCTATGCCACTAATTATTATTCATCCGTTTAGCATTTAAACAAGAAGTTTATCATTACTTTATCTATGGTTGAGGCTGGATTTGCTTTCTCAAGGATTTTGAAAAAGCATTTGATTAACTTGAGTGTCTCTTTATATACATGATCATGGAAAAAAATGAAGGAATTGGATATACCAATGAATTTCAATGGGAATACCTATCAATACTCGTTAATGGATTCTCTACAAGACAGTTTTCAGTAAGGGGTTTGAGACAAGGAATCCTATAACTTCCCTTTCTTTGACATTTAATATTGCGGTAATTTCCCCTTTTCTGGCATTTAATATCGAGGTGAAAGGGCCTGTGCATTTAGTTAACAAGACAAGTAACCTGTGTCTTTCCTTTGGTCTCTCAAGACAAGTAATCTAAACTTGTTTAAACATCACAGATGATATACTTCTTTCTTTAATTCTTTGATTGAGATTTTCAGGATACTAAATGAGTTCTGTGACGCGTTTTGAGTTATTTCTGACTTAGAGATTAAAATTTTCACATGCTGTTTATATGAAATTGGAATTAACAGTGCTTTGTATAGAGTAGTTGGTAGTGCTCATTAGATATAGGAGAACATCCCAGCTGATTGCTCATCTGGGCCACCCACTGGAGAGCTAACCTAGAGGCCCTGTAACGGTTCCGGAAATTTAAAATGAAATGTGTATTAAAAATATCAAATGCGGAAACGAAGTCAAATTTTCGATTAACATCCCTTACACTAAAACCAAAAACGTGCTCATAAAATATAAAAAATCAAACTAATTAAAGGAGAAACTCGAAAGTAAAAGCTATGAATATGACTATGGAGTCTTTAGGCGTCCCCTTCATCGTCCTCCTGCGGAACGGGCTTGGAAACAATGTCTTTCTGATATGAAATGATTAGATAAGGAATGAGCTACACTAGTCCAGTAAAGACATCACGATATCTCACCGTCACGGAGGTAAAGGTGGGTAGAAAACACAAAAAGACCAATGGAGCATAATTTACAACAAATCCTTTAATCAATAATAAATTCTTTACCATCCACTTACCTCGGTGAAATTCATAAAACAATATACGAAAGCAATAACATTATCATCATCATGAAATCATATAAACTGTATAACATAATACTTATCACGCTTTTTGTAATTCAATCATTACACAACATATTTTCCTCATTTACCAGCCCACTAGTATCCATGGGGATCCATAGGGGTCCCGCTACCCGTTAACCCTTAACACTTGAAATCAGATTCCAGGGTCGTCCCCATACCCCGTCCGGTGTGGGCGCCAAAACTATAAACCTTATTACCCCGTCCGGTATGAGGGTGAAACGGGCCGTCCCCATACCCCGTCCGGTATGGGCGCCAAAACACATAAGGTCTCCATACCCCGTCCGGTATGAGAGACCACAATCCCGGTAGGGTTCCCTACGGACCCGGTCCGTCCACCATCTCTCAGGATATCTAGTCAGGCTGATCACATTATACAATTATCAATTTACATAATTTTTCATTCTCCTTTTCCTCAGTCAGCATCATCAATTTACATACAAACAAGCAAACAGTAATTTATGCCAGACAAGACAACATACAGCATCGGTTTCTCAGTCATTCAACCCATAATCAATAAAACAGTAAAATATGCACGCGAAACAATGAAATGAAAACATCAGACCTCATACTGCATTTAAAACTGTAAAATATGCTAAATAACAGTTAACCGACAAACACACTAGACTCGGGCTCCATTAGCGACCTTAAACAATTTCACACATTCATTGATTCAAGAAATACCATTTTATCATTATTGAACTTTAATACCGTGATAGGAAATAGGGTGAGGGATCCTTACTCGTTTCGGGTCCGAACACGGCTTCACAGTGTGCCTACAGGCTGTCCCTAATTTTCCCTGAATTTTTTCTCAGGGAACTGAAACGCACTACCGGTACCTGCACATGTTCCAAAAAATTCCAAATTAGGCCCAGGGCCCCTTTTTGGCCAATATTGCAATTCTGGCACGGCGGCCCCGCCGTGCTCCGGCGGTGATTAGCCTCGGGTTGGCCGTTTTCGGTCGAATTCGGCCACACTTGCATCGGTCCCTGCGATAAAACAACCCTAGGGCCCTCGGGGGGCCAAAAATTACGAAAAACCGAAGCTTACCGGCGGCGGTGCTCTCGGGTGCGGCGGCTCTCCGGTGAGGTTCGTGTTTTGGTGATTCGGCTCCGATCAACCTGTAGAGAAAAGAATGGTGATCACGGTGATATAAAAATTGCATCAAACGGAGGCCGGGAAGGGCCTCATCGGAGGCAAAAACCGAGGAGGGGCGCAGCGGCACCGCTGGGTTTCGACCGTGTTTTCCGGCCGTTTGGCCAAGATTTTGGCTCCGATTTGGCCACAGGGAAAATCAGCGTGGAAAAACGAGTCGGGGGTATGAAATTTACCTCGATCGGCGGTCAGAAATCTCCCCGGTGCGGCGGCGGGTGGCGGCGGCCGGCTTCTCCGGCGTCTGGTTCGTCTTCTCCGGCGAGGGCAGGCGGCTAGGGTTTTTGTGGTCAGGTGTGGGGGTTCTATTTATACTCTTTTGCCTTTTGATCTCAGCCGTCCATTTTGATTTAATCTGGGCCGTCCGTTTTTGATTGAATCTGGTCCGTCCGTGCGATTGCATCTGGGCCGTCCGTGCGCACGCTTAATCTGGGCCGTTCGATCGCACGTACACGGATCGCCAACGTGGCCCGTCCCCGGTCGACGTGGTCTTGCCACGTGGCAGGTCCTGGTTAGCCAGGATTGCTGACTGGGTCTGCTGACGTGGCGCTCTTTTTTTTTTTAATTTAATAAAAATATTTAATAATAAAATAACAAATTTTCCAAATTTTTCGGGCGTTACAGGCCCCCTCTACCCGGCAGCCTGTACTGAATAGATTGAGTAGTATTTTTTCTTGGAAGTCAAGGTTTTTGTCAATTAAAGCAAGGAAAAACTTAATTCAATTAGATCTCCCAGCCCTCAAGTATTTTTACATGTGGTCATGAAAATTCCTTTGAGGGTGCAAGAAAATTAAGAGCCATCTTGAAGGGTTTTTTTGCAGGGAATGGCAGAGTGGGAGGAAAACTCGTGAACCGGGCACTTATCTGCAGTAGCAAAAATGTGGGAAGCTTGGGCTTATGCAACATTTTCGACTTAAGTAGGGGGTTCCTATCTAAAGGGTCCTTGCTACTTGGGACCGAGTTAAAATTCCTTTGGAGGAAATTGATTCGTAGCATCTATCGATATGACTAAGAGTACTTTATGCCTCTCCATCGTGCCAAACTTGGCCTCTCATATCCAGTGGTATGTTTTTCCCCTCTGTTGTGCCAAAGTTCGCCTTTCATGTTCTAGTGGTGGCCACAAGGATATGAACCTCCACAGTGGGTACATCTACCCCCATACTTGACTCATTTAATAAATTCATTACTTGTATGAGGTGAGTACATATTTCTTCACTCATTTCCATTATGTGAGTAATATTTTATACCTGTAGTCTACCTAGTTTAACCATTTATTTCATTCTAAAAAAATTTTAAAAAAATAATTTGTTTTATTCAATAAATATAACAAACTAACTAAAGTAATATAAAAACAAATAATATAAGCATTTTAAACACAAACTTAATAATAACATTAAATCAATAATTTAATCATAAAATATATGTATAATTTAAAATAAATTTATTACTTGTATGGGGCGTGTAATTTAAAATTTTTTAAATCTATTATCACTTTCACTATTATTTTCTTCATTGTTAATTTACTTGTATGATATATGGGGCGTGTAATTTAAAATTTTTTAAATCTATTATCACTTTCACTATTATTTTCTTCATTGTTAATTTACTTGTATGATATATTGGATGAAGACATATAATTTAGAAAATAAAAGCTAAAAATTATTTTCTCGTACCAAATGGATCATAATTGTTCTTGTGTTGCTCATACTTCTGAAAAATGCTTGTTCTCGCATTTCAATCCACCATCTAATCAAATTCTTTACTGGTTGAGCTGCAGATTAAGAAGTGTCCACAGGTTTTGTAGATCGTATGTGCTGATCAGGTTCGTTCTCTATGGTTCTTGATTTGTAGTCTTTCCAGATTTTACAGATTTCATTCTACTTGAATGAATACAAAGGTTGATGTCAGTTGCAGCAAGGTGCCATGGCATTTATAGGCTTCTATGATTCTCGGGAGATCTTTTGATGGTGTTAGAATTCAATGATCATCTCTTAATATGTACCTGGATCCTTCTAGGTTTTTGTGATTCTCTTGCTGCTCGTTTTAAGGTTGCATAAGAATATATGTGCTGATTCACTAGGATTCTGATGTGGTCTAAGTGAGTGGATTTGCAGTTTCATTAGGCTTTTGCTTTGGTACTTGTAACCTGCTGATCTGTATGTTATTCTAATTGTATCCTTTTGGAGTTTGTTGGCTCTAGAAGCTTGTATAGGGAGAAAATTACTCTTTCAAAAAAAAAAAAAAAAATCTATGGTTTATGCATTATTACAGTTTGTATAAACATGCTAAGCTCTATAGTTCTCTTGAAGATGAGGGTATGTCCTAAACGGTTAAATAGTAAAGCTGATAATTGAATTTTCGACTAAACAATCATCTATTTAAATTGTTTACTGAGATAAATATCTAAATCCGAACCTAAGTATGCTGATATCTATCAGAGGCGTAAATCACTGATTTGTGTTTGATTCAATTCATAATCATTCTCAGCTTATTGCTATGTCTAGTCTTTATATTAGTTTAGGCATTTAAAATTAAAACTGTCCCCTACTTATTCCTATGTCTAATCTTCACATCAGTTTTAACGTTTTAAAATTAGAACATAGTTTGCACATTTTAATTCATCCGCTCTCTCGCTTTGAGCATTTCTAGGTCAAAACTCAATTCCTGTTAATTAAATTAAAAATTGAATTGTCACCCTTAAGTAATTTAAGATGGAAGCAAGGGGTGACATTATAAGTAAAATATGTTATAATTTGTATGTATGTTAAGAGTAAGGTAAAAAATAAAGGTAGAAATTAAGCAATTGAACTGAACTAAATCAAATGTAGAAGTGGTATCATTACCTGGAGCCATATACCCAATAGTAGCAAGCGTCAAGGTATGTCTCACAGACACATCATCTCCTAAAAGTTGAGAAATGCCAAAATCAGCCACATGAGCAACCACATTTTCATCTAGCAGGACATTAGTAGGCTTTAAATCACAATGGACAATTGGTGATGGAAGACTGTGATGAAGATATTCCAGTGCTGATGCAACATCTATCATTATGTCCAATCTCTGTAGCAAGTTTAGGAAATGGTTGGGAGAATACAACCAGTTTTCAAGACTCTGATTAGACATGAACTCCAGCACCAAGGCCTTAAAATCATCATTGGAGCAACCGCTAATGATTTTGACAAGATTCCGATGGCGGATATTGCGCATCATATAACTTTCAACTTCAAAACTTCTGAGAGCTTCCTCTAACGGCAACTTGAAAACCTTTATTGCAACGTCTACCCCATCCACAAGTGTTCCCTTATACACTGAACCAAAACTTCCCATTCCGAGCAAGTTTCTTTCGCTGAATCCATCAGTAGCTCTTTCAAGTTCAAAATATGAAATTCTTCTCCATGTTGCAAGGGGTGAGAAGCTTTGTGTGTTCTGCTTGGTGGCCTGCTGTTTATGTCTCCGCCTATAGATGATAAAGATAACAGCTGCTATCAATATTATGGATGCAATTCCTGGAAAAATGAACTGGAACACAAGTGACATGACCCTTTTGGATCGATGAATAGCTGGGCTTTTGCAATGCGGAACCAGTAGTTGCGATGAACCACAGAGAGCATAATTATGCAGAAATGATTGAGATGACAAGTTTGTAAAAGGCCCTCCAGGAGGGATTTCTCCTTCTAGCCTGTTGAAAGACACGTTAAGCTGCTTGAGATGAGAAAGCTTTTCCAAGGATTTGGGAATAACTCCTGAAAGGTTGTTGTAAGAGAGATCCAAGAATTCCAGGCTTATCAGATTTCCAAATGACTCGGGAATATGTCCTTGTAAGCCATTTTTTGCCAAGGAAAGATACAGAAGATCTTTTAGGCCTCCAATGCTTTCTGGAAGATTACCGAAAAATTGATTCCTTGATAAGTCTAGTTTCGTCAAGGCCTCCAAACTTTCAATATCCATAGGGAGATTGCCAGTTAATGAATTCAAAGACAAGTTTATTTGCAACATGCCAGTGAGTCTCCATAAGGTAGATGGTACAGCAGAAGTTAGCTGATTGGAGCTTAAGTCTAAATTTCTAAGGGAAGACAAGTTATATAGGCATTCAGGCAAAGAACCGTGAAAGCCATTATCATTCAAGATCAAAGCATACAGACTCTGTAACTGACACAGTTCAGGAGAAATATATCCTTGTAATTTGTTTTGAGGAACATAGAGTGCTTGTAGATTTTGTAGTCTACCAATTGTGGCTGGAAGAACTCCAGTCAATTCATTGCTGTCAAGGCCTAAATCTATCAGATTGCTTAAGTTACCAATCTCTTTAGGAAGACCACCCCTAATTCTGCAATTTATGGCATATAACTTCTGAACAGATGAAGAGAGGTTTCCAATAGAGATTGGAAGGCTGCCGGCCAAGGGATTATATGATAAGTCGATTACTCTCAACTGTCTGCAATTTGCCAAAGAATAGAGAAAGCCCCAAGGAGAATCAGAAGATTGTGCCGTCAAATTATTATGGTGCAGGCTGAGTAATTGGAGGGATTTTAGGTTTCCAAGTGTATCTGGTATATGGCCTGAAAAAAAGTTTGAGCCCAATTCCAGGAGTACGAGTTGGGAAAGATTGGATATAGAAGCTGGGATCACTCCATTAAGGTTATTTCCCCACAGGTAAAGCTCCTCAAGATTTGGAACCAAAAGACCTATGCTTGATTCAAGATGACCATAGAGGTTATTGTTTTCTAGTTCAATGACTCTTATGGTTGAGATGTTGAAGGTAGTGGGTGGCATTACACCAGTTAAATTGTTGAAAGCCAGATTCAGATAGTCCAGACTTTGTAGGTTGCCAATGTCATCAGGTATTTCACCTGCTACAGGGGAAACATTCATAACTTTATTATATGAAAATTCCTTAAAGAAACCAATATATGCAGGATAAGTCAAGATGATATAAAGATAGAAACTAAACCTTGTAAGTTGTTATAACCCAGATAAACTTGTTGGAGCTTGGTCAAGTTTCCAAAACTTCTGGGTAATCTCCCTGTGAATTTATTGAGTGACAGTGCCAATAGTTGAAGCTCCCTACACTTACCCAAGCTTGAAGGAAGCTGACCATACAATTCATTAGCAGCAAAGGAAAGATACTCAAGTCTAGGAAGAGCATCACACATTTCATCTGGTAGAGTACCAGACAAGCGATTGTCTTGCAAACTAAGCTTCTGCAGCGAGGAAATATTGAAGATGGTCCAAGGAATAGATCCAGAAAGGTTATTTTGCGTCAAATATAGTACTCTGAGGTTCGCAAGCTTACCCATCTCACGAGGAATGTTTCCATGAATGAGATTAAAACTCAAATCCAAGACCTCCAATTTAGACAAGTTGAACAGATAATACGGAATTGTCCCTGATAAACTATTATTACGGAGGCTGAACTGACGCAAATTCCGTAAATTACCAGTTGATGAAGGTATTCCTCCATTGAGGTGATTATAGGTCAAATTGATGAACTTCAAGCGCCGCGATTGAGTAATCTCTTCTGGTATTTGGCCATGGAAATTGTTGGTGCTCAAGTTTAAGGAGACAAGGAATGAGAGATTACCTAGATGAGGAGAGATAGTGCCCGTAAGCTCCATGTCTGAAAGGTCCAAAGCTGTGACTCTTCCATGGCGGAGACTGCAGGAGACACCAGTCCAGTGGCAAACAGAGGCAGAGGTAGTCCAATTGTTTAGCAAGATATTTTCATGGCTGAAGGTGATGAAGGATTTGAATGCCAGAAGAGCTGACTGATCAGTACTCAAATCTTTGATTGCCATTGCAGCTGTATATAAGCATGGCAAAAACAACATTGAAACCAAATGGAAACTCATCTTCATCTTCTCCATGAGTGCTCTTCTAATCTTGACCTGTATCTTATATTTCGTATTGACTACCCTTCCATGCGCGCGTATTTGATATTTTTTAATAGTAATATTTAATTTAGGTATAAAAGTAGTTTGCGTTTGGGCCAAAGCCAAGGTCAATATGTCAAGAGTCAAGAGTCAACATGTCAAAGTCAGTTTAGATTAGTATTTAATTAAATATAATTAGTGATGTTAATTATGATTAACTATCTTGTATAAATACTTAAATCTAGAAATAAAAATTATATATAATTTTTATATTTACAATACAGTCTCATTTTTTAATTTAAAACATTCATATATTTTTAAATTTTTACTATTTTCAAATTATAATGAGTGTCAAGTTTTAAAAAAAATAACTTAATAATTTACTCTAGAATTTATACTAATTGTCTATTTAAAATTTTTAACAATTAAAGATAATGGAGGACTTATATGAGTAATTACGTTAAATTTGTAATTGACATAAGATTTTGTAAACATCTTTTATAATTATATATATATATATATCAATTAAGAAACCAACAAAAGAAGATGAAATAAATTATTTTATATTTTATTAAAATTATTATTTTTATTGCTATTATCTTAATTTTCTGTTTTTATAATGTTAATTAACATATTATCAAGATCGTATCTAATAAAATAACAAATGATAACAAACATAATCACATAGTATAAGTAAATAATAATATGCATGGTAGAATAAGATATATATATATATATATGTGTGTGTACTTTCAAATAAACAGAAGTACCATAGAACTGACCTTTTAGACATATTTTATTGCTTTTCATTAATTATTTTATTTTTAATTATATTATTTATTACAAATATTTTATATAAATGTAATAAATAGTCTAATTATCTGTATATATAATGGAGTGCAGAATTAAATATAAAATAATTTTGGGAATCTAAATTATGTCACAGGCTATAGCTGGATCATGCATGCAGCTAGGGTTCATTGACTTCAATTATGGATTGTCTCCTTGCCTTGCATGTGCTAATGTTAGCCTAAGTGGTTTGAGAGAAAACATATAATACACACACACATGTATATATATATATATATATATATATATATATACTTGGAAGAATATAATACAAAGTTTAACTTTCATTCTTACAATAGCTCAAACTGGTATGATTAAATCTTGTACACAAGCATAGGATATGAAATTCAACGGCACCAAAATCCCAAGCTTTTGTTTACATATACATACACAAAACGTATATATAGATATATAGATATATATATATATATTGTATGTATGCCACCCACGACTGCTCTATGATTGCAAACAGCCATACATGTCCTTATCATATTCTACCTTTTGATATTAGCCCTCTAATTAAAATCCTGTCTTTTCTTTTATTTTCACATCTAAAATATCTTCATCCCTAACCTTGGCCTAACCTAATTTTCTTCCCTTCTTTTTTAAAAGCCAATGTCCACCATCTCCGAAATCTCACCTTCTTTCCCTGCTAACTCATCTACCTTGAGAGTTCAACTTGTATCAAAGCTAAAATCAGATAAGCTTCTCAACAAGTTCTTCGATGTATCTGAATATAACTTTAACTACGAACAGAGTGGATTGTGGTCTCCGCCTATTAAAAGAAACGCATTCTTGAATTCACCCACGAGTAGAATATTCACCGAACAAGACATGTCAGCTAAACTTAAAAATATTATGGATTCTCGTAGTCAGAGGCGAAAAAAGTACAATTTTGCATGTTTCAATGTATGGTAATGCCGTTTTCTTTTCTTTTGTTTTTCTTTTGTGTTTAACTTTTATTCTTCTATTACATATATATATATATATGATATTGAATTACATTCCCTAATACTTTATATTGAATCGTTAAATTTCATTATATGCAGGCAATTTGGTGTTGTTGAGGGAGACAGAATGCAGCACCTTCAACTTATTTCCATGGATGTGGGTGTTGCAGGTGAAGTTAGAAAACACAGGTAACCAGAAAAACAAAAAAGAAAAAAAATGGAACAAATTTTTTTTTCCTTCTTTATCTTTGTGAATTAATGCAAATGTAATTTTTTTTTTTGAAAATATATACAGTAAAAATATTTTTCTCAGATATGCCTATTTATCATTATTATTGCTTGTCTATTTATGTATTTATTGCCTTCATATGAATTCACTGTTCCGCTCAGAGAATACATATCTATTTATATATTATTATTATTATTGTAATTTTCTTAATTGGAGTATAAGTTTTTAATTGATAAAAAAATTAGTATAAATGTAAAATTCAAATAATTTAAATTATATATATCTTTTGCTATTAGACAGGTTTCTTTTGATATTACACGCGTGTCTTTTTATTATTCGTCTTTCGGATCACAAATTTATTGATACTTTCATTTTTCTTTGGTTGAAATTTATTCAATTCCAATTTAATTTTTGGTTATTCTTAAACTAATTATAATTTTTATATATACTTTTTAAGTAATTAAATCACTTTTACTCATATGTTTAATTTCATAACTATAATTTGTATTCCTACATGTTAGAGACTTGAATCATAAACTACTTAATTTAAATTAAACACGAAATTAACTTATAATTAAAACATTACTTTTATTGAAAATCTTATTATAATTTTCTTGTATTCTTATCTACATCATATAAAATTAAAATTTAATGAATTCTTATATTTTTATTTTAATTTGGGAATATTATAATTATCTTTAACGTTCTCATCAATCTAAAATTATCATATTATAATCATTTGATATTGGGTGTAATTATCATGATTGTGCTGTAACTTGGGTGGCATGATATTGTTGATGAGGTCAAAAATAGTGCTGCTTGTGATAAGGTCACCATTGAAGACAATGCTACAGTTATTGGATAATGCTAACAAGGATGAGGATGATGAAGTTCACGAAGGAGGTGGAAGAGATAATCGAACATATAAACTAGTGATATAGAGAAAGACTTGGTTAATGATCAATAAAAAAATATAGCTAAATCAATATATTATTGAGTATGAATTTAGACGATGATAACGTAATGAACCCATAATCTTGTTTATAACCCTCAAATCGGGATGTCAAATGCAAAGCTTAAATCGTATGAAGTTTATATTACTATAGGTGTTGAATGAGACAATTACAAAAAATTCATGTCAATAGATTGATTTATGTCCAAGTACATCAAAATTAAGAACATGATAAGATTAAAATATGATTAATAAAAATGTAACTAATACTTGTATGTTTCTAAATTAAAAGATTATAGTACTTTACATATCAAACGCATCAAGTCAGATTATAAGTGTAGTCGGTCAAGAAATAACAAGTACTATTTGTTAGATTCATTATTGAAATCGTCAAAGAACTTAGTAGGAGCTTGATTTCAAAGTTTGCTCCGTGGTTGGCAACCTCTAGAAAAATTTTGTTGATTGTTTACCGGATAAAGGTTTAGAGATGAAAAAGATTAATATATATCACTCGCACCATTACTAGTAACTTGAATCCATTCTTAATTATTACTTGGAGATAAGACAATTGGGTTTTATGCAATTTAAGAGTAGAAGAACTCTCCGTTGTTCATGATCAAGGAGTGTCTTTATTATAATTGACTTACATCATCGGAGACACCGACAATCTGTAAAAGTTATTTAATTCAATTCTTTATGAAATTACGTAATTACTCGTCTGATTGAATTAAAATTCTACAAGGAACTAATATGTTAGTGTTTAGAAATAAAAATTTTAAATTTTGTTGCATGATCCTTGAGCCTAGTTTGGGCGTGTTGCAAAAGGTGCAACGCGCTCATCAATTGCTGTGCTTAACCAGCGGCACATGGTATCCGCCCATGCCTCTCACTTCCAGAGGCCATGGGGAAGTTTTTTGTGTGCTATGCGTGTCTGGTATTTCCAAATAAAATGTGAAAGACAAACTAGCAAAGGAAAAATAAAGAGGACAGAATATAAAATAACTTAAAGAAATTAAAGAGAAGTTCTTTAAAAGAAAAATAAATAAAGTAGGAGCTATTAGTCTTTCAGGCTTGTATCCCAAGCTGCTTTCCTTCTTTTGTTGCGGTCATTTCCTAAATGCCTCAAGTACATGGTTGTATATGAACATGTTGAACTAAAACTTATTGCAGTCATTACTGACCATTAGCATTAAGAGATATATATATACACACAAAACAAATGTAGAAATATATAGAAGTACAGATACAGAATAAGATGCAAATTGCAGGATCTCTCTCACCTATTTACTTCAATAGGTCTCCAATCTGTCGACCTTAAGGCCAAAATTTCTGAAACAAAAAGCAGAAAAGAAATGCAAGGGACAAATATAAAAAGATGAAATATCTTTATTTTTTTTATAAAAAATATCAATTATACAGCTTAAAGCATAAACACGCTAAAAGTTCATTAAAAACTATGCAATTCCATCAATTGGAAGTAAGTAACCAAGAAGGTACCTGCTGTGTGCGCGCATCAAACTGAAACAGGGCTGTTTTCTAACATTTCTTTCCCCGTAATACCATCCTTCAAATTTTTAAAATATACATCATAATCCTTCTCTGGAGGTGGATTCTCAGGGTCCACCGTGAATGGCTCACTGAACGGAACAACACTTTTAACCTAAAAAATAGGAAAGACAAAAGCAAAAACAATGATTAGAATCCAAATGCAGAATTTTGATTTCAAACACTTTTTCTAAGTGAAAGATAGAATGGTATTTATGAGACACCAACATGCTGTAAGCTGTATAAAGAAATCTATATAAATCTATCAAAATGTCAATAAGATTCTCATAGTCATTAACAGTACAAAGAGCATGATCCCTAATTAAAAAGTCCTGGATTTGGAACAATAAATCTATCAAAAGGTGGTTCCTATACTCTCAATTATTTTTATTTTATTTTTATTTTTTCCAAAATATCATAAGATAGCCCAGGGTCAAGGCCTAAAGTCTTGCTGTAAATCTATCCCCGTGGGATGTCTCTCTTTGTCTATAGCTCCTCTTTCACAGAACTAGTGACCACCAAAATCATCCCCAAAAGACCATAAGCTATCATTTATAGCGGGTAAGAGAGGGACACAGCAAAGGAGAAGATAGTTGCTGGACTCCTGCTGCTCTCTTGCAAACCATAAGATAACGGGGACAAAGCCTAAAGTCTTGTTGTGATACTTACTCCCATGGATGCCTCTTTATACCCATAACTCCTCTTTCATAGAACCAGTCATAGGCCAACTCAAGCCCAAAATACCATAAGCCATCATCCATAGCTGATAAGAAAAGGGAATGGAAGGAGAAGATGATTGCCAGACTCTGCTGCTCTCTTGCGAACCGTAGCACTTGTTCACAATAACCTCCAGATTAATGTTGATGCTGGATACAACTCGGGAGCAGAGAAGAACAACAACATATCATCAACAAAAAACAAGTAAATCACTTCCAATGTGTCCTCTTTCTCCCCGACAAATCAAACCCCTATTAAAGGCCTCCAACATAATAGTAAAAGGCAATGGAGAAAGAGTGTCCTCCTGCCCAAGATCCCAAGAGACCTTAAGAAATTCACAAGCCACCATTTAACCATGACTGCGAAAGAAGAGAAAGTGATGCAAGTCCTCATCCACAGACACCATGCATTGCTAAAAGCCAATCTTTTCAACATGTAAAACAGGAAATTCTAGGACACATGACCGCAAGCCTTCTCATTATCAAGCTTACAAAAATCACTCCATTAGCCACACTTCTAAATAAACTATCCACCACCTCTTTTCCAATTAAAGCAATGTCAGGATTTCTCTATATCTGACAAGGGCATGGCAACACTCTCATACCATCCTTCCCACAACTCTACCCACCTTCCATGCCAGCACCTTTGCAATGAGCTTGCAGATGCAGTCCACTGGGCTAATGAGTCCAAAATATCTAATATTTAAAGTCTCAACAATTTTTTGTATGCATACCAAAAAAAGGTGTTTTCTCGACTAGATATAAATGAACAGTTTTCACAAAATTCCTTGAATAAAGCCATAAAGTCTTCATTAATGTCGAATTATGTTAGACGCTCGTATTGAAACTGTCTAGCCCAAGAGCCTTGTCATCCTTACAACTAATGAGAGCTTCACAAATCTATCCCTTGGAAAAAAACACTTCAGCCATGTCCAATCTTGCTCTTTGAAGTATTGAACTCTAAACCATCTAGAGTTGGTTTTAATGTAAGTCATTGGCATTACAACTCCTCAAATAAACTTTCACCTTTTCCTTCACTTCCCAATTCTCTTTAACAACTTGATCATTGATATTCAACTCCTTCACGTAGTCGCATCTTCTATGATGACTAATCCTACCATGAAAAAAATTGGTACTCTGTCCCCTTCTTGATCCAAATGGCCCTCGATTTTCTTTGTCCAAGTAATCTCTTCCATGAGGAACAACTTAGTCAGATCAAGAACATCAATCCACCTTTCGATCTCCTCATCTTAAGCCTTTTTCCCATTCCAGCTTGTTGAGCATTTCCACCTCGCCGAAGAGGCACTCTCTCTTCAAAAAACTTTGTCCCAAACTCTTAGCTGCTCCACTAATTGATCTTATTAGCTTTGACATGTGATATTTTCTTAGCAATCTTATAGCTAGTAGAACCCTCCACAGAAACCTCATTCAATAAACTCTGTCAAGAAAACATGAAACCTTGAGCTATTATTTCAAATATAAATGGCCAAATTCCCAAATTACACCGTTGGACTCCAGGCATAAAGGAAAGTAATTTGGAATGGCACACAGAAAGAGTTTCTGCAACAAACCAGGCATTTGTGATTGAAAGGAAGCAAAATAATAAAGCAGTCTATTCTAGAGAGACTAAGCCTATCACTAGAGTTGGAAAGTATCAACACTTCTTTTGGTTTTAAATTGTAGTCAGTTTCTTTTAGCTTCATTCAAGTGGCATCCTAGATTTTCAAAATAAGAATGCGATACTGTTGCCCCATGTCATGTCTCTTAGAAATCTCTTAGAAATAAGTGCCAGGAAGCAAAAACAACAAAGCAGTCTATTCAAGAGAGATTTGGCCTATCACTAGAGTAGGACAATATGAACACTTTGTTCGGTTATACATTGTAGTCAGTTTCTTCTAGCCTCATTCAAGTGGCATCCCTAGATTCATGAACACGATATTGGTTTCCCCAATATCATGTCTTGCAAAAATCTCTTAGAAGTAAGTGCTAGGAAACTATACATATAAATATCTCAGTTTTCCTTATTCTGGTCTTCTTGACAGTTGCTATTACTACTTAGTACAAGATGAAACAAAGAGCTGTCTTTCATGACAAACAGAGCTCAGAATCTTCTTGGAAGATTGGAACTCATATGAAACAAGATTGAGCATTCTATAGTTCTGCAACTTTTGTCCCTACACTAAAAAAACTTCATATCTTCAATCATTCAATTTAACATGATAATAATAGATTGCATAAGGATGCATCAGAACCATTGAGCTAAGTGTACACTCATCGACATTCTGTGATGATAAACCTGTAATACTGAGAGTAGAAAATTGAGTACATGAGAGCTTATAACTATACTAAGTTATGACCATATTTATTTGTCCATTTTTTCCAACTGGTTATTTATTGAGAATTCAGACCATCAACTTTTCTTTGTAAGAAGATCCAGATATTATATCAAGCTTCGTATAATCAGGCTTCTGAGTATTTTTATTTTGAATTGTCCAATAAAGAATCCCAACATTCACATCTATCAATAAATTCTTTGCAACTACTTAGAAATAGGAGAGTTTCAAACAATTTGAATACAATCTTTAAAATCCTAAACATCACCTGTCGTAATAGCGTATACTTAACTGTCTAACATAAATCATTAAAGCAAAAGGAAAAGACCATCAACCCAAGAAATTTCCCCACATTAAATATAATGCAACACAATGAATACAAGAGATGAGGATATCTTACAACCTCAAAAGTTTTGTTGCATGCAAATGGACTCTCTAAGGCAGCAACGCATATCCGAGCAACCTCTTCTCTTGATATCTTGCCCTAAATGTTAGACAATGAATGTAAGTCTCCAAATAATCCATATGTTTGAGTCAAATATCAGCAACTTTCAATCAAGTTTCCAATACCGATCACATATTGCACATAAAAGCAGAATAAAGAACAATTAGCTAGGAACAAATTAGGCACATAAAAAACTAATAACACCCAGAAAGTATATTACATAATCTATATGCATTTTCCAAGTAATGCTGATACCGTTATGTTGTCGCCTTGGTCAAAAACAAGATCCGCCCCAGCAGGCTCCTCAGTCAATGCACATGGCCTCACAATTGTATAGGGAATTCCACTTTCACGTAATAGATCCTCCCCCTGTTCAGGATAGAGGACAATTTTCTAAGAACATTGAAAATGAGCAGAAAAGGACCTTCAAATTTACCAGCTAGATGGCTATAACAAAGAGAGTTCCATAGAAGATTTTGAAGGGATTATATGGGTGACGTATGGTGTCAAGTTAGAAGAATTATAGCAGATGTGAAAATGCAAATCCTTAAAAACTTCTGTAAGTGGAATGACAGAGTAAAGTACCAGAATAAAATACTAAATAAGTTTTCAATTGGTTTTATAAATCCAATTATTTTAGTAAGGAACTTCCGACCTTTAATAAGTAAATCTGGGGGCTCATTCTCATTATGATTATGCATGTTGTGCTAGATTCTGGTAACTATTAAAACAAGTTTATAATCCTTGAGTATAAATATATACTAGTCTATACCTTTACTCACCTACTCTGAGTGCAAAATGACTTTCAAACCAAATTCTTCTTTGTTTATTGCTCAATGAGCATAATCAAAAAAGCTTTTTTCGTTCTAGTAATAATTTGTAGATAGCAAATTGTACTTGCAAAGATCATCTATTAATAAATATGGGTTCCATATTAACCTATATGCGCAGAATAGAGCTAAACCTTCAACTTGAATGTAAGTATAAAGTCCAATTCCTTGTTTAAGCGCACAGCTGGAGGTTGTTTACTTAGATCCAGTCCAGGCCTGTCAGGTCGGGTCACTCCTGCAGAGCTCACATGTACAAACCTACAAGTGATGCAACCACAAAGGATGTAAATATATCAGTTAAATCAAATTAACAATATAGATGTATGCACCACTATGGTGTTATTGAATGATTCTTTGGATTTTTTTTTATTTTTTATTTTTTTTTTTTGAGAATGGTTATTGAATGGTACATGTCTAGTACTTCAATAGAAGGTCCCGGATTCATTAACAAGCATATGCCCAAGGATTTTACCGTTAGATTTTCAAAAAGCCTTTTGGAAAGTTGATTGAGCCACTGGCATCTCAATGGAACCATAGTAATAGACTGTGTCAAAGTGATAATTATTGCTCACTATAAACATTTCATGTCAGATGGATATTCCAATAATTTTTTTAAAAGAAAAAGTATATTACATACATAAACGCAAAAAAAGGTTCCATCCATGAATCAATATAAACATTTCACGTCATATGGATGCTCCAATGATTTTTTTAAAGAAAAAAATATATTACATACATAAAGGCAAAAACGGGTTCCATCCATGAACCAACAATAACAATTTGTTTTTTTGAAATAAGCCAACAACAACAAAAATTAAACAAGGGAGTATGACAAAAAATCAATGATGTCCTCTCCACTCAAGAGAGGACTCATTAGAATACATGGAGTTTGAAATCATTGATTAGCTACGCCTATCGCCCCAACACCTCAAGTTCCTAACAAAAGAAATATAAATATAATACATGTGTGTATATATTTGTAGGAAAACAAAGTAAAAAATTGTTAAACCTGGGAGTGACAGGTTCCTTTATATATGTCTTAATGATAGATACAGGAAGTTGAAATGCTCCTTCCACAAATGTAGGATTCAGATTTCCATCATACTCAAACTTGCTGAACATAAGCTGCAAAGGCAATGCAGTCTTTTTAAGTAAGCAACCCAGCAGAAAAAAATGGTACATAACATTTTCGTCCTATGTCTTAGCCGCCTATGATTTTGTTTTTGTCAATTTAATATCCAGCGATTTAGGCCTCCATTTGTTAATAAAGATATTTTTTTAATTTTCATTTTTTAAATTTACATGTAATTCATTTACAAACCCATAAAAATTATTAATCAATAATAAACAGAACAACAGTGAAAATTATTAAAAAAATTAGCAAATTTCACAATATTATTTTTAATGTTTTCAAGAAAACTATTTTATTAATACTTTGGTTATCTGCAAATATTAATCCTTGCATACTTTCATGAATGAAGACGTAAACGGTACATATGAATTTAGAGAACAAACCTAAAAAATATATCATGTACCATAACGAGGGTTAGTTTTTTGTTACTTCATATAAAATTATTAATTTATTAGGCTTTTAGTTTGTAACTTTTTCATTTTTCCCCTAATTTTCATTTTTTAAATTTTGAAATTCCATGGGTTCTTATTTAGAAACCTAGACACATACACATATTTTATAAGAATCTAACCATTTAATATTCTAATTTAAAAAAATAAAATCATAGGTACTCTGACTGCTACAGAAAAAATCAGAGTATAAACTGTATAAAGTCAAACAACAGGAGAAAAACTGTACTTTGCCAAAGAAAAAACAAAAAGAATAGGAAAGTAGATGTATAAGCATGCCTGCAATGATAGGATATTGCTCGAGTCAAAGGGTGGTGCATCTGATGCAGTTCTTGCTCGGAAAATAGGCCTCAGTGTTGAGAATGGTAGACGAATCTATGAACAAAGACTATCTCAGACTGATGATATAGTTTCCATGACATAGCCCATAAATTGTCATAATACTCCTACTCACTGATTGCCACTGGCCTTCTAACGTGTCAAAGCTTGTTGTATAGCCTACTGTATCCCAATCACGACTGGTGCGAACAATAAGCTTATAGCGACGACCATCTCCTTTTACACGCAGTTCCAAACCATCATATGCAGAAAGATCTTCTGGTGCAGAAAAGTTCTGGAAGCAAAAAGTTTTGTATATGATCTTTTTTTCCGTTTCCATTTCCTGTACACATTTATTTATGTATGTGTATATCTATATATATGTGTGTATGCATGTCCGTCTATATATGTCTAGTTATATGCATATAGTACATATATATGTATATATGCATGCAAGTCTTATTGTATGTGCACTGATAAATATAATACAGATACATATACATGCATATATATTTATATATGTGTATATATCTACCAACAGCTATTTATATATATGCATTGTCTGTATATGTGTATATATAAACTTACCTATATATGTATTTGTACATATGTATGATACTCAATTATAAGAAGCATTTTTCTATAAAATAATTAAAAAAAAAGTTTGTATCATTTTCAAAATCACATCAAATATTTTGTTAAGAACATTCATGAGTAGGACTTGAATATTGATGGGACCAAATAGCCGACTGGTTTTTAAGTACAATTGTTTAAATGTCATAGCATGCCATAATCGAACCATCTTTACTGATGCTATCAAACAAACCAGGAATCCAGCCAGAGTGTCTAAATCCAAAGTTGGGTCTTTCCAGTTTCATGACCTGAACAGAGCCAGTAAATAGACGTTTTTCCTTCTGTTATGTAAGAAACATTAGAATTAGGATATACCTGGGACCTAGCTGGAATGCCAGCTTTATGTACATCACATAGGAAGTTAGTTATCCTGTTTTTAGATATCCTGTTTTGTCTTGCTTCTCACCAACCGAGTATTTAACCTAGAATGTAAGGAATATTATAAAAATCATAATGGAAAACCTTACCTGATTTATCAGACATTCTGCATTATCCTATTCTTCTATTTTTCTTTTTCTTTCTCATGGCTCTGTCTCCTACACTCTGCTTCTCTTCTCTCACCCTCCACTACTTTCCCTCTTTCCTTAACCTGGTCCGGCAACTGCTTGGGTGAATGAGTCAAGATCCTAACATCTGGAAAGCATTTGAGGATAAAAACAACAGTATGTTCAATCTGGAGATACAATAGCAAGGTTTGTACAAGTGAAACCCAACTAGGGAACCTTAGTTCAAAATAAGTACTTCTGGGACATAGAGGATGGATGGTCTCATGTAGGTGGCAAAATTAGAGATCATCAGGGCAATTGACCTAGTGGTTTAACATAGAACCAGGTTTAGGTGTAACAACCCAAACTCTCATTCAGAGTTCTGACCGTATGCACACCATATAATGGTAAAATAATTTATAAAAATATTTCGTACAGCAAATCTTAACTATAAAAATGAAAGTATTTTTATTATTTTAAACTTTACTGTACGAAGTATTTTTATAAATTATTTTATTATTATATAGTATGCGTACGGTCAGAACTTTAAATGAGAGTTCAGACTGTTATATTAGGTCTCTAACATTTCAAAATAACTTTTGGAGAATACTATCTGACGTTTGATTGCTAAAGTTAGGAACTACAGGAAGATTTTTGGTTGAGTTGCACTCGTGGTGATTGGTAACATCTTGAAGAAAAGAATGGTTTAGAATCATGAGAAGTCATGAGATTCTTCATTTTATGTTTTTCCTTGTGGATTGTGACTGGGAGATGGAAACCCATAACATTGTTAGGAACGCAAATTCATGTATCACTTGGTTGGCAAAGAATGCCAGGCAGTGGCTCACAAGATACACTTACTTCAGGACCCTGTCCTTGAAGGAGTTATACGTAAGAGAATGCTAATGGTGTCTACAGGATAAGGCATTAATCCTCAAGTTTTCTGTTCCCCTTATTCTAAAATAGAGTGCTAACTCATCCAAGTTGAAATTTTGATTTTTATAGGAAAAAATGGATAATTTGTATAACTTGATACAAAACATGATTTTTTTTTATAATTTTAAGTCAAATTAATGTGTTAACTAAAAAAATGAAATTCTTAAGTACGATGAGAGGATGAATTGGTAACTTTTACATGCTTGAAATCTTGACTTATTAATTTTACTTCATAGAAAAAATAAATAGTAAATTGAATTAAGTAAAAAAAAGGAAAAGTGACAATCTTATATCAATAAAATTAAAGGAATTAACAAAAAGGGCTGTATTTGAAAGCTAAGAAAAGAAAATAAAAAATAAAATTAAGAAATAGTCTAAGAAGTGGAACAACCATTTTCTATAACCTAAATGAAACCCAAAAGTTCAGGGGAAAACTGAAATAAGTAAACAAAAGAAAGCATTCTGGTTGATGGGCATCACCATTCACAAAATCTACATTGAAAAACCAAGATTGTGTTTTGATATTCTCTTTTAAGATAATATAAAGATAAAATTATCATTTAACTATTAAAAAATAAGAGAGAATGAAGATAACAAAGTGAATATGTCATCACAATTTACCAAGACTACTGACTTCTATTTATGTAAAGAGAAAATGAGCAACTACTAGCTTTTAAAAAAATACAAACTGTTTAAGGTATAATTTTGTCATTTCATTGACTGTGGGAAAAAAAATGAGAGAGTGGAAATGGCATGTAACCTGTTCCTCAAGAGTTGAGAATTGCAAGAGTGTATATATGGAGCAATATACAAGGGTTAGGAGAATTGGAGATAAAACATTCAGCCTACCTTTGTTCTGACACTAGAAAAGCCACCATTGTTGGCGGTGGAAACAACACCTGAGAGAAACACAAATTTAGAAAAGAATGAAGCAAAATAAAAGAACAGGTAGACAGGAACAAACCTCTAAAAATCCCAGTTGGTCCACCATCTTCACCTCCAGTTGGATCAATCTGAAATGTACTTTGACTAACCCCTCCCATTACAACATCATCTAAAGAACCCCAAGGGAGATCTTTAAAAGTTCCATCTGGCCAATGCAAACAAGAGGAAATAATCACGATGTGCCTTGCAGGAAATGCATGGTAAATATGGATTTTGTGCTTGATCAAGTTGGGAATTTTCCTTGCAGCAGTTAACACAGACAACTTTCCCATTATCACTCAAATACCAACTAACTTGGCTGAACTACATTGCAGATTGCGGAAATTTGTCTCCATTCTAAGGACATTTGACATTGCTTAGATTTCTGAACCAGATTTTCCATTGCTCAGACATTCCATTCTGCCTATTCTTTTTCTATTGCATCTATTTTCTACACACGCCAATGGTATTAATCAATTATGTAAAAGGAAAAACAGGGTACCTTCAACTCCAAAAAGAAGTTTCCCGTCTTGAAATCCAACACTCTTCTTAACAGCATTAATCAAGTTTCTCATGCCAATATACTCCACCATTTCAGGTGAAGCACCTTTTATCTGTTTCACCAACCAATCAAATTCTTCAGTGAATAAAAGTATGTCCAAAACCCACAAAATAAATGGGAAGAGCAGATTAGATTCCAAGTCGATTTCCTATCAAAGAAGAATCTGATTGTAGAGACCCAAGAAGACTTAGTTCAGCACCTCTGGTTCAAAGAACTTGATTCCCTGCATCACATCTTTGAATGTCAAATATAAAATAACCAACCAAATTAAAAGAAACATGCCAATTCTAGGAAGTTAAATATCAGAATAACATGATGGATGTGAGATTAGTTGATTCAAAAAGATTGTATTCCCCCAAAGATAAAGCAAAGTGGATACCTAGATAATCACCATTGTTTCTTTTTCTTTTCTTTCTCCCTAAGTTTCAACAATATACTGATGTCAACTAAAATGGCAATCTTTTGAGCATATTTAAACACCAGAAGAGACATTAATTTGTCAGATTCCTAATGGTTGATCGAACATACAAGATCAACTTAATAAATTTTATTTAAAACCAGATTCAGAATCATACTTGACTGTATTTTGCTCTGTCCGGGGTGTCACCTTCCTTCGGGCCAACAATAACAGAAACGGCATTAATAACTTTTCTCACTCCTTTAAAATACTCCGGGACAAGGGTATTATCCTTGGTAACATCTCCAACAATCTGAAAAAATGAGAAAACAAGTGGAATAATGCCCAGTTGGAAACAAAGCAAAGAGAAAATAGGAATTGGGTTCCCAATCAACACACAGAGTTGAATTCAAGTTTACAGAGCTATGATGAAATGCAGAATTCCAAACTGAAATTTAGGAGTTTGGGATTAGAATGCAATGACGTTTTATCTATAACCCTGGTGCCAAAAGAAAAGCCAACTTTTACTTATCCAACTTCAAAAAAGAACCTCATGAAAAGGCCTGATTCAGAAAGCATTTAAGTAACTGTGACTTCTTGAAATTTAGGCAGAAATATCTAAATGATACTGTTAGTCTAAATATTTGCATCAAATATAACATATTTTCATTTATCAGTCAAACAAAAAAGATAACAAAATAGAATTTTTTGCTCCTGCAACATCAGCACTTCAACATTGTTGTTCACTATAAAATCATTGAATATAAGTTTTAACTACAAATTAAAGTGAGATGGTAGCTGGCTCACCAAGTCGACGTCTGGGCCTAACATCCTTCTTGCCTTCTCTTCATTTCTGACCTGAGAGTGGATTTAAATGCAAATTGAGATAGAAAAAATTAGCAACAAGAAAATTTTGCAGCACTGAGGACTATCAGACTTGATTGGCCTTATTGGCGAAGTTAATACCAATACTCGGACAGGGAAGCCTTTGTTCCGCAAAATGTCAACTACTCTTCTGCCTACACCACCTGTGGCTCCCGCAACCAGGACAATGTCAGAAGTCGCCATTGACTTTGTTTGCTCTTTGGGGGATAATTTCTCAATTATAGATTCAACAAACTTCACGAAAACATATTATCCTGTTAGTCAATGCATAATTACAAAAAAGACAACATCAAATACAGAAGTTTTCCCACCTTGGCGGGAGAGGGAGGCCCATTAAAGAAATACAAGGTTTTCAAAAATCTTCCCAAGTCCCAAGTCTGTCTTCCAGCTTCTGCAGATATGCGGCCTTTATATGTTCTAAACCCACTTTGTTGGTGAACACAACACCTCTCTCTGTCATTAAGTTGAAGAAATGGTTTAGGAAGTGGAGAGGACAGCAACTGAGGATGTAAAGAATTCTTAGAAAATTTTCTGCCAACACTTGACCAACAACCCTGCAGTTTCAGCTTATTTTGAGTCATGAAAACCAAAACATCAAATCAACGAAAACCATAATCGTGAAATAAGTTTATTTACATAATTAATATGAAATCCAAAAATGAAACTAGAAATCTCGTTTGCAACTATATAATCAAACCGAACTTATAATAAAAACATGATTTCCTATGTAAGGCTATTCAGTAACCAACTGCAGACTAATTATTGATTCTCTTATTCCAAAAAAAAATTATTGATAATGTCTCCTTCAAAATGCATGGCATAATATTTCTCAACCATCCACTAGAACGAAGTATAACGAGATCAAACTAAATTTAACTTCTAAATGGGAATCAAAGTCTGTAAAATGTTTTCATTGGGGTTAATGAACTTGATTGCTTTCTTCAACGGCAAGAACTATCCAACAAAATCCACAACCTTTCCCTAAAAATAAAAGAAAAAAAAAAAAAAAAACAACAGCATCACTATGCTATTTGTATGTAGGACAGTCTGGATAACTTGCCTGAAGGTTGAATATGGAAGGCGATGGAAGTTTAGTAGAATAGCAACAGTCCATTTTTCGTTGAGTTTCAAAAAACAGAAATGAAATGAGTGAATTGGATTGTTAAGTGAAGAGAGAAGATTATGAGCCACACACGTTCACAGTTCTGGAAGTTGGAATGAACTGCTTTTTCAAAACTGAAATGGGCTTGGCCCATTTTTCAGCCCACATGCACATAAATTAATCATGATCACTGAAAAGAAATAGAAGAAAAATATTAACGGTAAAATTTTACATGTTTGAGATATATTGCAGCAAGAATATAATTTGTTTTATCAAATTAATTATTAATTAAATGGATTATCAATCAACTAATCACATGGTTTGATCATATTATGGTAGATTTTAATTTCCCATTAGCTTTGTAGTAATGTTTTGTCTTTTCCATGCATTAAACTTAAACCAAAAGAACAATAAGTTATATACCTTAAACGTGTTTGTCGAATCCTCGAAGAGAAATTCTTGTGGGGAAAGATAAATGTTTACTTCATCTTCTCTTAAATTTCTTGATCGAAACTCTCTCCCTCGTGTAACTTTATTTCGTGTTATTTGTTTTGAAAATATATTTAAAATTATATTTATCTAATTTTATATACACAGAATTTATATTCTCACATTAATTTTAAAAAAAAAATTCAAATTTTTTAAATGAATGATCGTATAATGACTAAATATACTAACAAGTGATAACTTATACTCTATTCGTACTGAAAGATAAAAGAATATTAGAAAAAACTATTTATGTAATTAATTTTGGCATCCTTCCAAAACTCATTTTTGTGTAAGTATAAAAAATAATTTTTTTGTGATATTTAACCTTAGACACGTCAGAAAAATTCGTTTTAATGTCAAAATCAACTTGTTACAAATATGATTCGATAACGAACATTCATAATCTTATTTATGAATTGCGAAAGACGAGTTATGCTCGGAAGTTTCAACTCAAATAATATTTAATTTAAGATAACGGAATAATTCTTTAACATAATTATGATTATTATTTAAGTTTGGTTGATTAATTAAGATTGGTTGACTTAAATCTTGAGCTGTTGTTGACTTTTCTTTAAACAAAACAAATTCAATTTCCAAGTCCAGATAATCGAAGACCTCAGTTGTGACAAACGTGGGTACATATGTCTACAACATGGGACATATATACATATATATATATATATATTTTTTAAGAGGAAAAGGTCAAATATATTGCATAAGCCTTTATGGGCATTCTATAATTTAATTATTAAGATAATAATAATATTTTCTAAGGTGGTCAAATACACTTTTGTCTATATCTTAACAAACTTTGTTCTAAAATAATATACTTCATAATAATAATAATATTGTTTGCTCCTTCAAACATTGTATCAGTTGCAAAGCTTCTATTAAATATAATTAATTATTTTGTTTGGTTGCTTTGGTAGTTAAAATCTTAGTTTTAAAAAATATGGGACATAATGCAAAGTTCAATACCCTTAGTTTGTCATATGATTGCCGACTAATACACAATTTACACTGACTATACATATACATATATATATTAGTTATTTATTTTATAATAAATGACATTCGGTCTAAAATTCAAACTTATAAAAAATTTATAAAAATAGTAACAATTTAACTAAATATTTATTATAGAAACACATTTTTTGTAAATTAAATAAACACAAAATTTTACGTATAATTTACTAATTTGGAAAACAACGGAGATGAATTGTTATAGACAATCTTCAATATTATGTTATTTGCAATTTTTTTTGTATTACTTAAGTGGAATTTTTAAAAAAATTACTTTGATGATAATTATAGAAGAAAGAATATGTATTTATTTGTGAAAGTATATTCCTGCCGGCCAAAAGGGCCATTTTTGTCGGGGCAGAAAAAACGTACATATAAATATTTGTAATACATTAATAAATAAAGGAAGGATTAATTCAATGTTTTTGGTTGTTAGATAAATAAAACACATCAGTATCCCACTTAGTAATCATATTATAGGTTTGACTTTCAGAGTTTATTATTGATTTTATATTTTTTTTAAGGAATGTTTACGCAATTTTTTTTATTAATTTGTGAAATTGGACGGTATCAGATATTTCAATATCAATTGTAATTTATTATTTTGATAAACTATTTTATTTTTTTATTAAAACTACAGAAACTATATTTATTTTTTTTAAAAAAATTAAATTATTAATTTGATCGTTAAATTTGAATTTACTTTTTCTTTCAGTCAAAAATATATTTTTCCATACCAAATACTCCTAGACTTTCTAGTATTTTTTAGATATATTTATTGGAGAGTAAATCTCTTTATTTTGTGAAAATTAATTTTTTTTTTTTGTGGGGGGTAAAAATGTAAATAAATCAGAAGTAAAAGTAAATTGATTATACGCTACAGTCAAAATAAAGAAATAGAAATAGGTAGGTGTGTGCGTGTGTATATATATATGTACGTAGAAAATGGTACGTGTTAGTTGGCGGTTAATGTAAATTAAATTACGAAAAAACCGGTGGCAGGCGGCTTAAGCTGATATTTCTCTCACCTACCTTCTGCCACGTGTCCACTTTGACTATTTTTAGTAAAAACATTATTAATTATCAAAACAATTAATTCACACAAACTCCAAATTTGGTAAAACTAATTTCCCATTTTATTTTACTTTAATTTTCTCTTTCCAATTTTTCAAACTCCATTGATAGACTTCGCCATTTCCACAACTTTAAGGGTAAAACTAATTTTTTCTCATAAGAATTTATATTTTTAATTAATTAATCAATATTTATCTTAATATAATATTATTATAAAAAAGATTTACGTAATGTAATCTTTTAATAAAAATATATATGATGCACTAAAAACTCAGACTCATACTTTTCTAATATATATATATATATATTACTATTTATTTAATAAATAATTTATAACAATGACAATATTTATTTATACATTAAAATATTATAATAATCTCTATACTTTAAAATAATCTTTTTATTTTTAAAAATATATTTAAATTAACTCCTAACTGTTAAAAATATTTGATATTGTTAACTTCAACATTCACGATAGTTGAGTTAGAATGTTATTTTATAAGTAAATACTATATAGATATCTATTTGGATCAAACTAAAAACAAGTGCAAAAAGAGAATCATCCTCTTCCTTCTTTTCATTCTTCATCTTCTTCCTTTAGATCTCATCTATCAAAAGCCTAATATTTCTTCTCTGTTATATTTTATTCTTTTTAATTCAAGTTTATTCTCGTTGTCACACCACACTGTCAGTATTTATTTCACCAGCTCTAAGTATATATTGTGCATCCTCTAAGTAAAGGGCGATGACAACTTCTTCAAAGAGAACGATTTAGTCCATGTACTAAAATTAATAATGTCAAATATTTATGATAGTCCGAGAATGATTTAGAAGATTTTTAAAAGTAAAATGACAGATTTTAAACTTAAGAAAAGTAGAAATATTTCTTTAAACATTTATTAATAATACAAGAAGTATTATAATATTTTAATTTTTATTTATATTATAATTTAATAACTATTTACACATAATATTTATTAAATACTATAGTTAAGTTATAAATTATACTTATTCAAAATCATAAAAAGGATACCATATAATATTATAACAAAAATTTTGACAATCTCAGTAGGTTAATTCAATAGTAAATAATTATTTACTTAAAATTAGATTCTTATTATAATATTTTAGAATTAAATTATAAAAATTTTCATAAATCACCTACTATCAATAATAAATATCGATCCTTTTATTAAATCAGAAAAAAAAAACTTAAATTTAAAAATAATTTATTAAATTCATGCGAATCAAACAACTCTAAATTTTAAAAATAAAAAATTCAATTATACATTTTATTAGTTAAAATTTTATTTTTTTCATAACAATTGTATATTGACGTGGTTTTATTAAGAATTCATGAAAAACAAATCCCTTATAAACTATTATTATTAAATCTTAAATTTATATAAACATAAGAATACTAGGTGAGCATAAAGTAATACTTAATAAAGGAAATAAGCTTTATGCACTTCCGCATATACATGTTCCTTTGGTTATATATAGACATATGTGTATAAATATGTATACGTACATACACCTTCCTCGCCAAAGACTCCCATTAAAGCTTGGTTCTTTCTTCAAAACCCAGATTATCATTTTCTCTCATCTTGAAATCATTTCTGCTAGAACTTTCTCATCTCCTGAAGGCCTTAAAATTTGTGAAACATATATATATATATAGATATAGATATATATGGCTCGTTCAACTTCTTGGTTGGTTCTGATGATGATTCTGATTCTTGGGTTTGTCTCAGTATCAGATTCAAGAAAGGTTCTGAGACCAAATACCCAGAATTATTACAAGGGCTCTTTGTTTCAGAGTTTAGGATTCATACTCTCATCTTCTTCTCCAAGCAACAAGGAACATGCCAAGCTCCATAAAGAGAAGCTGTTTGTTAGGCATCTTTCTCGCATTGATCGGATTCTTCAGTCTGTTCCCAGTCCCGGAGCTGGACATTGACCATTAATTTCTTTATTCAATTTTCTTCACGTCATATATATATATATATATATAGTTTCTATTTTTTGTTTCTTTTTTCAGAGTTTTGGGTTTCTTTGTCCTTTATTTTTTTTTTTTGAAGGTTTATGGAGCTTACTCCGTGAGAGGTGTGTATAAGGTTGTATTTTTTTTCCTTTTCTTTTCTTCTGGTTTTCTTTTTGAGAAAGGATAGTCCCTTTAGATTGATTATAAGAACTTTTCATAAATGTAATTTACATCTAATTAAAGATTATATTTATATATATATATACATATCTTTTTGCATTCTATATATATTTTTTTAAAATATCAGTTTAATTAATAGTTATGGAATAGGTTGTGCCTAAAAATTGAAGGGTACACATGTAAAAGTGCCACTAAATTGCCTATTAATTTTGAGGTTTTGTGTATTTCTTTTTTTAATTTTAAATATTGTGATTAGATAGCACACATTTTGATTAAGAATTCCCTTATTATACTTGAAGCTATTATTTTACCACAAAAGACTTTAACTCTCTGTCTCTTTTATTATTAAAAAAAAAAATTAATTTATTAATTGATAAAAACTATGCTTTGGGAAGTAGATATTTCAATTAATAAAAAAAATAAAATTTGTATTTACCTTTAAAATTAAGCAAATTACTCAACAACATTTAAGTCAAATTATATACAATTTTTAATAAAGAATTAACAGTTATATCTTATACTTATAAATAGATTAAATTTAATACGGTAATAATTTTACTTCAATCTTAAAAAAAAAAAAAAAAAAAAAAAGTCACCAAATAAAGTAATCTACTTTTAGTAAGTTTAAAATAAGTCAATGGGGGGAGGCAGTAAAATGTTGATTTAAAAACTTGAGGGATTGTATACAAAGGGTTGATTTAGTCATTAGATAAGTTAGTGAAGAAAATGGCAAATTAATGGGATGCCACTTGGCTTCTTATTTGGTTCAACTGTCGGTTGCTTTTTTCCATATTATTATTGTGGGTCCCACTCATTTTCATTTTTGTTTATTATTTATGTTACGTATTAAACTTGGTTAAATATTAAAATTTTATATTTTGCTATATACTTTTGTAAAATAATAATAATAATAATAAGCTAGGTAATTTCATCCTAGTTTTGGACCACATTTGACACTTCATTAACATTTTCAATTTGATTTTTGGTTTAATCTAAAGCAAATTTATATTTTATTTTCTAAATGTAATCTCCTAATTTAACCCTAATATGCAAATCTCAGTTCAGACCAAGAAACTAGACCGAAAAGCAGACAGGACCAGCTAATTCACTCCATACTGACACACTTCCAGATCAATAACAATATATATATATATATATATATATATATATATATATTGATAATTGAGTCTCCACATAGCAGAGATGTATCGAGGACTCTCATGCAAACAAACAGTAGATTAGAAACATAATCTACTTCAATTTTCTCTCTCTCTCTCTCTCTCTAACACTTCAACTAGATATTCATCTTCTGTGCAAGACTACATCAAGAAAAACGTCAAAGAGTAAAAGAATCAAAAATTATATTGCATAGTCTCTAAAGATATGATGGTACAAAACCCAGGTTGTTACTTACTTTTCTTCAAGCAATGGTCCCAAATATATTATTCTTTTGCTTTTGATACAAGAGATGCCACAAAAAATAAGGTACAAAATTCTCTACACTGCCCTATAAAATGATTTTGACAAACTACTCACACTTAATTGAACGATATATGTGCCGTACAAAAAGCAAAGCTGCACGGAAACCTACAGTTCCAAGCATGAGGAAGAAACCGTAGCAGATACAAGCCATGTAGCCAAAGAAAAATGAAGTTTGCATGAAACCTGACATATCTGAACGTGCGTAATAGTAGTACAGGCAGTAGGCATAGATAAATATGCCGGTTGATCCACCACAAAGGAAAGATCTGTGGCAAAATCAAGCATCAAGATGAGTCCACAATGCTGCGCATATCATTTTGAAAAGCTGAAGTGCAAACGAACTCAAGCAAGAATCTTAATGAGCAAAAGCTAATCTTTCTATTTGACAGCCAAGTAGGAGTACTATTGAGTATTTGTATCATCTGCTACCCAGATACTAAATTGCTCAAGTTGAAACCAATAGAAATTAAAAATTCACTAAGAACGTCAGAATCTGTGGTGCAAATAATGATACTTGAAAATAGAAAAGGGCCTCAAATTGATTTCCTCTGTAGACTTTCTAACTATGATTAGTCAAGGTACTTAATTTCAACAGCAACAGAGCCATCAATTAATCACACCCATCTCAAATCTAATAAATTTCTAAAACAATACAATATTTTAGTTATTAAAGTCAATAAACAAAATTTCAAAAAAAAAAAAAAGAGAAAAAGTAACACATGCATCATAGTCAAAATTCCAGACTGTTTACCTCTTCTTTTTTTTTTTTGGTTGGGGGGAAGAGAGAGAAGAATGACAACAGTAAATACATACCTCCACCACCACTCATGATCTTCAGCAGCAAGTTGAAAGTAGGTCAACGCTACCGTGATAAAAGCTGTCACTATCAGGAGAATGATAAACACTATAAACAAGATGCTGTATATAGTGTAAATCCTGTGTCCCCATACACTGGCAAAAATATAATAAAGTTCAATATATATGGCACTAAATGGCAAAAATCCAGCCATTGCCATCTGAGGAATTGTCCCACGGTACCATTGCAAAGGTGGAATTTCTCTAGGATATTTAGTGGTGCGGCAAGGAGCTTGGAACTCAGCCTTGCTATTCTTCCCTGCAATCCCACCCAACACCAGCAAAGGGGATGTTACAAGTGTCCATATGAGAACTATAACCACAATCGTCCCAAATGGAAGAGCAGCAGTTGCATGATAAGTAATTGCAACAGTATTTAGAAAACAAAATGTTATAAACAGAGGCCCACAGAAGAGACATCCTGTCAACAGTAGGTTCCTAACCTGTCAAACCAGAAGACAAATGGCACATTGATTAAGCAGAACAATGCCAATTCTATATTTGAACAAAACCCAAAAATTTTTCACGTACCCAATTTGTTCCTTCTAATTGACAATAAAAGAAGGTCGCAGTGTAGCCAGCAATCCCAGAAGTGAGGGCATATATGACAACCAATGCAGTAAATAATGCTCCCCGGTTATATGGATAGAAGACACCAACTAGTGCTAGTAGAAAAATAAATACGGTACTGCAAACATGATTACATTGAGGACATCAGACAGCAGATGATGAAATATAATAATCCTGTTAATAACAGGATCTCGCTCTAGGATACAACTGATGATAAGTTAGGATAAACAGATAGGGATTAGCAACTTACAGAGTAAATAATTGAGTACCGCAACCAATAGCAGCTGCAAACAAAGACTTGAACTTAGGATATCTAAAAACATCTCCATGAATGTATTTCCACCCAGTTTCTTCTTGGTCTTCAATTGATTCCTCATCATGAGCATACCTTTCAAAGAAAGAAAGCAAAAAGAAAATGACAGGATCAGGGGGAATCAATCAAGAAGGAATAGAAGAATTGGGCAAACGACCTAGTAAACTGGAAACAAACAAATTATCAAAATGCATGGATAATAGAAATCATTCTTACTTGACAAAATCATTCTTAAGAACCCGCATGAGGATTGTAGCCAGAAAACCAGTTAGCAAAAGAACTGTCACACATGAATTAATGATTGAGAACCAATGGATCTCCAGATGATGAGGCAAAGAAGAAGACCGTGAGAATTTGTCCATCCTCTTCTCAAAAGGTGTATCTGTCTCCTTCCATTTTGCAGTGTAAAAAAAATCTACATTAACTTCTTTGTCTTCTGTAAGGTCCATGACGGCATCTGGGTCAGTTCGAACATTTATCTCAATCACTCGGTCCTTGTTGTAAAAGATTTCAAAATGAGTATGCTTAAAAAGGTAATATTTGTGTTCACTCGGGTCTTTTCCTTCCTTGTCAACCCTTCCTATGAAACCCCAAACTGGCAAGTCGTCATAATACATCTGAAAGTAGTAGTCCTTCTTGACAGCAGATCGGAACTGTGCTACTTCTTCCTTTGTCAATCTTTTCTTGCAAACAAGTTCAGATTCTTTGTCACGTAAGAAGTCAAGTTTGTAGGGAGCACTAACCAGACGATCCCCATTTAATACCTCACCAAGGGCTTCTTTCTTCTCTTTTACATGAGCTGCAATGTAATTTGAATTAGCCAAAATTGTAAAGAGATAAATATCACCAGAAAACAGAAAAGCACTAATGCACAGATACGTACCTGGCAAGCAGAATGGAAGATCAAAATAACGGTAGGTCTCACTGAAGTAAGAATATAAAACCAGAAAAAAAATGACAAAAATCAGTACCAATTATTACAGGCAGCTCTGTGATGATACAGATACAAAGTATACAGTAAGGTAATAACATAATCAATTAACATTTATCAAGAAGATCCTGAAACTCTTACCCTATTTAATTATGAGATAATATGCACTAAAACATTCAAACTAGAGTGAATTAAAAAACACGCACACCCAGCATGCCCCTATGCACATTAAAAAGAAAATAATTCCTCACGCAGGTTGACTTTATTCTTCCTATTAAGTGCTGTTTAGTGTTTAAATTCTACATCAACGAATATATGAAATAAACTTAACGAATTTCTGAAATACTTCTTTCAAGTAGATCCTGCTACAGACGACCCAAAAGGCGGGCAATTTGGCACCACCAAACAATGTTTCAGAAATGAAGTGACTCACAATTGAGTTAGCCGTTTAGCTCCAGCAAACTTAGACTGAAACCAACTAAGTTCTCAACCATTAACTAGTTTATCATAAGATGAAGAAAATTCGATTCAGCTGAAGTCACACTTAATACTATTTCTTTATTCTCTTCAAAAGTAATTCAACATATTCTTAACCAAAACTAACAAGAGCGTAATGAGCGAGAAGATAACGAAATCGACTCAGATCCAAAACAAGTAACATCAAATCTAAGGAAATCAGAGAAACAAAACCCTAAGATGATGGATCAGGCGTTAGAGAGAAACTTGCCTGGGGTTGTGAAACGGGCCGACCTTGTTGGCGTAGAGAGGCACTTGATCTCCCTCCTTGTACCGGTGATCCGATGCGTCAGATCTCACGCCATTCCGTGCCAACAAGATCACTAGGGCGATGAGTATCATCACCAGCCTGCTCTTCATTTTCCCTCGTTTTTGCTTCGTTTCACTGCAGAAAACGGGGGTATTCCGAAGAGAGTAACGAAGAAAGCGAACAGAGCCAGAGATGTAAAAAGGGGGAGGATTTATTTAATTTAGTTTTTAATTAGTCGTTAATTTTATATATTTATTATTCAAACAAGTTTCTTGTTACTCATGTACTGTTTGTATGTAATACTTTTCCATTGGGACTAACCCATTGTCTATATTTAGCTATTTGTAATGGACAATGTTTAGAATCTTCACTATTTAATTTAATTTTTAAATCATTAAAAATAAATATAAATTTAAATTATTTTATAATTATAACTACATCTCAAAATTATTATTATTATATATATATATATTTTTATTCAGTTAGTTCTAAATTTAAATTACATTTCACCAATAACCACAAATTATCTGTTAATTTTTTAAGATTAGTCGTTTCGAACCTCTTTTTAGTTTCTTCCAAACTTAATCCTCGTCATTGATAAATCACCCAAATTCGGATTTACAAGCAATGACAATTGACTATAAATATTCGCTTTTGTTATAGGTCCTTTTAGTAAAATTAAGATTGAAGAATATTGAGCTTAAAATATTTGTATCATCTCTTTATAAGGAAGTATAAATATTGAAAAAGGAAAATAACGAAGTAAAAGTAAAATTAATAGAATATGAGAATATAAAAGATGAAAATTTGACATTAAAGGACAAAATCAAATATTTAAATAACATACTCTCTAGATTTGTTCAAAGATATAGACTTTCTAAGGCGAAAATTTTTTAAAAATTATTTTGTGAATTATACTAATTCAAGTTCTTATTTTGTAATTTGTAAATTTTTTTTATTAAAATATCATATTTTACATACATGTTCTATTAAAATAAATACTTATTTTGAGTTAAAAAATATGATTTTTTTTAAATTAATCACATATTTTAATGCTGACCATCATGGACCAAAAAAATTTGGTTAACAAAGACAAAAGATTGATTGTGATTTTAGGTTTTTCTCTACTAATTATGAAAATTAAATAGTATTGTCGATTGTTGTTTACTATCTATTGGAAAAAAATCAATTGTTTGGTGGAGAAGAAGCCACCAAAATGAGTAAGGATGAATCACTGTGTCACAACTAGTTAAATCGTAAATAAGATGGATTTGAAGAACTAGAAACTCAATTATTTTATGAATTTAGAAGTTCCATACAATTTGTTTAAATCAGTCTTGTTTTCTTCTTTTTGTAGATCGATTCACTTGAACTGACTCAATTTTTTCTCATTTTTTGTTTAATCGACTTTTCAAAATACAATATATCAAATACTATATCATTTAATATATATTTGTCCTATGTATTAGTCCAATTATGTAGTGACCTGGAACTTAAAAGGAAATAAATTATAAATTGAATGTAGAAGCGAAATAATAAAGTTAGGGTTCACATTTCTTACACGATAATTTAAAATACCCAAAAGGAATACGAGAATGACCATTTTAAAAGAATAAACGAAAAATTAAAGAAATAAATGGAAGATAAACAACTGGGCATCCTATTAGCAACCATCTTGTGCATTGGGATCTGGATATTGATCCTCTTGATATGAAATAGTTAATGAAAGAATGAGCTATACTAGCATAGTAAAAATGTCACACTACTCAACGATACAAAAATGAAAGTTGGTATAAATCATAAAAATAACTAATTGAGCTCTTAATTTAAGTAAATTCATTTATTATAACTAAAATCATTTATCGCATATTTAACATAGCAAGATTTTCAAAACTGACTCATAGAATCAATAACATAACCAATATCATAATCTCATATTCAATTTGGCAGAACAATAACTTTATCTTTTATCTGCCTACTAGTATCCATTGGAGTCCATAAGGATGTCCCTATTATACGTGAACCATTATTCAATATTATCAACTACCTGACCGTCCTCATACCCCGTCCGATATGAACATTAAAAGTATCACCCCTCAAATATCTCGTCCGGTATGAAGGTGAAATGGACGTCTCCATACCTCATCTAGTATAAGCACCAAAAATATTAATCCTCGATACCTCGTCCGGTATAAGGATGAAACGGACCGTCCTCATACCTCATCCGGTATGAACACAAAAATATCAATCTTCGATACCCCGTCCGGTATGAAGCAACGTTCACGGTAGGGTTTCTTATGTACCTGATCCGTCAACCATCTCCCAGGATATCCAATAAAGCTATCATTCATCCATTCAGTAAATCAAGCAATTTTTCATCTATATTTAATTTTTCAGTTTTTCAATTTAACTGTAAACCATACAAAACAAGCAATACATGCATCAAAGAAATACAATCGGATTATCATACCAATTCTAATGTATTATCATGCATTTGAAACTATAAAATATATCAATCAATTAAAATATGACAAACAGTAATAAATAACCGGTTTCACCTCCATTAGTAATCTTTAATTATCGATATTTCTAAATCACACAAAATACCATATTATTTGTAATCAAACTTCAATTCTATAACAGAAAAAAAGGTGAGAGATTCTTACTCGAATCGGTGGCCAAAATGCTAAACTTTTAACTGCATCTACTAGCAGTCCTCGAGTTTCCTGAATTTTTCTTTCGATATTAAAAAGCGCTTCGAGTACCTAAAAATACTCCAAAAAATTTAAAATCGGTGTTAGAAATCTTTTCAAACTAATTTCGAAATTCCAGTACGGTGTCGTCGCCCACGGCGGCGGTTTGCCTCAGGCTAGCCGTGTTCGGCCAGTTTTGACCAATTTTATACTCATCCCTGGCAGAAAACACGTTAAGGGACCTTGGTTGGCTGAAAAAAGTCAAAAAATAAAAACTCACCGGTGGTAGAATTTTCTGGTGCGGCGGCTCCGCCGGCTCACTTTCGCGGTTGGGTGTTTTTCTTCGATCAACCTGTAGAAAATAGAACAGTGAATATAATGGTGAAAAAATTGTACGAAACGGGAATTGGGAAGGAGCTCATCGGAGGCAATTTTTTGTTTTTTCTGCAGCAGCATCGTTGGGCTTTACCTGCAATTTTTGCCTCATCCGCTGGTCTTTTGGCTATAATTTTGCCATGGGGGTGTTCAAAATCAAAATTTGAGCAACTGGGAGAATTTTTACCTTTTTTGGCAGTCGGAGATGGCTCCGGCACGGCAACGGGCGACGGTCGACTCCATTCCTAGCGACTGGTTCTTCTTCTCCGGCGGGGGGGCTGGCGACTAGGGTTAGGGTTTGGTGTGGAGTGGGGTATTTATATCCATCTTTTTTTAATCTAGGCTGTCTATCGCATTTGATGTTAATCGTCCGATCACATTTAATGATGGAATGAATCTGGACCGTTCATCGCTATTTGATCTGGACCTTTTGATCGTGTTTAAGAGAAAATAAATATGAACCGTTCATCATATTGATTGCGACTGTCCGATCGTGCTTAAGGAGGGAACGAATCTAAATTGTCCATGCGCGGGAATAAATTTAGATCGTCCGATTACGGGCACGCGGATTGCTAGCGTGGCCTCCTGCATGGCACCGCGTTAGCATGCCTTGCCACGCAGCACGCTCCAGTTCATCGGGGCTGCTGACTTAGTAGTCCTACGTAGTACATTTTTTCTAAATTACATTTTGACCTCTAATTTCTGATTTTTGTTTTAAAAATACCCCTAAAACCCAAAAATTCACCATTTTTTCCCAAAATTATTTTCAATTTCATCATCAACCTATTTTTTCTTAATTTTTACATTAAATAAAAATTTAAAAATTATATTTTATACATTAATTTAAAATTTTAAAATTAATTCCGAATATTACAACTCTCCTGCACTTAAAAGAAATTTGGTCCATCAAATTTGTCTCTTTCTCATTTAATCAAACAATTGGGGATATTGGGTTCTGAAGTCTTATTTTAGCTCCCATGTGGCCTCTCCCTATGTATGATTTTGCCATAGGACCTTAACGAAGAAAATTTCTCGGTTGCAGAGTATTCTACTCTTTCGGTCCACAATACCTACCAGTATCTCCTCGTAGGATAGATCCTTCTAGAGTGAAAGGAGCTCATGGGCCAAGATGTGAGAGGGGTCTGGGTTGTACTTGTGTAGCATGGATATATGGAACGCATTATGGACCCTGAATAGTTATGGAAACAATGCCAGTCTGTAAGCGGCTGTGCCAATTCTGTCTAAAATTTGAAATGACTCAATAAACTGGGGATTTAGTTTGTTTCTCTTGCCAAACCTACTGATTTTCTTAAAAAGAGTGACCTTAAAGAACATTCGATCACCTTTCTCAAATTCTAAATCCTTCCTCCGGGTATCCGCATAACTCTTCTGCCTGCTTTGAGTCGTCTGAATGTTCTTTCTGATATTAACTATTTTGGTTATAGTCTCCTCTACAAGATCTGAACTGAACAATTTTCTATCACCTATTTCTTCCCAACAGATCAATGATCTGCATAGACGGCCATACAACGCTTCGTATGGAGCCATGTCAATACTTACTTGGTAGCTGTTATTGTAGGCGAACTCTATTAGGGGTAAATGATCATCCCAATAGTCCTCAAAGTCAAAAACACAAGTTCAGAGAATATCCTCTAGTATGCAGATCGTCATTTTTGATTGTCAATCGGTCTGAGGGTGAAATACAGTACTAAGGGACAGTTTCGTTCTCATAACTTGCTGAAAACTAGACCAGAACTGAGAATTGAACCTGAGGTCCTTGTCGGATACTACTGTCATTAGCACTCCATGTAATCTAACTATTTTCCGGATATACATTCTTGCTAGCTTATGTAAGGAGTTGGTCATCTTAGTGAGTCAGTCAACAATTATCCAAATGACATTATGTCTCGAGCGTGCCCTAAGCAATCCTGCCACGAAATCTACTATGATATATTTCCATTTTTACTCCGGAATTGGTAATAGTTGAAGTAACTCATCTGGGCGTTGATGCTCTGCCTTGACTTGCTGACATACTAAACACTTGGAAACAAAGTCGGCCACATCTTTTTTTATCCAATTCCACCAAAATCGGGGTCACATACTTTGATACATTTTAGTGCTTTCGAGATGCATGACAAACTTTGAGTTATGAATCTCTGTCATGATGTCTCTTTTTAGCTAATTGTCGCTTGAAACATACATTCTGTCATGAAATCTAAGTAACCTATCGGCAGATACTCGAAATTCTGAATTTACTCCTTGTTCTGTATCTTTCTTGAGGGCTACTACGGTGGAATCGGCGGATTAGACTTCTTTTATTCTCTGGATCAACTCAAGTTGAACAGTTAGGTGGGCCAAACATGTAACTTTCTTCAGGTCCTAAAGTCGTACCTATTGTGCAGCCCCTATTACCCTGCATTTTGAAACAATTAAGTGAACTAATATACCTGTACTTTTTCGGCTGAGTGCATCGGCCACCACATTACCCTTACTCGGGTGATACAAGATGTTGTAATCATAGTCTTTGAGGAGTTCTATCCATCTTCTCTGATGCATGTTGAAATCATTTTGAGTGAATATGTATTTCAAGCTCTTATGGTGGGTATAGATCTGAAAGGACTCCCCATACAAGTAATGACACCAAGTCTTCAAAACATGGATAATCGCGGCAAGTTCTAAGTCATAAGTAGGGTAGTTGTTCTCGTGACTCTTCAACTGCATGGACCCATAGGCTATGACCTTCTCATGCTGCATCAGAATACAACCCAACCCTAGGTAGGAGGTATCACTATAAACTGCTTATTCACATGTCCTGTTCGACAAGACCAACACAGATGCAGTAGTCAACTATTTCTTTAGTTCTGAAAAACTCCTTTCACAGACCTCGTTCCACTCAAACTTGATGTTCTTCCTTGTGAGCCGAGCCAAATGAGCAGATAGGTTAGAAAATCCTTCCACAAACTTGCGGTAATAACCTGTCATCCCCAAAAAGCTATGAATCTCCTTGACTGATGTCAATTTTTTTCAGCCGAGCACTGCCTCAACTTTTTCGGGGTTCACTGAGACTCAATCCCTTGATATGATGTGTCTTATGAAGGTAGTCTGCTCGAGCCAGAACCCACACTTACTCAACTTTGCATACAACTTCTTTTCTTTGAGAACCTACAAAACCTGAGTCAGATGGTGAACGTGTTCCTCTCTCCTTTTTAAATAGATTAGGATATGATCGATGAATAGAATGACGAACTAATCCAGGAATTATCTGAAAATCATGTTCATCAAATCCATAAAGATGGCTGGTGCATTGGTTAGTCCAAATGGCATGACCAGGAACTCATAGTGTTCGTACCTGATTCGAAAAGTTATTTCAGGAATGTCTTCTACATTGATCTTTACCCGATGGTAACTTGAACGCATGTTTATTTTGGAGAAGACTTAGGTACCCTACAACTGATCAAAAATGTCATCGATCATGGGGAAGGGGTACTTGTTTTTTATCGTGATTTTGTTCAAACCTCTGTAGTCAATATATAACCTGAACATCCTATCTTCATTCCTTGCAAATGTGACTCTAGTACCCCAAGGGGACACATTATGTCGGATGAATCCATTATCCTGTAATTCATTTATATGTTTTCTTAGCTCCTACATCTCAACACAACTCATACGGTAAAGGGCAATCAAAATAAACTGGGTGCTTGGCTGAAGGTTTATGATGAATTCAACTTCTATGTCCACTAACAGTCCAGTTAGTTCATATGGGAATACATCTAAAAAGTCTCGAACTACTAGAATCTCTCAAATATAAATTTCTTTCTTAGATTTGCCTAGTTAGAAAAAAACAGCCATGTTAAACCACTTAATAATAAGAAAATTGTCATGAAAGAATAATGTTTAAATTTTTTTATTAATTTGTAAATGACTCTTCATTAGGAGAGTTGAATATAAGTTTCTTATGGAAATAATCTATAGTGGTGTGATACGCATCTAGTAAGTTCATTCCTAAAATTACATCAAAGTTCCCCATGTTAATGTCTATTAAGTTCACATTGAATTTTCTATCTGATATATCTATGATACAGGCTCTGTATATAACCTCATCTAGTAATGTTTTACTCCCAAGAGTAGATACAAACAATACAAAACCAAGTCTTTCAGGTAATATATTCAAGTTTGGTGCAAAGATATATGAAACAAATGAATGTGAGGTACTAGTATCAATCAAAACATATACAAGATGATTACAGATAGTTTACATACCATGTATCACATCTGGGTTGGCTTCTGCATCTTATTGAGTGAGGTTGTAAGCGCTGGCCTAGATAGGAGGTCTGACCTAGTTCTGGTTCCTCAGACACTCCATCGCATAATGTTGAGCACTCCCACGTATGCGGCAAGTATTGTTGAGGCGATAGCAGGGTCGGTCCCCATGATCCTTGCCACAGTGCTGGCAAATCCTACGACGACCTATTGTTGGAATTTGAGAAGGAGCCTGAGTCATCGACCTAGGTCTCTTGTTATGCTAAACAGGTGCAGTGAGTGCTGGTTTGCAGTGAAAAATCGAGGGCTTGAGATTCCTTACTGCTTGAGGAAAAATGCGAAGGTTCCTCTCCACTAGCTGTGCCTTGGTCAGAACAGCAGAGTAAGTACTGAGCTCAAACACATACAATTGTTGCCTAATCTCAAGATGGAGGCCCCACTCAAACATTTTTGCCTTTCTGCCTACATCCATCATGCTCTCAGGGGAATACCTGCCTAACTCTAAGAACTTTCGGGTATATTTTGATATAATCATATCACCTTGGACCAAGTGTACAAACTACATTTTCTTCAGATATTGAAGATGTTCTAGGAGGTATTTTGCATTGAAAATTATCAAGAATTATTCCCAAGTGACTAGAACGGACATGGTGGCCTGCTTGAGTTACCACCAGCAGTCTGCCTCTCCCACCAGCATGTAGGTGATAAGTATGACTCTCTGTTTGGGAATCACCCCAAGAGGCATGAAGGTCTTCTTTATCTCAGTCAACCAGTACTTGGCCTCTTCAAATGAGGATATCCCTATAAAAGTAGATGAGTTTAGTCTTTTATACATCTTAATATAGCCTGGGTCCATCATAGAAAGAACTAGGTCCCGTGGAAGAGGGACTGGGCTGTGTTAGGGATGGATTGGACGACCATGTAGTGGTATTGGATGATATAGTGGAGGTATCAAATTATATCGTGGTGGTGCCGAGTAATGCAGTTGGGGCACTGGGTTATATTGTGGTAGTATCGGGTGATGCGGTTAGGGCATCAGAGCATACTGTATTGGTGTCGGATGATACTGTGGATGAGTAGGGTCGTACCAGGATGGCTCAGGATCCTCTCGCTATATGGGTGGCTCAACCTTTGGTAGTAGGGGAGGGTCATGTGACTCATTCTTTTCCTCCCGGGCCTGCTGGGCAGCGATGAGTATCTCCAACATTTCAAATAGTCGGTCCACATCCTCTCGAAGCGAACCCTCCCGAGCTGCTCAGTTTAGTGGGGGTTTTTCTCTCGTCATCTATTTGTACCTGTATTTCACAATGAATGGTTGAGTGATAATCCATTATTTTTGGTGTTTCATGAGGTTTTTGTGTAAGGAATAGTTCCAAGGAATGCGGCTCTAATACCAGCTGTAGCGACCCAGAACTTAAAAGGAAATAAATTATAAATTGAATGCGGAAGCGAAATAATAAAATTAGGGTTCACATTTCTTACACAATAATTTAAAATACCTAATAGGGCTACGAGAATGACCCTTTTAAAAGAATAAATGAAAAATCAAAGAAACAAATAGAAGATAAATAACTGGGCATGCTATTCATAATTCTCTTGTGGATCGGGATCTGGATCTTGATCCTCTTGATATGAAATAGTTAATGAAAGAGTGAGCTACACTACCCAGTAAGAATGTCACACTACTCACCGATACAAAAATGAAGGTTGGTAGAAATTATAAAAACAACTAATTGAGCTTATAATTTAAGTAAATTCATTTATCATAACTAAAATCATTTACCACATATTTACTGTAGTAAGATTTTCAAAACTGACTCATAGAGGTAATAACATAACCAACATCATAATCTCTATTCAATTTGTCAGAACAATAACTTTATTTTTTATCTACCTACTGGTATCCATGGGGGTACGTTGTGATGTCCTTACTATACATGAACCATTATTCAATATTGTAAACTACTTGGCTATCCCTATACCATATCTAGTATGAGTGCCAAAAGTATCATCCATCAAATACCCCATCTAGTATGAAGGTGAAATGGGTCGTCCCCATACCCCGTCTGGTATGAGCGCCAAAATATCAATCCTCGATACCTCGTCTGGTATGAGACAATGTTCATAATAGGGTTTCCTATGTACTTGATCCGTCCACTATCTCCCAGGATATCCAGTAAGACTACCATTCATCCATTTAGTTAATCAATCAATTTTTCATTTACATTTAATTTTTTAATTTTCTAATTTAACTGTAAACCACGCAAAATAAGCAATACATGCATCAATGAAATATAATTGGATCATCATACCAATTATAGTGTATTATCATATATTCGAAACTGTAAAATTAATCAATTAATTAAAACATGACAAATAATAATAAATAACCAGTTCCAGCTCTATTAGTAACATTTAATTATCGATATTTTTAAATCACGCAAAATATCGTATTATTTATAATCAAACTTCAATTCGATAACAGAGAATAAGGTGAAAGATTATTACTTGAATTAGTATTCAAAATGCTAAACTTTCAGCTGCGCCTACTAGCGGTCCTCGGTTCTCGGAATTTTTCTTCGGATATTAAAACAAGTTTCGAGTACCTAGAGATACCCCAAAAAACTCAAAATCGGTGTTAGAAACTATTTTCAGCCAATTTTGGAATTCCAGCACGACGGCGGCGCCGTGCTCCGGTGATGGTCCTGCTTCCCATGGCGGCGGTTTGCTTCGGACTAATTGTTTTCGGCTAGTTTTGGCCGATTTTAGCCGGTTTTATACTCATCCTTACGAGAACATACGTTAAGGAGTCTCAGTTGGCTGAAAAAAGTCAAAAAATAAAAACTCACCAGCGACAGAATTTTTCGGTGCGGCGGCTCTACTGGCTCACCTTCGTGGTTGAGTGTTTTTCTTCAGTCAACCTCTAGAAAACAGAACGGTGAATACAATGGTAAAAAAATTGCACGAAACGAGAATCGAAAAGGGGCTCATCGGAGGCAATTTTTGATTTTTTCTGCAGCGAGGCCACCAGGCTTTATCCGTAGTTTTCAGCCCATCCGCCGGTCCTTTGACTCCGATTTGGCCATGAGAGTGTTCAAAATCAAATTTCGAGCAATTGAGACAATTTTTACCTTTTTTAGTGGTCGGAGATGGCTCTAGCGTGGCGGCGGCCGGCGGTTGGCTCCCTTCTCGGCGACTGGTTCTTCTTCTCAGGCAGGGGTGGGGTAGCTAGCTGATAGGGTTAGGGTTTGGTGTGAAGTGAGGTATTTATATTTGTCTCCTTTTAATCTGGGCCGTCCATCGTATTTGATATCAACCGTCCGATTGCATTTAATAAAAGAATGAATATGGACCGTTCATCACGATTTAATCTAGACCACACGATTGCGTTTAAAGAAAAAACGAATATGAACCGTTCATCGCGTTTGATTGCGATCGTCCAATCGCGTTTGAGGAAGGAACAGATCCGGATCGTCCACGCGCGCAGAAACAAATCCTGATCGTTCGATCGCAGGCACGCGGATCATCAGCGTGGCCTCCCGTGTGGCACCGCGTTAGCGTTTTTTGCCATGCGACGCGGTTCGGTTTGTCGAGTCTTTTAACGGGACAGTCATACGTGACACATTTTTTTAAATTACATTTTAATCCCTAATTTCTGATTTTTCTTTTAAAAATATCTAAGAACCCAAATTTTCATATATTATTCTTAAAATTATTTTCAATTTCATACTTTACTTATTTTTTCTTAATTTTTACATTAAATAAAAATTTAAAATTTTAAAAATTATATTTTATATATTAATTTTAAATTTTTAAAAATTAATTCCGAGTATTACAAATTAGATAATGTTACGTGTTTAATATAGATCTACATGATATTTTTACTAACATTATTAGTGTGCATTAAACATAAAATATTAAATTATTATTTTTAAATATAAAAAATAATACAAAAATTAATTAAAATATTTTAAACTACTAAATAATTCAATTTACCGTTTGATATACGCCCGGGGTTACATCCACTCCCAAGCCCAAACTCTGCCTAAGCAAAATTGTACTGCGAAGTGAGCAAGTTGAGACATGAGCGCCGCTGCTTTCTCCTCTTCCCACCCCTTGCTTCTCCGCCTTTACTTCCCTTCTTCCATCTCCGCCACTCCCAGTTTCCCTGTAATCTCCTTCTTTCTCTCTCTCTCTCTCTCTATCATTATTCTCCACATATTTGTCATTTCACTTGCAGTCGCTGAACCCTTCTTTTCTCTCTTTCTTGAATTTTCTTTTCTCAGCTTCTTAGCTCGCCTAGGCAAAGAAAGGGCTTCAGACTTGTCTCCCCTGCTCATGCTTCAATTTCAAGACCTGTCCAGGGTAACTCTCCTTGCACCTACACTCTCATTTTGGATTTTATGTAGAATTCCATTCATTTCTTTGAATTTGATTTTCCTTTTCAGATACATACGATCCCGAGCTTCGATATGTGCTAGAACTTGCCACCGACTCTGAATTGTATGAGCTTGAACGAATCCTTTTTGGCCCCAGGTGATATTCTCGTTTCTAATTCTTGTTTATTTGTGTTTTGATCCTTCCCTGCATCACTCCTTGTTTGGTCTCCGGTAAAATAAAACTGGACAAATGAAACATTTCCTGTAGTTTTTCGTTTATGTGGTTGATGCATTGCTCCTTTTTAACGCTGTTGGAAATTTTTTGGTTAAATGTTCAGCTATTTCAGTCCATTGCTAAAATCAATCACGCAAACAGCAGATTTGGACCATCTTATGATCGAAGAAGACATTGAGGAGCGAGAAAGTTTTATAGCAGCTCTAGAATCCCGATTTTTGTTCCTTGCCGCTGACGCCCGGGCTACACTAAGGTTTGTATTCAATTGGCTAAATTTTCGTTACAGCTTCCCTGAATGAATCTACAATCCGTTACCATCTTTGGACGATTTTCAGTTTTACTGCACACAGGAAAAAAGAGCCGTCTTTTTTTGTTGATCTTACCTTTGGAAATTGGTTATATATTTCATTGTTTCTGCAATCAGTGAAGGTCCCTTGTGGCTGATGTGTGATTACTTTTATTTGTTTCTTGGGTAGGGGTTGGAGGCCTGCATATAGAAATGTACTGCTTGCGGTGAGGAAAAAATTAAATGTTGCTTGCTCAAGCAAATTGTCCACTGAAGACCTAGAAGTGGAAATTTTCCTTCACCTATTGCGGGATTATTCGAGGTACATTTTCAACTATTATTCAAGACTTGTCAATATTGTTATGATGATTTTGTTGAAGTGAAGTAACTCCAACAAGTATGAAGAAGGAGTTGACAGCACACATATCAGAATAGTTGGTTGTTGCAAACAAATCCTTCCTTTGTATTTATCAAATATTGTGAAACCCCCATGATTCACCAGTGCTTAGTCCATGTTTCCTTCTTCCTGGATAGTTTGACCTTATTTTTTCCTCTTTTTAATTGATAAATTAGTAGATTTTGAGTCAAGGTACAAAATACACCCATGAATTGGAAGGACAGAAACAATAACTACAAGACAATAGTTCCAAGAAATCTAAAAGTCTCTTCTCCATGCACTAAAAGCTTATTCATTGAACTAAAAACTCTATCTATGAAGCCATTTTGTTTTTGATTCTCCTTTTTTATATTTTACCCGTCACAAGCTCTTATTTATTTATTTTTTCAAATATTCACAACCTCTTATTGTTCTCATTTTACCACAACCTAGCTTCTTCTTTTGTCAAACCATTCTTGGAGTGCAGCCTCTCCAAGATTTTCTTGGATTAAGGAGATCTTTTTTAAGATAAAAGTTAGTATATGTATTCAAAAAGGGCACCAAGGGGGTACCGCCCATGTACAGAGTATTACATATTTAAGAGAATCTCGATAACAACTCCAATATTATCAAAAGATAGTAAGTTACGACTCAAAAGAATGGAGTCAAAATAGTATAATCATCTATTCTTAATATTTACAAAAGTATCTTCGTTATCATCAAAAACTCTATTGTTTCTTTCTTTTCAAATAATCCAAAATATAGTAAGGGGAATAAGGTGATTGACGTGATTGCTCGAATTTAAGCCATCCTAAACCAAGAGTTCATCGTGAACGGATCCAACCATTACCCAATTAATACCAATTAAATTAAAGACCATGGACCAAAGTTTAGAAACAAAAGGATACCATAGAAGAATGTGATTGCAGCTTTTGGCTTCACACTTGCAAAGGAAGCACCTGTTAACCATAATTTTTCCTTGTTTCATCCAATTATCTAAAGTCAGAATCTTCTCTTTACTGGTTTCCCAAGCAAAAGAGGCAATTCTGGGAGGAGCGCTGGTTTTCCAGATAGATTTGAAGGGGTAAGGAGAATTATCAGTGTTGCACTGGTTACTAGGTTGGAGAGAATATTGTAGAAAGACTGGATACTGAAATTGCCATTTTTTTGCCCCTTCCAGATCAAAGTGTTAGGTCTGTCTAGAATAATAATACAAGCCATTAGGTTTAAAAAGTTGCCTGTACTCATCTAATTCCCAATCATTTAAGGAGACCTTATTTCTTTATCCTTAAGTCCTGAAACATTTCCTTATTCCAGACATTCAATTATCCTTAATAAAGTAGTCTCCTCAAGAATTTGAGCTCTTTTCAAACCTCAGAAAAATTACCTTACCTCTCTTTCACCTAATTGAGAAGGTTGGGATGTTGAATCCACGTGGTCTTGAATAAAAAAGAGATGAGACTCCATCTAAAACAATTTGATTTTAAGAAGATTGGAAAAAAAGTGACATTGGTCAAGGCAGCACTTCATGCAACATGTTGCGAAAATTCTCTTTCCAAAAATTTGAAAGAAAAGAAAATTTATAAAGAAGGTATTAGGGGCCATGTACAAAAGCTAGAATGACATATTTGCTCAAGATGTCAATAAGGTTCCCTAAATTCTCATAAAAAACAAGAGGATTATTGTTGATAAAGATTTCATGCTAAGTACAATACTATATAATTTAGAGTTCTAATAGTATAATTGTATCTTATAATTAGAGTATAAATAGAATAAGGATAACTAGTTTTTATATATTTTCTAAATGTAAACAAAATCGAAGTAATAAAACTTATAATTTTATTTTCTCTAAAAACTTCATGGTATTAGAGCGTCGGTAAAAAGCAACAGTCGCACATTTGCAAGCGTCGGTAAAAACTAAAGCCCCACATTCGTAGGCGCTAGTAAAAACTGAAACCGTACATCCACATGCGTCGGTAAAAAAAATGCAGCTGCACCTCCAAAAGCGCTAGTAAAAATATACAACCGCACAACCGTAAGAAAAATTGTAATCACACATCCTCACGCGCCGGAAAAAGTGCCGCACATTCCAAACGCCAGTAAAAAGGTACAGCCGCACATCCGGAGATGTTGGTAAAAAATTAAAGCCGCACATCCACAGATGTTGATAAAAGATTACAGCCGCACATCAACAGATGCCGATAAAAAAGGCCACACCATTACTTCTTTATGCGCACATTCAGAGATCTGTTCGGAGAAGACGAGTCAAGCTGTTTTAAAACTAAACCCGAGCCGTTTAAAGCCGAATCAAATCTGGTTTCGATTTTTTTTGCCATTACGGAGTATTTTTTATTCTTATTTTTAGCATTTTAAGATGACAGAAGTAAAAAAAGTGAGTGTTATTAGTTTTGATAATCTTTCATTACAAATTAGTCCCGTAAAACTTGATGGAATTAATTATCTTGTTTGGTCGATATATTATTTATTGTTTATCAAATATAGAAAATTGCAAGGTTACATTATTGGTGAGGTGAAGAAAACAGATGTTGATAGTTTAGAATATAATAGATGGGACTCTGAGTGTGCATTGGTAATGTCATGACTCTTAAATTTCATGCAACCCCATATTGTCAGAACATATTTGTTGTTTAATACTGCCGAAAAAATATGGAGTGCAATATCTCTTACATATTCACAGATAGGTAATGATGCTCAGATTTATAAACTCCGAAATAAAGTTTATGGCAGAAAGTAAGGAGATATGACTATTTCTCAATATTTTTTTGAACTAAATGTATTATGGCATGAGTCAGATTATTATCAAGATTTTCAAGTAGAGTGCCCTTCAGATGCAGTCAAATTTCAGAAATTGATAGAAAAAAAGCGAATTTATAATTTTTTAGCTGGTCTGAACACCCAGTATGATCAAATACGGGTCCAAGTGCTTGGTAAAGATCTTTTTCCTTAATTAGAACAAACTTATACTTATATTCAGTAAGAAAAAAGTATAAGAAATACCATGATTCACATTGCACCAGTTAAGAAGACTAGATTAGTTGCTCAGTCTGATCAATTCAGAGATATATGAAAGTGTGACTATCGTGCCAAGGTAAGACACACTAAAGAAACTTGTTGCAAGTTACATGGAAGACCAATTAGAGGTCAGGGAGAAAGAAGAGGTGGAACCACAAGAGTTCAAGCAAATTTTGTTGAGGTTAGGGAAAACTTGACTCACCATCCGTTGGAGCATTTTCCACAGAAAAAATTCAGAATCTGAAGCGTCTTCTGAGTTAATTTAATTTTCTATCAACTGTTGGCACATCAAATATGGTAAAATCAAGTATTGTTCATCCTATCTCTACTCCTGATAATTGGATCATAGACTCTGGAGCTAACATACACATGACATACTCTTCTAAAGAATTCTTAATCTATTCTTCTTGTACTGAAGGGGATAATGTCCGTATAGCAGATGAGTCATACTTCCCCGTGTCGGGAACAGGTTCATTAATTGTACTACTACTATTATACTGTCTTCAGTTTTACATGTGTCTAGTTTTTCTGACAATCTTTTATCTATTAGTGCCATAACTAGAGATCTCAACTGTAAAATTGAATTTTATCTTAATCATTGCATCTTTCAGGATCTTCAAATCGGGAAGAGGATTGACACTGATAGACTGCAAGATGACTTATATGTCTTGTATCGACATTTGAACTTAATTGGAAATCAAGCAACCATTGTGAATAAAGAAGTTAATATGCAGATACTATAATGGCACCGACGATTGAGATACCCTTCCTTTTCTGTTTTAAAAAAATTATATCTTAAATTATTTAAAAGAACTTTTATAAAGTATTTGTTTTGTGATGCATGCGAATTTGCTAAACATAAGAGGAGCTCTTATCATTTAAGTAATAATAGAAGTACGGATCCTTTTATGACTATTCACTCTGATGTGTGGGGACCTACTCAGAATACCTCTCTTTCTGATCATAGATGGTTTGTTAATTTATTGACTGTTATATTAGATTAACATGGATTTATCTGTTAAAAGCAAAAGGTGATGTATTTTCATGTTTTCAATCTTTGCACAAAATAATATGTACATAGTTTGGTGTTAAAGTTAAGATTTTCCGAACTGACAATGGTACAGAGTATATGGATAGTGGGTTCCGTGTCTACTTGGAGTCAAATGAGATAATTCATCAGATAAATTGTGTCTATACCAGTGAACAAAATAGGGTTGCTGAAAGAAAAAATAGACACATACTAGAGATAGCTTGATCACTAATGTTTATCATGAATCTACCAAAACGTTACTGGGGAGATGCAGTTCTCTCAGCTGTCTATCTTATCAATAGAATGCATTTGCGGGTCGTGAATTTTAAAAATTCTATGGAGGTTTTACAAGGAAAAAATTGCTACATTGTTCCCCCAAAAGTGTTTGGATGTATGTACTTTGTTCATGTTAGAAATGTGGGTAAACTAAAACCTAGAGCTCTTAAGTGTGTATTTGTTGAATATTTTTCTATCCAAAAAAGCTATAAGTGTTATCATCGACCATCTAAAAAATAATTTGTAACTATGTATGTTACTTTTTGGGAGAATGAGTCTTACTTCAACTCAAATCCAACACCTCTTCAAGGGGAGAGTGAGAAGGAAGAAGTGATACCTAATTCGGTAACGATTGAGAATCATGTTTTGGAGGAGAATCCTATTATAAAAAGTCTTAATCAAGAAAATAATGTTGAATGTTTAGATAAACCAGACTTGAAAAGGTATTCAAGGAGAGAGAAGTCTGAAAAAACCATCATGCAGTCTGTTCCAAGTCAAGAATCTTCTTTGGTTTCAGAAGATACTGGTGAGCTATCTTTCTCTTGTGATTTATCAGATAAATCTATTGCTATTAGAAAGGGAACGAGAACTTGCACTAAGTACCCTATATCTAATTTTGTTTCTTATAACTCTCTATTTTCCTCTTATAGAGTTTTTGTCTTATCTGTTTGCTCTGTGCCTATTCCATAGGATTGGAGAGAAGCTTTAGGAAATCTCAAGTAGAAGAAAGCGATGATTGAAGAAATGAAAGTATTGACAAATAATGAAATATAAGAACTTGTTTCACCTCCACAGGAAAAGAAGATAATTGGTTGTAAATGAGTGTTCACTGTAAAACACGAAGCAGACGGATCGATCGAAAGGTGCAAAACTAGATTGGTGACTAAAGGATTTACTCAGATCTATGTGATTGACTATCAAGAGACATTTGCACCTATTGCTCAGCTAACCTTGATTGGGATTTACAACAGTTTGATGTAAAAAATGCATTCCTCCATGGAGATTTAGAGGAAGAGGTGTACATGTAAATTCCACCTGCATTTGAAGATGAGAGGATGCAAGGAAAAATTTACCAATTAAAAAAAACCTTATATGGAGTGAAACGGTCTTCAAGAGTATGGTTTGAACGGTTTAGAAGAGTTATGATCTCTTTTGGATATCAACAAAGTAATGCGGATCATATCTTATTTATTAAACATCGTGAGGGTAAGGTCACTTTTCTCATTGTTTATGTGGGTGATATTGTGGTGACTGGAGATGTTATAAAGGAGATGACTCGGTTGAAGAAACTTCTTATTCAATAGTTTGAAATAAAAAATTTAAGAAAATTACAATATTTTTTGGGGATTGAAGTTGTTAGATCCAATAAAATGATCTTCATTTCTCAAATGAAATATATCCTAAACTTATTAGAAAAAACTGGTATGATGAGTTGCAAGCCGATAGAATCACCTATTGAAAGCATCCACAAATTGTAAACAAGTAGTGGTACATCAATTGACTTGGGAAGATACCAGAAACTAGTTGGAAGACTCATTTATCTCTCACATACCATACATGATATAGTATATGCAGTTAGTCTTGTGAGTCAGTACATGCATGATTCTCGTGAGACTTATTTACATGTTGCCTTTTGCAAATTACGATACCTGAAGTTTGCACCAAGAAAATGTCTGCTCTTTTCTAAGCGTGGTCACCTTAAAATAGAAGTATTTATAGATGCCGATTGGGCTGGGTCTCTAGATGATAGAAAATCAACTACAGGTTACTGCACACTTATAGAAAACAACTTAATCACATGGAAAAGTAAGAAACAAAGTGTGATTGCTCGCTCCAGTGCTGAGGCAGAATACAGAACAATGGCCCAAGGAATATGTGAAGTACTGTGGTTGCAAAAACTAATGAGGGAGTTAAAACTGCTTAAAGATGAGAAACTATTCCTATTTTGTGATAATAAAGCAGCAATTGACATTGCACATAATACAGTTCAACATGATAGGACAAAACACATTGAGATTGATTGACACTTCATAAAAGAGAAGGTGGTTTGTGGCTCTCTATGTTTATATCATGTATCTTCTGGCGACCAGGTGATTGATATTTTCACTAAAAAACTATGCAACAAATTTCTTTCAGAACCTGATTTGCAAGTTAGGCATGTGTAATATTTTCACGCCAACTTGAGAATGAGTGTTAAAAAGGATTTCATGTTAAATAGAATATTATATTATTTAGAGTTTTAATAGTATAATTATATCTTATAATTAGAGTTCAAATAGAATAAAAATAATCAGTTTATATATATATATTTTAAATGTAAACAAACTAGAAGTATTCTATTTTTTCCAAAAACTTCAATTATCCCCCAATGAGATACTTAGATGTTGAAACATTGAATATCTAACCATACCAAAAGAAGATGTGAGACCATTATGTGCTTTGTTATTCCTTTGAAACAATCCACAAGGTAGCCATAGGGATTAGAGAATCATCTTTCTTCTCTTATCATGGTCAATGCCTTGCCAAGCCCAAAACTTATGGAGCATTGAGCACGCCTCAACCCAACTCAGCTCCAAGAAACCAATAGCAGTGTACCATACACAATAGAAAAATTGAGAATAGAAGTGAAGGTGATTAGGGGATTCTAAGTAACAATTGTTAACTAAACTCTTGCCTCTCTTCTGATGCAGAATGTATTAACACTAGATTTCTTAAATAAATTAGAATTGTAATTATATTAAATGTAAAACTAATACTCTATTTGTGAGTTTACTATTATATTCTATTTAAAATTATTATTATAGTTTTAGTAACTTAAAGATTTTTATTCTTATAAGTATTTCTTCTAATTTGTTTTAATATTTCCTACTTGTATTAGGATTAATATTTCTGGCATTACTAGTACTAGTTTCTTATTCTTATTAGAGTTATTTCTAGTAATTTTAGGATTAATATCTCTAATATTACTAGTATTAGTTTCTTACTCTTATAAGGGTTAGTATTTCTAATTCTACTAATTTATTATTTATTAATTAAATTTTATTTAGGAAAAGTTATTTAGAGATCACTATAAATAGTTTTGTAATTTCACTTATTAAGAAGATTCAAATATTCAATGATATATTCTGAGAGTTTTTCAGTTTTCTGGTTGTTTGATGCAATCAAATCTTTAAGTTTGATGCTAAATTTTTTTAGGTATAATGCCTAAGAAACTTTAAGTGTGATGTGTAGATTTTTTATCCCCAAATCCCTAATTGGACAAATTTACCTGTTTGTCCTACATCAATTTGGTATCAAAAGTTAAAAAATCTTACACTAAAATCTCAAACCCTACATCAGAGTTCTAGACCATCTAAAGAAAAAATCACAAAAACCCTAAAATGGCCAGTTAAGTTCACCAGCCACCGTCCGTAGGTGGTGATACCGTCTCTACCACTGGACTCAGGAAGTCCTGGTTGGTGGACCATTGAAGCCCCACCACAAAGCTCTAATGGAAATTGCAACACTTGCCAGTGCATGCTCTCCTAAGTATTGTTTCTTGCAAACCTGGACTTTTGCCCTATCGTGTCTTGCACTAATATCTGATCTGCAACCAGCACCTCCAGTTGAGCCGATTGGCAAACAGCCACCATCTTCTGGTCATCGGAAGCCAACACATAACCCCATGCGTGCTTAGCTGTGTGTAGGCCTTGCTCAGTCTTTTTTGTTTTGATGTAAGATCTATGTTTGACAAGGCTAACTCCTGTAATCGGGTCTCACTTTAAACATACATTTCTAAAGAGAAGTTTAGCTTGAAAAAGAGTATGCTGAATTAAATGCTAAACTAGAGGCACATGAAGCGACTGCTAATACAAGACTCAGGCCAATGCAAAACTCAATCGATGCACTCTTGGAAGAATTAAAACACTTGCGCAGAACACAAGTGCATCCACCTATCCAAAATGTACAAGTTGCACAAGCTGCTGATAGGAGACAAATTGAAGATAATGCCGAAGATATTACCAAGAGGGTAAAGGTTGATGCTCTTGATTTGATGGAAGAAGAGATCCTGATTTCTTCCTCAATTGGGTTAAGTTAAAGCAAGAATACTTCAAAAATGGTATAATGTCTAATGCATGAAAAATTCCAAATGCACGATGAAGATAGTTGGGCTCGAAAAGTTATAGTGGTACACTGTTGATGAGCGCATAACAAGGAGAGAAACTGAAAATTGAAACATGGGAAGAGATGAAGGCCGTTCTTCGTGAAAGGTACTTACTTTCCAACTACTTTTATAAACTTTTTAACCAAGCTTTTATTTTAGTTAGGGTAACATGTCAATAATTGAGTACAAATAGAAGTTTGAAGAATTACAAATTTAGAGTCAAGTGGTCAAAGATAGCAGTCAAGCAACACCTTGATTCAAGGCTGGACTAAGAATTGATACTAAAAGAGAGTTAATTCGATAATTTCCTGCGGCTATAACATAAACATATCAAATGATCCTTGATGTGGAAGAATATTTGAAATATCCAATCCCAGGAAACATTATGTTTCCAATTGTGTAATCCACTGCTAAGAATACCTTTGGTTTAAAAAGTGAGCTGAAGAATGGATTAACATCAACTCTGAAAACTCCTGGAGGTGAGGAAGTTACTTGCTTTAGATGTGGATAGAGTGAGCACATGAATTATGAATGTTACAGAGAATGACTTGCATGTTCGAATGAAAGAAGAGGAGAAGGTGCAACAAAGAGATTTTACCTTATGTTACCTCGATATATTAATTAATCTAATTAATTAATTTTGAGATTTAACTTGATAGAAGTTCAAAATTAATTAGAATTCATCAAAAATAAAGATCAAATCAAGATCCGAGCAAGATTTGATGCATGATTTGAGATTCAAAATTTATCATTATATTGAATTGGATTTTTAGAAGAACAATTAACTGGGGCTTTTTTGGATTAGGGATTACATAGGAAGGGGTTCAGTTCTAGATGGAGGAAGTAGATGTGATTGTCTCTCCTTGGTTTCTTTTGTACTTATCGTCAATGGAAAGTCTTAATCTTGGTTTAAAGGGTCTAGGTTAGTGAGATAGGGTGATTTGCACTCTTTGTTTCTCATCAAGTTACTGGTGGATGTTCTTAGTCTAATGCTGGCTAAGGGTTTGAGAAAATTGCTATTAGCTTTTTGTATGTGACGCCACATGCCTTAATCCCACCTTCGAATCGGCCTTTCACTGAAAAGTACATTTTTGCTTCTGGCCATACCTAAAGATTCTAAGACATCTTAATAGCTATCCTGTTGCAGCCCTCCCCATACCAGGCATTGGGCATAACTCTTTCACAAAATGTTGTTTGTAAGAATATAACATCACTCTTCATTGACATCCTTAAACTTATGAATCTGTTGATTTCAACCGGTATTTTCCAATATGTTAGAATGCCAAGTTCCCTGACTCTTGGTAAGAGCTGCCATAAATTTTACTACTGGCCTGCCATGTATACCCCTGATCGAGTTCTATAAATACCTCCAAAATTCTTTGGAAAAGGAATTCCGTGGTTCCTTTGTTTCCCACAGACTGTTGATCATTGCTTCCCTTTGCATAAACTCTTGCTTATTTCACATGTTGATTCTAGACCGCAACGCATGCGTTATTCCTCTTTTATGATTCATTACTATCTAGGGTTAGCTTTTATGCTAACTTCTTTTTCATGTCATGATAATCATGTCTCTTGGAACCTCAACCTTTATTGAAATATAAATGACGAAGAATACTTGATTTATTGTATTTGATCTAGAATTTGGCCCCTTGACTTTTTAAGGGCCTATTCTTGTATATCTTTCTTTAATCACCATACCTGTAACCGCAGCCACAATATTATTATTCTGAGAGAATGTTTATTTGAACCAGGGTCCTGAAGGAAATCAATACAATGGTTTGTTTCAGTGCGTAGACCCTAAATTGCTGTTTTCCTTTGCATGTGTTTTGTGTTGATTCATAATTGAGAGTATAGCACTCACTTGTTTCTGCGTCGTGAGGTGGCCCTGGAGCTTTCTCCTTATTTAGGATAATAAGTTGGGTTTTCAAAGGAATACGGAATCTTCCATGCTATGGAGAAGGTCTATACTTGCTACTCTTTGGGTGCTTTGGTTGGACAGAAATGCAAGAATTTTCATCCTGTGTTCTTATACTGGAATCGAATCTAGTTGGGAAATGATTATGTGCTACTCTTTGGGTGCTTTGGTTCCTCTTTCGATTAACAAAGAGGTTGCATGACGATCTTGTATTGGCTCATTATTTTCTCTGTTGTTTTGTTCATTTTTTATGTTTTCTCTTTTATGAAGGGTATCATTCTCTTGGTTGTATTCCCCATTTCTTCTAATGCGATTTCTTTTTCTATAAAAAAAGCTGATCTTTTCCTGCAAATTTAATATGACAATCTTTCTCTGAGTGTAGTCTGTGACTTGCAACTTGTTACTTCATGTAGTGAAGAACTAGGAAATTTTCCAGGGTTTTCGGAAAATTCCGGATCTTCAAATTTTGAAGGTAGTTTAGAAGTTGGGCTAAGTCAATGGAAGGTGCAAGCTGTTGCTGCTTTGAAAGTTGGAGCCAAAGAGCTTCAGTCAATGATTTTAAGGGTACTCTTGCTACTAATCCTCTGGCTTTCTTTTAGTCTGATTCTTTTGATTATTCATTAAATAGATTTAGATATACTTGTTTTTATCTTTCTTTATGTAGGGTGGTGGTATGATCACACTGGCCAAAATTTATCAACTGGTACGGGATTGATTTGTTTGTTTGATATATTTTTGCATTTTTGTCATAGTATTAATGGTTCTTTTTTTCTTGTAGTTAGCAAGAAAGTTTTCTGGAAAGGTATTTTTGGAAGCTGCTAACTATCAGATAAGGAAAGAGATGCTCAAAAAGGTACACGTTTTGGCATCTAAGTTTCTTCTAGAGTTGGGAGTAAATTTTTTTTTAAAACAAAAAGAGAATTAGATTAAGACAGCATCAAACAGTTGTAACCCAAGTACAAGAAGATCTACAAATCAATCAAATTGTTTAACAAGGTCTGCCAAATCCTCAGCAAAACAAGAGGAATAAAATCTGTCAGAGTCCTAATAAGTCAAATATGGCTGAAGAAGAAGCAGTCAAAGTTGCTTCTTTTGATGGAAAGGTTTACAAGCATTTTTACACACAGGGAACAGAAGAATGACAAAGTCAAAGGGTGAAACCAGTTCAGACATATACTTTCACAAAAAAAAAAAGGTTCAGATAGGCTTCCTTGTAATAGTTCTAGGTTGTCTTTATTCTGTCCTATTCTTATGCTGTCCTGCTGGGCTTCTTTGGAATAATTCTAGTTTGTTTTTGTTTAGTGTCCTAGTCTTATGCTATTCATAGTTTTCTTTATGTTCAGTTTTACCCAGTGGTTTATTTCAGTTTTTTATCTTTTTAGTTTATGTAATTGTAGAATTACTGCTTAGAGGCAGTTAATTCTGTAATTGATGATACAAACTCTCGGAGTTCAGAAGTGGATCAGGTAAGAACTTGTTCAAGTAAGAACTTATTCAATTTGTATCATCAATTCTGTAGTTGATGATACAAATTCTTTGGTTCTCTCTAAGAGCCGTTAAATTGTGTCAGAATAGGGAAGAAAGGAAGAAAAGTTGTGAAAAGCTTAATCCTCTTGTAGATTATCCTATTCCTAGACTCATAAACTGATCCTTAAGTAGGGAACCTAACAGCCTAACAACTGATTTTTTTTTTTGAAATAAAAAATATAGTATATATTAACAAGGCACCAAAAACAGGGGGTACCACCTATGTACAAAAGTTTTACAGCCTAATAACCGATCCTTGACTGCTACTATAGCCCATTTACCAAAGCATTCTGGCAAGTCAAGGTTCTTCCGAAGGTGAAGGTGTTCGCGTGGACCATAGTTTTAAATCAGTTAAATACCAAAGAGTTGCTTCAATTTCTTAGGCGTGATCAACCTTTGTCTCCAGATATTTATGTGATAGTTTGCCGAGAAAGGTAAACACATGGTCATCTATTCCTCCAATATGAGGTGGCGTGGAGGCTATGGTGAGGAAAAAAGCTCTTGCTTTTTACAAGAAGCGTTTTTGCAGGTGTATAGACAATTTGGTTAGAAAAAGACCGTCGGATATTTGCAATTGATCTTTTCTGGATGTAATCCTATAGGAACAGATGACCTCTTTGGCTTAGGCTCATAAGAAATTCTCTGACATGTTATCTCAAAAAACAAATTATCTGACATCTCTCTTACTGCACTCTATAGGAATTGGGACACATTAGCCACATGATCAGTTGTCGTTTCTTTTTGTCCTCTCCAATGTTACTTCAATAATTTTCTTTTATTTATATTTCAAAAAAAATTATTTTGTTTTATTACTAACTTTCCTTGCAGCTGGGTATCTTATCTGCTACTTTTTTATTGTTTCCTTTTCTTTCTTAATAATATTCTTTTTATATAAAAAATATAAGAGATAATTTAATTCCTGAATTTTTAAAATTGTTTCAAAAGACACTTTAAGGCAGACAGTGTTAAAATTTTAAAAGGAAAAATCATTACTCTTTAGGTTTTGTTTTGGATGAGTAAATAATAATTTTTAGATAAACATCTCAAGATAATGACACCACCACCACCTTCGGTGGCAACACTAATATTAGCCCATTAACACCACCCCAACCCCAAACCCCCACCACTCTACCATCTAACACCACTCACTGTTTAACCTCTTTCTCCTCTTCCCCTCTCATCTCTCTGTTTACCAAATGAACATAAAAGAGAAAACATCTTCCTTCTCTGTCACTTCTCTTTCTATAGTTTTTACTGCCGAACCCTAAATGATCACTTTGCGATCATCTGATGACTCAACGTTCAGAAGAAGTGCCTTTTCCAACACCATAAAACTTGTGCTCTCTCCAACCTCCTCTTCTCTCTTTTTTGTTCTCCTTTCTTCTTCCTCAACCCTCTCGGTATCCTTCTTTTTACACACTCAAAGAAAAGCTCTCTTTTCTTGGCTCATCCTGTGCAAACCACCCTCCTTTCTCTCTGAATTTCAACTCCCTCTCTCTTAATCTGAAAATTTCACCCCTTGCTCTACTCTCCTGAAATTAGCATCCCTAATATTCCCCCGAGTGCCCCGCACACCCCACCTCCCCCACCCAATCCCCCCTCTTTTCTCCTATTCTTTCTTTTTTGATTAGTCTCTGTTCTCCTCACTTGCTGCCCAGCTCTTTGCTCGAATGATCATTTTCTGATAAAGCTGTTCTAAGATGCAAGCTTGTCCTTGTTGGCTTCTTTTGCTTTTATGCCATGACCACAAGTAACAACTCCTCCCTGCTCTTTGCAAGTTTGTCCATTTTTCCCGTCTTAATTTTAATTAAAGATCAAAATTAGAAAAATAAATAAGCCATGTTATTTTTATTTCCATAAATGTGATATGATAATTATAGAGAATATTGCATGACTTTATCAATAACATAGGTAAATTATTTAATTTTGTTTGATTGTAATAAATATAAATAAAAATTTATCTATTACTAACAAAACGTTATAAGTTTTTGAGGCGTTAAATTTGACTAAATATGAAAACTGATGATATTATTGCATCGAAGGAAAACTTGAAAATAAAATAAAGAAATTAACTAAAAATGCTAAAACAAGTAATGTAAAAATGTAAAAGAAAATGATAAAACAAAAGAATGACGAAGATTCTAAAAAAGGTAGAAAAGAAAAGAAGAAAATTAAATAATTATAAGATTAAATGTAATCAAATAACATAAGAAATAAAAGAAAAGATAAGTTGAAAACTGGAAATAGGAGAAGAATCCGTGGAAAAGAAAAAGAAATATCAATATTGAAATGAAAAAGAGATTAAAAGAAGGAAAATAACAGAAAAGAAAGGTTGCAAAGAAGGAAAAAGAAGTGAAAAAATAAAAAGTAATAATAAAAATAAAATATTGTCCGGTGAGGTCATCTGGCCTCAAAGTTGAAATGGCATGATTATAATTAAATAAAAAATTAGGTAAATAATAAAAAACAATTAGTAATCTGTAAACTTATTAGAAATGAACAAAAATTTAAAAAATTTCTCAAAGTCGCAGTTGACTGTTACTGTTAATATAGACTTCAATTTTGATGTATAGTAAAATTCAATAACTGAAGTGAGATGGTCATCATGGCTCATCTGCTATAGTATAACTGACTCTCTGTTAGGTACCTAAGCTGCTTCTTGGGTTTCATTTTCAGGGTGGACAATTAGCTCTTGCTAATTTGGAATCTGCAGCAGCCTTGCTTGCAGCAAAACAGGTATATCGGCATTGATATAATTTTCTGAAACTTGTTTTGAAGATCTTTCGCTCCCTTTCCCTTTGGTACTTTGATTATTGTCTTGTGAGAGAAAGTATGGTACTGTATGAAAGGCACCATAGGGGTGTCCTACTATATGAGAAATAATACTTCTTAAACAGAGTATATGGAAATGTTCTTATTCTCTTTTTTGTAGTAAAAGAAGAAATATCATTGAAAGGGAAGAGATACGAATCAAGAGGATCAGGTATCCTCCAGCAGAAAACAAAGAAACAAAAGGAGAAAAAGAGAAAGTCTAGCTAAGTATTAGCAAGAATAGCTAGCTACTCTATGCACAAACCTGATAAAGACGTATCTTTAAAACATCTGTTGCCTTTAGCGCAACAGATGCCAAAAATTAAACTTTATTCCGAACAATCATAATAGTCGACTTTGGCTCCCGAAGATGCTTGCATTCCTCTCTAGCCAAATCACCCACTTTTCGGGAAAGGTTGCTCCAATCAAAAGAGAGTAACTCCCTCTTCATTGCTGGACCCATCAAAACCGAAAAGAGGAAGGACTTGACGTTTAGAAGGATAACCCACAAAAAACCAAGGTCCCATTTGGTACGTGGAAAGATTTTATAGTTTTTGTTTTTTAAAATTATATGTATTTTACTTACAAAACTGCACAAGCTAGTGAATAAAGAGAACATTAGTGAAGATAATGATAAAGTTAAAAAACTTTAAAACATTGTTTTTAGTGTTTGTAGAAAACTAATGCTTAATTATTTCACGAATGTGCAACTCTTATATAATTATATGAATGAAAATATGCATAAATACATGAACTTAAAAAAATGAAATTATGCAAAGGTGTTGGCGAAAAGACTCTCTCGAGTTCTTGGGGAGGTTATAGGGGAGTGTCAACATGCTTTTGTTGAGGGGAAACAGATTTTGGAGGCTGTTATGGCCGCTAACGAGGTGGTAGATGATTTATTCGCAAACAAAAGAGATGAGCTGGTATGCAAACTGGATATAGAAAAAGCATATGATCATGTCAGCTGGAATTTTATTGATTACATGCTGTGTAGAATGGGTTTTGGGTCCAAATGGAGGAGTTGGATGAAGACTTGCATCTCCACTACTTCTTTTGTGGTGATTGTTAATGGAAGGCCATCTGATTTTTTTTCTGCTTCCTGTGGGTTACGGCAGGGGGACCCTCTTCTTTTCCCGTTACTATTTATTATAGCAATGGAGGCTCTAAACAGTTTACTTTGCAATGCTAAGGGGCTGAACTTTTTGAAAGGTGTTATGGTTGGGAAAAGGTCGAATGCTCTTGATGTAATACACATTTTCTTTGCAGACGACACCCTCATATTTTGCCATCCGGATATCAGGAACCTATTACACCTGTGATGCATTCTCCATTGTTTTCAGGCCGTTTCTGGACCGAAAATTAGTCTGTTAAAATCTGAACTGGCCAAAATAGGGGGTGAGGGGGATGGCAGCAACTATTCTATGGTTCTGGGTTGTAAACCGGTGGAGTTCCCTTTGAAATATTTAGGGATGCCATTGGGTGCAAAATTTAAAGATAAAAGCATTTGGGAGCTGATTGTTGAATTGTTTGAAAATAGACTTGCGGAATGGAAGAGGAACTTTCTATCCAAGGGAGAGCGTCTCACTTTAATAAAAAACACGTTGGCCAATCTTCCCATGTACTACCTATTGATCCTCACAATTCCTAAAGAAATTGTGAAGAAGCTAGAAATTATACAATGCAAATTTCTTTGGGGGGATGAAGAGGGCTATAGGAATTATCACTTGGTTAGTTGGGAAGATATCAAAAAACCGGTTCACAGGGATGTTTTGGGCATAAGATCCTTAGTCTACATGAACATGGCTCTTCAAGGAAAATGACTTTGGAAGTTCTTGATGGAGGAGAACAAAATGCGGAGGAAAATTGTGTTTGTTCGTTGGGGTGGATCAGATTCGGCTGGTGCTGGGGCAGGTTACAGACCTCACGGGCGTGGTTTGTGGAAGAATATTATGAAACAATTGTTGAGGTTCCTCTCCTGCACCAAATGGCAATTGGGAAAAGGGGACAAAATTAGATTTTGGCAAGACAGGTGGGCTGGTGAGGACAGATTACAGAATATGTTTCCCAGAATTTTTGAGATAGCATATTCAAAAGGTTTGGCGGTGGCTGAAGCATATCGGTTTTGCAATGGCTGTGTCGAATGGTCTGTTAGGGTGAATAGACATTTAAATGACTGGGAAATTAAAGAATATGAAGAGATTTTGCTGATCCTGGAGAACCAAAGTACCAAAGTTGACTCGGACAAGATTATGTGGAATCTTGAGAAAATGAGAAATTTTTCTGTTCAATCATATTATAGGTTCTTGGCTGGTGGGGAAGAGGATGGAAGTCTGGAACTCCCTATTAAGCAAATCTGGAAAACAAAAGTGCCCCTTAGAATGACATTCTTTGCATGGGAAGCCTGTAGGGAAAAGATTCTCACTATTGACAATTTAAGATTGAGGGGGCAGATTATTGCAAACAGGTGCTATTTTTGCATGTGTGCTGAGAAATTATGAAATCACCTTCTTTTATGGTGCCCGGTTGTCTATAACTTATGGAGCATTATTTATGAGCTCTTGGGGATTAGTTGGGTGATTTCTGAAACTGTGAGAGGGGAAATTTGGGCTTGGGATGGGCTTAGTTGCAAGTGTAATGTTGCCAATTTGATTCCATTGACTGTTTTTTGGGTTCTTTGGAAAGAAAGAAATGTTAGAGGTTTTGAAGGAAAAAACTTAGGTTTGTATAAACTAAGAGATAAGTGAATTAACTATTTTGGGACTAGTTTGTTGGGTCATGATATTGTTCGGGATGGGGATTTTGGGGATATCGTTGACATACTAATTACTTTATAAATCTCTATACTTATGGGTCGATACCCTTTTTTTTGGTACCTTGTTAATATACACGCTATATTTTTATTTAAACAAAAAATATTTTTATGTAGCAAATGTAGTCTAAAATTCTCAAGAACATGATTCCAAATTGTCTAGGCCATATTAGAGTGAAGGAAGAGGTGGTAATGAGTTTCAATAACTTCGTAGCATCAGACTCCTGGTGACGAGGCATTATTCAACTTGTGAACTTGAAATATTTCATTAGTATTAAGCTTCCTAGAATGGTATCATAAAGAAAAACTTTTACCTTAAAGTGAGTTGGCCCCTTCCATAAAGACATATGAGGAAGATATTCTGAGTGATAGGATTGTGAATCAAGCAATGTAAATAGGACTTAGCTGAAAAGAAAATACATGAGAACTCAAATAACCAAAATTTGCAATCTAATTTATTGGGAAAAGAATTGTACAAATCCAAAAGATGAAGGATATTGGTCATGTCCATAGTGTCATGGTCATTGAGATCTTTGTATAAAGGGATTCCAAAAATAGGTTCCACTAGAGCGAACCAAAAATGAGGAAATAGGGCAAAACTAATTTCTGGGTAATCTCTTAAGTCTGGGCAAACCATAAGCAAGGGTCTTCCTAGACAAGAAATGAGAACCACTCCGTACCCTCAGTTGAGGTAAGGGTAAAAAAGAAGCATGAAGACTAAAAATTGCCTTCAAGGGGCTCATTTAAGTTCTCAAAACATTTATGTTGGAATTCCATCGATTCTAGTGAAGACCAAATTGACCCCTGTCCTATAAGGACTTTGTCTCTACCCGAAACCTCCATATTCATTTTAGTTATAGAGACAAATCTTTATGACGAGGATTCTTAATGCCAAGGCCAGACAACACCTCTCCCAACTAATTGAATAGTCTCTTTTAAACTCATTCGAGCTTGACTAAAGGAGAGATTTCATCACTCTAAAACTATAGGCCACACCTCTAGGGGATTTTAAAAAGAGAAAGAAAATAAAGGGATATACTAGACATGCATGATTGAATAAGATTGGCTCTCCCTCCTCCAAGAGAACATGACGACTTTCAAGCTCTCAAGACTCTTGGAAATATTAGAAGCAACGAGGCTCAGAAGGAATCGACCCTAGGGTTCCCCTACAAGGGAACATAAAACAAAACTAAAGAGCCAATCTGCCTACATCCTGCAAATTAAGCTAAATCCCACACTTGGTTCCCAAAGTTGATTTTCTTAAGGTCAGTTTTTGTGAGATTAATTGTTAAACCTAAAGTAATCTAAAATATGCAAGATGATAATCCCATGAAAAAAGTTCACAAGGTCATAAAGAAGGAACAAATTGTATCATTAGCAAACTGAAAGTGGGAAACTTCCACTTTATCCTGACCAACCTTAAGACCCTCTATGATCCCTCTCTCTAACCATTTGGGGAGCATACAACTCAAGACATCAACGACAATTGTGAAAGAGAAAGGGGACAATGTGTCTCCTTGCCTTAAACCGTGTTGACGGGAAGAATCTCTAGCCTTGTCATTAATTGTAATTGCGAAAGTAGCATAGCAAAAACATTTTAATCTACCTTCTCCATGTATCTCTAAACCTTTCATGTCTATCTTTTTTCTCAAGAAAAGTTCAATTGAGACGATTGTAAACAATTACAAAGACTAGTCCTACCCAAAGTAATGTTAGAACATATTTAAACTAATTCTTGAAATAATGTTAGACACCCTAAACTAATTTTATAAATCTAGCAATAAAAACTGAATTACCAAAATAATGCTAATCCTAATTAACCTCAAAGTTTGTTTTTTTTTCTTTTTGTCTCTTGCTCCAGGTCAGAAAGGAGTAAGATGGATTTTGATTTAGCGGAGAGTTTAGCTTTTGTTTACTAGTGATTATCTTGAAACGAAACAACGGCACACCCCCCCCAACCCCCCCCAGCCAATCCCTTCTTTTCCATATAATTTTTGTTTGTAAACATTTATACCATTTGTACATGTTGGCCTTTCATTCTGCTTTCTGGAATATTATTGTTTATGATTAATTTAATAGCAAGAATAATAAGTTGCATATTTTGGATTTGTTTCATTAAGATTGTACAATGAGTCATTTTTTGCATCTAATATTGGTGTTTCCTTATCAACTGTTGATAGGGCTTTGCCGGTGCTGCATCCAGATATTTGGGTTTGAGGAGCATGATGACATTTCTTGGCCCAGTGTAATATACTTATATACCCAAGTGACATATTGTTGCATCACTTACGAACTTTAAACTTTCATATTATATGGTTGGAGTAATTCAACTCTGTCATTGCTTTTTGTTGACTTCGAACACAAATTTTCTCAGTATTGTATTGTTCATTGCTGTTAGTATTCATTGTTTAGATCAAATTAATTAGTTTATTGAGGGTTTATTCACTTTTGGGATTTCATTACTAGATATTATACTTGTATGACATGGTTCTACCATGTAATATGCAAAAAATGATTTCCACACATGCACAGAGATATAGTGTGCATAATTTTATTATTATTTCTTTAATTTTGCATTGGAGTTCTTAAACATTCTTTAGATGTGTCAAAACGAATTTAGAACCTGTACCCAATTGCATATTTTCTTTCTGAAGCATATTCTATATCTAGAAAAATATATACAATATGAAGAATTTCTGTTGTTTTCCCATCTCTTTCTTCTCTCTGTCACCTTGTGGAGAGACTTGGCTATGCTTTTTGAACACAGATGGGAAAAAGAATATTTTTTTTCTTTACTTTCTGTTATAATCAGTTGGTACAAAAGACTGAATTTATATAGTTTTACATTTCTATTTTTCTTATTAATTTTAGGAGTAAATGACTATACAATTAATAACAGTAACTTTTTAAAAATTACAGTAATAAATGCTAAAAATATGCGATAATAACTCTTAAAAATATGCAGTAATAAATCTTAAAAATATGAAATAATAATTTTAAATATATGCAGTCAACTTCTGATTCTTTTTATATATTTCTACACTTTTGTTTTAGGTGAAACTTGGTTTGCTGATGCTTAGTTCTTTTCCTCTTGACAATTTCTCTTGGGAGATTCTTAGGCATTGGATGAAAATCTTTCGACATCTTGTTTGTTGGTGACAAAGTCGTCAACATCTACATTGACGAAAATGTTAGAAGTTTTTGTTCAACCATCATTTTTTATGTGAGGGAGGTGGTTTGGCTGCTTCGGATCTTAGGGAAATTTTATTGGGAGAAGGTACACGGTCGTGGGTAAGGAGCATGGTTGGCAAGAACCACACTATGGGGTGGCTTTGGGTGTCAAAAGTTATGCAGGTTCTTGGCTATCACGAAAAGGGTAGGCGATGTGTGGTTGAGGATTTGTATACTTGAGGGGATGGAAGCTCGCAATTGGTGGCAGATAGTATTTGAGGTATGTAGAGTTGTGGACTGGGTTTTTAGATCCCATTGTCTTTGTTGCTATTGGAGAGCTAGGCACCATACCAAGAGTTTCTCCGACTAGTTGCAGGCTTCCATGCATAACATGCAAGATTGTTCTTAATGTTTCTTCTTTGTCTGCAGCTATGGCTAATGACGACCCTTATAGTTTCTTTAAGGCTTCTCAAGATCTGAGGCAAGATTCTCCATTCCTTTTTATAATAGTGATGGAGGCCTTTAATGTACTGTTAATAAGAACAAAAGATCTCCAGTTGCTTGGGGGTTCAGTGGTGGGGGAGAGGGGAGATGCAGTGGAAATGGTTCATGTGTTCTTCGCTGAGACACGTTATCTTGTAAACCTAATTTTCATGCCTTATTGAATATTATATGTTTTCTTTTATGCTTTCAAGCTGTCTCGAGGCGTAAGATTAGCTTGAAACAGATTGACTCCGTCTTGATTGTGGAATGGAAAGATTTTGCCACTTCTTTCAGACTTTAGGGGTGCAAAGTTTCTATTCTCCCTTCAATTTACTTGGGACTACCACTTGGAGCTGAATTCAGGATGCCTCTATCCGCAACCCTGTTGTCACCAAGTTTCAGAATAGATTGGTGCGTGAAGAGGAATTTCCTCTCAAAACGAGGTAGGTGGACTCTTATTAAAAGCACACTTTTTCTCCCTGCTAGTGCAGCGAAGAAGCTGGAGTTCATTTAGTGTTATTTCCTTGGGGTGAGTTCGATAAGAGAAAAAGATTCTCCTTGGTTGTTTGAAATGTTGGAGAGCTTCCCTTTTAGAGGGGTGGTGGTGGGATCATGTCAGTGGTTGACGTTAACCAATCTTTTTTCAATAAGTGGCTGTAGAAATTTATTTAAATGAGTAAGGTAGTCTCTGACAGAGAGTGATGGGATAAACACATTGAAATTGAATTTTAAGATATCTAGGCTTCAATGTGGTGTAGGGTTTTCTACGAAAATCAACTCTAGGTGGGATTAGTTCCATGGTTGTACATGGAGAGTTGGGTTGGGCCAAAAGGTGAGGTTTTGATGGGATGAATGAAGTGAATGTGGAACACTTGAGCAGAATTGTCTCACGATCTATTATTTAGCTCATTGTAAGGAGGCTGCAGTGGTCGAATCATTCTCTTGTGCCTTTGGTAATGATGTTTGGATGGTTGATCTAGTCAGAAACTTCAATTTATGGGGGGTGAGTAAATACATCAATCAACTTAAGTTCTCTCCCTGTGTATGAGGTTGCACGGGGCCTTGGATGTGCTGGTTTGGAAGCCAAATTTTAAAGGTGTTTTTTCGGTGAAATTGTTTTACTTTCATTTGGCTAACATTGTTGTGAACAATGAGAAGGTTCATTAGAAGCTGATTTGGAAGATTAATACCTCCCCTAGTGTGGCTCTTTTTACTTGGAAGTAGCTAGGGGAAGTATACTTATCCTAGACAACCTGATTAAAAGAGAGAAGATTTTTGTGAATGTTGTGTTATTTTTGCACGAAAGCTGCAAAGTAAGGCAAGCATATTTTTCTCTGGTGTCCCTTTCTTTTTTTTTTCTATAGACAATGACGTAGGCCTTTTGGGAGTGGGTTGGGTCATGGCTGGTTTCATAGAAGATGAGATACAAACTTGGAGGGGCATCTATAGTTTTAAGTGTTATCTTAATTCTCATCCCCCTGACTATCTTATGGGTTATATGGAGGAAACAAATAGAAGGATTTTTAAGGGTATAGAAGTTACTTTTGGTAGGCTTAAAGATTTGCAGTTGCAGACCCTAGACTTTTTAGTTAAAGAGCCATTTTCTTTTTTCTTCCAGGGATATTGGGGAGCTTATTAATAATCTGATAGCTCTTGAAAGTTTCTTTTTTATGACTCATACCGTCTTGGCGCCATATCAATATTCTACTTCTTTTTACTCTAAAAGAAGTTTCTTCCTAAAATAGAAAATGGTGGGGACAACACATTTCATCTAGTGATTGGACACTGGTTTTTTTCTAGTAGATTTGAGTAGGCTTAAATATTGTCTATATGATTATACTTGGAAATGCATAGGAAGATATCCAGTTATTTATTTATTGGAAATCTATAATTCTAATAAAAAAATTAAAAAAGTAGTAGTTCTGGTATTTAGTGCCTCAATTTTTCCTAAACAATGTGTTATTATGAATCTTTGCTTTCTGTTATTCACTTAAATTTTTTAGAAAATTCTATGTTTTAATTTTCCCATAAAATGAGGAGTAATGTGTTATATTATGAAGAGGTCTTTTTGTTAACCTTCCATAATTTATTCTCTGTTTTGACTTTTTCGCGAGTAGCTAGTCAGAATTTGTCATTGTACATAGAACTGTTAGCTTCTTTCCTTGTGTTGCCGGTAGATCTAGTCTGTGCCTGAGTGGGAGAAAGCTTATTTTTGGGTATTACAGTGTGTGCCTTATGAATTTGTGGTAAAGATATCAATCTATCTTCAACATGGCTTTATCACTTGACACCTTTTTCTGTTTATGGTTTCCTTCAAATCTGATCCTCTTATATCCATTGGCATCATGCAGGTTATGGGGAACATTTCTGGCTGATGTTGTTATTCAGATGCTAGGAACTGATTATGCTAGGATTTTACGAGCAATTTATGCATTTGCACAGGTAACTGCACTATTATACTGTAGAAACCCTCCACTTTGTGTGATCTCCCTAATGACATGTTAGGTTCATTCTATCATAATTATCCCCGACATTCAATGAAGTGAAATTTCTGATCTCTTTGACTTAGTTGTGAAGTGATTTTGATGTATAGCAGTTTCCACAGTTACAGAAGTACTAGTAAACAAGGTAATGAACAGTGTTATTTTAGTAAGTTCTGAGGTAGGAAAAGGAGAGTTAATAGTGGCTGTGTGGTAGAGGTTGGCTGGTGCAAAAAGGTTGGTTTGAGCGGGACCCATGACAAGCTGGCGAGTAGGGCTGTGGCGGCTGTTCCGACTGAACATAAGGTAGCTGTCGGAGCTAAGCAGCCGGTGGTGATGATGACTGGTGTTATGGCTGGTCATGAAGGCTGTCCCTCTTTTAAGAATTTTCTTATTTCGACAATTAAAACAAAATATGATTTATGAAGAGTTTAGAGTTTTTTAACCTAAAATTTTGATAACATATGGAAGAATCAATATGTCTTTCATTAGGACTTCATCCATAAAGTGAATAGTAATGATATAAGAAAACATCATTAATTTACAAAGATCAAGATAATATTCTTTTACCCTAATGTACACTTCTTAGCAGTAGTATGACCGAGTGCCTGCTTCTGAAATATTAGTGGAACTTTGTGAACCTCCTATCTTATTTTATTTCCCGTGAGAGATCGTGGTTAAGTATAATCAAACCTGGAATACTGTCCAATTGCATTCCTCCAACACCTGATAGGAAAAAGTAAAGCTCCATCTAGTAAATGAAAAGTTTTTTATTTTCATTTCCTCAATAGTTATATTTGTAAGTAATAAGTAGGTAGTTGAAAATGAAACCAATGATCGAAATATGATGGCAAAATACGTTACGGTTTTCTTTGCTCTCGAGGACACTACATACATATTTTACACGTATAAACTATATAGATATGAGTTCGAAAGATATATTTGTATATAAAAAAGATCCTCTAATATTTGGCAAGTGTTGTTCTCTTGTGGTTTATACTTGATCATTGATGTCTATATTATATATAACGAAGTATGATGGTTATAATGTACATGACCTGTTTGAGCTGTTATTTTGCCTCAGATTCGCATCAATCGGACATACAGGCTGCCGTCTGAAGATGAGGTAGGAATTTAGCTACTTGGGTTCTTTGTTTTTTGTTTTTTTTTGTTTTTTTTAATGTGTTTAGATGAAAGAGATTCTTTTTGAACCATTTTCATATTGTATGCACATTTTGAAGGCAGTATGTAGATTTATATTTATGCGTATATCCATGGATAAATATTTAGGTTTTGCTGCTGCCCCTTCCCAACTTGAACATAAAATCAAATAAAACGTAAACAAAAATCAACCCTTTCCACATAATCACTCTACTCTTAAACAGCGGTTGAAGTGGTGTTTGTGATTTAATTTTAATACAATTTGGTTTGGATCTCTTTATACAATTCCCACAAAAATTAACTCTGATAATCTCAATTGAAAAACCATTTTAACTGGTGACTAACCACAATATCATTAAACCAATTCGGAGGATTTAGTTTGTTGGATTTTTTTTTTTGAAGGAATTTACATGCATTGTAAATTATATTTGCTAAAAAGACTTTTTCCTTTATTTATTTAATATAAATATAGGCTTTTATGGTTGAATTGTAAGTATTTGTACTCTACACCTGTAACACTTCTTGTGCGTTAGAAAGGAAAAGACAGCCACAAAAATGGATGAACTATTTGGAATTGAATGAAGATGCTTCTCTATTAAAAAAATATCATCATTAATTAATAAATAACCTTACAAATCGAACAGTTTACATTATTCTGCAGAGATTCTGATAGATTGAATACATCAAATAAAAGATTAGAAATCAAGAACACGATAATGCATTGATCTTTTGGTGACTTTAGAAAGTTTCTAAAAGGCCATTTTCTTGTCCGACAGTTGTATTTGTTTTATCAAAGAAACAAAATAAAGGGTTATCGGAAAAAGCCTTTAGAAGTTTTGGTAGTTCGATTAATGGAGGAAATGACAGAAAGTATAAGCATGCATAAGAAGGCTCCAGCCAAACAACCTGATGCAATATATCCTCTGGTCAAGAACTTATTATGTATAGATTTTGATTCATCTGCTTCTGGAACAAAAACTGCAAACAGATCGAATAAACTGTTTAAGAACTCCTTTAACTCGTATGTAACTGCTATTCCTGCACCGACACCCGTCCCTAAAATCGCGCTTATTATCTGCAAAAATCAGACTCATTATTTAAAATCATTTACTTTTTTGAATAGTACAGAACAAATTATATATCTTTTACTTAAGAATTAATTGAAGAAAACAACCTTGTCACCGTAGAAATCTAATTCCGGTAAAAATCTCTTTCCTTTGTAAATAGAGTAGAACACAAGAGGTAACCCGAGTAGCGAGTAAGCTGCTGCTATTACCGCAACAGATAGCACGTACCTGTAAAATTTACATTTTTGTTTTAATAAAATTATAATATCAATTGAAATTATATTTTTTATAAATTTATTTGATTTATTAAGATTAAACTTCTTTCTGAATAATCTTAAAAGTATAATCTCGTTAATCATATTAGTACATTCAGAAGTTTGCTCTCGAAACACTAACAACGAAAATCGAATTCAAATACCGAGAGGAAGATATGTTTGTAATAGTATATAATTATACCTATATGTTTTGAGATCCTTGAAAGTTATTTTTGTACCATCATCAAGGGTGAAATTTGCAGTGACGAACACCACAATACAACCAACAGAAAACAAGAGAGTAAAAATCTTGAGGACGATTGAGATTCCTACTAAACCCTTTGCTCCCATTTTAATTTCCCTCCACTCTGTTTTACAACTTTCAATCAAATCTTACTTATATATATACACATAGATATAGATTCACTTCTTGATTATATCAAATCAAATTGGAAGCATTTGTAATATTCGTTTGGAAATGGTCAAAATTTACTTGGCCGGAAAACCAACTTGGGGGACAACGCCCCCCAATGTGCTAACTGTATATATATATATATATATACACTCGTTTTATAGCATTAACATTTATAAACTTAATTAATATTTGTTTACTACCTTCATTAGATCTTCTAAAAAAATTGTTTGTGTTTTTGTTCTTATCAATTTGAGCTTTGCACTCATATAAATTATATGCTGTATTGATATAGACACTTACTAGTTGTACGTCTCTTTTGTACTTGTAACATTGTTATTATTCAACTTTAAAAATTATCTTCTGTGCATTTAAATTAAATAAACTCTTAAAATAACAAAAGATATGTATATATATATATATATATATAAATGTTGAGTGCTTTAGTATACACGTGTGTGTGCTTATAAATTGTCATATTAAGGTTTAATGCTAAATAAAGACAGACTTAAACTTCACTTTAGAAGAAAATTTGAGTTTTGATTAAATTTATTGCAAATGACAAACCACATTTTCATAAACAATTTATATAGAATTCATTATAATGAAGCTGCAAATGCTCTGCTACCCATTACATATATGAGACAGCCCTGCTATAATCATCTCAAGAAAAGGGAAAACAAAAAACAGAAGGCCTACTAACAGTAAAATTTTGATTACCATACGAAAAAGAAAATGACTAAAACATGCTGCACTAATAATTTCTTCCTACTAAAAATACAAATTTGTTCCTTTTATTCAAGGGATCGAATGATTAAGAGATTGAATTGACAACACGGCGAGTAAATGGCTGATTACACAAGAAATATAAATGAAATTCCACAAGACATCACAAAATTTCCATCTCCTACCTCGGAGATTTTGAGGACAAACATTTTCCACAAGACACGAGCTTCAGCAACGAATGTGGTCTCCGAGTCCTCATTTTCAAACGAGAAAACTGCACATCCAAATGCACGTAAAAACAGTTCATGTATAATCATAAAAAGATTATTAATCAGAAAAAATAACTTCAAATGTCATTAATCAGCAAAAACAAGAAGTTTCATCACGTCCCTCGTGGTGTTTGGTTCAAATCCTAAATATTAGTTACTTGACATATACAAATTAGCCGTAATTTACATATTAATACATAATAAATCAACATTACTTATATATTCAATTCCACAATCCTAGATCGTAGTTCTAAATATTAGACATAAATTGACTTAGAATTAAAATACTGCTTCATTCAACTTTTTATCATATTCGTAACATTCTTATTTTTGTTTCATAAAGTTCAAATTTGAACAAACTAAACTGAATGTCAATGTGGAAATGGGTATGCTATGTTGCTAACTTAGGATTGGAAACATTAAGTGGAAAATGCATCCATTGTTTCTTCTCGTCATCAATGCATCAATTATTTCTTCCCTCCTCTAGTTTAAAATGGATTAGTTAGTTCACAGTATAGAAATAACGAAAGCTTCTTTTTTGTCCCCTCAATAAGAAAATTCATGTCAAGTCAAGCTTAACAAAAAATGTACACAATGGATCATGCGAGAAAGTGACTCAAGAAAATTCATCGCAAGATACATTACCTTGCGGCGTGTTACTCTTGATGCTTTCCAGCAAAGCAAGCTTCTTGATCTAGGTTCGAGTCTCCTGTAAATTACAGAGTATAAAAGCAACCTAAAAGTTCAGACACATTGAGAATAGTAAACATTTCATGATAGCTTGATCCTTTCCAGTGCACAATAACTTAAAATTTTATTAAAGAACATAATGATTTGAGCCAATGAAAAAAGACTACATGTAAAAATAGTAGCAAGTCCTCGTTATGTTCCAGTCATTCAATTTATAATTGGGAGAATATTCAAGGGACGCCTAAGGTTAGTCAGACTTATCTATTCTGCAACTTCATTTAACATATCCAGTTTTAGGAACATAAATATAACTCTAGCAGACCTGTTCTTAACAAATGCACTTCCAACCGGAATAAAGCTTTCCTAAGAAGGGAAGGGACTAATTTTATGATTTTCTGGTCCATTAATCCACATAACTGGAAAAAATAAGATCTCAGCCTTTCTGTGTTTGTTTTTTTGGTTGTTTTGATCAACAGTTCAAAGTAAGTTGACTCCAGCCAAACTAATTTTTTTTAAAAAACGAAAAGTTAGTTAGAAAAGAAAAATTGCACAAAGAAGACGTACAGGTTTTCTTGTTCCAGTTTTTCAGCAATAGAAACAGCTTTGCGTTTTGACCATCCATTTCGCTGTTTACATCCTTCTGCTTGCTGAATTACATGTGCAAGGGACACCTTACTTCTCACAATGCTCTGGCTCTGACTTCTTTGGTTACCAAATTTCCTTGTATCTGGGGTAGAAGTCACAGTCGACTTCTGCTGTGAAGCTTGTTTTCTTACCCGTGCACTCTCAAAAACCCTTCTATTAGGATCAGTACTGTCAACATTTTCATCATCCTTAGACGCCCAGGGAGATGCTGGTAGTTCAACAATTTCATTCCTCCCACTTTCATGACGTATGGAAGACAAAAGCTGCACCTCAGTGGCAATCCCATTAGTGTCCTTATCACATGATGCCCTACGATTTCTGTTACCAGGGCTAGACTCTGATCCTGGAACCATGTGAGATGAACCACTCTTTGAAGCTGGTAAAATAAGAGGCATGTCAGACCCAGTTCTTGCATCTTTCTTCAACTCACATCTCATTTCAATTGTAGTTGGGGATCCAAAAACAGATTCAAATGCTTGTGAAATGTGGACTCCAAATTTCTCTGCTGTGCTGATGGTCAATTGCGAGCTGAACATCAGTTGCACAGTTGGAGCTGAAAGAACCAACAATTAACATGAACTGACATTTAATGGCAAACTCCGAAAGAACATATATAAATGAAATCATTTAAATTATTAACGGCCCCCCAATAGAGACAATATAATTATAGGAAGGAAAGAGATCAAGAAAAGCTTTTGTTTTTTTGTTCCATATAAAAGTTTTTAAGCATCAAATAAAGAATGCTTCTGATTCTTTCTTCCTTTCTGACTTATTTTGACTAAAATTTTTTTACGCTGGTTGCAGAGAATCCAAAGACCTCCAAGAGCTAAGTACCTAAAAATTCGTAATTTTCTCATACTCCAATCAAAACAGCCTTTTATGACTTACAAGAAACAAATAACAGCTTGTAACTGCACCTAAAGAACAGGAACTCTAACAAGAGTATTTTAAACATACAAAACTGTCACGAAGGTGGTTCACGAGGAAAAAAAATAAGATTGGAAGCAGAGAGCAGAAGCAGATGATAGTTTACAAGAGGAGAACGGCTGGTAAGCACCGAGCCACAATTTGATGAAGGGAAGGGTACGTGTCTTCAATCGGCATAAGCACGAGATGAGTGGGCAACATGGCTTCAATTGGAAATAGGTCAAGGTAACATGGCTCTGATAGGAATTAGGGTTAGAAGAAAAATCTTGAAGATGAGAAGTTCATTTTGGTTGAGTGGCTAGGGTTTTCGTTCTTCTGTGTCACTGAAACCATTTCCTGTTTTTATTGAGATTTTGCAGGAAATTTTCATTAAGTTTCTAGTTTTAGTACGCTATATATACTCCGCAAATCATTTCTTCACCATGGTAAGTTTCATATACAAAAAGATCTCTTGGTTTATAATCTCTTGGACTATTTCTGCCTCCTTTCTTCTCTCTTGTCCCTTCAATCTTCTTCTTTCACTGACAAATACTTCTTTTATCTTCTTAAAACCTAACAGTCATGGGGTACATGTAAAACATATCTGACAACTTGATATCAGAGCTTAATGATTCCGGCGAGCTGCTTGCAAGTTTGTGGCGATGGCCGAAAGCAAAGGGAAGACGGTGGTTAACGAACCACAAAAATGCCAAAATATGTAGGATAATGTAAGAGAGGTTGAACATAAACTGTTTGACTTCATGGCAGAAATGTATGATGCATAGCGTCAAACCAGGGCGCTCTTTGACCAAAGATTCGAACAACTCGCCGAGATGTTGTGAGGGGGAGCAAAGCTTGGAGAGTCATCACTACACGTAAGTCATTCTCCTCTTTTACAAGCTCATGATTGGGGTATTCCACCAACCTCAAAGCAGTGAGAAGCTGGGGGTAGTAGCATTAACCCACGAAATAACCCGTTGGAAGACCCTAAGTCGGAGGTGGATAGTCCCATCTTTGATGGTCAAAACCCTATGACATGGATAAGAATATGTTCGAAATATTTTCATGTGTATAGTCCCATCTTTCATGTGTATAACCCGTTGGAAGACCCTAAGTCGGAAGTGGATAGTCCCATCTTTGATGGTCAAAACCCTATGACATGGATAAGAATATGTTCGAAATATTTTCATGTGTATAGTATAGCTGAAGAAAATAAAGTAGAAACAGCGGCCTTTTATTTAAGAGATAAGGCTGAAATATGGTTCCATGAGCTAGCAAATTCCTCGAGTTTTAGAATGGGATGTATCCATAGAAGAATTATGCAAAAGGTTCAGGGGGTTAGCTAAAATTGATCTTGTGAAAGAATTTAATAAGATAATACAAGAAGATATGGTTATTAATTTTCGAGAAAATTTTGAAGAGATCAGATCACTATTACTCACTTAAAAGCCTGGACTATCAGAGAGGTACATTAGCTTCACCAATGGTTTGAAGGAAGAACTGAGACCTGTAGTGAGAATGCATAAAACCCGTACCCTTAACCATGCCTTCTAGCTAGCACTTTGGCCAGAACAAGCCGTTGAATCAAAAAAATGACTAACCACCACAGTTCCCGAACCTACAGCAAAAATCCCACTACTCACCTGCTAGCCCAAAAGTGCCTTCACTTACTGTCAATAATGATAACAACCCAGAATAACAACCAATCAGAAAACTCAGAAGGGGGCAATCCAATACCAAAATGAGAGTAAATGTAACAATTCTTGCTACCGATATAGTGAGAGATATCTCCCAGGTCACCAATGTAAACCGAAAACAGCCATGGCAGTGGAAGAATGTGAGGAAGAGGATGTTAAGAAAGAAGAAACTTAGGAAGAAGAACAACAGGAAACCCTAGAAGACACCAGAACCCTATCACTACAAGCCATAGAGGGCTTTTACTCAGGAGGAACAATGAGGATCAAAGGTTTACTAAATAAGAAAGTCATCATGATCCTGCTAAACAGTGGAAATTCTCACTCATTTATGGATTCCTCTATGGCAAAAGGATCAAAAAGCAAAGTTGTACAACAATAGACCTCTTACTCTCGCGGTGGCTAACGGTCACAAAGTGACTAGTGAAGGCAAGTGTACGGGGGTTCAGTGGAGGATGCAGAATTATGTTTTCTGCTATAATTTCAGAGTAATTCAATTGGGAAGATATGTCGTGGTATTGGAAGTGGATTGGATGAATATGTAAAACCCCCATAATCTTTGACTTTGCTGAGCCTAAAGTAAGTTTCAAAAGGGAGGGAAAACAGATAACATTTCATGGGTGAAAGTTCCTGATAGGTTGACTACTTATCAGGAGAAAGACTCAATAAAATGTTAAAAGAAGGGGGCAAGCAGAGTGCAGGGAGTGTATACTGCCTTTAGTCCATTTATTCTGACCTACCCAGAAGTCAAGTGCCCATCAAGAATGACAATAACATGGAATAGGTGCTGCAAGCTTACCAGGATATTTTGAGGAACTATATGGGCTCCCACCATCCAGGGGCTTTGAACATGTTCTCTCTTTTGTGAGTAGCAATTCTCCAATTAACTTAAGGCCCGATAGATACCCATATTTTCAAAAAATGGAGATTGAACAGCAAGTGAAAAAGATGTTGGATGCTTCAATTATTTGCTGGAACCATTCTCCATTCGCATCTCCAGTCCTATTAGTCAAACAAAAGAATGGAATTTAAAGATTCTATGTGAGCTGTAGGGAGCTCAACAAGATCACAATCAAGGATAAATTCCTCATTCCTTTTATTGATGATCTCTTAGATGAATTGCACGGGGTGGGACTGTTTTCTAAGATAGACTTAAAGTCCGAATATCCCCAAATAAGAATGATGGAGGAAGATGTTTACAAAACAGCCTTCCAGACCCATCATGGACATTATGAGTCCAAAGTTAACCAATACACCAACCACCTTTCAATCCCTCATGAGTCACATATTTGAAGGTTACTTAAGGGAGTTTGTGACATTTTGGTTTACAGCCCTTGCTATGGAAAATAGCATAAAAGGCATCTGTAATTGATGTTCACCCTACTCAGGCAGCATTAACTGTATGTAAAAAAATCCAAATCCTGCTTTGCTCAAGTAGAAATTGAATACTTAGGGCATATTATCTCTAAACAGGGGGTCAAAACGGCCCTTAAAAGAATAGAAGCAATGTGACCCGGCCTATTCCAATCTCTATCAAGGGTCTGCGGGCTTTCTCGGGACTCACAGGGTATTATAGGAAATTCATCCGAAATGATGACACCATCAGCAAACCTTCGACTGGCATGCTGAAGAAAGATGGATTCAAATAGACAGATGAAGCAGAAAGGGCCTCTGAGCTATTAAAAGACGTCTCGACTGAAGCACTGGTATTAAGGTTGTCTAACTTCTCTCATATGCTTGTGGAATAGGGATAGGGGCCTTACTCATGCAAGAGAACCAATCTATTGCTTATATCAGCAAAGGTCTCTGCAAAAGAAACCGAGGGCTGTCAAAGTATGAGAAGTTATTTGTCATTGTATATGCAGTGAGTAAATGGAGATATTAGTTGGAAGGAGCTCCCCTTATCACTAAAAACAGAACAAAAAAGTATTAAGCATCTGTTGGAGCAAATGGTAGTTTCCATGCTTCACAAAAACGAATTATTAAATTACTTGGATTGAACTACTCAATCCAATACAAAGAAGTATAGAAAACAAGGTGACTGATGCACTTTCCAGAAGGGACTATGAAAATCAAAAGATAGAAAAGGAGGGGGCGACACCATCTGCAGTTACTACTAATTCACCCTCATGGCTTTCAGAAGTCACAACAAGCTATCATGGAGATCCTCTTATTGAAGGAGTAACAAAAGAATTGTTAATTAAGAAAGATGTCCGACCAGACTATCAACTCAAGGCTAGAATATTGAGGTACAAAGGTAGGCTGGTCATCGGAACATCAAGAGAATTAACAGAGAAACTAATCCAAAGATGTCATGACACAGCAATAGAAGGCCACTCAGGAATCAGGGGCACTTATGAATGCCTCAAACAACATTTTTTCTGGCCTGACATGAAAGAAAATGTGTTTGAATTTGGTGCAGAAATGCGAGACTTGCCATAGGTGTAAAACAAAAAGGGTTCCACTGTCCAGGTTACTACAACTGCTCCTTCTACCAAATCAGCCCTGGTCCCACATCTCCATGGATTTTGTTGAGCAGCTTCCCAAATAAGGAAATAAGGACACAATTATGGTAGTACTGGATCACCTTACTAAATATGCTCATTTGTAACCCTTAAACACCCCCTCACTGTTTCAAAAGTTGCTCAATTGTTTCTTGACAACATTCATAGACAGCATAGTAGCTCCAAGGTGATAGTGTCTGAGCATGACAATGTTTTTACCAGCCTGTTTTGTAAGGAACTCATGAGAATAACACGGAAAACTTTGCACCAATTCCTCTTACCATCCTCAAACTGACAGTCAAGCAGAAAGACTCAATAAATTTCTATATGATCCATAAAAACGTGAGGCCATGGGCCAAGTGGATTAGCCTTGCAAAATAGTGGCACAACATCATTTATCATTCCAGCATTAAGATGTCATTCCAAGCATTATATGGGTATCATCCACCCTAGTTTATGGATACTGTTGAAATTGAGGCCCCCTCAACAGAATTAGAAACATTTTTGGAGGAAAGGCAAAAAATGAGGGCATTGCTCAAACAACACTAGGTAGAAGCATAAAACCGAATGAAACAATATGCTGATTCACTGAAATAAAGACAGCTTGAAGAAGGTGATTTGGTGCTCCTCAAATTACAACCTAATAGGCAAATGCTCCTAGAAGGGAGGAAGAACTAGAAGTTATCACCAAAAATTTTTGGTCCCTACAAGATTGAGAAGAAGATAAGTTTAGTAGCCTATTGGCTCGAATTACCAAAACAAGCAAAGATACATCCTGTTTTCCATGTATCCTTGTAAAAGAAATATAACCCAGGACAACAAGGCTATCCTGAGGAACTACCTAGCATTGACAATTAGAGGGAGGAGATGACCGAACTAGAAGAAATATCACAAAAAAGGACAATTTGCAGAGAAGGAAGACAGATAGAACAATGGTTAGTTAAACAGAAACAATTTGAAGATAGAACATGGGAAGATGTCCAGTATCTACAAAAACAATTTCCACATCTAAACCTTGAAGGCAAGGTTTTCTCTCCAGGGGATGGATTTGTCACGAAGCAAGCTCATGAGGAAAAAAATAAGATCAGAAGCAGAGAACAGAAGCAGATGATAGTCTATAAGAGAAGAACAATTGGCAAGCACGTGGCACAATCTAATGAAGGGAAGGGTACACGTCTTCAATCAACATAAGCACGAGATGAGTGGACGACGAGGCTTCAACCGAAAATAGGTTGACGCAATGAAGCAAAAATCTGATAGGAATTAGGGTTAGAAGAAGAGTCTCGAAGCTGAGAAGTTCATTTGGTTGAGTGACTATAGTTTTTGTTCTTCTGTGTCGTTCTAACCATTTTTTGTTTTTGTTGAGATTTTACAGGAAATTTTCACTATGTTTCTAGTTTTAATAGATTATATATACTCTGAAAATCGCTTCTTCGCCATGATAAGTTTCATATACAGAAACATCTCTCAGATGATAGGAGGGATGCTAGCAGATTGTCCAGTATTCTATGGCGTAAGTGTGCAAACTTGCCGATCAAATATTTGGGGCTAATGCTGGGGGCTGAATATAAGGATGTTCCGACTCGGGAACCCGTGGAGATGAGGTTTAAATAGCATTTGGTTGGGTGAAAGAGAAATCTTTTATGAAGGGAAGAGGGTGGGCACGAGGTTTAAATAGCCAGTATTCCTATCTATTACATGTATTTGATGACGATCCCAGTTAGTGTGGCCAAACGACTAGAATCCATACAGTGTAGCTTCTTATACAGTGATTCTGAGGAGACGAGGAAGTACCATCTTGTGACTTGGGATGAAGTCCAAAAGCCAATCCACCATGTGGGCCGGGATTGAGATAATTGCTGGAGGTTAATATTGCTTTTTGGACAAAATGGCTTTGGAGATTCATGAATGGCAGTCTTTGGTGGAATTGAAGCAAAATATGGTACCAGACAGAGGATGGTTCCCTAGGGATTCTTCTATACCCCATGGTAACAGGATTGTGGAATAAAATTTGCATGGAAAAAGGAAGTTCCAGAATTATATCAGCTTGAGAGTAAGCACTGGGGACAGAGTTAGTTTGTGGCTTGAAACCTGATTGGAAGATGGCACACTCAGAGCCCAATTCCCTCATATCGATGTTTCTGTTCAGTAAAAAAACACCTTGATCCAGGAGTCTTACCTTGGTACTATGTGGAATGAGAAGTGGTTTGTGGAGGTCACTGGGAACCTCAATGACTAGGAAATTGAGTATGAGGGTTTACTTCTTGTCCTTTCTAGGTTTAGACTTGATGGCATTGAGGATCACCCCGTTTGGAGGCTTAATAATAGAGGGATATTCTCTGTTAGATCCTTTTACAACCATTTGACAAAAAACGAGGTTATAGGCAATGACTTTCCATTTAAGCAAATTTGGAAGGTTAATTCATCATTAGGAATTGCTTTGTTTGCTTGGGAGATAGTTAGAGAATGCATTTAATACAGGACAAGCTGATCAGAAGAGGCACGATTCTAGTTAACGGTTATTTTTTGTGCAATAGGAATGCAGAGTCGTGCAACTATATCCTGTGCCTTTGTCTATAAACTTTGGATTCTTGTTTATAGCCTTTTGGGCATCAATTGGTTAATGGTTGGCTCAGTGAGAGAGGAAATTTGGGTGCAGAAAGGATTCAGTGTGCGAAAAAACATGTTAGCTTCATTCCCCTGGCTACTTTTTGGGTGACATGGAAAAAAAAAGATACAATAGAGCTTTTGAGGACATAGAAGTGAATTTTAATAGGATTAAAATTTATTGGTTCCAGAGCCTAGGTTTTTTTTGTTAAGGGTCATCATCTTTACTCTGTTGAGGATACTGGGGACCTTATTGACATTTTAATTGATATGTATATATTTTGTACATGGGTTTGTATCCCCTCAGTGCTTGTGAAAGAATTGTCCTATACTATTTTTGTTTCAAAAAAGATATATATACTGTACATGCCCACCACCCTGTAACTAGTAGATATGTTAATTAAAGTCTTAAGTAATCCAGGATTTCAGACAATCATTACAAAGCTAAGAATAGACAATGTTCATCCATCAACTTGAGGGGAAGTGGGAAAGTATATATTATGTTTAACTATGTAACGGGTATATTAGCGAAATACCCGTTTATACAATTAATTGTAATGTTTCCTTTTATTATTTTCAAGAATACGTACATATATGGCCCTAATACTCAATAATAGATATAACATTCATTCTTCCACATCAGATAACACTGGAGCTTCCTATCCTACAACTACACCAATCTATTCTCTTGACAATATAAAAAAGAAATAAAGATGAAGGCAAACTAAGAGAGACAAGATTGGATGGAAGATTCTATAAACCAAAAGTTCTGTTATTTTGCAAATGGTGTGAAAGATTAATTATTTTATCACAAATTATATTTTCCATTTTCAAGATATTTTCAAATAATCAGAAATTTTACTCCATGCTAATTATTCGGCGTCTCTCAAAAAAGAAAAGGCAAAAACAGCTAATAAAAAAAATATTTGAAATACAAAACCTCAAAGAGTAACAATTACAATGAGGAAAACGAGTTAAATTGGAACCTTAGTCTACTATCTCCTTCAACTTGATAGAACTTCAGCAAAGCAATCTAGTTCTAATTTTTTTTGTCAAATTTCATCCAGATCATGGTGATAAGAAGGAAATATCAGCTTTTCTAAATCACCGAGTGACCTAAATCATTACATGTTTAAAAGAGCATAGTATATTTCGTTATTATAAAATGTACCTGCACCAAGACTGAAGGAGATAAGCCTTCCTTCTTGTGATAGGAACTCCTTTATACTATGATTTTGAATCTTCTCAAGAACTTCTAACCATATCTCTTCGAGTCCATTCCGGCTTTTCCCTAAAGCCGGATTTCCAGCCATCCGGATCATCCCAGTAGGTTGACGAGCCACTCCAGTCCCAGCATGTCTTTTTCTATCGATTCTGATGCCTTTCATTTTTGCATTGTCAATGAAATCACCAGAACTTCCAGCAACAAAATTTTCCAGTCTAACATCTGTTGAAAAGCCTCTCTCACAGTTAAGCATCCCAGCATTCTCACCTCCTCTCCTTGTAATTTCTCTTCCTCCTGCATTATTTGTAGTCAATGGACTCTGATTGAAACTACTGTCTGCAGATGAACTAGGCATCATATACTGCTGATCAGGAGCAAGTTGAAGTAACGCAGCTGTTAACCATGTTAACTTGTCACTTGATGTCCTTAGTTGTTTTTCTGCTTCAGATAAAGTTTTCAGAGCCTGGCGTAGTTTTTCCATATCTTCTTTGGACACTAGATGCAGAAAACTTCTTCAGTCAGTAAGGAAAAACCTTATTTTTCATAAAAGAAGAAATATTATCAGAAGGTAGTTAAAAATATACTAACAAAAGGAGAAGCTATTCTCCAAAAGAAAAAGAAACAAAGTAAATGCATACCAAAAGAAAGGAAGATAAGTTTTGGAAGAACTTTGAGAACAGAAAAGATGCATAGAGATATTTTAATTTTGCTTTTCTCTTTTTTACTAATTCAAGGTTTGGTGTTCATCCATTACATTTATTACCTAGAAAATCACAGAACTTTAAAAGCCAAATTTTAAGATGAGAAACCTTTGTAAATTACTGAAGCTCAGTAGGGCAAAATAGAACTAGAAAACAGCAAACTTACTTCAACTAAGAACTGATAAGAAAAGAACTATGGAAGTAGGAGCATAACAAAAATATGATGCAGGAAAAAAGAAAAATCAAGGGTTAATGTACAGAGACTTTCTGAATATGTATATTAGTTAAGAGAACATCTTTACTGCATTTCTCTCTAAGAAAAAAATTATTAGCGCATCATTTCTAACTCACACGGTTGCCGGCGAAAGAATTTCCTTCTGTGCCTTTCTTTCATAAAGTCATAACTACCAGCAAGTATATCAGTTATAACTGTTGCAAGCTGTGACATCAATGCCAAAGGCTCCACTCCACTTTCCATTATTACTCTCAAATTCTTCACAGTGTTTACTGTGTCTGCAGATAATGCTAAATCAAGAAGATCCACCAACTTTTCATCAGAGATAAGCCCAACCTATATGCAAGATCCATAAATATTAAATCATCTCATGCTGGCAGCAGCAGTATATTTAGTTATTGAATACGAAAAATTTCATACAGATAATGAGACAAAGTACACGTCCATAGAATATGTAACTTCCTTCCCTTTTTGCTGCCCTTTTAATTTTGGTGGCCAGGGCCACAATGTATTGAACTGGAGATAAGTATAACAATAACAGTGTTACTAACAAAATTCCTTCCAAACTTTGCCACGGTCTATCACCCTATAATCCTGTCCCCTCTTTCTGGCTGTCAATACACAAACTTATAACTAACAAAGTACGAAATCCATAACTAAAATCATCTGGAAAAGGCAAAAGAAGAAGTCACTTGATGAGATTTAGAAAAGAAGCAAGATATTTCAAGACAAACTGATGAAACCAAAAGAAAATAAAACATACTGCAGGATGAAACATAAAGACAAAGATTTCAGCGTGCAACCTCAGGAAGGTGAAAACTAAGGTTGCATGAGATCAAATCTAAATACAGGAGACCTAGAATATCAATAAAAAATTAAATATGTTATTTACAATTATCATGTGCTAGTCACATATATATTAGTATATTCTTTTCCACAACTAAAAGCAGTTTAGATGGATATAACCAAAAAACCCTAAACAACAAGATTAAATCCTAAATGATATTGATATTGCCTTCATTCAAATATCTATTTACCCAACTTTAAAGCAAGATTTTCCCTGGCAACCCAAGTTAGAGAATCAACAGCAACCTCAAGATGGTAACTATCAACTAGATTACATGTCTTAAAACACAAATCAGAGAGCAATATTATGAAAATTAAAACTTGAAATCTTGTTCTACAGGCATCAGAGATTAGATTCATTAGATATACATTAGTATTTCCTTTTCCCACAATTAAGAGCAACTTAGAATGGGATTAACACAAGGGTTGAAAATTGGCTATTGGAATACAATAAATTACTTCGAAAACGACACCAGTTGCACACAAACTGTTTGAATAATCAGTACACTTGAGTGCAAAAATAAACATATCAGTTTGCAGTACTTTTAATCTCATTATTCTTTTTTTTTGAGAAATAATTTTAATCTCATTATTCTTATCCCAAGCAACTAACAATACTTTTGAAGATTTTAATTTAAGGGCCAGAAACAACTAGGCAACCAAAGAAGCTGAAGCAAACAAAGAATATCTTTAGAAATACAATTACTCGCGAGCATATCTAGGAGCCAACTTAAATGCCACTATCAACAATCACAAACCATAAAACCAAAGATGGCATTGATATAAAATTCAAAGCACAAAAATGAGAAGAAATTACCAATTCCTGAACCAGTGGAACCGAAATTCTCTGTCCAAGTAAACTCAGCTGCTCAAGAGTCATCTCGGCATCCCTCAATGATCCATCGGATCTTGTTGCAATGAGTTTCAATGCATTCTTATCAATTTCTATATCCTCCTTTGACGCAATCCACTGCAACGTATAGACAATATCTGCATCCTTCAACTTTGGGAAAAAGAATTTCTGACACCTAGATATGATTATATGAGGCAGAACCTCTAAACTCGAGCAGACAAGGACAAAAACCACCCGTCGAGGTGCCCGGTCAATCACCTTCGATATGGCACTCCAGCAATCAGATGATAGCGTATCACAGTCATCAAAAATAAACACTCTGTATTGGGTTGGCAACTGAGAGATGATCATATTGTCAAGCAGATCCATCATTCCCTCAAAGTCAAAGTTACTGACAGGACCTACTTCCCGTATGTTACGACTTTTACCCAAATCATGTGAAATGCAAGAATTACAAAAGCCACAAGGTTTAGGAGGTTCCAGAGAATGACAGTTTAAACCTCTGGCAAATATGCGAGCACAGGAGGTTTTCCCTGTCCCATGAGGTCCATGAAAAACATACAGCAAGCCAACCTTTCTTCTCATGACGGCATTGGAAAGAGCTTGCACCACCAAATTCTGTCCCACAAGATCTCTAAAAGTTTTTGGCATGTACTTTTGAGTCAAACTTTGGTGCCGACCATTGCCATTACTCTTAAACCTGTGCTGATCTCCAGATCTAGCTTCGGAAGCAAGGTCAGAATCAACATCATGCTTAAGTAAATGATCAGCAAATATACCTAGTTCCCCAGAATAGTCGTGCACCCAAGCTACATTTTCAGTGCTCTCTTGAGATCCAGATGCCTCAACTAGCAGCGGCAGAGCCTCTGCATCAGACTTTCTAGATGAGCTTGAGTAATCCGATGCCACAGGCATATCAGGAACATCCCTTCCATTGGTAGCCCCTTTCCTCAACCTTGAGTCTGAAAGACCACAAGATAAGCTTCTACCAGCCATGTCCAGGAAAGTTTTACTCCTGTGATGAATTCTTGACCAATTCCAGGGAATCCCACAGCCATTTCTCGGCGCCCTTGTGACGTTCTGGTCTCTATATCCTTCTTCTTCTTCCATGTAATATTTGGGACATGCTGAACCGTGAGCCAATGAATTAGAAGCCACGGATAATTCATTCTGACCTCCAACATCTCTTGAAGGTGGAGCAGCCCGTGTTCTCCTAGGCCCTCGAAATTTCCTCCTTTTTGACCTATTCAATCCACCTGAGTAACCATAATTTGTGGCATCAGGTTCCTCCACAGGTTTTGGCTGTTTTGAGTGCCTCCTATGATTATGCATGTTAGAAGATGCTACACCATCACTATCCATGGGCATATCATTCAACTGCTCAGAGAGGGTCTTAATTTGAAAATTTTGATTATGCTTCCCCTTTTTTTTACTCTGTCTATCTTTAGATTCAGAATTTCCAGAAACAGTATCATGAACTAAAGCCCCTCCATTTTGAGCTTTCATAAGCTCTTTATTGCCACTCAAAGGAACAGTTCTATTACTCTTTAAGTTTGATTCTTCCCTCCTAATTCTTCTACCATCTCGAACCCCACTCTTGCTACTACGATCACTAACTGTTGCCACTCCATCAATACCAACAGCAGCCTCACCAGGAGCAACCTTTGATGTTCCAAAATTTGGTATGGTAGGCGAGCTCCCTGACAACCTCCTACTTTCTCTGTGACGCTCAATGCCAACTGATCTTCTACCTTCTGGAATTGAGGCATCATTATCACCTTTCTTGGGAAGCATATCCACAACAGAGGGTGAATGCCATGATGGAGGACTAGCCGAAGGATCTCTGAGCGAACGTGATCTCTGAAGAACAATAAGGTCCCTCATAAGAGCCCTATCGGCCAATATAGGGCTCTGCTTATGCATGTGGTTCTTCAAGTGAATGCAGTTGGTCAAGTGGATGTGGTTGCGCAGATGATCACTGATATCACCATTCACATCCTTTAAAATCTTATCACGAACAGCCCTGGTCATGATCAGACCATTAAAGTGCCCAACAGCAGAATCTTTTGTGGATTAAGGAAACATATCCAAATATATGACATATTTCTTTGATTACAGCATCATGATGGATAAAATTCCTCGCCATGATTTACTTTCATCATGCCAATGGCTTAATCCCGGCTGCCAAGCCACCAAAATTCAAGCTCTCAGAGACCCTCCATCTAAGCCACAGTCTCAAATGTTAACAAACATCTTTTCAACTACAACAACAACAAAAAAAGACAAACAAACAAAAGAAATTCCTCCAAAATAATCAAATTACTCATTAGTCATCATAAAACCGCAAGAACCATCAATATAAAAGTAGCAGCATCACCACCCAAGCCCCAGCCCCCATGTAATCAAAGGGAAAAAAGTTCAAAGTCCCAAAAGCAATAGGTCAGCACCAGAAGTCTCTACTTCAAATGCCATTGATTATCGGCAAAACCCTTTTAGCTTGCATATGCAAACCACAACCCAAAAAGCTAAAACGAAAACACCCATGTTGCCCAACCTCAATCTCCTCGCTTCTAGCCTTAAAAAAATCATAGCTTTACAAGGAAATGGATACAGACAGGAGACAAAATGGATAGAGAAAAAGAAAGAAGTAAAGAGGGAAGTATGAGTTGCTTGGTTCACCTGAAAAACCCGAAAGGCAAATGAGCCGTTTCCAAGAATAAGATAATCACAGATCTCTCTTTCTCTCTCTCTCTCTCTCTATCTGAACTTCACATGCACTTCACCACCTGGGTTTCTTTCACGAAAACGATGGTAGAGAAAAAGCCCACAAAGAAAAACAAGAAGTTATTTAGAGAGAGAAAAGGATAGTGGGTGTAAACGCCTCTTCAGAGAGAGAGAGAGAAAGAGAGAGAAAGAGTGAGGAACCCAGCAAGTAGAGAATAAACTAAAAGTGTTGTAGAGAGAGAGAGAGAGAGAGAGAGAGAGAGAGAGAGAGAGAGAGTGGAGTTTGTAAAGTCTAAATAGTGAGATCTGTTACGGACAGAAGCAGAGAGCAAGAGGAAGGGGACTGCTGGGAACAAGAAACTGCCAAAAAAGCGGTGTGTCCGTTTGCTCCAACATGCAAATTCATTGATACATATTTCTATTTGCATTTATATTATTGCTATGTGTATATTAACGATTTTTCAGAACTAATATTCTATTTTTCAAAAAAATTTGAATGGGGACCAAAAAGTGCTTCCCGTTGAAATTTCTGTCTTTCTTGTACTTTTTTTATAGAAAAAATTTGAACTTTTGTTGGGTTAATACAAAAAATTTTGAACTTTTTTTTGGTTAACAAATAAAAAATTGAACTTTTTTATTTTGAAATTTATTGATCCATGGAATCTAATCAATAGATAATTGAATTAGGTTTCTTTAAATTTTCAACTATTTTAGTTTAGAAGTCAAAAACTAATAGATTAACCAATTTTTAAGGAGTAAATGTTTGGTGAAATCATTGAGTATATGTTTTAACATTTTTGAATTAAGTTGATTAATAAATCATATAATAAGTATTAAATACACTTCAATAATTGTGGATGGTAGAAAGAGCAAACAATGATTTTATAAAATTTCAATCTTAATTTATGTTTATAATCTCGTCGCAAGTTATCAATTATTACTTAATAATAATTAACATTTAAATATTCTTCATAAAAAAATTTTATTTCATAACCCTTATTACTGGCTACCTCTCTCTTAAAAATTTGTAAAGTATTCCCATGATTTTCAAAAAGAAAAAGATTTTCATCTAATCAAATTTTTGCGACAATAAATAATTATTTTTAAAAATTTTATCTTAACAATATTATACTCTTTTACGTGATCAAAATATTAAGAATATTATACTCTATAAACTAACTAAAAATGATTTTTTAAAGTTGTCACTAAACAAAATTAAAAGTTTTTCTTACAAAAAAGTGTTTACAATTAACTCTATGTTTGACTTAGTCATCTTCACCAGCAAACCGTTCACAAACTTGTTATCATGTCAAAAGCTCATCTTTCCACTTTTTCAAGTCTTTTATTCATGCGTGAAAGATAAATTTCAAAATATACTCTTAAATTAGTTAATTATGTCTCAAATAAAACTTTTTAATTCATTTGATTTATGAAGTCCTGTTCCAATTCCATTACCAAAACACGACATATTTTGTACTCATGGTTGATGATGATGGTGCAATTGCTCAAGGTTTAACAAACATATAGATCAACAGTTATAAATATAAAAGCAAGTGTTAAAAGCACTCATAAAAAAAGTCATATAAAAAAAATAACAGTAGAAGTTGACCAAAATTTGAATTGAGCGAACAACGAATCATTCAAGAATTAAATAAATAAAAAAAATTTCAATTCGTAAGTGCTAACTTGTTTTTACATTCTATTGTGTCTAACCAAATAACTATATACCTTGGTTGAAAAAGTCAAAGAGATAGTAGTTTGTTCAAGTGCAAATTTTCTTCAAAAAAAATAATGAAACTTTTAAAATTTTAAAAATTATAAAATAAAATTATTTAAAAAATTAAATAAAAATAATTAGAGATTTTTTACATAAAATCTCAAAAGCAGAGAGTAAAACAAATGATTGTCATAAACACAATAAACTAAATCTTTAAAAATTTAAAAAAGGTCTTATTTAGTAAAAACAACCCTTGAAACGTATAACACCATTACTCAGCATCATACTTATATTAGTCATCAAATGACTTGGATTATAATGCCAAAAGTATAAAATAAAATTTATTTTTGGTCAACAATCTTGTATAAAATCTATTATTTATCACTCAAGATGATTGATAATGATATTTGAAAGTTATGTAAAGAAATGTTTATTTATTGATCTTGCAAGAAAATCTATATATGTTCGTAGATTAATTTAGAATTTAATTCGGATAATTCTCTTTGATCAAATAGATAATTATGAATATAGTTGATCTATATACGAATTATGTTATCAATTTGTGAGATGGCCGCCATGTGACCTTTATATGCTAAAATTTATTAATTTTAAATGGAATTAAACAAAAGTGTTAATTTAAAAGTAAAACAAAATGTTAGTTACTTAATCTTAAAAATTAAAGGTTGCGTATTTTTGTTATAGAAACCTAAAGAACTAGTAGCTTGGGGGTAATGATTTAAAGCACTCCCTTCTTCACAAGTACCAAAAGTTGTCATACGTTATGGAGTATATGATTTTTTATGAATTTGTGATAGATTCTTATGGGGGGGGGGAGAAGGGAAGAAGAAAGAAAATGTATCGTAAAATCAAAAAAGAAAAGAAAAAGGTTTTGCAAATTGTGAGAGAAAAAAATTGAAATGCACGAAAGTCATGAGTAGTTTAGACTTTTTCTACTTGAAACAAAATGGATGCAGAGTCACCTTTGCTTTGCATGTTTCCATTAATTTCAACTACCAAACCCACATGCCAGAAACCAAAAAGGAAAAAAGAGAAAGGGATTTCTTGTTAACATCATTTAAAATAACAAATAATAAACCAATATAATAATGGAGGAGAAAAGGTAAGAGCAACCTTACCCTGCAAATTCACATGCACATATATACAAGATTTTCAGAAATTGCCGACTAGTATCATAAAAACAATATAAATAAATAAATAAGAAAGAGGAAGGAAAACTCATTTACTTTGGATCCTAAATTTTTGACCATGATTATCTAGATAAGTAAATTCAATAATGATTAAAGCATGAAGCTGACCCAGTTGAAGTTGAAGGTTTAAAGAGAGGGGAGAGGAGAAAGCATGATTGGAAAAGCTTCTTTATGTCTAGTTCCGGAGAGACAATTCTCTGATTATGTGTTCTTTATATGCTTTGATCTTGAAAGTAGATAATTTGCTTTAATCTCCTTGACAAAGCAACTTGTTTGCTTTCTTTTTCTTTTCTAATGATTTGCTCACGTGTCAAAGCTCAAGATCTAACGAAAGTAATTAGTTTTTTTAACTTTTTAGAGGAAAAACTTCAACTCAATAGTTAACAAGTCAAAATTTCTAGAGTATAAAGAAAGCAAGTTCAAATTGTTACCCATATGTTTTTTCCTTCTGAAAAAAATTCTATAACTTGAGAAGACAGATTTTCGAAACGAACCTCCAATTTAGGAGCAGAGGAGTTCTGGGTCTTTTGATGGAATCTAAGACAATTGTTGAGCTTTTAAGAGTTTGCTCGATCACCCAAAACCTGTGCTCTTCTATGAGAATATTTTTCTTTTATATCCTTCTATACCATGAAAGTTGAAGTCAAACATCATCACTGCAATGCCGCTCTGCTCGGTATCAGCTACACTTTTGTCAATTTCCGAGGAAGAAGCAATTTATGCTACAAATGTTAATGAAACAACAGCAATTTTTTGCTGACGAATAATAATTCCAATGCTACATATCCTTTACGAAACTGAGGTATTTCTCAAGGCCCCACCAGTATATGGAAAGAAACACTTATCTATTCTCAAGCAATATATAAAGCTGTTCAGTCAACATCTTGTTGGGGTTGCTACATGAATGGGTAGTAAGAAGAATTTCCACTAACGAATAGGCATAATTCAGAGTTAAAATCTGAAAAATGATCAGAGGCCAATTTACAAGATTTACAGACTAAATTGAGCACTGTAATCTTTAATCCACATCATTTTTCTCGAATCAAATTGCTTGGTTCACTCAATACATATTTAGGGAGTTCATACTTGGCACCTGTAACAGTAAAATCCATAAGTTGAACTTCCACAAAACTAATAAACAAATATCATAAGAGATTAATTTGGCACCTCTCTCATCATAGCAGATTGTCAAATCTGCATTTTGAACAATAACACCGGCACTATCCACAATAGCTTGAGCAAGGGCCAACTCAGCTTCAGCAGCAGCTCGAAGTGCGTCCCATATTTCTGTGAGGACCCATAATTATATCATTCTTCAGATAGTAGGGACCATATCAAGTTAATTGTTTAACAGAATTTTTTTTTTTTTTCTTTTGGACGAGGATAGGGGGAGAGGAAGGATTTGTTTGGATTTCAACTGCAGTTTATACTAAAAACAAGAGGTCAACTCACACCACCATAGTCTGGGTTCAAATAAACCGCAGATGATGCATGCAAGAAAAGAGAAGGCAATTTGAACATGACATTTCTGGCATTTCATAGAAGAGCCTGATGAAAATAATCTACAGACTGCATCATATAAGTTGGCTTTTTGGTATTCGTTGGAATAACTCATTAAAGAAGCACCTAATTCGGATATACTTGGAAGAGAAAAAGAAATGGATATGAGAATTTCAAGCTAGAAATTCATCATTTTGATAACAGGAAACATGTACTTAGTATTTTAAGATCGAAAATAGCAGCAGTAACTGTTGTCAATCTTATTGCATAGATATATAAAACAAACAAAGACAACCACATATTAGGATGATGACACAAAAACATTTGGTGGCATTCTAAAAATATGATGTCTCATTACAGATTATTGGATATGAAAATGCAGACAGCAGAGCCAAAAGGCCGGAATCATCATGCTGCACACAAGGCACAACTCTCCTTACAACTAGTATCTCATCATCCTGATAGTAGGAAATTCAGGCTAACATTTGGTTAAAAATATTAATTCAATGGAATAGGAATTGGAATAGACATAAGATAAAGGTTAGAACTAAAAAGTCTAATTTTATATTCAATTCACGCTAGCTAGATTTGTATATCCTACCTAGCTAAGTAGAAATAGAAATGCAACAACTTCAACATAAGAGTTGAATTAATTTCATTGTAAATTAAATATGAAAATGATGATTCAATCTTATATATCAAACATTGACATCAAGGAACAGAATAAGAATAGAATAGGAACTGAACCAAACAAGTTCTCAATATCAAATGTGAATCCTAGAGCCAACTCTTTTACAGTTTTAAGCCACCATATGTTAGCATCCAAGGGCTACAGTAACTGTTAATAAAGGACTAGATTTTTCCAGAAAACTAAATTTCTCAATACAATTGAAATAAATTTCCAATTTATTTAAGTTATTCAGATCAGAGGTGAAATGGAAATAAGTAAAAGTGATCAACGGGCCTCCCCCAAATTTAATAGTAAAAAAAAGTAGTAGACAATAGAAGAGAATTATCCCCGCATACTCAGCATATTCTCAACTTTCCTAAGATCTAGATTTGACTCCACAGTCTACAATTGATCTAGTCTTGTAAACACTAGCCACATAAACCATCCTTAGATCTAGATTTGACTCTCTACAGTTTTGTCCATACCAAGTGTCCCTGAACCACATAAACCATCCCCAGAGTTAAAATGCAGTCTACCAGACAAAATTGACTAGGAGCATGACAAGCTAATAGAGATACTTTAATATGGTGAAATTTCCATTAGTTATCACTAATGCTCCCCATAAATGCCTACAAACTTCAAGAGATAATATTGAAAAGAAAAAAAAAAAAGGCGTGACAAGTGCACTAAAAAAAAGTTTCCACATGAACAGATGTCCAAGGTACATGCAAACAATAAATACTAGTAAGGCATCCCCCATCTAGTAAACTTTTTTAAGGAAAAATGTTACTTGAAAGCTGGACCCTCAAAACCACTGAGAATTCCTTGTACTTTTCATGAATCCTTAAGGATTGTGTAAAGAAGCAGAAGACCGTCATTCTTTTCCACAATTTATTATCAGTCGCATATCAATAAAATCACTTTACATATATCTGCAATTTTGCTCATATAGTAATATTATTTCTGTAATATATTTTATCCTTATTTATTACTTTCCATCACATTTCCCATCATTTTCTTTCATTAATCTGCCAAAATATTCTGTCAACCTCAACTCATGGAGCTCATTCCCATAAACTCTCTGCCATGAAACTCATCAAATAGGTAGGGTCAAACATGCTAAGCTACCCTCTGCATTAGGAAGGTTATGTTCATTTAATGCCTAATTCATAGTGTAAATATTTAATAACAAAGTTCATATTGGAAGGTATTCATGTAAAAGCACGTAGACGCATTACCTGACATACATGCACATTCATTAAATGATCACAACTATAACTAATAGAAAAAAGCTAGAATTTTTTATTAGTCTTCCACAACCAAATAAGTACATGTATAATCAGTCAACTGTTCATCAACACGCAGAAACAGGACAAGGGAAGAGAGTTTATAACATACATATATGCTTAATAGCGGCATGCATATGTGCAAGTACATGTATGGGCATCTAATAGTAAATTGTTTTCCTTTTATCAATTTTTTCTTCTATCAGGGTTTGGAGTTGCTCTTAAGGCAATTGAAGTGCATTTCCCATCTGGAATAGATTTGCAGATAATAGACCTACTAGGCATTCCACTACCTCTATTATCAATGATAAATAATAAAGCCAAAAATAGAATACCTTTCCGGCCACCATAATGGGGAGCAGTGTCCCAAAATTCATCACGCATCTGCATGAGTTGGTCCCTTGTAATAGGTTCAGAATGCTTCCAAGGTTTTGGCTTCCGAATTTTCTTCGTGCCTTCTGTAAGCAGAGAATCAGCAATATAATTCCATCACAGTTACTATTTAATTTATGCACCAACATGGGAAAAAATAAACAAATTTTAGCAGAACATGCAAGCAATTTTATAATGCAACTGAAATATGTACGAGAGAGACCTATAAGCCTAGTCATATATATATTTTCAGTCTCTCTCATGATTACATTTGTTCGTATATATCTAGGTGAAGATGGAGAGAGAGAGAGAGAGAGAGAGAGAGAGAGAGAGAGATGTACTAATATTTCAAAAGCAAAGACATTAAACTGGGACATATAACATTTTATTCACCAATCAACATTAGAAGCTGTTAACAGATACTAGTACATGGAAACATAAATAAATATATGCATAGAAGAAACATATACATAGAAATACAGATAAGCAAAATCATACATGAGTTAAACAGAAAGGTTGAGTTAAACAGAAATGCTGATGCATCAAATTTGCTTAGACCGCGGTGTGTGAAGGACTACTCTAAATACAATAGACATGGCTAGAATCTCAGTGAAAAAATGTATGCGGTTATTGAAGCTTTTTACAGTGCATTATTATTCTTTCCCTTTGAAAATTATATATCTAATGACTTGACCTCAAAAAAAATTCACAAGAGACCAAAAAGAAGGTCAACATTCAGCAACAATCAAAGAGACCTTCCACAAAGCCTGTCAAACTAAATTGGGTCAATACATAGTCAAAACTTACAACAGCATAATGCTGCCAACTTCAATGTCTTCACTACTATGAAATTTACAAGAAGATGATTTCTTTAAAGTCTCTGATAACGAGATTGTAGCATTTTTACAGATAAAAAGGGGAATGATGATATCATCATATTAACAGTTAATCATCAATACGACAAGATAATTCATGTCATCATAATGGTATTCCTCTCCAGTCCTATATTACTAGATAATATAATGCAAATCCCATAGTTGATTGATCCAGAGCTTAGGTGGGTCAGCCCAATCCAAAGTAAGATTATTCAACAGCTTGTGCAGTTGACTTTTAAATTGGACAATAAATAGCCTCATTAAGTCTCAAGTCCCTGCATGAAACTTAACGTACATGAGAAAAGAAAAATAAATGATAAGCGTTTTGGTGTGTTTGCGTGTTCTTAGAGAAAAATAAGAGACAGAATAGCTGTCTCTAAAATTCATTCTCTGGCCAAATCAATTGAGACACTTAAATATGTGAAAATCTTGTGGTGATTGACATAAAAACCAGCAAGCAGCAATCATAACGGAATCTACGCACATTCGCATATAATTTTTTTATGGAGATAAATCTTTGAGAAAGATTAAGAAAAACCACGAAGCAGCATATCAAATTTGAATGGAGAGATTAACATACGTAGCATACGAACAGACAGTAAAAGTACACGGTGATCGTAAATCAGAGAACAGAGAAAAAAAACATCAAGTCCATGCGAAGTGTATTGATCAGAACAGAAAATCACGTACTAAATTAGATGATTAACGTAATCGAAAAGAGAAAAGAATGTAAACGACGGAAAGTAAAATATTCAGTCACCGTCAGTTTTGGCCAGAGAAGATCCGGTGCAGCCCATTGTAGTACAGTGAAGAATCTGGTTCAGGTAATAAAAAAGGAAGACGATGTAAAGGAAGCTTGGATTTGGTGTGAGAAAGAACGGAGAGTCCACCTTCAGAGCTCTCAGGTCTCCATCGTCATCTCCTTTTCTCTCTCTAAAAGGTTTTGATGAGTGGAGACGAAGTGGACCCTCGCCTTTTTATCTCTCATCACCCACTTTTTCTCTGGATGGCCACGTCACTCTCTACTGTCTAATCCCAAAATATTAAACTGTAATTAACATAGATCATTATCCACTAAATCCTAAATATGAGTTAATCTAACTCTAATTTCAATATAATTTAAATATATATTAATTCCCAAAAAATCTATAATTTGGATAATAATTTATTATATTTTTTCCGGAAAGTGCTCCAAATATCTATTAAATTTTAAATATAAATTAAAATTTAATAATAATTTCATTAATTATATAATTAATAACTATCTAATTTGTTTCTTAAGTAAATTACAAGATCGAAAAATAAAATTTAAATAGTACTTAAAATTTTTTGTATGAATAGTAATTTTATATAATATAGTTTCTTAATTTTTGTAACACAACAGGATAATTAATAAATTTTGTGACATCTACTATAATTTTTAATTTAAAATTAATAGTTCTTTTCGTAATTACATCAATAATCTATTTAATAATTCTAAACGTAATTAAAAGAAAATTTTACTACTAATTTTATTAAATAATTTCACTAAAATTAAACTAATCTAATTAAAATTTCTCAAAAATTCTATTAACTATCTAATAAAAACTATATTATAGTTATCATGATATATTATATGTTCTAGATTGTTTATTATCTATTATATATTTGAATCATTTAACTCAAGCAATAAATCCAAACTTATATTATGTTTTTTTAATTTAATTTAATGATTAAATACATTTTCTTTTGTTTGTGTGCGCACAATGGATTGTCAAAGTGAAACTATTCAATGGGTATAATCACTTGGACTGATATAATTAGTTTTTTCATGTTTATTATACATTATTTTGTTTGCTTTTTTTATGAATTATTGTTATTAAAATAATAATTAGTGAAGAAACATATCATAAACTGATTATAATACTCGTAACTAGTGGCAACATGATAATAATACCAACACAATTGTATTAATTTTATTAGAATTATTTTTTAAAAGATATAATGATTGAAATTATATACGAACTAATGTTTTAACCATATACAATCAATTTAATTATCACATATACTAATTTCAATAGAATTTTAGTAGTTATTAATTCTTAATATATTTTGGATTAATATAATAAATTTAACCATTTTATTTATAGTGTTAATTATTCCTATTTACGTATAAAGATTAATATGATTAAAATTGTAAATTTAGTTGGGTCAAAGTTATGATTTTACATTGAAGTATTTGAGTGTTTATCATAATTAAACTTATATATACCAAAATGTGGCGGACATTACTATGCATGTAAATTTTTATATATTTTTTATGCACATTATTCTTTGATATTTCATATTCATCAATTTGCATTTATACATATCGAATTAACTCATCTGCAGTCATTCACCGAGTACTCAATATATATATATATATAAACCAAGCCAATAAACATTTGTTATTAATAGATAAACTGTTCATAAGCCAAGATAATTGTTTCTTGGTCATCTTGGTCCACTATCACTATCTCCCTTATTTTCCTGCCACATAAGTCCACCATTTCCTTTATCAGTCATGTATGGTGGAAGATCATAAATAGACAACAAATCTCTATAGAGTAATATTGAATTTTGCTATGATGATATTCAATTTTTACTTTAGTCGAGCAAATAATAGATCTATCAAAATGTCAAATAGCTTCATATCATACTCGATTTACATCTATTTTATTTATAAATATAAATATAAATGTTATTAGATCAAACTCATGCTTCAATTTTACTTCAAATTTTTATACTTTATTTACTATTTTCATGAAAGTCACTGTATTGATGACTCTCTCTATATGTATTTAGGCTGTCAAATAAAATTTTATTAATTTTTAAAAATAATTAATATTGTATGAGATAGTTTTGACACCTCTTAATAAAATCAGTAAATATGCGAAATACTATTTTACGTTTTAATAATTAACGTTAGTAAAGTTTTTTATTCGAAGCACATATTTTATATAAGTTGAAAACATGAACTATTTATTTAATTAAATTATCTGAAGAATTTAATACAAATAATAAATTAGATATTATATTTTTTTTTAATAACATGTCACAGGATCTCTGAGGTCAGAAATGACCGCCGAACTACGAGGTTCTCCTTCCCAACTCCACGCTCCTGAATTTCCAGCGCGCCACGTCAAGCAAACGAATAAATAGGCAGATGCTGTTTCGAAGTGCCACGTCACCCCTCCTTCCTTCCTTCCTTCCTTCCCCAACCTCTACCTCTGTAGAAAACCCAAGTCGTCTGCTGTTGCTACGGTTTCGAATTTCCGAGTTTCTCTTTTCGGAAATCTAGGGATCAAAAGAGAAAATCAGCTGCCATTTTTTTTCTTTGGCATTTTTTTTTAATATTCACTGCCACTGAATACCATGAATATCTTCAGATTCGCGGGTGATATGACTCACTTGATCAGTATCTTAATTCTCCTCCTCAAGATATATGCCACCAAATCTTGCGCTGGTAACCTCATTTTTGTTTGCTCCAGGAGAATATAATCTCGTTGCTTTTTTCTTTTTTTTTTCTCTCTCCTTTTTTTCTTCCCTAATTGTGGTTTTCGATGTTTACTGAAGTTAAAGGCTGTTTTTTAGACTCTGAGTGAATTTCACGTCCTTTTTTTTTATTTCGGATTTTCCTTTTTATGACGCCTAACATTTGATTGATTTTAAGAATTGAACTGTTTGCCTGATTTTGTTTATGTTCTTGCATGTTTTGTTCGCTACCAAATGGAACATTAGGGTTGTTCTTGTTTGTTAATGACAAATGAGCAGAAGAATATAGCTTGAGGTTCATAAAAACTCAAGTTGGCTCATTTGAGTGAGTGATTTTCGTTTTCGGGGTGTAATTCGCATAATAAAAATTCCTTACATCTCTCCTTTTATCTTTCAATTATTAACGAAACAAGCAGAATAATTATGTTTCTAGCAAAGCTTCTTTAAGTTCTAAATGTTTATATTTGACATATAGACAGCATTTTTTATTGTTGTTTTTTTTCCTTCAATTGGATAGGGATTTCTCTGAAGACTCAGGAGCTTTATGCGCTTGTATTTCTGACACGATATTTGGATCTGTTCACGGACTTTATTTCTGTGTATAACACTGTGATGAAGCTGGTGTTCATTGGGAGTTCTCTGGCCATTGTTTGGTGCATGCGAATGAACCGAGTTGTGAAGCGGTCATATGATAAGGACCTTGACACATTTCGCCATTACTTCCTTGTAGGAGGATGCTTTGCTTTGGCGCTTCTTTTGAATGAGAAGTTCACATTTCAAGAGGTCTGCACTACTTAATTTAAAATAAGGAGCTTGCTCCATTTCATGATTTCTTTCTTTTTTTAAAGAGAATTATGAGAGTGTTGATTATGCTTCTGCCCTTTGAGAACCTTATTAGTAGTATGTTTCCGGTTACTAGGCCATTGAGCAATGATGGATGCTGGAAGTTTCTGCTCCTTCTGTTAATAAGTATTTCACTTATTTAGGCATAATGACCCATCCTGCTTTGTGTTTTTTTGCGTCCCTTGTATAATCAAATAGTATGGTTTTAGCTAATGCTTTTTCTTGGAGTTTGGAGGGGCAGGAGACAAAAGGATAAAGATGGGAGGGAGAAAAGAGGAGATGAAAGTATTTAGAGTGAAGAGAGTGTAGAGGAGAGAACAACGGATGAGCTGGTTATCCTCCCTTGGATTTATATATTTTAATGAGAGACCTCACTTAAGACTCTGGTTTTCGGTTCAATACTAACCCTAAGTGTTTTAGCTATTCTTATCTATTTAATCATTTGTATTTAAAGAGCACCTGTGCCTTATTATTTTCTTCCTATTATTTGTTTGCCCATATATTCTTTGCTGAACCTTGACCGAAAAAATGTATTCTTCTTTTTTTTTTTTTAAATATTTTAGCTACCCTTGAGCAATGAGCAGCAACTGATCTTTGACTCCTTGAAAGGCCTAGAATTGCTTTAGGAGCTTTCACTCCCATCTCTAATTGTTGCTCTCATTCTTGTTTTAGTTCAATCTGAATAATCAAACTGTTGTGACAGTATTTTTCAGTTTCACATGAAAATTGGCCAATCTTCTAATCTGCTGTGGTTGAAGATTTCTGCTGGTCTTTATTCATGTTGTACCTTTTGTTCACAATGTTGATTGCTTGTTAACCACTATTACATAAGGTAAGTGAAATGGCATCGGCATCCACGTCTATGCTGGTAAGTAGAATTCTAATTTCTTAGAGAGGTTATGCCCTCTATCGCTTTAGTTTGGTGTAGAAGTCGGATCGCTTCTCAAAGACTTGCACAAATTCATTTAGTGAAGGGAAGTAGGTGTTGGGTTAGAAGCTGGTACCTGGTCTTACAGTGCATACAAGTAATTGGGTCGAGATGATTTATTTCCTTGAAAGCATGGAGGTTGATGGATGGTGGCACCTCTTGTTCTCGTTTAGGGAGGTTTGGGGGAAGGATTATCTAGAAGTTAAGAACTTGATCTCTGTCTTATACACCAGATGCCATCATAAAAGTTGCACAGTTGCTGAATGTTCCACCTAAGGGACTTTTGCCGGCATTTCCACCTCTATTCTGTGACATCTGCTGTCTGCACTGTGAGGTGAAATGAGATTATCAGTCTAGGTGTTAGATGTGTGTGAGCTAATCTGCAATTTGTTTGCTGAGATCATTAGGGTTCTTGTGCTGAGAAGGGCTCTCTATTAAGGTTCTTATGCTAAAAAAGGGATATTTGAATAGGACTTGAAATTTCAAAAAATAAATTGAGGGGAATGGCCCCTTTATAGGTCAGACCAGGTTTGTCAAAACCCAGGATCTGTTTTAATACAAAGGAAAGTGGGTTATGGTGGAGAGGTCGAAAAGCAAGAACGCAGTTCTTCCCATTCAAGCTCTTTGGATGTTGCTTGGGGGATCCAGATCTCGTGACTAGGCACAGACTGATTTCTTCTTCTTCATCTTCTTTTCTTCTGTCCAGCAAGATGTACACAGGATCTTGGAGGTAGGCAACTGAACTGTAGTCCTTTCTTTGGTTTGTTCTGGTGGTTTCTCTTACATGGAGGTATTGTAGTAATGTAGGATAGATTGATGTTTACTTGCCTACTTAGAGATTTCAGGATAAAATCTAGATACCAGAAGTAGAGTTTCTTAGATATTGAAATAAAATTTTTTAAAGTATCACATTTTTTTTTGAGATAAAAAGTGTAAATACATATTAATAGGGTACCAACAATGGGGGTACCACCCATTTACAAATTTACAAAGTTGTTAGGGTGACAATAACATCTGCAAAATCCTCATCTCTAATGATGTCATGACGCAACACAATGTTTCCAAAATAATTAAAGTATAACTCTCTTAGTCTATTAATATCTCTCTCAATACCATCAAACGCTCTCTTATTCTTTTCTTTGCAAATGGCCCACAAAAATATTGAAGGGATAATTTTTTTTTTTGAAATAAAAAGTGTAAAATATGTATTAATCATGCTACCAAAAAGACGGGGGTACCACCCCATGTATAAAAGCATTTACATAGATGTCAATGACATCCCCAAAATCCACATCACTAGTGATATCATGACTAAGTATAATCGACCCAAATAAGTATATCCACCTATCTACTAGTCTATTAATACAACTTTCATCGCTATCAAAAGCTCTCATATTTCGTTCTTTCCAAATGACCCAAAAAACAGTTAAAGGAATAATGTTTTTTATACTTCTTTTACATAAGAACTATCCCATGCCCAAATCTCCCTCTCGACCGAACCCGAAATGACCCACCCAGTTAATTCCTAATAAACCATAAATCATACATCATAAATTATATGAAGTGGGACACCATAACAGTAGGTGGTTACACGTCTCCTCTGCCTTAAGACAGTAGTTACACCCGTTAACAATGATTCTGCCCATGATTTTCAATCTGTTCATGGTTAAAATTCTTTCCCAGCATGCCTCCCACACAAAAAAAGCAATTCTGGGTGGAATATTGGTTTTCCAGAATAGTTTTGCTGGAAATACCAGTCTATTCACAGCTCCCATATCACATAAATAATTGTTTAAAGAAGACACAGAGAATTTTCCATTCTTTTCCAACTTCTAAACAATCTGATCGTCCCTATCAGACATATGCTGTGCCTTGAGACACTTCAGAAGATCTTCAAACTCTTTAATCTCCCAATCATTGAAATTCCGTTTTAAATTGATACACCAGACAATATTACCATTCAAGACACTGTAGGCCTCCTTAACAGTCATCATAGTCGATTGAGCAATATTAAAAATTCTTGGAAAACCCCTCCTTAGACACCCATAACCAACCCAATCATCCTCCCACAAATTAATACTGTTGCTTCTACCAATTTTCCAGTTAATACACTGCTGGAAAGGTTTCCTCAACATTAATATTTTCCTCTATAACCCACGCCCATGTGGAATTTTGATTCTGCCATCACTATTGCCATGCAAGTGCTCATTCCATCTTGCTTCAACAATCCTTCTCCAAAGATGATTTTCTTCCCCCCAATATCTCCAAAGCCATTTACCTTGAAGGGCCTCATTCAATCCCAATCCCCCAAGATCAAGCGGTAATTTGATATCATTCCAATTGATTAAGTGATATTTACGATCCTCCAAACCATCGCCCCACAAAAACTTGCATTGAATACTTTCCAACCTTTTAGTCACCATCGGTTTAGTTATTGTAAATAAGTAATAGATTGGTAAATTGGTCAAAGTGCTCTTGATGAGAGTATATCTTCTACCTTTTGACAAAAAACCTCTTTTCCAACATGCAAGCTTATTTTCAAACATATTAATGATTGGTTCCCAAGTAGAGGGGTTCTTATATTTTGCCCCCAATGGAACGCCAAGATTTTTGAGAGGAAATTTTACTTTTTACATCCCAAAACTCTAGCAAAAGGACCTGCATCACTGCTGCCTCCAATTCTGGCTAATTCAGATTTGTTGAGGTTTATTTTGAGCCCCGAAACTGCTTGAAAGCATAGGAGGATACATCTCAAATGTAGAAGATTTTTCAGATCGGGTTTACAAAAGATTAAAGTATCGTCAGCGAAAAATAAATGAGTTACCACCATGCTGATATCACCCCTACCAACCGGGACACCACTCAACAGCAAAAGAGCATTTGCCCTAACTAGTAGCCCATTGAGGGATTCCATCACAATAATGAAAAGGAAGGAAGAAAGAGGATCCCCTTGCCTCAACCCTCTAGATGTCGTAAAAAAATTTGAGGGGCTCCCATATTTGTTAAAGGGATAATTTTAACAATTTTCAGGTCGATTAAGTGTTTGATTTTATTGAGAAGTGTAAAGTGTAAGGTAAATGGTATATTAATAACATAATCATCTCATTGTTATTAAGTATATTTTCTTTTATTGCTCATGTAAACTTATATAAATAGGTTCCTCATATTTCAATAACAGACATACTTCATTCTCCACATTGTATAAGAGCTCTAGGAAAAAAACTCTAGGCCTCTTTTACAAACCTTATTCAGCCTTCGCTGCTGCAATAAGAAAACCTAGGAGGTTAGCCTTCATTGCCGCCTCACTCCATCACTAAAGCAGCAGGCCACCAGCCACCAAAACCGGCCTTCATTTGCAGTTCCAGCTTCTTGGTTGCGCCTCATCCATGCCTCCAGATTCCTCCAGCTGCACGTCTAGGTTTTGTCCACACAGCACAGTCGCTGCCCTCTTGCATGTCTTCCCTGTCTATATCTCTCTGTCCGCTGCCGCTGCTCCACATAGTCGTGCCTCATCCATGCCTCCAGATTCCTCCAGCTGCATGTCTAGGTTTTGTCCACACAGCATTGTCGCTGCCCCCTTGCATGTCTTTCCCTGCGTATCTCTCTGTCCGCCGCTGCTGCTTCACATAGTCGGTGATTAGTTCTTCTTGTTTCTAAGCTCCAATGGGCTTCATCTTTTTATCATTTTTATTGACTGTTGCCTTCTTTCTCAATAATATTTATGCATTTATGCTATAACCATAGGTTTCAAAACTAAACTCTTCCGTACCAAATATACTATGATGAATGTTGGTACTCTTGTGATGTTAAACATGTTGATCTATATTGTCATGCTGAACCTAGAGAATTTGTGAGGGCATGTTTGGAATTACCTCACAGAAGATTGAACCATTTTAGGCACTATAACAAACGGGAAAAGACATTGCCAAGTTACTGAAGTACTTAGATCCAAGCTAGTCTGTACATCTGCAGATGTGATTGTATTAAAAGATTGAGCCATTCAACTGTAGAGCTTGAAACAAGGGTCTGCAACAAGCCTCATAAATTACTTCCATTTCCACAATAGAGTAGAGTCTGGAATATTGGAGAATGTTTTTGATCTTCGTCAACTTTGACTACAAGGTTGTGTTGAACTACAGCCAAGAAACAATTACTGAGTCTATCATCAATATTCCACATGTTCAAGATTTTTCCAATGTTAGATTGCGAATTTGATGAAACTGATTGTTAAAAATTAAAGAGACTGTATCGAATTACTTGCAAACCAGTTTGAGAATTGAAAAGCCAGCTTGGAAGAGGCTGGATCAGTTTGTTCAAACTTGGTTCTAAGAAACCATCCTAACAAAGCAGATTTCACGGTTTCCACTTGTGGGTACATCCACAAGGGGTCCATGCTCCAGTCTCTGGTTTCTGAAGGGTGTTGAAGTTTCAGTAACGGCTCATCTGACAATGGGATTGCAGATCCGCAAACAGTGTGCTGAGATGTGTGCTTGAAGGTGGCGATCTGATGGTGCAGGGTTGAGCATGAGTGGTGCGAATTAAGGCTGGTATATGTGGGAGGGCTCCAGTTCTACATGGTCTGAGTGGCTTGAAGTTGTTTGAAGAATTTCACCTCTGTGGCAGGTTTTTGTCACGTCTAGATGCCACTATTCTAGTTTCACTGCCATTTCTTATGAGGAAAATACCAAGGAGTGTAGGAAGTAGCACTTGTGTGCTATGTGAAAAAGCTGCTCCGAAAAAAAGAGGCAAGTGTCCAGTCTTTGGCAGTTTTTAGTCAAGCCTTATTGGGTAAATGGTGGCGGCGTTTCCTGCCCTTTAGAGAGTCCCTGTGGTGGAAAATAATTTGGGCTAAATTGGGGTTTGCTTAGAATGGTTGGAGCTCCAAGATTGGGAGGGATGCCTTTTGCAGCCAGTGGATTTGGACTTGGAGAAGCTGGAATAAATTTTTAGGCCTCACAGTTTAAGGTCCACAGTTGTAACCAAATCAGGTTCTGGCTTGGTCAATGGTTTGCAAATAGTTGAACTCATATGTTGAGATTGGACATAGGTGTACTGTTTAGAGATTTGAATATCACTTGGTGCACTTTGTATGTGGATGGCACCACCTTGGTGCCTGCCTGGAGAATGGTAGTTCGCCAATTATAAAAAATATATTTACTTGGGGTACTTTATTTCTTATGCAACGGATAGTGATATTTTATTTACTTTAATATTTTTGTTCTTTCTTATGCACATAACTTTCTTTTCTTTCTTTTTTTTTTTTGAATTTCTTAGTTGTATTAATTTATTTCTCTCAAGGAAAACACGATTTCTTAGGATATGGTCTTGAATCCTTTGGCATTAGAAGTCCTTAACAAAAGTAGGGGGTTTATTCAGAAACTTATAAGTTGACCTGCAAGTTTTACATATAGCTTCTTTTAGGAGGAGGCTTTGCATCTAGTTTGAACTATTTGAACGAAAATTTTCTTTTTCCTGAATGTGGCTGATAGATCCAAACCATGGTGAATGCTGTTTTGAGTTGGTTGTTGCAGTGTTGTTTAGAATCAGTATTATGATATTTGTTTATTGCTTCTATTGGGTTAGTTATGATTGTAATTTTGGATTAGAGTTCCTCATCATTGTAGGCCTGCCTATTTGAGAAGAAACTATATTTCTTGTTTGTAAATTCTTAATATCCTGTTAGTTTTAAACAGGCTCATCTTCATGTGGTATTTCCTCATTTATTCAAACTAATCTCAATCTATTGTTTAGATCTTCTGGGCGTTTTCAATATACTTGGAGGCAATTGCGATTCTTCCCCAGTTAGTTTTGCTGCAACGAAGTGGAAACGTGGACAATTTAACAGGACAATATGTTTTCTTTCTTGGGTATGCATTTTTCTTCATTTGGAATATAACTAATAGCTTGCGACGGAAGTTTGAGATTTTTGAAAATCATTGTTAAGTGTTGTTGTAAATCAAGAAATAAAGCTATTCCTTGCTCTCAGCCCTTAAATTCTCTGATTCGAAAATGTGTAACTCCAGTTAAAAAATGTACTTGATGCCACCTAAATACTCTGCCATCCAAACAAAGACAACAGACGGGTGACCTGGAAGCATCTTGTTTCTATTTCCACCTTGTTACATATGAGAATTGATTGTTCTTTATTGAAGATTTAAAGTGGTTTGACTTTGTTAGAATTATATATAGCTATCCATATTTTCAGTTCATGGTCTGAATATAAATCTTTTGTATTTCTAGTTTTAGTATTAGATTATGGTTAGATAAAGAAATCATACTCATCTCCACTCCTGAACCCTAGGAAACAGAAAGCAAAAGATGCCTTTGCTAGGATTTTATCGTGGCGAGTTTGCTCCTAGGATAGAGTCATCGGCTCTTACCGAGCTCTCCACCATTGGCCTCATTACCACTTCTTGGACTCATGCATTGTCGATCATCGACACGAGCCCCAACCAATAGTTGGGGTTGTTTTTGGCGAATGATTCTTACCGATCCTTGCTAAGTTATTGCTTCTATTTCTAATATTTTATTTCCATTTCTTATTTGGGTTAGTTGTTTAGGTGATCTAGTGAAAACTTCAAGAAGGTTCTCTTTGTGGCTATAATTTAAATAGGAGTTTTTATGGGTGATATCTTTTGGTGTGATATTATTTATTTTAGTAAAGGAACATGGTTTCACATAGTAATTCGTAGTCTAAGTATCCCTTAACGAAACTCAAATGACTATTTGATGTTTTTCATATAGGAGAAATTGTTGATACTTTGACCAGTTAGGGATTTGGGGATAAATATCTCGCCATCATGTTTAAGGTTGCTTAAACATGTGCACAATGTACCTCAGACTTCACATCTAAGAAATCTTAAGTATCATATTTAAAAGTTTGATTACAACATGCAACTGAAAAATTGAGAAACTCATAAGAATATTTTATTGAATAATTGAATAGTAATCTTAAGGAGAGTACAAAGATACTTATAGAGCGTTAAGTGGGTCCTTCTCGAAGAGGATTTGAGTAGGAAATATTTTTTGAAGATACAATTGTAAAAAATATATCAAAGAATCAACGCTACCAAGAGAGTACCACCCATGTACAAGATATTTACAATTCTGTTAAAGTGTCAACTATACAACCAAAATCCGTCACCCTAGAAATGTCATACTCAAGAAAAGAGATCCAAAATAATGAAACCAACCATCTTTAATTTTACAAATCTCCCATTCCACCTTTTCAAAAACTCTACTGTTCATCTTTTTTCAGATCACCCAAAAGATAGTCAAAAGAAAGAGGTTAACAAATTTTTTCTTTTTACATATGTCTTCCCAAGCCCAAATAAAAATCTCAACTAACCCTGCAATAAGCCAAGTGATCCCCTTTTTTTTTTAGATAAAAGTATAATGATTATATTGATGTGTTTGCGCCAAGAAGGTGCCACCCCTGTATGAAAGATTTACAGGTCAAGTATATCTATAATGGAAACAAAATCTTTCAACTATCAAAATTGTGTTGTAATACAACAGAGCGAAAATAATGAAACTATTTATCTTTAATAGTAACAAAATCAACTTCTTTCCTATTAAAAACTCTATTGTTTCTTTCGTTCCATATAACCCAGAAAATTATAGACCATTGGGCACAAGAGTAGAATGTGATTCCATGATTTGCCTGCATTCTTACACGTAGCATCTATTCACCCAAATTCTTCCCCTCTTCATCAGCTGATCTATAGTCAGAATGCGTTACTTGACAAGAACATATTAAAACTAATAAGATTAGAAATACTAGTCCTAATAAGATGAGAAATACTAATACCCATAAGATTAGGAATAATACTATTAATGCAAATAAAAAATTAAATACTAAAAAAAATAAAATCCTAATGTAATAAAAACTATAATAATAGTCTTAAATGGTATAATAGTTTTATATATCTAATAGAATTATGGTTCCTAATATATTCAGGTAATCTATAATAATCTGTTATGCACCAGTTTTAAGAGCAGTGGTTTCATGGAATGGGTTAAATCCATTAAAGATGTATCTTGTCGGGTAAGGTGACTGATGAAATCTTTGCTTGTAGTCATTACTGATAATGCTGAAATTGATTTGATAGCAAGAGGATACATAAATTTTAAGTTCTACATAATTCCACGAAATCAAGTCTTTTTAATGTGTACCCACTTTTATTTGTGCAAGGAAAGATGAGAAAATATGTAAACCTTCAATAAGCGAAGGCAATATAGATGTGGCAGTGCATTGGTGCCTATGAATTTGTCGGCAAGATGGAAACAATAATTTGGTCCTATGTGCTAAAAACTTTTAGTAAGTATGGAACTACCTCTTTTTGTTGAAGTTTATCTACTTCTTTTCCCAACTTCCTTCAAGGATACCTGTTTCCATTATATTAATACTGCATGTGTGTGGTTTTTTTTTTGGGAGATAAAAGCAGGAACTTTATTAAGTAGAAGAAGAAAAAATTATAAAAATGGCAAATAAGACATTCCAATTATGATGGAGCTCCATAATGCTGTTATTCGGGAAGTAGCCATGTGATTTTGCCCAAAGAGAAGCCATGACCCCACTGAGCTTGTAGGATGACATCGTCCGGTCTCAGATGATCTGGCTATTTCTTGCAAGCCATATACCAAAGAATAGCAAAAATAGCACATTGCCAAAGCATCTTTGTCTCTCTTTTAACACCACCCCCCCCAACTAAAGGATTTGAAGAAGTTATCCATAGTTGGGACACTGCCCAAACCAGGCCAAACTTATTCAAACTGTCAGTGCACATTTTCCAAGCTGTAGAGTAGTGTAGGAATAAGTGGAAATGATCTCACCATCTCTACAGCACATAACACAACATCAGGAAACAAGGCATAGTAAGGGTGATAGATTTGAAGCAAGTTATTGGCGTTAAGCCTTTGGTTAATAGCAGTCTAACCAAAACACCATCAAAGGAAATCTAGCTCTTTTCCAAAAGCTTTGGCAATATGAACGTTTATAGCACTGGGTACTAATGAGATAAGGTTATACACGTGAACAGGTTAGAAGGTTGAAGGGTCCAAACATGGTTATCTGGTTGCAGAGACATATATATGAATTCTAGCATGTTGAGTAATGCAGAAAAATCAGAAGTCTCCCTATCATAAAGGTTTTGGTTAAAGTGAAATTTCCAAAGTATTCACAGTAAAGCAAGAGATATGGGTCCTGTTTTGGTAGACTAGTATAGCTTCGGGAATTTTTTAGCAAGTAGATGTTCCCCCAGTCATAAGTCCTCCTAAAAAGGTGTCCGAGCACCATTTCCCATTTATGTTGGGTGACTGGGTTGAACAAAGGGTGGATTTGGGAAATGGCTTTCTGAGGACTCCGGTGAGTAATGGATCTTCCTGCAAGGACATCACCCTCCCCTGTCACTTCCATGAATACTGTTTATCACCTTATGCTATAAAGAGTTTGGTTCACGAGGAAAGCGCCGTAGCCATTTCTAGAGAAATATTCTTTGATCTTAGATTTCCAGTACCCAGACCCCCAGAACATTTGGAGTGATACTCACCTCCCACCTAACTAAATGATATATGTGCTCCTTACTACCTCCTTCCCAAGATATCTCCTCATTTTAGCCTCAATCCTCTCTCATGATATCAGTATTGTCAAATCTAGCTTGTTCATTTGGATGAGGTCTGAGGTAGTTGTGTTGGATGATGGTTGAGGTGGTCAAGATAGAAAGTGCCCCATGAATCATTGTGTCAAAGATGGTTATACTTTTGTGATTTGATTGGTAGAGCACCTAGGACAACATCGATATCATGTTGAATAAAATACTATGAATTTATTTCTTATCTGTTTGGAAGGAATTTCTCTACATGGGCATTTATTGAGACAACAAGAAAAGGAATGCTAACAATACGGGTAACTAACTAAAAGAAAACTATAGAAGAAAGTATCACCATATACTCTTAACAAACACCACTAAATGATACATATATATACATATCTTTAATTAAATGTATTTGGATCCTTAGAATAAGAAAAGGAAAAGTTGGAATCTGGATAACAAACTAAATAGGAAAAGAGTATTGAAGAAAGTATCCTCTTATATTCTTAACAGACTTGCTTAAATGGTAAAATTAAAATGCTTAAATTCTTAGAATGTCCATTCTTCTAAATTAAATTAGTTGAAGCTCCCTTTCATCTATGGAAAATGATTGAGTTTCCTTGCAGGACAAATGAACCTAGGTTCATTTGTTTTTTAGAAAGCTTTTACGGAAAAGAACTTGTTAAGATGGCTTCTTGTTAAGCTCATGATGATGGATGCTTTGTAAAACAGTGGTGGCAGTGGCTTTTGCTAGTTGGATACTGAAATGACATGATCTTTTGCTATGTGACCTTTTGTTCTCTTTTCCTATTAATATGGAAGCATTTAACTGCATGTTGCACAGAGCTAAGCTAAGCATTTATTCAGGGTTTTACTTTCATGCTTTTTGAAATAGTTTTAATTACTTATTTGTTCATTCTCCATAAAAATTATTTATGGTTAGATGTAAATGCGTCAAGGGTGTGAACTGTGAGTTTAACTTATTTGGTTGTGTAATTGATCTTGCAGGGCCTACCGTGCTTTCTACATTCTCAACTGGATCTACCGGTATTTCACAGAGCAGCATTTTACGCGGTGGATATGTAAGTTCCGTCTAGAGATGTATCAATTGACATAGGGCTGTCCATTTTAGATAACAATATTATGTAGACTAAAATAACGAATAGTAAATAAATAGGAGATAATAAACAGAGGTATTTTAAGGCCCAAAGATAAAGGTGATGAACAAGGATATAGGTGGAACAAGCAACAAGGAGAGGAGCTGTTAAGAAATTATCCAGGCAGCATGCTGATTCAATTAAACAGACATGCAGAACACATGCCCACATGTATAGAGGGAGGGAGGGATGGGGGAGGTGCAAGTAAAAAATTCATGCCAAGTTATATGCAGTTCAATTCAAAAAATTTTCCTAATCTTTGTTTGAGTTTGATTACATCAAATTAAGTTAGCTTTTAGTCTTGGCATAGGCATGCATTTTAGTAAGATGACCATGCATTTATGAGTTCATGCATATATTCTTCATAGCGTAATTAAATTGAAAGACTAAGATCTACCTTGTAATTGAGAGCTTTAGGAGAAACCCTAGGGAGAAATATAAAGTGCCTTGGAGAATTTTCTTCATTCTTGGTGGCCGTCAGTTGGGTATTAGGATTTAATCTCTTCCTTCTTGTTCTGGGCTAAAACCCTTGTCACTTCTCAGAAGAATTTTCAGCTCCACTACTTTGAGAAAAGGACGTCAACTAAGGTGTCTCAAATGTTTTGTACTCAACCTTATATGAACTCTGATAATCTCAATATTAGGAAAGCATTTTGCTTAGTTCTTTAAAAGTGCAAGCGCCGAAGGGCGTAGACCTATTTATGGCATCAAATGAAGAGTTAATTTATAATCAAGTTGAATGAGAAAAATCCTCATGTTTCTTGCTGACTCGGGAGGGAATGAAGATGATTGTTTTGACTCCCAGAACCTTGATCAATGCATGCAATCAGAATACTTAACCACCTAATTCACCATTCCTACTTGAATCTATACCCACCTATATGACATGCAAAAACAAGATAATAGAGAAAACAAAAGAATAAGGAAAGAAGCTACGGCTTACCGATAAGTCAATTCCAACTTTTCGGCTCAACAAGACTTATAAAAGGTCTCTAACTTTGAAGAACTTGAAGAACACTCAAGAATCTTCAAAATTTATTAATATGAAAGTTGTCTTTACAAAGCTAAAGTTGAAGCCTTTATATAGACTTCAATTGTCTAATATGAATAGAATTAGGATTCTATATTCCTACTTGAACACTTGAACATAATTTAGCTAAAATACTTAAATTTAAAACAATAAAATGATTAAATTCTTATCTAGATAGGATAATGAAAGCAATTAAATAATTAAAATTGTAAATTCCTCGTAGCCAAATTTGAACTCCATCTCGAGTTTGGATCTCTACTTGCATTCGGCTTCATCTTTCTTCATTCTTTATTGTTTCTTGAGTGATCTTTGAGTAGGATTCTTGCTGGATTTTTGCAAGATTTGAAGTAGGACTCATCAAAAGGAATTCGACTTGGAAAAGGCTCCCTTGGCCGAATGCATGTTGTTCTTGGACTCCTTCCTCAAGTTGAGTTCTTTTCTCTCTTTCCTGGCTATCCTCATCCTTCTTGAAGTCTATAATTTCTAGCAAAGATTCTTCCATGGAGAGGGTGTCTTCTTGTTGGACTTGAAGTGATAGAGTTGGAAGAAAAGTCTCATCCCTTTTGGTGTTGGAATCCTTCAAGTAATCTCCCTCTTCCTCTCGATTTTGGTGTCCCTCAAGGTCAAGAATTCTTTTGGCTGATTGCCCCTCTAACGGGGCCTTCTTGGCTCTTTTTCTTTTTGGTCTTGGTTTGCTCTTCATCCTCTTCCAAATCAGAATCAAGAACAAGCCTTCTTCTCATGTGGCTGAGCCTTGTTCTCATTGGGCTTTCTCGGTCACGGCGGGCTTGGGTCAAGGCCGAGCTTGGCCGAGCTTTGGGTTTCTTCTTGGGCAGCGGCCACACTTCTTCTTGGTCTTCCAAGACTGAAATCGGGCTCAAGCATCTTGGATCCTCTCGGATTGGGCTTGACAAGCCATTCTTGGGCCGGTTCTTGGAAGTAAGGCCTTTTGGCATTCGGGTCTTGGACTTTTGCCACTTGGACTGGGTGCCTTGGTCCATCTTGGACTCTTCTTGGGCCTGGAGCACCAGTTGGGCTTCAAGAAAATCTAGCTTACCTGAAAATTGGCCTACAAGCTCACGGGAATCCTCCTGCGGGTAGGAATTCCTCTCGGTGTGGGAAAAAGGCTTGCGGACATGTGCCCCTGCGTGTGTGGCATGTGTGCGTGCGCCCCTTGTGCACGGGTAGAGAGCAGGCTGTGCGCATGCGTGCTGGCCTTCCTTCGTGGGCAGGTTCTCTGCCCGGCATACCTGCGGGTTTGCGGGTAATTTTTCTGCGACCGCTCCAACCCTTGTGGCTTTCCCACTCAATCTGGGACTCCTGTTCTGACATGGATTTGGAGCTCTCAGATATCACATCACTTGCTTATCAAATTGAAGAATAAGAGATTAAAACAAATTCTATAAACTTAATCATATTAAGATTATGATTTAATCTCGCATTTTTTATTATTACAGAGCTTGATAATCTCTAAAATCTCGGATACAAAAGGACACACGGTTTCAAGAGAGGTTTTCTCTCCAAGGGTGGTCAGCCATGCGTGTTGTCAATCTTCCAACATGCATTCCTTTCGTGGGCCTTTAATTACAAATTATAATCTAGGTCCATTTAAGGGGGTACTGAATCTACTACACTAAAGACACTCTTTTATCACTGTTTGTGCCATATTAAACTGATCTAAACCAACTAAGTATTTTTAATCTAAGGTTCAAACCTAATCGATCATCACTTGATCAATTTTAGGCCTAAACCTAACAAATTAATTAAGCTCTTTAACAAGTTAATTGGACTTTAGACGACCTTTGTTTTGTTAGCCTTTTTAATGAAACTGTTTCATATTGAAAACTAATTAATCTCATTAGTTAATTTTAAGATTCATCTAGACATAAGAGTTTTTAATATTTTCACTTCATAATTCGACAGGGTTAAAGTGTTTGACTTGTTAGGTTCAATCGTTTACCTATCAACAGGTTTATCAATCAACTTGATTAATTTTAACATGAGTAGATTGATCACATCAATAACCAAATTGACTTATAGTCAGTAAGTGACATTTAGCAATATGCGATGGTCACTAAAGAACTATGAGATGATATATCAACGGTAGAACTTGTCCATAATAGTTTTTTCATGTAGATGCTATAGACACTAAAATTTTACAATCTCTTTAAAGTTTTTTTTTGGAAATAAAAAGAGTAAAAAATACAATTAATAATTGGTTCCAAGGGCATACCAAGTCGTATACAAAATTTTTACATATGTACCAATATGTCAGTTAGGTCTCTTAGATCCTCAATAGAGTAAAGATGATGACTCAGTAACAAAAATTTAAGAGTTCGGAACCATCTATTCCTAATCAAGTCAAAACCATTGTTGTTGTCTGCCCATTCAAAGGCTCTTTTATTGTTCTCTAACCAAGCCAACCATCACCCAATTGACACCTAGTAGTTTGTAGGTCGTGGTCCATAGGTTGTATACCTTGGGTCACCAGAGAAATACATGGTTACAAGTCTCCACAGCTTTTTTCCAGAGATAATATCCATTCACCATAATTTTACCATGTTTCGTCAATTTGTCAATAGTCAGAATGCATTCTCTGCCGGTTTCCGTGCAAAAAAAAACAATTTAGGAGGAACTTTAGCCTTCCAGATTTGTTTAAATGGAAATCTGGTACCATTATCTTCATGCTTGGTCAAATGCTTGTAGAAAGATTTGACTGAGAAGGCCCTATTTAGTAGTGAGATAGCACATGGGATTGTCGTTACTTCCGCCCAAGGACACGAGAGCTAAGGTGCTGAGAAGTTTCTCATACTCATTGATCTCCAAGTCGTTGAGGTTTCGCATCTCAATAATCTGCCACTCTCTCTCCCCTCTCCCTATATCCCTGAATGATTAACTGATCATGATATCTTTATGTTGCGCTATGACAAATATCTGAGGATGTTAGTCTCTAAGGGTTCCACCTCCTAACCATGGGTCCTGCCACAAACTGACTCTGTCATCTTTGCTTGACTTTCCACTTAATGCTTTCTGGAACTTGTCATGACCCATGACAATTTTTTTATTCAACCCTTTCCCATGCGGTCTTAACAAAGCTCTTGTGTATCAACCTCTCTCAATTGTTCTGAATAATGATTCTATCACTCCTCTCCATACCGCTCCTTCATTCATAAACCTCTAAAGCTATTTACCGTGTAAGGTCATATTCATCTCTTTAAGTGATTGTAATCCCAACCTTCCTTTGGGTATTGGCTTCTTGATCTCATCCCAGGCAAGCAAATGGTATCTTCTTTTATCATCCTAATTGCCCCATAAAAATTTGCATTGGATAGTTTCCAGATTCTTGGCCACACTCACGGGGATAGTCAGAAGGGACATAATAAATGGATAAGTTAACTGTGCTTTTGATAAGTGTAAGTCTCCCTCCTTTAGATAGGAGAGCTCTATTCCATTCTGCTAACATTTTTTTAAACCTAGTCACTACAGGATCCCAAGTCCCTACTTCTTTAAAATTGGTCCCCTGCGGTAACCCCAAATGTTTAATTGCCAATTTATAGCTTTACAACCCATAACCGTCGCCAAATAGTTGGTATTAGTCTCATCCCAATGTAATCATATCATATTTGTAAAATTGATGCTAAGTCCAGAAACTGTTTGGAAATCCATCAATACGCACCTGAGATGTAACATGATTCCTTTGTCCAACTCACAAAATAACTTAGTATCGTCTGTAAAAAATAAGTGAATTACCTCTTCATCATGTTCCCTCACTCTCACTTTGAGGCCTCTGAATAATTCTAACTTGTCGGCTCTAATCAACATTTTATTCAAAACTTTTATGTTCACAATGAGAAATAAGGGAGATAATGGATCACCTTATCGAAGTCCTTTAAATGCTTTGAAGAAGGACGATGGGCCCACTGTTAACCATTACTGCAAAGGATGTGGTGGTAATACAAGCTTTAACGCATCTACACCATCTCTCCCCGAAGTCCATTCTCATTAGCAAGTAATCCAAGAAGCCCAAATTTATATGATCATAGGTTTTTTTCCATATTGAATTTAAATAGAACTCTCTCCCTCCTTCTGTGTGCCAAATCCTCCACGACATCATTAGCAATGAATGCAATATCAAGAATTTGTCTGCATCCCACGAAAGAATGTTGGCTTTCATCAACCACCTTATCTATAACCTTGGCTTTGGCTATTCTCCTGGTAAATGCCCTTCGCTATGAGCTTGTATATGCTTCTGACTGAGGTTATGGGTCTAAAGTCCTTAATGTTGTGAGCCCCTCCAATTTTAGCAGTGAACACCAAGGAGGATGAATTAAGGAATCTAACAAAAGACCTTGAATCATGTGGTAAAATTCTAGGATATCATTCTTCATAATGTTCTAAAATTCTTGAAGGAATCTCATATTGAATACGTCCGAGCTAGGTGCCTTGTCTCTTTTTGCACAACACAAGACTTTCAAAAATCTCTTCTTCCAAGAATTCTCTTTCCAAGACGAGCCTACTTGACTCGTCCAAAAACCCAGAAATTGATGCTGTCCGGTTTAGGCGTCCCTTAAAAATCCTCATGCTATAACCTGCTAAAATAATCTCTGACCTCCTGGCTCAGATGCTCATTCCCTTCCACCACCTTATCGCCTATCTCTAGAGTCTCCACATAATTATTCCTCTACTAAAACTAATTGCTATTTCCTAAATCATTTAGTAATGCTAAAATATCTTATCAATTACATAAATCTTCAATTTTTAGATCTTGTCAATCTGATATCACAAAGTCTATTTGTCTTGATTACTGCAGCATTGTATATTCATTCTGACTGACATGTCATGTTTTGATTGTTTCTCAGCTTGCATCTCTGGTGTCGTTCAGACAGCTCTATATGCAGATTTCTTCTACTACTATTTTATCAGGTAATATAATCCAAAACACCCTAGTTAATATAATATCTCTTTACTGTAGGATAATTGATAACAATCTTCTTGTGTCCATCTTTATTGGCAGCTGGAAAAACAGTGCAAAGCTCCAGTTACCAGCTTGAGCAACTTTGAGTATTTGTTTGGAAGTTGTTGTTGGGCCAACTTAGTTTAGGTCACGTAGATTTTTTTAGTTGAATTTGCAGTCGATGGTGGTGTCAAATATAGACAGGAAAACAAATACATATCGAAAGTAGACAGGCAGGATAACATACACTAGTTACAGTTCTCACTTTTTAGATTGAAATTAAAGCTCCATGTTTACATGAGGTGATGGTTTTTTGATGTTTCACCCACCTTTTGTATCATGTCTTGTGATATATAGGTAAGGATGAGACTGTCAACTGCAATAGAGATTTTGCTAACATCCTTGGTTTTAGATTGAATCCAAATTCCCTTTGTTCTAAATGTGTCACAGAATAGAACGGGTGCAAATTTTAGATTGGCTTCAAATGATACTGACGGAGAAGTAATGGTGGTACTTTGTTTGTTATAGTAAAATATTCATTATCATTTTCATTCTCTGCATCTTTTAATTATTCTGTCCAGAGTAAGAAATATTTTTTATTCCCGTTTTCTCCCCATTTGGACTTTCTTAAGTGTGAACCTTTTCCTTGTTCGATTTCGGATTTTATGCGACAATAAGCCAAGTGCCTATATGTGTGTGTGTGTGTGTATATATATATTAAAAAAAATGTTAATTCCTTAAGATTAAAACAGACACACGTAATAAAATTGTATAAAATCTTTTAAAAAGTTACAATTTTATCTTTAACTTAAAACTTAAACTTAAAAGGATCAAATTGTCTTGTCCACCTTGACAAGTAGAAAAGAAAATGTGTAATTTTAGGATTTAACGTAATAGCAAGCTGTTTATTTAAAGATCCAAATGGAGAGTACTAAAATCCATAAAAATGATACACAAAATAATGAGGGGGAAGGGATTTGAGTTTTACTTTTTTTGTCTTAAATTTAATTTCTGTGTATACCCTAAAATTCATAATATAATGATACTTTTATAATTTTTCATATTTTAACATACACCTTAATAGATTTAATTAAAAAGAAAAAAGTTAAAAGAAACTGATAAGACACACAGAAGGAAATGGATGTTTCTTGAAGAAACCATGGTATTATTATGTGTTTGGTAGCTAAAAGACAGTAAAAATTGAAAGGAGCAAGTTTGTGTTTCCACAGCCCGTGAACCCTTCTCTTGTGCCGCCTAAGCCTACCGTATTTACAGGGATTTCCACTTTATGCTCCTCAAATTGGCCCCACCATGTTTTTTCTTTAAAGTGATTATTTATACATTTTAATTAATTATTTTAAATTTATACCCAATAAATAATAACATAATCTTTTAACTATAAGAATGTATAGACCCGACCGAGAGTCGAGGGTCCAGACGAAAAACCAAATAGACATAAGTCGAAACTCTTTCTTCTTTTTTTTTTTTCTAAATCAATCTCTTAACGTGTGGATTAAAAACCTAACCGAATAATATTTAAACACACTTACTTAATAAAAATACATATCATATACAGTATGACTCAAATTTATATATTCATAAAAAAAATAATAAAAATACTAATTATTTAATTAAAATATAATTGACATACTCACCACGTAATTTGTGACTTAGGTCTAGACCAATTTATTAAATATTTTATAAACACGTTAATTGAAATTAACAGATTTTATGAATATAATTAATTTATTTTAAATTAATTTCATCAAAATTATGAAATAAAATTTAAAATATATTAATTTATATTTATTCAGTTTACTAGATTATTTGTACCTTTAAAATATTTAATTTTTTTTCCGTTGTACTGTCCTATTATTATTTAGTTTCTCTAATTATAAAAACCCATAATTTGAAAAAAAAAAAAAAAATTTAATGAAAGGGTTAAATTCAGGATGGTGAGAAGCAACCAATAAGTTTATGGATATGAACTTTATTACCACAAGCTAAAATCATATAGCCTTTTCAGGCATGCCCATTTGTCAAAAATCTAATTATTATGCACAAATTTACTATCAATTAATTTCAATTCCATCTAATAACATAGCTTATAGGTATATACATACATAATTGTATAACAATTACTCTTGCTTTAAATGAGAGGTCCTCAGATTTGAATGTCTTGTTTCCCTTTGCATTGCAATTTAAGAAGTGGCTTGAAACACCACTAAACAAATTTTATTTATAGTAATTCACAATTTTCATTTTAAACATAGATTTGTCTGAATTTTCCAAGAGAATTTTTATTTTCTTTAGATGTAATGCTATTTAAAGAACTAATTGCACTCAAACATCTTGGTAGAGTTTGTAAGTATATATTATTTAGACCACGCAGTGAAAAAACTCAATTGTTTGCTCACAATATATTGAATATTTACAAATATATTGATCTGCAACATAGATTAACACCGACTCATATTCCAAATTCAAGATTCATACATCGACTAAATATTCAAAATTTGTTTTTCTTTGCATTTGGTAATTTCGCTTTGTTTCGAGTTTTTTTCTTCTAATAATTGTACTCTTAACATGCACATCTTTTTTTTTTGTAAGTATTTATACCAACAAAATTCTTTATAATTTCAACTAGATAGAAATACTTATTGGTTCTAACTTAAAATTCATATTTCAAAGTTGATGGATATTGCAGTAGCATCATGGATACCATCAACAATACATCCACGACAAGACAATAAGAATATCATTAATCACGGGATCATATAAATCTTTCTACAAATCATTCGTCTTGCGGTAGGGTCCTTCAATTAATGACAACTCCTTATATTATTTGTCATTATGAAATTTAATTAGTTAGTTTAATCTCATTAATCAAATTAGAATTTTTTTTTTTTTTGGATCTAGTTAATCACACCCAATTAAAAGATTTTTCACTATTTAAGTATCATTAATCACATCAAATAGTGGTCTCGTACTTAAAAGAGTAAGGGGTTGGAGCTAGTACTCCAACACCTTATTAAGCTTAAGACAACAATTAATTATTACATTTATATACTACAAGAAATGGCATATGTGAGCAATGCTAAAGGATAATGGAACTCTAACAAGATGATAAAGGGTACTTACTTTTTAAGTTTAAGGACTAATATGTTATGTTGTCGTAATTGATATCTTCTACCGAACAGTGAAGTAAAACTTTTATATAAGGAATCTATCCATATCAGTTAAGTGAACACTTTTTCGAATAAGTACATAAATATTTATTTTTATGCCAATTATATGAGCAATTAATAAAATAAATCACATTATTGAAATAAGCATAATTTTTTAAAATCTAAAATGGATTAACAAATATCCTAATTTTGCAATTCTATGATTGGGGATTTTTGAAATGCTAAGAAATGTGCTTCGTTTATGTGGTCTTTATCATAACCAAAATAGTAATTAATTATTCCACAAACATAATGAATAAAACATGATAAATTAAATGCATTTACAAATAAAAATATTTACCAAATTAATCAGGATAGCTACATAATTTTATTGTGAATTGCATCCCTATACAATTAATGTAATACCCTTAATTAATTTTAAAATATTTAAAATTAACGTGTAAATAACATTTTTGAATTTTTATTTAATTTATAAAATTTAATTTTTAATTTTTTAAATTATTAATTAAAGTAAAAATGAAGAAAATTAAATGGATGATGAAATTGAAAATAATTTTTAAAAAAATGGATGAAAATTTGGGGTCTATGGGTATTTTTGAAAGAAAATTCAGAAACTGAGAGTTAAAACATAATGTAGAAAAATTATACCACGTAGGATGCTCAGTCAGCAGCCCCGACGAACCGGAGCACGCCGCGTGATAAGGGACGCTGATGCGTACCACGCGGGCGATCCGCGTGCCCGCGATCGGACGGTCCAGATTCGTTCATGCGCTCACGGAAGGTCCGGATCCGTTCCCTCCTCAGACGTGATCAAAGAGTCAGATTTAAAAACGATGAACGGTCTAGATCTACTTCCTATTTAATCGCGATCGGAATGTTCAGATCAAACGCGATGAACGGTCCAAATTAAAAGGGGACGGATATAAACAACCCTCTTCACACCAAACCCTAACCCTAGCCACCAAACCCCCCCCACCGAAGAAGAAGACCCAGCTGCCGAAAAGGAAGCCGATCGCTACCACTGCCGCGCCGGAACCACTTCCGATAGCCAAAAGAGGTAAAAAAAATTTCATTTGCTCGAAATTCTATTTTAAACACTCTCATGACCAAATCGAAGCAAAAAGACTGGTGGATTGGCCAAAAATCGCGGGCAAAGTACGACAATACTGCCGCAGGAAGTTGCAAAAACCGCCTCCAATAAGGCCCTTCCCGATTCCCATTCTGCGTAATTCTTCCACCATTGTAATCATTATTTCCTTCTCTACAGGTTGACCGAAGCAAAACACCCAACCGCAAAGGTGTGTCGGCAGAGCCGCTGCACTGAGAAACCTGCCGCCGGTGAGTTTTGATTTTTTTTAATTTTTTTCGACCAACCGAGATCTCTTAATGTGTTTTCTCGCAAGGATTGATACAAAACCGGTCGAAAACAGCCAACCCGAGGTAACCGCCACCACAAGCGGCGGTGCCGTCGCCAGAGCACGGTGAAGCCACCATGCTAGAATGGGCAAAAAAAGGGTCCTAACACTGATTTTGGATTTTTTGGAATATTTCTAGGTACTTGAAACATGTTTTAATCTCCGAATAAAATTTCAGAAAACTCGGGGACCGCCAGTAGGCGTAGTCAACAAGTTTAACATTTCAGACATTAATTTGAGTAAGAATCATTCACCTTATTTTCTGTTATGGGATTGAAGTCTAATTAATAATAATAATAATACAGTATTTTGTACAATTTAAAAAATATCCATAATTAATTACAAGTTGCTAATGGGGCCAGAACCGAAAGTTATTCACTGTTGATTATGTTGATTTATTTTACAGTTTGAATATATGATAATACCTGATTGATTGATTTTATAGTTTGAATGCATGTATTACTTGCTTCATGTGATTATGGTTGAATTGAGAAACTGAGAATTAAATAAAGTCAAAAATTTGTTTGATTAAGTGAATAGATGAAACAATAGCCTTACTGGATATCCTAAGAGATGGTGGACAGACCGGGTACATAGGAAACCCTACCGTGAACGTTGCCTCATATCGGACGGGGTATCTAGGTTTGGTAATTTGGCATTCATACCAGACATGGTATTGGGACGGTCTGTTAATTGAAAATGTTAAAGAAAATAGTGCACACATTGTGGGGACATCCATATGGCTCTCATGGATACTAGTAAGCTGATAAAAGAGAAAATTATTGTTCTAATCAATTGCATATGAAATTATAATATATGTTATGTTTTGCCTCTATAGGTTGTTTTTGTAAATCTCGCTACGGTAAATAGACGGTAAATGATTTTAATTATGATAAACGATTTTGCTTAGTTAAAAGCTCCATTAGTTATTTTTATGATTTCTACCAACCTTCATTTCTATGTTGGTGAGTAGCGTGATATTCTTACTGAACTAGTGTAGCTCATTCTTTTATTAACAATTTCAGATCAAGAGGACCAGGATCTAGAGTCTGATCCACAAGAAGATTGCAAGTAAGATGTTCAGTTGTTTACTTTTAATTTATTTCCTTGGTTATTAATTGTTCTTTTAGAAGGGTTATTCCCATAAGCCCTATTTGGTACTTTCACTTATTGTGTAAAAAATATAAACCTTAACTATTTATTTTGCTTCCGCACTAAATGTATAATTTATTTCCTTTAGAATTTTCGGAGACGTTACGGTTGGTATCAAAGCTGCGTTTCTCAGAACCATTTCTTACACAAAATCCTTAGAAAACACAAAAAATAATGAATTATCACTCAACCGTTTCTTATGAAATGCATGTACAGATAGATGAGGAGAGGACGACTCGCACTAAACAGAGCAGCTTGGGAAGGTTCGTTTTGAGAAGATATTAACTGGTTATTTGAGATGCTGGAGAGAATCATCGCTACCCAACAGGCTCGAGAGGAAAGGAGGAAGGTACCTGACCCTCCCCTGCTGCCATAGGTTGAGCCACCCCTACAGTGAGAGGATCCCGAGCCACCCCTACAGTGAGAGGATCCCGAGCCACCCCGATATGACCCTGCTCCTTCACAGTATCACCCAGCACCACCACAGTATGGCTCGGTGCCCCAACCACATCACCCGATACCACCACAATATAATCCGGTGTCTCCACCATATCATCTAGTACCATCGCATAGCCATCCAGTCCATCCTTAGCAAAGTCTAGTTCCACGAGACCCAGTTCCTCCCATGATGGACCCATACTACATCAAGAGGTATAAAAGACTAAACTCATCCACTTTTACAGGGGGATCCTCCTTTAAAGAGGCCAAGTACTGGTTAACTGAGACAAAGAAGACCTTCACGATTCTTAGGGTGATTCCTGAACAGAGAGTCATCCTTACTATCTACATGCTGGTGGGAGAGGCACTGGTGGCAACTCAAGCAGACCACCTTGCCCGTTCCAGTCACTTAGAAACAGTTCCTGACAGCCTTTCATGCAAAGTACCTTCTAGAGCATCTCTAACATCTGAAGGAGATGGAGTTTGCACACTTGATCTAGAGGAACATGACTGTATCATAATATGCTCGGAAGTTTCTAAAATTGAGTCGGTATTTCCCTGAGAGCATGATGAATAAAGGCAGAAAGGTAAGAAAGTTCGAGTGGGGTTTTCGTCCTAAGATCAAACAGCATTTGTATCTGTTCGATCTCAGTACTTACTCGGCTGTTCTGGCCAAGACATAGTTAGTGGAGAAGAACCTTCGCATTTTTCCTCTAACAGTAGGGAACCTCAGGCTCTCAGCTTCACATCGAAAATCAGCACCTGCTGTACCTGTTCAACAGAACAAGAGACCCAGGCCGATGACTCAGGCTCCCCCTCAAGTTCCAGCAACAGGACACAGTAGCACTTGTCAACACTATGGCAAAGATCATAGGAACTGACCCTGTTATCACCTCAACAACACCTGCTGCATATGTGGTAATGCTCAACATTATGCAAGGGAGTGCTCGAGGAACCAGAACGAGGTCATACCTCCTATCTAGGGCAGGGCTTACAACCTCACTCAGCAGGATGCAGAAGCCAATGCAGACGTGGTACACGGTACGTACACTATCTGTAACCATCTTATTCATGTTTTGATTAATATTGATACTTTGCATTCATTTGTTTCACATGTTTTTGCATCAAAATTAAATGTATTACCTAAAAAACTTGATTCTGTGTTATTTGTGTCTACTCCTAGGAGTAGGACACTACTGGGGGAGGTTGTATACAGAGCCTGTGTCATAGATATAATAGATAGAAAATTTAGTGTTGACCTAATAGAAATTGACACATGAGACTTTAATGTAATTTTAGGAATGAACTGGCTAGCGGCGAATCACGCCACCGTAGATTGTTTTCGCAAGAAGGTTATATTCAATCCTCCTAATGAGGAGTCATTTACAAATTAATAAAATTCTTTAACATTTGTTCCCTCATGATAAATTTTCTTATTATCAAGTATTTGAACCCAACTGTTTTCTCTAATTAAGCAAACCTAAGAAAAAAGTTATATTCAAGAAATTCTGGTAGTTTGAGACTTTCCATATGTATTCTAGGATGAACTACCTGCACTGCCAATGAACAGAGAAGTCGAATTCACCATAGACCTAGAGCCAGACACCTAACCTATTTTGGTTGCTCTTTATCGCATGAGTCGTATTAAGATGGAGGAATTGAGGAAAAGATCAATGAATTACAGAATAATTGATTCATCTGACATAGTGTGTCCCCTTAGGGTGCCGGAGTCACATTTGCAAGAAAGGGATATAGGATGTTCATGTTATGTATTGACTATAAATGTTTGAATAGAGTCACGATCAAGAACAAGTACCCCATCCCCAAGATCGACGACCTTTTTTATCAGTTGCAGGGTGCCAAGGTATTCTCTAAAATAGACTTGCGTTCAAGGTACCATTAGATAAAAATCATAGCAGAAGACATTTCCAAAACAACATTTCGAATCAGGTACGAACACTATGAGTTCCTGGTCATGCCATTTGAACTAACAAATGCTCCAGCCATCTTCATGGACTTGATGAACAAAATTTTCAGACAATTTCTGGATCAATTCGTCATTGTGTTCATCGATGATATCTTAGTTTATTCAAAAAACAGAGAGGAACACGCTCGCCATCTGACTCAGGTTTTGTAGATTCTCATAGAGAAGAAGTTGTATGCAAAGTTGAGTAAGTATAGGTTCTGACTTGAGCAGACTACCTTCCTAGAGCACATCATATCAAAGGATGAAGTGTCAGTGAACTCCAAAAAAGTTAAAGTCATCATCGGCTGGGAACAATTGACATCAATTAAGGAAATTCATAGCTTCCTAGGGATGACGGGTTATTACCGTAAGTTTGTGAAATAATTTTCTAGCCTAGCCGCTCCTCTGACTTGGCTAATGAAGAAGAACGTCAAGTTTGGGTGGAACGAGGACTGTGAAAGAAGTTTTTCAGAACTAAAGAAATGGTTGACTACTGCACTTGTATTGTCTTTGCTGAGCGGATTGGGTGGATATACAGTTTATAATAATGTCTCCTACTTAGGGTTGGGTTATGTTTTGATGCAATATGGGAAGGTTATAGCCTATAGGTCTAAACAGTTGAAGAATCATGAGGAAAACTACCTCATCCATGACTTAAAACTTGCTGCAATTATCCACGTCTTGAAGACTTGGTGCAATTACTTATATAGGGAGACCTTTCAGATCTATACCGACCATAAGAGCTTGAAACACATATTCACTCAAAAAGATCTCAACATGCGTCAAAGAAGGTGGATAGAACTCCTCAAGAACTATGATTGTAACATCTTATATCACTGAGTAAGGGCAACATGATAGCCAACGCACTCAGCAAGAAAAGTGCATGTATATTAGCTCACTTGATGGTTTCAGAATGCAGGATAATATGGGCCGCACAACAGGTTCAACTTCAGAATCTGAAGAGAGTCACATGTTTGGCCCACTTGACTGTTCAACCTGAGTTGATCCAAAGAATAAAAGAAGCTCAGTCCATCGATTCCACCTTAGCAGCCCTCAAGAAAGATGCAGAATAGGGAGTTAATTTAGAATTTTGAGTCTCTGTCGATAGATTTCTTAGATTTCAGGACATAGTGTATGTTCTAGGTAACAGTAAGTTGAAAAGGGACATCATGACAGAGCCCCATAGCTCAAAATTTGTCATGCATCCCGAAAGCATCAAGATGTATCAAAGTAAACGACCCCGATTTTGGTGGAATAAGATGAAAAGAGATGTGACTGACTTTGTTTCTAAGTGTTTGGTATGTTAGCAAGGCAAAGTAGAGCATTAACACCCAAACAGGCTACTTCAGCCATTACCAATCCCGGAGTGGAAATGAGAACATATCACAATAGATTTCGTGATAGGATTACCTAGGGTACGCTCAGGACATGATGCCATCTGGGTAATTGTTGACCGGTTTACCAAGTCTTTCCACTTCGTAGCCATTAGGATGACTGACCCATTAGACAAGTTAGTAAGAATGTATATCCGGAATATAGTCAAATTACATAGAGTGCTAATGACAGTAGTGTTCGGCAATGACCCTAGATTCACTTCTCGGTTCTGGTCTAACTTTCAGCAAGTCATGAGAATAAAATTGTCCCTTAGTACTACATTCTACCCTCAAACCGATGGACAGTCAGAAAGGACGATTCACACATTTGAGGATATGCTTCGAGCTTGTGTTCTTGACTTCGGGGGCCATTGGGATGACTATTTACCCCTGATACAGTTTGCCTATAACAATAGCTACAAAATAAGTATTGGTATGGCTCCGTACGAGGCGTTGTATGGTCACCCATGCAGATCGCCAATATTTTGGGAAGAAGTGAGTGATAGAAAACTGTTCGGCCTATATCTCGTAGAGGAGACTACGACCAAAATAGTTAAGATCAAGAAGAATATTCGGACGGCTAAAAGCAGACATAAGAGTTATGCGGACATCCTGAGGAGAGATTTGAAATTCGAAAAAAGCAATCGAATGTTCATTAAAGTCATTCATTTCAAAAAAATTCGTAGGTTTGGCAAGAGGGGGAAGCTAAATCCCCGATTTATTAGGCTATTTAAAATCTTAAATAGAATTGACACTGTCGCCTACAGACTGGCACTGCCTCTAAAACTTTTCAAGATTCATAATGTGTTTCATGTGTCCATGTTATGCAAGTACAACCTGGACCCCTCTCATGTCATGGCCCATGAGCCTTTTTCACTCCAGGAGAATATGTCCTACGAGGAAGTACCAGTCGACATTATGGACTGAAAGAATAGAGTACTCTGCAACAGAAAAATTTTCTTTGTTAAGGTCCTATTGCAGAATCACACACTGGGAGAGGCCACATGGGAGCTAGAATCAGACTTCATAACCCAATATCCCCAACTATTTGATTGAGTGGGAGAGAGACAAATTTGAGAAACCAAATTTTTTTTAAAGAGGAAAGAGTTATAATACCCTCAATTAACTTTAAAATGTTTAAAATTAATGTGTAAATGTAATTTTTGAATTTTTATTTAATGTATAAAATTTAATTTTTAATTTTTTAAATTATTAATTAACGTAAAAATAAAGAAAATTAAATGGATGATGAAATTGAAAATAATTTTGAAAAAAAGAGTGAAAATTTGGGTTCTTGATGTATTTTTAAAAGAAAATTCAGAAACTGAGGGTCAAAATACAATTTAAGAAAATTGTGCTATGTAGGATGCCTAGTTACCAGCCCTGACGAACCGGAGCGCGCCGCGTGGCAAGGGACGCTGACGCGGTGCCACGCGGGAGATCTTCTTACCCGCGATCAAACGATCCAGATTCGTTCCTGTGCGCACGAACAATCCAGATTCATTCCCTCCCCGGATGTAATCGGACGGTCAGATTTAAATGCGATGAATGGTCCAGATCCATTTCTTATTTAAACGCGATTGGAGGCCCATATTCTTATTTAAACGCGATTGGAGGCCCAGATTAAATTGCGATAAAAACGGCCCAAATTTACTCCATATTTAATTGCAATTGACGGTGCAGATCAAACGCGATAGACGGCCTATATTAAAAAGAAACGGATATAAATAACCCTCTTCACACCAAATCTTAATCCTAGCCGCCAGACCCCTTCCCCCCCCCCCCCCCCCCAATCGGAGAAGAATACCTAGACGCCAGAAAGGAAGCCAACCGTCGCCGCCGCCGCACCAGAACCACTTCTGACTGCTGAAAGAGGTAAACAATTTTTTCTATGCTCGGAGTTCAATTTTAAACACCCTCATGACCAAATCGGAGCAAAAGGACTGGTAGATTGGACAAAAACTGCGGGCAAAGTTCGGCGATGCCGCCACAGAAAATTACAAAAACTACCTCTGATGAGGCCCTTCTCGATTTTTGTTATGCGTAATTCTTCCGCCATTGTAATCACCGTTTCCTTCTCTACAGGTTGCAAAAGCGAAACACCCAACCGCAAAAGTGAGTTTCGATTTTTTGATTTTTTTGGGCTAACCGAGGCCTCTTAACGTATTTTTTCGCAGCGATTGATATAAAAATGGTCGAAAACAGCCGACCCGAGACAAACTGTCGCCGCAGGAGGTGGTGCCGTTGCCGGAGCATAGTAGAGCCATCGTGCCAAAATTCCAGAATTCGCCAAAAAGGGGTCCTAACACTGATTTTGGATTTTTGGGGATATTTTTAGGTACTTGAAGTGCGTTTTAATCTCTGAAAAAAATTTAGAGAACCCGGGGACTGCCAGTAGGCACGATCAATAAGTTTAGCATTTCGGACATTAATTTGAGTAAGAATCCCTCACCTTATTCTCTGTTATTGAATTGAAGTCTAATTAATAATAATAATACGGTATTTTGCGCGATTTAAAAAATATCCATAATTAATTACAAGTTACTAATAGAGCCAAAATCAAAAGTTATTCATTGTTGATTTTGTTGATTTATTTTACAGTTTGAATACATGATAATACCTGATTGATTGATCTTATAGTTTAAATGCATGTATTGCTTGCTTCATGTGATTATGGTTGAATTGAGAAACTGGGAATTAAAGGAAGTCGGAAAATTATTTAATTAAGTGAATGGATAAAACAGCAGTCTTACTGGATATTCTGGGAGTTGGTGGACGGACTGGGTACATAAGGAACCCTACTGTGAATGTTGTCTCATATCGGATAGGGTATCGAGGTTTGGTAATTTGGTGTTCATACCGAATGGGGTATGGTGACAGTTCGTTTTACCATCATACCGGATATGGTATCGAGATTTGGTAATTTGGCGCTCATACCGAACGGGGTATGAGAATAGCCCGTTAATTAGAAATATTAAAAGAAATGGTTCACGCGTTGTGGGGACATCCTTATGGACCACCATAGATATCAGTAGACTGATAAAAGAGAGAATTGTTGTTTCAACCAATTGCATATAAAATTATAATATGTGCTATGTTATTACCTCTATAGGTTGTTTTTATAATTCTCACTACGGTAAGTATATGGTAAATGATTTTAATTATGATAAATGATTTTATTTAATTAAGAGCTCTATTAGTTGTTTTTATAATTTTTATTAACATTCATTTTTGTGTCGGTGAATAACGTGATATTTTTACTACGCTAGTGTAGCTCATTATTTCATTAACCATTTCAGATCAAGAGGAACAAAATCCAGAACCCGATCCACAAGAGGATTGCGAATAGGACGTTCAGATATTTACTTTTAATTTATTTATTCGGTTATTAATTGTTCTTTTAAAAGGGTTATTCCCGTAAGCCATATTTAATACTTTCAGTTATTGTGTAAGAAATTTAAACACTAACTATTTATTTCGCTTCCGCATTAAATTTATAATTTATTTTTTTTAGAATTTTCAGAATCATTACAATTAAGTTAAGAACATATTACTAATAATTTTCTACTTACACTAAAGCCATGTGACAATCAAATGATTACTTTCAAAATGTCGACCTCTTAGTCTTCCAAAGATTTTAGATATCAAATGGAAGTGTTATAGTATTTGAATATGCGGTGAGACATTAGTTTCTTTATGTTTGTGCCGCATAATATATCCAAAATATTTACTATTTTAAATAGGAGTCACTCCCATTAAACTTCTATATTGAGACCTTTCTCACATCCTCACAATTAAAATTGTTCTCTAATATGAGTTTGAATCAAACTAAACTAAAGTTTGATTTATTATAAATATCTCATGAAAAGCAATACTATTGAGATTCAAAAATTAAAATATTCCAAATAACATATCTTTAATAGAATCTTAAACTTTATTAAAGTAGAAAACTAATTTGAACCAAATTTAAAAATTCTTTTTTAAATAATATATATATATATATTAAGTATATCTTACCCCTTCTTATTTTTTTTAGTTATTTAAAATTTATTATCTTTTTTATTTATCCTATTACAAACGATTGTTTAAACATCGACTAATTCATAAATCTTTGTACTTTGATTATCAAAAAAATAAAAACTTTACAAATTAAATTCCTATAAAAAAGATTCTATGAGAAGGCAATTCTCCTTCATATTTTTCATTGTTGAATCAATTCAAGCTAAAGTTCTCGCTCCTTTTTATATTTTAGAGCTCTTAAAAAATTAAAAAAAAAAAAAGAGTCAAACTGTTAAAAGAACATTTTTTTAAAAAACCTAAACCAAAATCAAATTGGACCACAGTTCTCTGGTTCAACTTTAACATCGCTCATGATTGTGAATACCCCAGCAACAAGTATGAATTAAACCCAAAATATATATATATATATATATGCATGAGAGGAATATTTTGATGGTAACCCAGTGGAAAATAATCATGCTTATACACTCCACTCTCATATATATATATTGGTTTATATTGTAAACCCAAATAGTAATTTAAAAAGATGTAATTAGTGAACATAAATATAGGGTAAATTTTGTAATAAAAATTATGTAACATGAATTATAATACACTCCACTATACATAACCAACCAAGATTCACATATACACAAGACATTTAGATGGGAAGAAATGATGGCAAATTTCTTAGGCAATGATAGTATACACTATTTTAATTATACATTTTTTCTAATGCAAGCATACCTTGTCTCTCATTTTCCTGGCATCTTTAAACAAAACAAAATTGGAATATATATATATATATATATATATGTATATTACATTTCTAACCACTAATATTTTAACTTTTTATATAAAAGAAAAATAAATAAATAAATAAAACCCTACTAATAGTTTGATATTGAAATTTTTTTCTTTTCTTTAGTTTATTTTTACTTTTATGTCCCCCCACCATTTTCTTTCTCTATTATCAACTCCAATCCCCATAACCTGATTTTCTCTCCTTTTTCTTTTTATAAGCTACTTTTGGGTGGGAAACCATGAAACTCTGAATCGCGTGACGTACGCGCGCCGCGGTGAACCGGTAGGTCACTGCGCCTTTCAAGTGGAAACTACGCTTGTTAGTTAACCTTGAATGGGGCAGTTTAACGACCGGAGCGTGTCATTACGCGCGGGTCATCCTCTTCGTATTTTGATTGTAGGAACTAGTGAAATAGATAAGAAAAGAAAAGGAAAGAAAAGAAAAGAAAAGAAAAAGAGTCGGCGACTAACCGGCCGGAGCTGTAACGACCGGTGGTAAGTAAACCTGAGACTGAATCAACGTGCCGCCTATTTTGAATCCCGGAACAACGGTGAAACCCACGCGAATATCATCGGAGTTTTCGCCGGAGAAGATAGATTCATCGGTGATATTTTCCATGTAAACCTCTGAGAACCTGGAGTTCTTCTTCACCTGAAAAATGGATATCTCCTTCCCCAAAGAGAACGCCAAGCAGTGTAAGAGCCATACTCGTTTCGTCATCTCTGCAAACGAGCAGAAAAAAGCAGAGTCTGGTAACCCACCAGCTGTCACCAACTTCCTCTGGTTCAGATTCCCGAAAAGCGAGCACTCCATTTTCGCGTGAACTAGGTTCAGGTACTTGACCCGAATGAACTTGGCAAAAGATGAAGTCGGATTTTGAGACAGAAACTGAATTGCGTTCATGGATTTGAGCTTCTTCAACCTGTTGAAGTACTGTTCTGGGCTTCGTCTCTGTACCAGAGAGTCGCCGGTAGTACAGAGCGAGAAATTAGGAGAATCGAAATTTTCAAACATGGTTTTGCAGACGAAAGATTCGAAAGCGAAACACCGGTGACTCGGCCGGGCAAAGACGGCGTCTGGTTCAATTGATTTTGCAGCTGCGTCGAGATCCCAGCGGGCAGATTCCATCTCCCGCGCCATTGATTTCACGAAGCTCCGCAAAGATCTTAAAGTATAGTGAAGAACCTGAACGAAATGGCTTGAGTTGACGGTTGAAAATTGTATGTAATCAAACATGTTTGCCAAAGACCCGCTGGCGTTGAGCTTCTTCTCCATTGATTTGTTGAAGGCAAGGGAGTCATCGAGCTTCTTCTTGAGTGAAACGACGTCGGATCTTTTGGTTTCAATTTCAGTTTGCAGCTTCTTGATGGTGATCTCGTAGGTTTTCATCAAGCTCTGTTGCTCTTGAATCTCAGCTAACATGAACGTGACCTGCGGAGAAAGATCCACTTGTTTCTTTAAGAAACTACGCTTGAGATCCGACAAAGCTTTGAGCTCATCAACAACAGCTTGATCGGCGACTTGAATGGCTTTACTGTTGTAAGGATGCTGCGCCATTTGCAGCTCTGCGTAAGCAGCTTTAATGGAGGTAATGCTGGCGAATATCTTGGCCAACACAGCTTCGAGAATTAGAGCTTTGTGTCTGGATTTGGGATCGTTGGAATGGGTGAAGAAATCTGCGTCGCCGTTGAACTTGTGGGTCTGTGAATTGAGCATGCAAATGCTAATTCCATTGTTGGAAGTGATGTTTGGTGCAGATTTCAAGTTTATCAACTTGTGAAATGTTCTTACAAGTTTGCTTTTGTTGTGGGTGTTAAGAGCTGGTTTTTGTCTGGTTGTCGTGTGTTCATCCATGGCGGAATTAGGAGACTGAGTGAGTGTGAATTTGGGTTCAGACAGGAAAGAAGACAGAATCACTTCAACACACACACACATATATATATATATAAATCTTGGGAAAAGTGACTGGGTTATAAACAGAGAAAATAGAAAAGAAAAGCATATAAGTTTGACTAATGAGACCGGAGATGGAGGCAGGCTTAAAATTATTTACAAAAATATTAATAAAAATATTAATGAATGATTAAAGAGCGGGAAGCTTTCTCAAAAAATAATGAAGTCTTCTCCTCGCGAGTACGTACAGCAGATAAGAAGTACGCGTAGAAGAAAACTCAGGATAATATCTATATCTATATATATATATATATATATGCTTAGAAGAAAAATTATATATATGTTTAAGAAATTATTTTTAAAATTTTATTAATCATGTAACGGACCTATTTTTAATTTTTATTAAAATTTAATGGTATTTATGACATGTGTTGACCAATCTACATTCATATAAAACTTGCTTGTAAGAAAACTTAAATGATAGCATTTGCCTTTTTTTAAATAAAAAAATGATTATTATATTTTCAGACACTAGAGATTTTGAAATTATATTAATATACTAAATATTTTTTAATAAAAGAAAATATTTATAATTTATAAGTAATTAATACACTTAAACTTTAAAAAATATATATATATACCTAGCATAACATATAGTGAGATATTTTTTTCTAATCACAATTAACTATAAGAATATCTATACTCTGCCATCTATCTCGATTATGGGTGTACTACTTAGACTCGGTTAATCGAACATTAATTTTTATATTTTATTAATTTTACTTTTCTCGTTTGTAGTAAAAAAAAAAAACACAACTAAAATTTGAAAACACAAATTGAATTAACTAAAATAGTTGTTGATATGAAGGTAAAAAAAATAATTTAGTTTCATGTTCATATAAAATTATTATTGAGTAATCTCATTGCTATTATTCAAGTAAACATAAGATTACGTTTTAAGATTTAGATATCAATTCATAGGTAAAATTAGATATGTAATTATTGGAATAACTATTGAAAGACTTTAATGATAAATATGTGAGAATATAACTTATTCGTTGCTGGATATCTCCATGAATTTAAGAACAATAAGTTTTAATTACAACATCGAATAAAAAAGATAATATACAGAATAACTAGAAGAAAATTTGATATTTGGCTCCACCCATGAATCAAAGATCAAGATATAAAAAAATACATCAACCCTCATAATATATATATATATATGATTAATTAGAGCCCAAACATCATAATAACAATAGAAAATTTGGTTATGTTTGATCTTATATTTTTAAATTTAAGGTTTTGCAGGTTTCAAGAAACTGCTACTTTATCTATTTCATTAAAAATCAATAATATCTTAATGATATCTCTAGCAAAGAGAAGAATATCAAAAATAGAACTAGTAACTTGAAATTAAATCATAATAAAATAGTCATAAAATTATATAATAAAAAGTAAATAAAAGTAAAGTTTCGAAACGATTTATACTTAAGATAATATTCTTAATTTTTTGGAAACGGCACAGAGTGATAGGAAGGCCGAAGAGCATTGTGGTGAAAAGTTACCACAATACGTGGGTCGTGTGAGATCACATTTTTCTTCACCATTGAAGCTTCATCCTTCAATTCTTGTAGGGTTCTTGCTCCCATCACAATATTCATCATCACCATCAACATCACAGCCACAAGGACTAACACACCAAAACCTAATTTCTTTTTGTAGTTCATCTTCATACTTCTTTAAAATCACTTCTTTATTTGAGGAAACCCTTCTCCAACATGTAAGCAATACATGTACACCTATATTTAGTCATCTTCACTGTATAACAATAAACCACACAGATTTCAACCAAATAGTTTGAGGAATGTTCAACCACCACTAATTCTATACCTGTCTTTTGCCTTTTTCTTACTTTTAGACTATTTTGAGTAAATTTTCATCAACCATAATACTTGGTTCTTACATACTTCAATAATTTTAACATTTATTTTTTATAATTAATTAAGAAGTAATGTAATTCAAGACAAACTATAGATAGGAGGAGCTATATATATATACTTTTCTTTTTTTAGAATTTGTGTAATTTTAGTTTTAGCATAAATGGATATAGTATGCTAACTTTCTCTACCATTACCTCTGAACAAATTGAAAAACGCTTTATGTGAGAATGAGGACAAACAACTGGTTTTCAGCAATTATAGATTAAGAAATGTTCATTTACAGAAATGGTTCATTAAAACAACGTTCATTCCGAAATGAAAGAATGTCAATTGTTTGGCGATGAGTGTATTTCTAACCACTTCAGAAAGACTTTAGGTTCACAAGGAATTTTAACTGGCAGCCAATCAATAATGAACTTATAGAGCCACTAACGCCAAAAAAATGCTTGTAAATATGACTTAAGAAAAAGCTGGTATATGCACTTCAATTAGCCAATCGATAATGAAGTTATAGAGACGCTGATGCTAAAGAAAATGCTTGTAAATATGACTTAAGAAAAAGCTGGTATATGCATTTCAATTAGCCAAAAATCAAAACATCTTGAAAATATCATCACTAATATCATCACCAGTATGTGTTAGATAAGGAAAACTTACTAACAATGAACCAAAACAATTCTTCTTGTAACCTCTATTCTCAATCCAATCACACTTAAACAAAACTACTTTATATCTAAAGATAAAATAGAGCCAGAAATGGGTGAATTCACCATCTACAAGTCAATTAAAAGACTAGATTAGACCATGCACTGATCTTTTGAAACTTACTAAGTCACTTTAATAAAAGGTTTATATGTACATATATATACATATATATATTAATAGAAAGTGAATATAACTTACAAGTACAGCTAGCATCAATGAGGGTCCATTCCAAATAGATGTTGAAATAGAAACCAAATGTTAAATAAAAATTGGTTTCTAGCACTCACTGATAGCTGGTAGCATGTGAACCCATCATGCATCGAACAACACACTGAAGAAGGAAAGCTGAACAAAATATATACGAGATTATATGCATATATACACACGAACAGAAAATTGTACATCTCAGGGAGAGGCACAAAATTCTTCTTTTCTCAGGGAATAACCTGAAGTACTTTCAAGACAACTACTCCAGACCGAAGCAAATTGAATATACATCATATGAATAAATTACATTTGACAGACCACTAAAATTAATGAATAGCAGATTAGAGGAGGCTTCCTTTTCTTGATCTGGGCTGAGGTAAGTTAACAAATAAGTATCTTGAAAAGTTCCTAGATGTCATTAACTTCTATTTGAACAAACCATAAATCAACTACAAATTCTCAGTAGAAACTTCAAGCAGATTCAACCAAATTGACAAAAAAGCCAAACCCAAACATAAAACTAAAAAAAAAAAAAAAAATCAGAAATAATCAGAGTAAAGCAACATCACATAAACTCAACTGCTAAATACTCATCCTATCCAACAGAGAATAGAATAGGGAAAAGTTTTAGGATTTATAATTTTCGTTAAGAACATTAAAAAAAACACACGAAAGAGGAAACATCTATGAGAAAAAATTCTACATAGCACCTGAAATGAAAAACCAGAAGCTATTAGAAATCTCTACCTTGATATCCTGGTGCAGATAAGCCAACGTTGAAGCTTGAAGCAACGAGAGATAGTAGAATTCAGGCAACAGAAGAGACCATAGAAGCGTGATGAAGGAGACTTAAATAATGGAGTTCGGCCACTGATGATTGATGACGATGAGGAAGGTCGTGTTGACGAGAGATGAAAAGGATGGAGTCAGGCTACTGAATAGGAGAGATGACGATAATGGGTTGGGTTGGGTTGAAAATTTAACACTCAAATGGGCTTAGGATGTTATTTAAATTGGGTTTTCTTCGGCTTGAGTTTTATTTATTTAAATGGATTTCATTTATTAGACCATTTGTACATGTCCTTTTTTAGTATTGCAAAATTGTTCATTAGTAAAAGACACTCTCTACAACCGACATCCGTTCGTAAAAGATGGTCTTTACCACGACTTTCATGTTTTACTACGATTTTCATGTTTATAAATATACTCAGTAGAAGTCGACTCACTCGCTTATACATATAGTCTCTATTAACATATACCTATATTTAGTAAAAGAATATTATTTGTTAGTATGTATACAGACCTACTACGAACGTGTGCTTTTATCTCTAGTATTGTCTCGATAGTTCTAACCTTTTTCTCAGTGATTTCAAATGTCATTTCTGACTTTTTTTTTTAATTTCAATTTCTACTAATTGTCGACACTCTTCACTAAATTGATGACACTATAATTAATTAAAACTTATCTCTCAAGAATTCAAAAAGTTGTATTTGAAGAGTTTGGTTAACATATATACATCTTAACCTTTACTTAGAATTATACAAATGTATTAACAGATGGGTAGTGTTTGAAGGAACACAAATGAGTAGTGAGTTAGACACTATAAACAACTAGCATTTTTAATATTTTAAATAAAATATCAGAATCTCAAGTGGTTAACGTGAAAAAGATGACATTGGTATAAGTAGTGCGATAGAACCTCTATAAAAGTGTTTGTACTATCATCCCTTTCATTATTACTTTATTTGCTACTTATCATTGTTTAATATTGCATATTCACTTATATGCATCATTTTTAAAGGTAAAAGAAAATTTATGGTTTAATGCGTTGTTAATAAATCCACAAAACTCCATTATTTTACTCTAGTGGTTTAAATATCTATAAAATAAAATTGATGGAGTTAAACTTGATGGATATCACCTCCTCTAAGATTATCCAAGTAAATGGTGATTCCATAAAGCAGGTTAGGTAATACAATATTCTCAAGCAATTAGCTAGGTTCTAACTTCTCTAGGCGAGTTTTCATATTAATGTGGATGTTCTCAGCCACTAAATATGTTTTTCCTTTACCTCATAGGCATAATCATTGCAACTTTTGACCTCCTCATACAAAGATTGTTGTTAACATCCAGAAACGCTACATGTTGTTAATTTGTACTCTTAGGCTACCCTTGAAAGGTTTGTTCCCTCGAGCCTTTGCGCAAGATAGTTTTTGCCCTTTGATGATCTTAATATTCATCTTTAATCTCCATTTTCTTCTTATACATTAAGGTTCCTCTTCCTCTCATTCGAGTCCATTAATCATTGTTTGACTAAGGGCTTTATATGGCTTTTAATTTCTCTAACTTAATTCTAAGGACTCCATAGTTAGAGTTCTCTATACACTTTCCTTGCCAATGGTTCATACTATTCACTGAGAACTATTTTTGTGTCTTTCCACATAAGTTTTTTCTCGTTTAAGAGGTGTTTTTTTCTAGAAGTTACAATACTTCTTCCTTTAGTCATAATTGTTCTCGATAAGTTTTGTTTTTCCTTACGATAATTCTAAAAGAATGGTAACGAAATTCTTTATGAATGATTTAGAAGTAGGAAGACAAATTAATATTAAATATATACCTTAAATTACAAACAAGCAAGCAAGATATTTTCTACCGAAAATATCTAATGTTCGAGTTAGTTCAAATATTTTTAGAGAATAAAAAAATGATCTACAGATAATTTATAGAAGTAAAAAGTTAGAAGTCTTTTACAGTGTGAAGGTTTATAGGAATTAGTAATAATTATATTCATTCAGTTATCTACGTAACTGCAACATTAAAATATGAAAATACGAACATTTTAATTTAAAAAAATATACGTTAAAAATTATAAATTTTATTAAATTAAATAGTATAAAAATAAAATTATCAAATAAAAATCGGACATACTGTCTCGACCTAACAATCCAATCATTTGATTTTTTTTTTTTTCAGTTCAGTTTTTGTGGTTTATTTTCTTTTACTAATACATAAAATCATTAAAGATTATGATTATTATGTAGTTTCTTTAGTTTTTTCTTAGTTTTGATTTAGTTTATTTCAAATTTTATAATATTTTAGAGTAAAAATTTAAACAAATACAAACATTCACTAAAAAAGTTAATAATTTTTATAAAAATTTAGTTAAAAATTTCCGTAAATATATTTAAAATTCACCAGTACCAGCGAACCTGGGTCTTGAGTTTGATTTTTCTGGTTACAACTAAAACTGGAATCAAACAAAACGCAGCGTATTGACATGGACGAAAATAACATTTCGCTCCTTGAAATCCAGTTGCCCCAACCACAGAGCCAACTATTTTTATGCGTACCATTACCAACCAAAGACCAAACCTTACCCACACAAAACATATATTTAATATTAAAAAAAAGTACCCATTCAAAAGGACACACCCAACCATATGTAGCCACGTCATCTACTGACGCATCTGATGATGTCATCATACTGCCAGGTCATCATCTATTCCGCCTTATCCTAAAACCTTGAATGCCACGTGGCATATATCCTTAATGGGGCAAAGGCGGGGATCGGCTCCAGCTAGGTTTCATATTTGTTCAGGTACCCAAGGACCACAGTTGTGGAAAATAACCTCCAGTTGATTATCGCCACGTGGCAGATGCCTGAGTGAGTGGCTGGACAGCAAATGTCTCTGGTTGCGTGTGAAACATGTGATGCATAGGCAAGTGGATAGGCGATGATGAGTGGGTCCATGGGCTTCAGATTCTGACACGTAGCAATTTGCAGACACGACACGTCGGCAGCTGCCTAGGGTGGAGGGAGTAAAGGCGCGTGACCCGAAGACTCAACCACGCCAGCTGGCATTACTGGGCAGTTTACTGGCCGACCTTATCCTCTTCTTTTTTATTTCAAATTTTTTATTTGTATTCCAAAGGAAAAAGAGAAGCGGTATTGTGCATTGTATTGAGAGAGAAGGGAGAAAAAAAAAAAAAAAAAGGGGGAGAGAGAATTGTTGTTAATCCGTCCCTTGAGATACAGAGAGGACCAAAAGCAAAGAGAAACCCTAGATTTCTTGCTGCTTTCAACAAGATCAATTTTTTCATTGGTGTTGAGATCGAAACTTGTGCGAGTTTTTCTAGTTTCCACTTTCTATTTTCGAAACTGAGGTGAGTTCTCTGTTTCTATTTTTGTTTTTCCCCATTTTTCGGTTTGTGATGATATAACTTCAATTGGGTTTTGCCTGTTGGTGTTGTTTTTTTTTTTTTAATTACTATTGTGGGTTTGCCGTTTATAGGAATATGGATTGTGTTTCTTTGTGTTTTTCTGGATCTCGTTTACTGTTATATTATTAACTTTTGTTTAGATGAGGTTGTTCATTTTCTGGAATTCACGATTGGTATGGATGTGATGATGTTGTTTGCTTGATATCCATTTCAGATCCTGCTAATTATACCATTCCGGGAAGGAGCAAATCTTTGGTCCGGTTGTAATATTGAGATCTTGGTGATAGATTGTTGGGTTAGAGGGTTATAGAGGAAAAGGGGTTAAAGATGATGTCCAGATCGTATACCAATCTTTTAGATCTAGCGTCTGGAAACTTCCCTGCAATGGGTCAAAGTCGTGAGAAGAAGCGATTGCCTCGGGTAATGACTGTCCCTGGTGTCATTTCCGAGCTTGATGATGATCAAGCCAACAGTGTGAGTTCAGATGTTCCATCATCAATTATTCAGGATCGTATAATCATTGTTGCGAATCAACTCCCAGTTAAAGCCAAACGTAGGCCTGATAACAAAGGTTGGAGTTTTAGTTGGGACGAGGACTCATTGTTATTACAGTTAAAAGATGGTTTGCCTGAAGATATCGAGGTCTTATATGTCGGCTCATTAAAAGTTGATGTCGATTCAAGCGAGCAAGATGATGTGTCTCAGCTTTTGTTGGACAAGTTCAAGTGTGTACCTGCTTTTTTGCCGCAGGAAATTCTGGTGAAATATTACCATGGATTCTGTAAGCACCATTTATGGCCACTCTTTCATTATATGCTCCCATTTTCAGCAAATCATGGGGGTAGGTTTGATAGGTCTTTGTGGGAGGCATATGTAGCAGTAAATAAGATTTTCTCGCAGAAGGTGATTGAAGTTATAAACCCTGAGGATGATTATGTTTGGATCCACGATTATCATTTGATGGTGTTGCCAACATTCTTGAGGAGAAGGTTTAATAGACTGCGAATGGGTTTCTTTCTGCACAGTCCCTGGCCATCATCAGAGATATATAGGACGTTACCAGTGAGAGAGGAAATCCTTAAGGCACTTCTGAATTCAGATCTTATTGGATTCCACACTTTTGATTATGCGAGGCATTTCTTGTCTTGTTGTAGTCGCATGTTTGGTTTAGAGTACCAATCAAAAAGGGGTTATATTGGACTAGAATATTTTGGAAGGACTGTTGGTATAAAGATCATGCCTGTTGGCATCCATATGGGCCAGATTGAATCTGTATTGAGACTTGCAGACAAGGAGTGGAGGGTAGGAGAGCTAAAACAGCAATTTGAAGGAAAGACTGTGTTGCTTGGGGTTGATGATATGGATATATTTAAAGGTGTCAATTTGAAGCTGTTGGCAATGGAACAAATGCTGAAACAGCATCCAAAGTGGCAAGGAAGAGCAGTGTTGGTACAGATTGCTAACCCAGCTCGGGGAAGGGGAAAAGACCTCGAGGAGATACAGGCTGAAATACAGGCAAGCTGCAAGAGAATAAATGGAACTTTTGGCCAACCTGGTTATGAACCAATTGTTTTTATTGATAGGCCAATTTCTCTTAGTGAAAGAGCTGCATATTACACGATTGCTGAGTGCGTTGTGGTGACGGCTGTGAGGGATGGGATGAATCTTACTCCTTATGAATACATTGTTTGCAGGCAAGGTGTCTCTGGAGCAGAGAGTTCAGAATCAAGTGGTCCAAAGAAGAGCATGTTGGTAGTTTCAGAGTTCATTGGATGCTCTCCTTCGCTTAGTGGTGCAATTCGAGTCAACCCATGGAATGTTGAATCAACTGCTGAAGCAATGAATGAAGCAATTTCGATGGCTGATGCCGAGAAGCAGTTGCGGCATGAGAAGCATTATAGGTATGTGAGCACACATGATGTGGCATACTGGTCTCGGAGTTTTTTCCAAGATATGGAAAGAACTTGCAAGGACCATTTCAGAAGACGCTGTTGGGGAATTGGTTTGGGATTTGGTTTCAGAGTTGTTGCACTTGATCCTAACTTTAGGAAATTATCACTTGACGCCATTGTATCTGCTTACTTAAGGTCCAAAAATCGGGCTATTCTTTTAGATTATGATGGAACGGTTATGCCTCAAACATCAATGAATAAGATACCAAGTCAGCAGGTTATCTCACTTATCAATACTCTTTGTGGTGATGCTAAAAATACTGTTTTTGTTGTGAGTGGAAGAGGAAAGGATAGTTTAGGCAAATGGTTTTCTCCCTGTAAGAAGCTTGGAATTGCAGCTGAACATGGTTACTTCATGAGGTATGGTACTTAAATCTCTTCCTATTTTGATACATTTTCACTGTTTGCACTCACCTCTAAGGTTCGTAACATATCAGGTGGTCTGCGGAAAAGGATTGGGAAATCTGTGGACAGAGTTGTGACTTTGGGTGGATACATATAGCTGAACCTGTTATGAAATTATATACAGAGGCCACTGATGGTTCTTCCATTGAGGCCAAGGAGAGTGCTCTTGTTTGGCATCACCGGGATGCTGATCCAGTTTTTGGATCAAGCCAGGCCAAGGAAATGTTGGACCATCTTGAAAGTGTGCTAGCAAATGAGCCTGTTGCTGTGAAAAGTGGCCAATTCATTGTTGAAGTGAAGCCACAGGTATATATCTCAACTTTTGTTGTAACTGTTGAATATTTTACATACGACCATGATTTCCTGCCAATTAAGTTGACAATTGAAGCATTCCTCTCTCAATAACTAACGGTGGAAGAACATGTATCTGTAAATCTTGGCATTTGACAAAGGTTGGCCATGAAAACTAGAGAACCACAGCAGACTGACTTTTGGCTTTCATGTGTTCAACATTGCTTGATTACTTGTTTGTGCTTGGTGGATTTATAAAATAGGATGAACATGATACGTTTTCTTCCATACCATCATGTTTTTATTCTTTTAATTTAATATAAAATTGATTTATGATTAATTAATTAATATGCTAATAATAATTATTAATAAATGTCTTTTCAATAAAAATATAAATTATTAAAATTAAATTAACATCACAAATTTTAACAAAGTTAAAGTCCACTGAAAAAGAATGAACATTAGAGTTGAGGGTAAAAACAATAATTTGATCCCACATGAGAAGATTGGAGAAAGGGCTGATGAAGGGGAGGGATGTGAGGGTACTTCAGGATATGATATTTATTTTGTTAAGTTTATTTCAAAAAAAATATATTTATTTTGTTAAGAACTTCTTTTCACTCCATTTTTTTTTTTAGGATAAACGTGTTTCATTTCAATTATTTTATATGCTAGTCAGTTCTTATTTTTGACCTTATCATATTGTTTTGTCCATGCTAATTGTTTCATATTACCAAACCTTAATCTAGCCAAAAAAAAGGGAAAAGGTCCCGACTTTTATCTGCTTTATTTAGTACAGAGAGGCTTGACGTAGCTCACATGACTCTTGTTGGAAAGTGAAAAAGTTAGTCTGGCTGTCCCATTTGTAACATTAACAATAGGAGGTAATTAGGTCAGAAATATCTTATACAATCTGCACTCAAGCCAAGGGTGCAGAATCATAAATGTTTCTTGATGGATGTTAAGCCAATCATTGATGTGAAATAGATATATAATTAAAACTATATTCTCTTATTGATGCAAGGAGAAAGCCATTAATCTTTGGCAATTAGCTAACAGGCGTTGATACTCATGTTTTACCATCATGTCTAAAGTTACTGAATTTAATTAAGTGTCTTCATTTAACATTTTATGCGATTCATAAATCAAATTTTTAATGTGGATTTCAGGGAGTCAGTAAAGGTTTGGTTGCAGAAAAGATCTTTACATCAATGGCTGATAATGGGAGGCAAGCTGATTTTGTACTTTGTATCGGTGATGACAGATCCGATGAGGACATGTTTGAGATCATTGGCAATGCGATAACAAGTGGCGTGCTATCCTCTAATACATCAGTCTTTGCTTGCACAGTTGGGCAGAAACCAAGCAAAGCAAAATACTATTTGGATGACACAACTGAGGTTGTAAATATGCTTGAAGCACTTGCAGAAGCTTCAGATCCCCCACCGGAAGCACCAGATGGTACGGAAAGATCCACCTGAATTCTTCTTCTTGCTTTGCATTTGCAAACTCTAGTTCTATTCTCCAGGTGGAGAGGTTGTCATTTTGGCCGGCAGGGGAAAGTACCAATTGTTTTATGGTCCATTTGGAATCTACCTGGTGGAAAGAATTACACGTTGCCTTCTATCTGATAATTTGACGGCCAACTGAGAGGGAAACATCTGCAACCTGAAGTTTTCACTTGACATAAACAACACAAAATTTGATAGTACTGGGCATTGGAATTACTTGGGAAAATAACATTTTGCATGAGCTTAGCTGAAGGGTTAAGGGAAACTGACTTGGAATTGGAAGGGTTGATGAAATAATTCTCCTATCATCAAGAAACAGGGCCACTGTACCTGGTACGTTCAATCAGCACATAGATCTCACCTTGGTGGCCATCCCCAATTGGATTTTTAGGCAGGTCAGAAATTTTTAGTGGCAGAGAGATGGGAGTTCTGTTAGTAGTATTTAGAAAAATATCAGTTGATATAAGTCAAGTCTTTGGAACGAACGGTATACTTCCATCATTTTTTCCACTTTGATTTTTGAGTGAATTTGTCCTGTTGTCATTTGAATCAATTCCTTTGCTTATTGAATCTGTAAATTCTATAGAAAAAATTGTCATTATGGATTTGAATTCTATTGGAACATGATGTAGAACATGTGCAAGATCTTTAAACTTTCTTTCATCTTAGGAGGGTAGGACTTCGAAGTTGATCAGATACCAGGAGAAGAGAAAGGGAAGCTAGGGCTTTGTATGTTACCTTTAATTATTTTTTATTTTTTAGATTTATATGAATTTTATTTATAAAACATTATAAGTTAATTAATAATTAAAAAATGATGTTGGGAGTTATGTACATATTGATAATTAATTTTTTGTTTAAGGAATCCTATACTGTACCCTAAATTTTGGAGGGATGAAAAACTTAAAAGAAAATGTCAAAAGACATTTAATTTGTCCTACTTCCAAAAGGGTAAACACTTTTCAATGTAGAAGTTTCAGAAATATTTGAAGCTTGCATTCGGAAGATGATCATGTTGTTCTAAGATTTTTTTTAGGTTACTCAAATCTTTTTCTTTCTGCAATAATTGTTTTTTTTTTAAATAGAAAGTATAAGATGTATTCATTATCTATAAAGATGTCAATTCGTATACAAAAAATATTTGTATGTCAATAAGTATTTCGATAAAATCACTAAAATCTTTCTTAGTATATAATTAATTACTAGTAACAAAAAAAAAAACTTGAAGAGTTGGTGTTATCTATCTCTAACTCTATCAAATTCTTCATTCATCTCTTCGAAAACCTTTCTACTTTCTTTCAATGCAATACAAAGGAGTGTAAGGAGAAAGACACCTAGTTGTTTATGATTTATGAATAAAGCATTTGAAAATTATTTTATTTAAGGCTAATGTACTTGTATATTTTCTTATATAAATTTTTGCAGAATGTTGGGTATAATAGATATAGCATAATGTTATAACTTATGCATATAAAATAATATCTATGTTAATAAATATGGAGATTGAAAACAAAATTGATGGTTTGGAAAAAGAGACATTGAAATTACCATATTGCAAAAAAGATTTGACAACAATGTGTTATCTTTTCTTTTTTCATATATCTTAATTTTCTTGTTCTAAAAAATTACTAAATACTATAATCAATGGATTATAAATGATAGATACAACAAAAATAGGGTGGGTTTTTTTTTTCTTTTTTCATTTAATTTTTAGATGCAAATTACATCATTAATTAATTTACATAATTAAGTTAGGTGCTTCTGTACCTCTCTAATCTGTATTATTCTCAAACCAAACATTTCTAATTTCAACCAATACATAATTTGCCAGCGTCGATCTTAGTTCCAATTAATCAATGGCAACTGCAAAATCATATTACATATACATATACATATATATATAACTTAGGTGGTCTTGAAATTTAATCCGATAATAATCTGATGTTTCAAAATTGGTGCTGTGATTCTTGGCACATACCCTAAAAAACTGTGGGGGATAGAAAATTCAAGTTTGTAGTACCAATTTAAAAACTTAAAACTTTTAGTATTTATTATATTTATTTTAACCCTGTATGGTAATGACATAAAAATCCACAATTAGAAAACATTCAATACATAACAAACTAAGAAAACATATAATTATTGATAAAATATATTAGTCGCACTATTTTTGTTAAATATGTAATAATTTTGTTTCTTGGATTTGGTTCAGTTTCAAAATTTTGAAAACTATACCAAACAAAAAACACTAGGTTCGAGTTTTAGTTTAGAAACCAAATCAACTGTGTACGTGCAAATAGAACCCAAAGTGAACCAGACCAAATTGATTTGTCCAATTTAACATTTCAATTTGCATGAAATAGCCTACAGCCATATAAGAATCAAGACACATGCATGAAGAAAATAACCTGAACATTAGGCTTGCACCAAACTTGATACACCGCAACAATTGCGTGTCACAAGCCAATCAAAATTGGATAGGGAGCTATTTCACAAGCTATTACTAAATACCTAAATGAATAACACATCATGTACAACAGGATTTCAGATTCCTTTTTCACCGCATTAAACACAGTGACGAAGGACAATCCTAACAACACTGCGTGCAAAATTACATTCTTGATCATAATAATTAAATGAAATACAACTTAGTAAGGGGACAGAAAGACAGATATACCAGCAGAAATCGCACATACCTTTCAATGCATTCTGCAGGCTTATGGAGCAAACCAGCTTCAAATCCAACCTTAAATAGATAACAAATCTCAGTCAGTAATCATGTGCGGCTCCTTCCCTCATTAGGATCCCAAACTTCAATCCAATACCAGACCAACCACCTGTTCCAGATCAAGCTGATATCGGTTCATATGGATACGACAGCCAAGGGTGCTTCAGAGCCTCGGATGCAGAGGGACGCTTCTTTGGATTGACTTCAAGCAAATGAGCAACAAAATCAATGAAGCCCTGATCTCCCATTGGCAATCGGTGCCTCAGGGAAGTCTTTTTGGGTATTAGATATTCCAGTCTGTTAGTTTCCTGAAGGATAGATAAAATAATTCGAAGACAGCTTTAATATGAGTGCCAAAAACAGCAGTTAAATTAACTTTTTTAAAATTAAAAAAGATATATTAATGATAATATGACATTTGAAAGATATCAGCACGTTATAAAAAAAATACAACCTACAGAGTTCTCTACCACAAAGGGGCAGAAAAAAAGAAAAGGAGCTGAAACCTCAGATCTTGAATAATAGATCCGATTCTGCTGAAACATCACTAGCAAAATCAACTCGGTTTCATTCAGTTAAAAGAATAAGTCTAAAGGAGATTATAATTTTATCCTATGAAGTTATTCTAATGTAAACCTTGAGATTTTTATCAATAATTTAATGCATGTGAGTTGGCTTTGGGTAATTTTATATTAGAATTGTTTGTGTTCAGTTCGTGAAAACATTTACCAGTTTTTCATTTTCAAGAAACCAAAATAAAAATTAGTTTTCATTTTTTAAAAATGAAATTGAAAACAATTTTTGAGAAACATATTTGGTAGTTAAGAAAAGAAAAATTGTTTTCTAAAAATAAAAAACATGAAAGTTTTTTCTAGTTTTCATTTTCTAAATTCATATGCACTAATGCATATTTTATTCATAAAAATATATACAAGTTACATATATCGAGGAATAATCAAGATACAAACAAAATAGTTTTCTAAGAAATGCTAAAATTTCCAGCTCATTATTATTTTGACAATCATTTTCTTCCATGTTAACTAATTAACATGGTTTTATGAATGAAATACATATTAATTTTAAAAAATATAACTAGAAAATGTTTCCATGTACCCAACAAAGCCCCTCTTTACCAATTCACCAAAGGTGAGTTGGTCATTTCCCCCCTTCATTGCCAAGAGGCTGGAGTTTCAAAGTTTACAAGTCCTAGGGGGCCCATGAAAAAAGACAGAGACCTTATCTCTTTTTTTTTTTTTTTTTTTTTTTGTTTTCAAGTCCTATAGCAATTTCATTTTCAGAAACAATTCTCTATTACCACCCAAATGCATTTCCTGGTCCATTATTTTTAAAGAGAATGGTTCAGAAAACAGTAACTGTTTCCAACAACTAAACATCGTTTTTTAGAGGAAATCTGTGCATCCAAACTTTAAAAAAACTAATAATTGCACAAAAATGACAACGATCAAATTATACGGATTGAATATTCAAAAAGAAATTAACAGTACTTGAATTTGAATAAGGTAAAACCCAGGCATCTTAAACTATATTTTTCCCTATATCTAAATCAAACTAAAGATTTTCTATTTTAAAGTTAGAAACCCAAATGAACTAAAGTTTTTGAAAGAAAAACATAATTAAATTTGAATATAAACCAAAAACTATCCACTGAGATTAGCCTTGGTCCAAGTTTGAGCTCAAATGTTTTGGGTAATAATAAAGAATCATAAATCTTACCTACTTATCTTTTCCTTTTTAGTATATTAAATTTTACTTCTAAACAAAATTATTATTATGAACATAAAAAATATTATAATATAAAATTTATACACTGTAACTATCTAAAATATAGCATCTTTATTATGTATTACAGATATTTATTAATATAGTATGTACTTTAATTTGGTATGGTTTTGGAATTTTAGAAACCAAGCTACAAAGTTTAATTCAATTAAACTAGTACTTAGATCAAAGTGAATTGATTAGCACGGTTTCTTTTTATTATTTGCACTAAATAATTTGTCCCACTATCTCACACTAAAGTATATCAGATCAATAATAATTTGACAGTAGAGTCAATTGAGCCCAATGAAAGAATAAATTATCCCTTTATCGTAAAATCTACAATCATTCAGGTCAGTAGTGGCAATTGCTTGCATAACTCGGTTACCTCTTCTTCTCACTCAGAAATCTTTTTGGCCAATCAGAAAGGTGTGGCGATTGGTGGAAATATAGATGGATAAATGGACAAAAATATTCAAATCGTGGAAACAGAAATGAAAAAGAATCTTTTTAGCCAGTCAGAGTGATGTGGCGAGTATGGGAGCACAGCCATATCTGTCCGCTGAATACTTTTCATATTTTTTTCACACTTTTAATGTCAATTATCATACTTATTTTCTCGTATTACTTTAAATACAATTTATATATATATATATATATCTTTCATGTTTAGTACTCGTTGGTATTTTGTTAACTTTATACTTTTATATCTAAGTTGTTCAAAATAATTTTAATAATTAAATAAAATTAGGGCAAGTGGTGGGACGAAAACTTTTCCTACGGATAAGGTGGGAGAAAGTTGTTTGCCTCTCCAAGGTACCGGGTGGGATCTATCACTCCAAACACATGTTCAGAAAAAGACAATATATCTATTTCGTGAGAAAAATACGCTACCTTTTTCAGCCTTTTCTTCCCTTTTTTGTTATCTTGGGTGGAGAAGAAAAGAAAGAGTAGATTGGCTAGTGTTCTTTTCTGAAGAGAAAAGAAAGGGGGATAGTTAAGACTTACCTGATTCCGTTCATAAAGCATATGATTTTTGGTGAAGTATTTGTATGTATCCCGACCTTTGGCAAGCATTCCTTGATCAATGGGACCTATAATCCCAATAACCCTTGCAAGCAATGTTGCAGGCGAATCATTTTGAAACAGAACCTACACCAAGGCAAAGTTGTAAATGAACAAATCAATACCAAATATTTGATAGAGACTTATCACAAACCAACCACACAAATAACTTAAAAGATGAACATTTTTTGCACCCTGCATGTGACAAACAAAATAATAGTTCAAATCAACAAGTACTCTTAGAAACCTATTGAAAATAGTGATGCCAAAGGAATAACAATGGATTTTGTAGTCTATGAAATATTAAGAACTTAATTGTTTGCTAAACATAACTTCAAGAAACTGATTCAATCGTTTTATTGTTTCCACCAGCTCCAGGGCATATGTCATGGTTTTTTAGTTCCTGATGATTACTAAATATTTTTTGAAGGAAAATACGAGGTAGGTTGCTAAGCCCAACCCCATGCATCAGCAAGATCTTCAACTGTCAACACAAACTTGTTCATTGGGAAATGTCAACCTGATCCCTGCCCTGATCCCTGCCTTGATCCCTACCCCATGGGGATCTAGCTGACTTAAAAAGAGAATAGTGGCAGGACTACTTTGCATATGCTTGTGCCTTTAGGAGTAGACCCTCCAACTAAAAGATAGCACCAACCTTGCCACAGCTTGGTGCTCGCATATCCGACCTTATAACCAGTTCCATTCGAAGAGTTATTGGGATGTGATTATACCAACCACTAGCTTGGTGAACAGCTTGCCTATCCTCCACATGTTGCATATACCAACCACTCTATGAAGTAGTCAGCACAAACGTCAACACCCATGTTGCTCTCCCTTGATCTAGGATATGATGATACGAGCTGACATCCCCAGATCTATCTCCCTAACTTTACTCCTATCACATTACATGTCCCCAACTCTCGCAGGATCTACAAAACCACCACTAGTGGAGTCTGTACAATTCCCTGAGCTAAGCTAAATCCACTTTGAAACCTTTTCCGCTCAATCACCACAAATCCAACCTCTCCGAGGATAACTTAGATCAAGAAAACACCCTGGATCCCACCCCCCTTTTCTGTTTCACATGGAAGTGCGTTATGAGGTTTACACACCACAACAATATGAAATATTATAAACAGGACACCAAGGTGGTAGCACTCATGTAAAAAGAGAAAATCTATAACTCAATCAAAATATCTGTAAAGCCTTCCAACCATTAAAAGAAAGACACAACTTCTAGAGCCAAGAGCCTAACTGTCTAAAATGAAAAAAACTTCTTCCTCTTATCACTTGAGTTCTCTTACCAAGCCCATTACTCATCTTGAACAAAACAACAACCCAATCAAGTTGAGAAAGCCAAGAGCCATGCACCAAAGGCAATAAAAGAGGGCAGCAAAAAAGTAAATGATCATAGCCTCAGCTGTCCTTTACTCAGATACCATCTATTACCTGAAAATTTCCCTCTCTTCAGAAGATTGTCAACAGCAAAAATCTGCCCTACCACATCTTTCCGTGCTGAGAAAATTTCACATGATGCATTAATATTCTAGACTTATTCCCATGAAAAATTAGACTAGGAACGACGAGGACGGGAAAGGTGCAAGTAGATCCGTAGATGGACTTCATATTGATAATATTACTGAACTTCATATTTTGGAGATTTTTCTTTTTTTCTTTAGCATAAGTTGATGTAAGACAAATTATGATTAATCTGCCTATGTGGGGATTCGGGATAAGTTCAAAACTTCTCAATTGGTTATAAAACTGAAGTCACACCTGGGATCCCTTAAAGACTGCACTTAAGGTGGTTCCTTAAGTATCACACTTAAGACCCAATCTCACAGGACTAAGACATTGAGAAAACTCCCATGATAATTATTCAATAAAAAGCTGATCTCAAAAGTGAGATTACAAAGGTACTCATAATGTTCTAATACAAAATATAATCTAACTATGACTACAGAATTCATAATAGAAAACTTAGAACTCAAAACTCTACATGAAATACTAAAGCTATTAAAGATCTAATATGATCTATCCCATTACAGTAAATTGTAGAATATTAATAAATATAATTCCCGACTTATTTACAGAACAAGTCCATGTCCATTCTCAACCAATCTTATTTCCACATAAATGAATCCTCCATAAACGAAGACAAAATGAGGTTCACCCTTTAAATCTTATTAACTTTTACAATTTTTGATCTGTTGGAAGACTCATCCACAAAAACTTTTATACCTTATTCGATGAGGCATTCTCATGTTCGGTATCCTCAACTTCTTTACAAAGTATAATATATCAATTATGAGATGAAGCTCTTAGGATCTTGATTACAGGCAACTTTCTAAAGTGATACAAGACTATATAATGCAAACATGTAGGTAAGTACGAAAACATTTGGATAACTGGCTGAAAAGAGAGAACAATTGCTTCAAGTATTAAACCTTCTTTCCTCCAAATCCATGTACATCTTATTCAATGCCATGATGAAGTAAAAGAACGGATATCAAATTCCTCATGACAAGGACAAGTCAGGATCGTGGACACAGGAAGAAACAAAATACATATCCTGCCCTTCTCTCCGCCAAGGTCATGTATCCGCTAGGTTTATCAAAAAAATTTACCTAATATGTGTCACAACAGAAAGATAAATCAAAGTATCTCATTAAATATATGATAGCAGATCATCCCAAGTAAAACTAATTCAACCTAGTGACATGACTCAGTGGTGAATCTTATAGATGAAGCTGCAAGGGAACTTCATAAATAGTTATGTTCTGTGTAAGATAGCACCCAAGACTCCCCTTGTCTCCAGAGTTAAACCCATGGAAGGTCCTAAACATCTAACCCTTTCAGGATCCTAAGTCCCAACAATCCCACTATCTACATGTGGTTGATGGGTAATAAATGATAGATAAGGCTCAGTAAGACAAGGTATAGAATCTAATAATAGGTAACAAACATATTAATTCAATTAGGAAGTTTATGAATATTTGGTCTGAAATTAAACCCCAATACTTCCCTTGATCTCTAACATCTTGCCTCCAAGATTCCTTCAAAATTAGAAGAGTCTTTTTAATAAACAAAAAGAACTTCTAACATTTCCTAAGAGATGAATAAATTGAAGAATCACCTCTTTCATGTTAACAATCATGCTTAAGATGTAAAGAAATAAATAGTAAATAACATGGAAAGATACAACTTACATTCCCAGTACAGAGCTCTGCCAAGATACAGCCCAGTGACCAAACGTCTATCTTCTTATCATATGGAAGTCCCACAATAACCTCTGGGGCGCGGTAGGACCTGGATTGCACATAGGAGCACAGATGATCTGTCTCAAAACAGCTACTCCCCAGATCAATGACCTTGACTTCACATCTACTATAGCTTTTGACTAATATATTTTCAGGTTTGAGATCACAATGTATGAGGCCAAGGCCATGCAAAAATTGGAGTGCCTCCAAGCACTGGATAGTGATTGACTGGACAGGACAATTAAAAGGGTAAAATTAGAATCTATCGAGATTAAAGAAAAAATGCATGCACAACAAGTGTGATTAGCATACAAACCTGCAATCTTGGCATTGTGAAATAAACCTCTCCCCCTGATTCTCTATTGAATTTATGAAACTCATACAAATTTGCCTTCAGAAGTTCACATACTATTAACAAATGTTCCTGCCAAGTAAAGAAGTCAGTTATAAGCTATCCGTTACGTGTTCCAAATTTGCAAAAAAATAATGCACAGAATCTGCAAACTAATAATGTAACCTTCATAAAGAATCACAAGACCACCACTTTTTTTTTAAGAAAAATATAATATTATAAACAACACATCAAGCGGGTGCCATCCCCGTACAAGAGAGTATAGAAGATTGCGAAAGAGACACCTTCAAAGAGACAAGGACCTCCAGGGTAAGCTATATTGCACAATGATAATCTTATATATGTCACTAGCATGCTCGTGAAATAAAGAAAAAACAAACTGCTTCTGAAGCATCAAGTACTTCAGAAAAGCCAATTACAGAACAACAATCAGTAGAGGTATGGCATATCAGATACCATTGCCAGTTCAGCTAATACAGGGTATCAACAGAAGGCAAAGTCAAACTGTTAACTTTGATGCAAATCTTCAAAATAACAATATGGAACTCGCCACTTTTCACAAACCTTCCCAATAACAATTCCTTGGGAACTCATCACTATTCCTTGTATGCCTAATATACCATACCTCTGCTGTCTAGAGAAACTTCTTTTTCATTTTCTTATATTAGGCATAAGTTTTGTTTTCACTTTTGCTTCCTCCATTTTGTTTTGGCTTCAGAGTTCTCTTGCCTACAACCTCTTTACATGGTTATCACCTCCTCTCTTTTTTTTTTTATTTATTGGAAAATGTTAGAACTAGGAAAAACAGGAAGAAATTAGTTGTGGACAGTGGTTTTCAAGATATTAAAGTGTTTCCATATCCCACATCGGCATTTGGTAAGTGAAGACCCTTTTATTTTTAGGCCATATTGAGGACTATGTAACACTTTAGAAGAATCTCATAAACTAGGAAACTGGTGTCCATTGAGTATTGAAGAAGATCATCTTTATATAACTGTCTTGAATGGGAATTTCATTGCTCATAATTATTTGAGGATATCATATCAGATGTCAAAAATTAGAATAATGGGATCCTCAGTGAAACATGTTAAACACAGTTGTGGGACGTTTCCAGTGAAATGCCAAGATATACCTTCATTTAGTAAATAAAAATAACACAACAATCAATTTACTTTATTCCGAAAGTCAATGCTACAGGGCCTTTCCAAGAAGACCTAAACTCCAAACTTGAGAAGAAATTGAAGCAGTGAGGAAAAAGATGAGAAGTGGAATGTTGGAAGCCTGCAGAACTACAAAACAGGTAGGAATGGATATTACTGCAAGCGTAAAAACCTCTCACCTAATTTTATCAGAAAGAAGACAATGCAAAATCAGACAGGATAGAACAAATAACCAACGTGGAATCAATGTAGAATTAGAAACATTAACTGACTCAGAGTCAAGGTCAAGGTATCATCCACTTACTCGGTAATAAAAGTAATCGTACAATCGGAGAATGTGATACTTATCAGCAGGATCATGCTTGTTGACATACTTGAGAAGCTTTATCTCATCGAGACTCTGGTCAAAGAAATCCTTGTTGTTCTTAATAATTTTCACGCAAACATCCATGCCTGTGTGTAGGTCATGCGCTTGTATAGCTTTGCTAAAGGCAGCTGATCCAAGATACTCAGTAACATGATAGCGCCCAGCTATGACAGAATTTAAAACCACATGGAAGTTCTTGTCCTCCTCAAAGCCAGTTCTGAGAAATAAACAAAAAGTCAGGCCAAAAGGCAACAGCTGAGCTCGAGAAATAGTTTCCAAATCCAGTGGGATGCCAGCCTTAAACCAAACTATATCACTAGTTGTAATGAACAAAAAGAAATTTGAAATTCTTGCCCTCTGAGCATAAAACAACTAAAGAGAAGCACTAGGATAAACATGCATCATGGATAAAAATATGTGAAGTGTCAAAATTGTTAAATGTATTAAACACTAGGTGTCACCAAACACCTCCAAACATGCCCATGTCTACCTGAAATACTCACTGTGCAATTTCAATTCAGCAAGATATGCAATATAAAAGACATAAGACTTTCCAGAGATTATGGGTCATAATCACTGATCCTTCCCATGAATTAAGAGGCAAAAGAAAAATAAATGCAACATGAGGAATATAAGATACTTTGGGGTATTGCTTCACAAAAAAATAGAGTGAGTTCCCCCTGCCCCGTTGCCAATAGAAATGGCAAAAACAGTGTTCTGCCACCTATTTTCCTCTAAGTGGCAGAAACTTATCAAGGACATTTAACTTTGAAAAATATAGACACAGAAAGACATAGATTGCATCCCAAAGAATGATTGTCTATAGGACTCGTTTCAGATATGTGTTTATTGGAAGAAAGAAACATGCAAAGGTTGTAGATGACATGCAAAGGTTTCAGAGAACATGCAAAAGCTGAAGGAAATTGACATTAGATTCCAACAATTTTCCAAGTAACAGATGGTTGGAATCGCATTTCATTGCAACTTCCTTAACTTTCTTTATTAAGAGCAAAAGTTACTTGGAAGATGGCCGTCACTAGCATAGAGATATCCTGGCTTCAATATTAGGTATGGGTGTGCTAAACTTCCTACAAAACTTGACCTTTCTGTAATCTTAATTACAAAGATCGGTTAAATCATCTAACTCTAATCAAAGTTATATCATCTTTGCTCAATTGTGCAGCCACAAATAAAAATATAGATACTTTTCTCTTTATTGGGTATTAATTGGTTGATATCCAAGAAGACAGTACACCATTTTGCACATTAGAAGAATATCGGGGAGGAATGTATGTCACGCTGTCTGGAGCTTGCCTCCTACATCATAATAAACTACCTTACGAGGAGGAGCTGCATTATTACCACCAGGTGCTTGACGTGCCTATAAGATAACGAATCCATAAACATCTTCTTTTATGGTGTTCACAGGGGAGAAGGCCTTGAGACTCGGTTTTAAATCTCGTGGGTATCAAATAGGTTATGAGTAGGTATACAAAGGATTGCAGGTAGAAGTGTAAAAGAAGCTCATTATCATATCTAATTTTGTTAGTCTCAAAGATCAACAGTTCCAAATGATATGTACCTCTTTGACAGGTCATCCTCTCTTTGGGAAATTTCATAAAGTTGTCTTTTCTACATAAATGGCATCCCCTTGTTGCACTGTTAATACAAATTTTATCTCTCTCTCAAAAGAAAAAAAAAGATCTGCTCAGCACAAACCATTTAAACAAAACAAAGAAACAAAATATAGTTACCTTCATTCCTAGGGCTTTTTAGCTAATCAATCAACATGCATATAAATATTGTTAAATGTTTATTCCAAACAAAGTATATTAAATATTACTGTATAAATAAGATTATTGGAATAGAAGGGCATGTCAGGCTTCTACCGAGTTCTGTCTGCCAGGAGATTTTATTTTAATTCAGATTATCAGGCCTGGTTGTAGTTCAGCAGAGACGATGTTTTAAGTGCTTAGTCACACTAAACCAGCCCATTATAACCAACCGGATTCTTTCTGATTCCCCTTAAAAGCAAGTTTCAAAGAGGAAGGCCCTCCCATGTACTGCTTTTCTTTTGCTTGGGAAGCAGTTTGGGGCAGTATTACATCATTCTGTGGGTGCTTTCATGTTTGAGTACTAAGGAGACAATGAACATGACAGTTGATGGATCTAAGGCCGGAATAGAAAGACATTTATTTCGCTGATTGCTCTGGCCATTTCCAGATTATTTTGAAAGGAATGGAAGGGCTACTGGAAGAACCTTCTATCATTTTCATTAAGTTCTTTTGATTGTACCTTTGTGTTTTACTTTCTTTCTTACGTTGAGGTAGCATCCTACCACTTATTTCACATTGATCCTTCGGAAGAGCATCGTGCAGATGCAGAAAACTGTTCTTGACTGTACTAAATGGAAGGTTGGCAGAGGCAATAAAATTTATTTCTGGTATGATGTTTGCTGTGGTAATGCTAGTTTTGAGTCCAGGTTCCCTAAAATCTTTGCTATAGCCCAAAACAAGCATATGTATGTCACTGATGCTTTCAACAACAATACATGGTCAGTGAAAACCTCAAGGAACCTTTAAGACTGAGAAATTAACGAATATGTTGAGCTTCTACAGCTTGTCGCCACCGTCCACCTCACTAATAGCCCTGACCAGCTCTTTTGGGATCTAATGAAAAACGGGAAGTTCTCAATTAGTTCTCTTTACAACCATCTGATGGGCTTCAAGGAGTTTGTACAGATTGCTTTCCCTACTAAAATTGTGTGGAAGTCTAAAGCACCAACCCGGATTTCTTTCTTTGCTTGGGAAGTGGTAAATGAACGTATTCTGACTATAGATAACTTGATGAAAAGAGGAAAAATCATGATCAACAGATGCTTCTTGTGTAAAGATGATCCCGAATCCAGCAACCACATCATGCTCTGGTGCCCGTTCACCTACAGTCTCTGGACTTCTGTGTATAGTTTTTGGGTATTAAAGCAGCAACCTGGATTTCTTTCTTTGCTTGGGAAGTGGTAAATGAACGTATTCTGACTATAGATAACTTGATGAAAAGAGGAAAAATCATGGTCAACAGATGCTTCTTGTGTAAAGATGATGCTGAATCCAGCAACCACATCATGCTCTGGTGCCCGTTCACCTACAGTCTCTGGACTTCTGTGTATAGTTTTTGGGTATTAATTGGGTTATGGCTGGGTTGGTGAGAAATGAGAATTTAGCATGGGAAGGGATGTGTAAGGATAAAGGCATGCCTCGCCTCATACCCTTGTATATCATGTGGGTCACTTAAAAAGAGAGTAATAATAGGGCTTTTGAGGGCAAAGAAGAAATTCTTGTCAAATTTAGAGACAATGACTACATTATGTTGGTTCCATGGCTTTGGGACATGACATTTATAGCTTAGAGGATTTTGGGGCCATCGTAGATATCCTCACTGACTACTTGTAAATGTTTTGCATATGAGTGGCACCCTTAGTGCCTTCACTAAATATACTACTTACACTTTTTTCTCTCAAAAAACAAAATTCACATTGATCCTTTGAAATTATACTTTTTTTTAGTTGCTTAATTTTACTGGTCCATTTGGTGCCCAAATCCCACTAGCTTAACTTATAGATTTCCTTATTGGCTGGCTAACGATTTATTTTGCTCATTCCTTGGGCCATTCTTTGGATTATTTTTAAGGAAAGGAAAATAAAGGCTTTTGAGGGCATTTGTTTTCCATTTCATAGATTTAAAGAAACTAGGTCCCAGACCCTTTATTTTTGTTTAAAGTATCCACTCTCTTGCAAATAGGAACTAGGGATTTTTCTTCAAAAGAAACGGAGGAAATATATTAAAAAAACTAGGGGGTGTTATGGACAATTTGACAAGCTTCTTGTCGTGAAACTTTTATTGGCACCCACTTGGCACATTGTCAATGGAAGTTGTGTTCTCTCCCTAAATTCTTGTACATTTTCAATACTTCTATGATTACATTTACAGTTTTTAGTTGCCTTTTCATTATTAGAAGAAAAGCAATATTTTAGAGAAGAAATGCATTCATTAAACAGGTATCAATGGCACCAAGTTAAATAAACATCTACAATCTTTAAGAGAAAAAGTACCTAAAAGATCGTTCACCAAAAAAAAAGTATTTAAAAGATTCAATATCATTCGCATTCATGGTCGGTTTTGCCTTCGAGCAAAATATTTAAAATCTTCAAGTCCCAATTCACCTATTTCCTATTTTGTACGTCATACAAACAGTAGACAGCTATTCAAGGATTTCCACAGCCACAATTTACCTATTTCCTTTGATGTTATCCTCTGCCATTGAAATGTTCTTATTCCCAATATTACTTCTCCTATTTCTCTCCTTCCAAAACAACCCAAAATATAGGAAAAAAAAATGAGGGCAATGATCTTCCTCTTGGACTTAGGAGCCACAATAAAGTCCCAGGTCTAAATTTCTTCCATGATAGTGCCAGAGATCACCGAAGAGAGATTAAGAAGTGCAAGAGCCGAATCCGCAAGCCTTCTGGTCCTACAGCGAGAAAGGAAAAGAAAGCCCGGGGATTCTCACCCGAGAAATCAAATTTTTACACCCCCCCCCCCTTTTCCTGCATCTACACTTCAATGCAACAGAATTATCTGCATAGAAGGTATTTAATTCTCTTCAGACGTTTTACTTTGGCTTAAAAATATAATCAAAAATAGCAACTAATGCATGTCTTTTCTACACTGGAATACAATGTAGGAAAGCAGCTTTTTTTATTCTTTTCTTGTAATTGCTTAGTTAAATCTCAGAATGTTATCCAGCCAACCAAACTTGTTTTGATGGAAGCTAACAAAAAAGTGAAGTAAAAAAGAAAGGTGTAATGTCAACAGCAGTTAGCTCAGCTGGTTGGCATTCCCCTTTAATCGAGCTATCACATGAGTTTTAGTCATAGGCTCATAACTCTCTTTACTATTAGTAGAAGATGAAAAGGCATCGTTGATAATGGAATGGTAATAAAGAAAGTTCACAATGTGCTTACACCTATCCAAGGAATCTCCTAATATATCTTCAGGTAAGATGAGACCTAGAGAGAAGGTTCATGATGTCATCAATTTAAATCTAGAGACAAGAAATGAGAAGGTCATTAATACCAGAACCTATCTTGGCAGTAACAGCTTCTAACATTTGATTAATCAAGAGGACAATGCTACTGGTTACCAAGATCAAGAATAATGAGCCCATTCGACTAGCAAGTTCCCACCTCTATTTGTCCCAGAAAGGTAAAGGGAGAAAAATATGAATGTTGACTAATAAATATAACAAGATGAAGCAATCGATAATTTGAGTTGTCTCACAGAAACATGCCTGTTTTTTCTATGCACGATCTTCAGGTTGAAGGTCTCAAACTCCTCCTCTTGTGCCTTGATTTGCCTTACTTGTTCTTGAACAGCAGCTGCCTCTTCATCCTCAAGGGATGCTCCAGGATCTTCTTCCCTTGCACCACCAATTTTCCCATCTTCTAGTTTCTTGCCAATCTCTCTTTCACCATAACCATAATTGGAGAGTGTTGAGGGACTCGAATTTGCAGATCGGACAGCATTGACATTATTTTCATCCCTAAAACTTTTGACGGTGGAAGAATCACTGCTTTTCCGCCTCCACATGGCAAGCATGTCATCAGTTCCCATCAGAGCATTTAAACATTCATCAGTTTCTTCAGCAACAACAGCAATGCAGTTGGTTGTCAATAAAGATTTACTAGATCCCACCTGCATCAACTGCCCTTCCCCTAATGGCGGGGGAAATGAAAAACCCCCATCTATAGGACTTTTCACCTGTGTGCTAACACCTTTATCGCTAACAATGTATTTGCCAAGTTCATGTTTGTTACTTTTCTTTTTATCCTTGTTTAACCTATCAATAAGTTTCTTGTCTGACTCAAGATGAGAGTGCCTGGATCCACCAATTGAAAGATCATGATCATGAAAATACTCTACATCACCTTCACTGCTGCCTCCAATCAAACTTTCACGTACCTCACTTCCAATGTCAGCCACATCACTGTTGATCCCTACACCAATCGACCTAACTGAACCATGCTGATCATCATCCAAGCAAATATCATCCAAGCGATGTCTGCCACTATCATTCAAAACTTTATCATCCCCCAACATAACGAGTTCATTTGTCTGAGTGACAAATCCCTGCCATACAGGTTCAGCACGCATCAAATTCAGCTCTTCTTCGTCCATCAATTGTCCATCATATTGAGCAATTAAATCATGATCATCAGTCCTCCCATACATTTCGGTCATTGAAAGCCCTATAGGATCGTCTGAGGCTGTAACTGGTTGGACATTTTTTCCCTGAAAATATTGCTCACCTGAGAAGTAAGAATCCTCTTCAGCAAAAGATTGATCATCGTCCTCACCTTTTGTTGGACCTCTTTCCTGCAGGTCTGGGACACTTCCTTGCACGGTACCCTTCTCATTGTCACTGGGGTAATCAATTTCATGAGCAAGAAACCAGGCCTCATCCTCAATTGGTTGTCTCATATATCCAACATCATCATCGTCATCGTATTCATCAGAGTCCCAACACTCGTTTGGATAGTCAACAGACTCACTTAATCCATCACCAACAGTAGCAAACCCAGAAACCAAATCAGATGTATCTTCTGCAATTCCCTGACTGACAGATAGCCAGCTGCCTCCTGCATTTTTTTTCCCACCTGTACTATCAAAATATGAATTAAAAGGTAATCTGCAGAATTCAGAGGAGAATTCATTCACAAAATAGAAAATAGTACCAACAAAAGATTCAACATGAAAAAAATTGACAAGGTTCCAGATTAGACAGACATTCCAGCAATTGATCCGAAAGAACCCAAGAGATCATATTCATCAAACACAAAAGAACAGATGCAACAAAATCATAAAAGACAAAAAATCTAGCAAGTATCCAGTTCATACATAGATGAAGCAATGTCCAATTCAAGCAACCGATTCAAAAGAACTCAAGAGAAACTAATAATTAGAAAAAATGCAACAAACGGGAAAGAAAAAATTATTATGGTTCAGATCATACATAATAATTAAGCAATTGATCCAAGAAAATTGAAAGAAGCAGAAAGTTGAAACTCTTCGAGAATTTACATGGAATGCAATATGAACGAGCCAGCTGGCTTGAACAAAACAAGCATAGACTATTGTTGATAATAGCAAACTTCCTCTAGACATATGCTAACTAGGTGTTTTCTGTTTTCCATAAAATACTGGGACAGAACAGAAGAAATGTTATTTATATAAATCACTAAAAGGAATTTCTAACTGTAAAAATATCAATTTTAATATAAATTGCCAATGGCTTGCATAAAGTGTTCAGCAATGCAAAGACGTAGCAAAACAGTTAAAAATGTTTATAAATTTTAAGCCTATGATAAGACATGTATACTTTTTGTCAGGGATATCATAAACATGCAAAGTATATTGTTAAATATTTCTGTTAATAGCATTAGCAAGAGAAAATAGTTAAAAAGTGGCATCAGAAGTAAGACATATGATTTAGATTTCATTTTTAAATCAACATCAATTAACATAATTAAAAAAAAAAACACTAAAAAAGCTTATGTATTGATCCAGGTGTCAAAAATTAGAATCCATGAGCATCACTTATGCATCAGGGGTCAAGTAATGAAGGATTTTGTTTTCTTTGAAATAAATAAAATAATGAAGGATGATAGTTTGTTGCATTATAACAGCATCTGGCAATGCTCTGAAACAGAGAACAAACTTATCATATGATAAAAAAGGCTCGGGAAAAATCTAAATACTTCGTTACTTACAAAAACAGCACCGAACACTGGTATGAAGAAAAAGACATAAAACAAACCGTTAAGCATGACAGTTAGAAGTTTACTAAGGACACCACAACTTTAACTGGCCCATACAAATTTCAGCTTACTCTTATCAACGACCCACATTTAATTAGTCAACATGAGAGAAATGTAAGTTATTCAGCAAAAAACCTTGTTACGCCATTAGCCTGTTACCCAGTCAGGGTCCAAAATATTCTATGGAAAATGAGTTTCTATACGAATGATTTTTTTTTTAAATAAAAAGACTTTCTATATGAATGATAATAAGCCCTTCAACAAATAGGTAAAAGACAAGAAGTACTAAAAACCTTGCCAAAAAGAACAAAATAATGGCAGAAATATCGGAAGCCAATTAGCTTGAAACAGAAGGTCACCTCCATTGAGTAGCTAACATTGCATTAATAAAACAGATTGGCAGAAATGCATAAAATTCAAGAGAAACCAAATAAATCATCAATCATAGTAAGTAGTTAGAAGGCAAAGCTTTCATGGAAACTAAAATTATTTCTTATTCTGAAGAGAATGCTTTATACTTGAGAGAGAATATATTGTTTATATTTGAGATAACCTGAAGAGTTGATTTCTTGTCCCACTGGAACATCTAAATATGAGCCGATGAGGAGGGCATTATCAGCACTGATTAGCTTTGCACCTGAACCATCACGCTCATATTTTTCCTCCCAGTTAATGTTGAGTGATTTGTCCTCAGATTTAAGCTTAACAGGGGGCAGCCTAGGTAACTCTTCTTTCGGATTATCAGATGCAAGAGAAAAACCCAAGCTGGTGTTATTGTTTTGCTCATAACTACTTTGACACTTCCCGAAGTATAAAGCTCTTCCAACTTCGTCTGCCTGCTCTTTAATGGCTGCCCGAACATCATTCATGTCTGCTTTCTTTTTTCCTTCTTTCTTATCAGCAGCAGTAACAATTTCGTAACTAGTGGAGATTTCCCCCTTGGAGGATGGGAAAACAGTCTTAACAGAACAATCCTTCCACACGTCTGAAGATGAATTTGTGAGCTCTTCATTTCTTGACCATGGATTATCTGCAAAGTTTCCTTTCAAGTACGTGGCACAAGACTTAAGCGGCTTATCAAGCTCCTTAGATTCACTTGGCTGCGCATGGCCATGCTTGGATTCTGGATTGGACTTGCTTGTATTTCCATGCCATGAAGTTCTCTTTTCACCAGAAAATATAATCTCTTCCCCAGTCTTTTCATTGGCCTTCACAATATCAGGAATTTCACTGGCACAATATCTTGATTGCTCTGATTTTGGGGGATCCAAAGAGTTGTAGTTACTTGGAATAACATCATTTTGATAAGGATCAGATGAACCGTTACTGGGATTAAAATTCCATGAATGCAGATCAAGCCGAGTATCTCCAGAACCCTTAGAGAAAGTAAAGCTCATCTCACTTAATACGGTTCTGTCATTAGGTTTACTTTGTTCACCAGTAGAAGCACTGTTTCGCCATTTGCTTTCAGAACCATTTCTGCCAGTCCCGCACTCTATCTCTTTCACAATCAATTCCTTAGAAACTTCACTAGTATTCTGAGGGCCATAGATTTGATTCTCACTGGTTGATTTCTTCCCACTCTCTCCATCCAATACCTTACCCAAGTCCTTTTCATCTAGAGAAAGTTTCCGAAGAAACCCATTCAAATCAGGGCGGCCACTAAGCTCACTGCGGAGAGCTGCTTCTGCTCTAGTGAAGCGATTTTTACGCAAAAACTCCAAAATCACATCAACTGAGCTAGTATCCGCCATGATGAACAGCTAAATCCACAAGGAAGCACTAGAAAGAAGATTTCATCAAACCTGAAAACAAGAGAGAATAACTGCAATGAATATGATGGTTTAATCTCCTTGTATTACTTTGCTGCATTCTTTCACCCCATCCAATATACAGAACGGAATTTGTTCCTCAACATATTTAGGCATAAACAAAACATAATAACTCAAGCCAAAACTTCATCCAAAACTTTCACAAGACCAATCAGTTTAGATGTAAATAATTTAAGGTTTTCTAGAGAACTTAAATTTACAATTAGATTCGAATAATCCCTAAGTCGTTAGCTCTCTAGAAGATGACAATTGATGGAAAAAAAAAAAAGGTAAAGACAAACGACACACCTACTACACTTCCGTTACTTTCAGGTAAAGCGAACGTTAACAAAGGAGAATGGGGAATGACAACCTAAACACCGTAGTTGAGCGGGAACTTCGATTTTTATTTTCATTTCAAGAAGGTGAAAAAAAAAAAAACTTTCTAAATTTGAAAATCAGAATTTACTTCCATTTCCAGAATTTTCTCACCGTCTAAAAGGAAAAAAAAACAAAAAACCCTAGAGAAAATTTCCAAACACCAGCTCTCACAAATGAAAACGCACAGATTCGACGATCCACAGCAACGAAAACCCTAGAAATCCTCCAGAACCATATATAAACACACCGAACACTTGCAAAACCTAAAGATTCAAAACACAAAAGAAACCACAGATTCGTGCACACATACACATTACATATGAAAGGTAACCTGGAGGCATATATAAATATAAATAATAAATAATGGACATCTAAATTTCACTTACAGATCGAAGAAGAGCATAAATCAAGGCCAACCTCGGCGAGGGAAGTGAACCAGGTTGCCTCGGATGTTGATTCCATTACTCTGAACTAAGATAGAATACAATAGGATTTTAGCATTGGGAGGTTTTTCAAAAAAAATTTCATTATAATATTTATTATTATTATTTTTCGCTCTTGGCCTGCACTTCCTTTCTCTCTCTGAGACCTGACGAAGGTCGCAGAGGAGCAAAAAGCTCTATAATTAAAAACAATAAAACTGGGTTTTGATTCTGTACTTTTCAGACACATGTATACTTCCATGGATTCTAGTTCTAGATTTTGTGAGGCATGATCTTTGATTACATCAACGGTTGATCCTACTGCCATTTTTAGCTTAGTCATTTTATTTTGAAATGGATACCTTTTAACAATATCTATTTGAACAATAAGATTTTATATTTGCTTACAAATATGTTAGGAATAAAGTTTTAAAATTTTTGTAGAATTTATTTATAAGTTTTTATATTTTAATTAAAAAGTGGTAAAATTTTTTATTAAAATAATAAAATCGATATTCTACATAATTATAAGTGGAATAAAATAATATATTTATATTTATATTTATATTTTATTTAAAATTTATTAAATATAAAATCTATTATTAAAATTTCATAGGAGACCAACTTTTATCATCATTTAATTAGAATTTGTATCCTCTTTGGTTAAAGTAAATATAGACTTATAGATTTTTTTCAAAAAAAAAAAGTATATGTCATTTACATAATTTAATATAATTAATAAGATAATGACACAAAAGCATATTTTTTAAAATAAACTAAAGGAATTATCTACTTTAAATTACAATAAAAATATTTTAAATTTGACATAAGTTATTCATTTTACACTATTTAGTACAAACTAAACTCAATTGTACATGACAAACAAATTAAATCACTATGTTTCCATTATTTCTATTAGGATTTAATTTGCCAAAGTTATCATGTTATGAGTTATTAAAAATTTATTAAAATAAATTTTAGCAAAATTAATTTTAATGTGAAAAACAATATAGTTTTTTTTATAAAAATTACTATAAAAATATTAACATTAATATTGAATTTTAGAAATATTATCATAAAATAGTTCATGTAATTTTTAATGTATCTTAAATTAGATATGTATTTTTAATTGTAACAATTTAGATAATGCATTATCACCAAATTATAAATAAGTGTTTCTATTTAAATTTCTCATTTAGTTTCTAATTCACACATCCAATTGATGTGTAGAGAATGACAGAAGTGTATTTTATCAATCATTCATCTTTTTTTTGTCTTAGTTGATTCTCTCTTCTTGATCTATCTTTTTTTTTGCATCTTTATATATTTGTAATTCGTTTATCATTTCTCTTATGTGTCATTTTTTTTTTGAATCACTCTTGTCTTTTTGTTTATTCTTTTTCAAATTCCATTATGTGGTCTATTATCATTTTATTTTTATTTTTATTACAACAAACTATAAACTCTTAACCATTATAATTATACTCGTATGATGAATAAAAATTAAGTAAAACCGTGAGCTCCATTAATCATGTCAGTTTATCATTTGAGTACTTGAGATTTAATACCCAAAAATGATATAATCTTAAAATATTACAAAAATAATTCATTCTGTTAGCATATTTCTATTAAGAAATCTAAATATAAGTTTGTTATAATTGCTTTATACGTGGATAAATATAATTAGAATTCTTGAAAAAATTTCAAAATTAATTAAACGCTTTAAAAAAATTGAAATGAAAAATTTAGGGATAACAAACTTTTATCTTGGTATATAAATTGAATGTTTAATAAATAAAATTAATATTTATTAATCTACATTGTTAACCTTTTATATATGTCAAATTACTTGATTGATATAAAGATTTTTTTTTTTTTTTATCTTGTAAGAATAATAGAGAACTATTTGTTATTGAAATACTATTTTAGTACAATAAATTTACTAATATATCTTGATAATAATACTAAGTACAATATATCATTTTTGATAAATATTAAAATATAGTTCTTATCCTAAAAAAAAACTTAGTGATAAATTTAAACATATATTATATATTTATGAAATAATTAAAAAAATCTTATTTTATTTAAAAAAATCAAAATAATCTTACTTTATTTTTAAAAAAACAAAACAATAACTAATTGATTATGCAAATGTAGAATACTCAATATTAATGAGGCAACTAGAGAGTGAATATGCTTGAAACAATGTTTCAATATATTTAGTAGGCATGTGGTATAGTCTTTAAAAGGAATGCCCCACTACACTATCCAATGATAATACTACATGCAAAATTTAAATGAAACAATAACATTAAATTATATAGAACCGAACATATTTTACCGAAACTCTTAAGGTTAAAAATTTTTGTTTAAACAATAACTTAGAACATCTATCAACCAAAAAATTATTTACTAATATATTTAAACAAGACAATTTTTTAATTTCATAAATAAGATTTCCTTTTCCTAATAAAATTCAAACAAACCAAGTTTGTAAAACCTTCTTTCAATTTGTAATACTATTACACCAAACCTCCTAGTGAAATTATACTAAACTATTACTGACTAGGAACTAAAATATTATAATATAATCACAATTTCATTATACCATTATTCATTCCTGACGAATAACTACTACAATCAATTTATATTTCACTCGGCAAATCAAACTTACCCTAATTGTTTCAAGTCTGTTTTAAAAATAAATAAATAAAATACATTATCGTATGTAAAATAAACATATTTCTGACTATCCTAAGAAAAAAACTAAAACCAGAAAGCACATCCTCAACAAGCTCCATACAGTTACATCACAATCTCATTTCCTGTCTGCTACACTGTACATTGCGAATGCAAATTGAATATCACGGTACATTCTCATCTTGCAAAAGAATCTCATAAATATCAGTCCTCAGATTCAATTCCTTATCCCGCATTACTTCCTGAAGATCTGACAGCTCTTTTGCAGTAAGGATGGAATTCAACTTGCGAAAACCATCGAGCCAAAGTCTTTTGGAACTGCAAAATCGTTTTGGAGCAAAATTAGGAAGAAACATCACCACCTGTATGAGATAACTTAGACAGACCCTTCCTCTTATACATACAATTTTCAGGTACCAAATTAGTTACCAACATTATGTGGAAATACAGGAATTTCTGAAATCCTAAGTCTACACATGTCCTCTTTTCTTTTAAAAATAGCCCGCATCTTTTTTATTTTCTACAAATGTTATATGCAACTTGTGTTCTTCTGAAGAAAACATGGATCGAAAGCTGAAAAGAAGAAGTGATGAAGATGTATTTACATGGAAAACTCAGGACAAAATCTTCATCCTGCCTTTTAATATTGGAGCAAACACCCAAAAGGCACCATTTAGTAGATTGACTTATTTGTTATTAATAACTGAACAAGAAGAAGAAGATTTCTTATATAGTTACCACATAATAGTAAGTTATTTTCTTTATAGTCTACTATTACGTACTTATGTCCTATATTGGAAGTTTATATTATAGTTAATATCCCATTTAGTTAGATCCTATTCTCAGTTTATGTTTTCTTATTTCTAGGTACTTCTATAAGCACATTTTCAAAACAAAAAAAAAGAGACTCCTATAAGCACATTCACTATTTCTTTAACATTATAACAAGAAAAACATTTTACTTTATTCTTTTAGCATACTACCAAAAAAGGCTTAGAGATGTAGGACAAATACGGTTGATCCGTCCAATTAGGAATTTGGGATAAATAACACATACATCACACTTAGGGTTTCTTAAACATCACATTTAAGAAGTACTTAAACATCATATTTAAATGTTTGATTGCATCACACAACCATAAAATTGAGAAAACTCAAAATATTATTGAATAACTTGAATGATCAATAAATAAAATTACAAAATTATTTATAATAATTTATAAAAAAAATTTCTAATTAGAATTAGATTAAGAAATAGTATATTAATATAATTAGAATACTAATCTAATAAAAAAAATTCCTATTAATAATGTTAGGAATCGTAATTTTAATATAAATAGAAAAATATTAATAATAATAAAAATCGTGAGTGACTAAACTATAATAGTACTTCTCAATAATATAGACTGCCAAATAATATAATAGTTTTATATTTAAAAGAATTATAACTTCTAATCTATTTAGACATAATCTATTCTCCATTATTTTTTATTGGTTGGAGAAAATTCATCTACAAGTTTTAAAGTAGTGAACAATATAAAATCTTGATATTCGGGCTACACCACAAACTCAAAAACCTTTGTGTTTGGTTGTTGTCGCCAATACCTAAAATAATAGAAAGGTATAATTGTTTAGGAATGTTAAATCTTAGTGACATAATGAAACCAACATATTGGTATGTCAAATCTCTTGTTGCATGAAATTTTCAAAGAGTTGAACTCTTGGGGAAAGATATTGAGCAATATGATGACATAATGATTCTTCTTGCTCTTCCACTTTGGAGTCTAACGATATGCACCTTAGCAAAAGATATGTACTTGTTTGTTCACTAGGGGCTAAATCATCATCCTTGTTGGATACATAACCATCATCCTTTTCTTGCACCTCTTCCTTTTCTTTTAGTTCAACATGTAAGTTATTCTTAACCATCATCCTTTTCTGTTAGTTCAACATGCAAGTTATTCTTAACCGTCATCCTTTTCTTGCACCTTTTCCTTTTCTTTTAGTTCAACATGCAAGTTATTCTTTGTCGCGCATTCGAAACACATGTGCCCACTTTAGCCACATCTTAAGCATACAACTTCTTTACCTTTAGGAGTTTGAAATTTGATGTTGAATCGTTCTTTAGTTCACCTTTTGATTCATATGTATCTTTAGGAGTGGATTCCGTAATATTTCTTGGGATTGGATAATTCAAATATTCTTCCAAATCAAAGACCACTTGATAAATTTGTGCCATAGTTGCAGGAGGTTGTTGAATTAACTCTCTTTTAATATCAACTCTTAGTCTTGTCTTAAATTGAGATGTTGCTTGACTATCATCTTGGACTAATTGACTCTGAAATTTTAATTCTTCAAACTTCTGTGTATATTCAGTTATTGACATGCTTCCTCTAAGTAAATCACTCAAGATCTACTCTAGAAGGATGAGTAAAATGGGAAAAACTACACAAGAAAAAAAGAGACAATTTATACAAGGATAGATTTGTCTCTTTCGTTGAAACAACATGCAAGTGGGACTCAGGGAAAACAGAAGAAATTGAGTGATTGTGACCTTTACCAGATTAAGTTGCAGGCTGCTCGGGCTGTTGCAACCTCCAGGCACTCCTGGAGGTTATACGCTCTTCTTCCTGCCATTGCAGGCTATAAATAGGCCGTCCTAGGTTGAATAAATCATTGATCTCTCTCTCTCTCTCTCTCTGTCCCCCCCCCCTCCCTTTCCCCCTCCCCCTCTCCCCCTCTCCCCCTCCCCCTCCCCCACCGAAGCTGTTGCTCAATAAGGGTAAAGACTTGTTAATTGACATTAAAAATAATTTTTTTTTACCATGGTTAATTGTTGAACTTTGTGATAAGTTGTTGAGGCTTGCAGTTATTTTTATGGAAGGTTCACAATTGTCCAGTGTATATATTTCCTTGTCATTGGTTGAGCTCATCCTTGTTAAGTCTTTATCGTAAAGGTTTAGCTCCTTTGAAAGGATTGTTTACGAAAGCAAGCAATCTTCTCACAAGCAGTTACAGAATTCATCAATCTTGTTACAAGGCAGTTCGTGAAATTCATAGATATACCAGCTTTTTTCTTTTTAATTTAGTTTATTTTATTGGTAACTTTAAGCTTATGTGAACTTCAACTTGAGGGGAAGTGTTGAGAATACAAAAATTAAAAGTTGTTTATCAGAGTTCCAGCCAGCAGTGTTGAGATTTAAAGCATCAAATTAACTCAACCAAAATAAAACATTTATGGTACTATTGATCTTAAGAGAAAAATGAGAGTAAAGAAAAAAAAAAGAGAAATCAAGTGAAGTTCTTACCCTGGGCAGGCATGAATAGCTCGGAAAAATATTTGCTTCGCTGCAGATGGATTGCATGCAATCTTAATCTCATATGCTATATAACTACGCCAGAGTAAAACTGATTTGTGCAACATTTCATTTGCCAATGCTCTCTCAAACAATCCATGGATTCTATGCTTGGATGCTCCTCTAATTATTTCAAATGACAATGCATAAAGCCAAACGATCATAGATGGTTTCCTGGCAATGTAGGCAAAGCAAGACAATTATCATCTTGTTTAAACTTTAAAAAGAAAAGGCAAAACTGCAATCATCTACCTTGGGTCAATAAAAGGGTAGTGAAACAATTCATGCTCATAATACATGCAACTAAGGGTGTATTGATTAATTCATCATTCAATTCCTATTCAATTCTAAGTTCTAACTCTCATTCTAGTTCTAATTATGTGTGTATTGTGTATTGTGTTTGAGTAATTACTACTGTATCTTGAATTTCTCGATAGTAAGAATTCAATTCCTATATCTTATAATTGGAACTGAATTCCTGCATAGGAGGATTTTATGTCGGGGGTGGTGGTAAGTTAAATGAACTAGATTATGTTCTAATTTTAACTGATACCATGAAAACGACTAGAACTTATTAGAAACTAAATGGAAAATGAAGCAGAGGCAGGATAGATGCATGATATTTATCCATCTTGGTCAGTATGACAACAGTGAAAACTGACTAAAAGGATACTACAAATTAAGAGCGAGAACAAGGGCAAGAACTATAATTTACTAGAAATTAAATGGGAAATGAACCAAAATGCAGAATAGGTGCATTTTGATTTGATCAATCTCGGATAGTGTGACAACAGTGAACACTGAATAAAAGAATACAACAAATTTAAGAGTGCAATACCATATAAGTAATAAGATTAAAACAAGAAACATGCTTGTATTCTTACATCACATTAAATTTCTACTAATATTTTCAATTATCTCATTCACAGATACCAAGCCATTTTACATTTACGGAAAAAATGACAATGAGTTGCCCCACCCTTTCAACACATAATATAAATATCTGGACACCATAGCTCGGTTATGCCTATGCATGTGTAGAACCTCATTATTGCTCAGCCTATTAAGAAGAGCATTTCATGTAAACACGTTAACCTCTGAAGAAACTTGAATTTCCAAAATTCTTTGGCAAAAGGAATGTTGTAACAATTTTGGTTGAGCTATTTGGTAATAAAAGGACGGCATGTGTCTAATTTCAGGGTCCAATGTCTAAATCCAAGTACCAGGTTGTGTGTCATATTGGAAAGACTCCACCAAGGTTAACAGTGCTAGCATATTAGTAGTCTCCCACTCACGTAAGTTCCTAAAAAAAATGAAAATTCCAAGCAATGAAGTACGACTAGCAACATAGGGCCATTATGCTGCAAGCATAGTGAGCCAATGAATAGTAGCAGTAACATGCTCCAAGCAAATTTGTACTAGATTCCTGGACAATTGCACATTTAAGTGAGAAACAGTTAGTAATGTCTAGGTCTAGCGCTTAATATAAAACTATAGGTGCAAGTATAAAACTATAGGTGCAAGGCATATGTGAATTACTGTGACTCTAAAAATTAATGCATGAGTTAACATTGGGAGATGAGAAAGGTTTTTCACACTATAATATGACAACAAGGCCTCAATGAGTATTAAGCACAACCCAGTTCAGTGTGAGGGTACAAAATATATTAACATTGATTAACATTGCACTAAAACAATGGCACTTTAGACATACCATTTGACCTCTGGAGACTAGCTAGCTGATACTTTCACCAAAAGTCCCAGCAACAAACAATTTCATAGGTTGGTTTGCAAAATTCTAAAATATTCCATATTTAATTCCAAAATAAATTCCAAAATATTCCTGAAGATTCATAAATCCCCAACTTCTAGAATATACGATTATGTTTCTATAGCTAGATAGTTCACATTGTGAACATCTCTTATGACTACATTTAGTACAATAATACAAAAAAAGAAGGTATGTCCCTCTAGCATTCCCATTGGTCCACCAGCAAAGCTAAAGCAAACAGGGCTTTTTTTTTTGTTTTGAAACTAAAAGTTGCACAGTTGCAAACCTTGTTGAAATGTTTGTTGTTTTTTTCGTTTTTTTTTTCTTGTATGTCTATTTTTTTTTTTCTTGGAGGATAGCTTATCCTCCTGTAGGATGTTTTCCCTTCCCTTCCCTTAATCTAGCATGTTTTTTCTCCTCTACAAAAGACAACTCCAAAGTTAAGCAGTAGAACAAGACAGACATTAGGATTCGGAAGCAAAAAGGGATCATTTGATGAGGTCTTCTAGCATTTTGACCAGGAGGGAATAGAGACTTGTCCTCTAATAAAAGGAAGAGTGGGGATAATGTTAGGATGGATCTTGCCAACTTTTTGCTGCTGGAGGAAATAGCATGAGGCAAAGATCTGCACTCACCTGAATTAAGGGAGGTGAAGGGCCACCAAAAGATGGTGGCAACCCTAACTGCCAACTTGTGTCACCTCTTATTGATCTATATGGGGCAGCACTCCCTAGTGGCAAACTGTCTTGCTTCACATTGGCGAGGAGTAGTACCAACTCCCATTGGACAAATAAGTTGGTTGCTATTGTTCTTTCCGCCACCTATTCTTGTAAGATAAGACACTTGCATTACGAAAAGAATGAAGATGATGACTTTGTTATTTTGACAATAGAATTTGAAGCATTTCTTCCTTGAAGTTCTAGTTTGTACTGCACTTTTCTTTTTCTATTTCCCTCTTTTCCGTCTCCCTTTCCTCTCACTTCTTAAATTCTTCTAAGTCCTCTATTTACCTCTTATTATTTTCTTTTAACCCTTGCACTTTGCTAATCTAGTAGCATCAACTCCATACTAGTTAGAAGTTTTGTGATTGTGAATGATTGGTCTACACTCTTCACTAACAAATATTTATCAAAAATACTTTTATGTGATTGTGAATGATTGTTCTACACTCTTCACTTACAAATATTTAACAAAAATACTTTCTTGTTTTCTCATCAAAACTTAATGTGAGAATAAACTAAAAATATGGATAAAGAACCTTACTTTCGAAAGTAGTCATCAAACATCCAGCGCAATTTATTAGATGTTGTATACAGATGGCTGATCTCGACCAAGTCGTTAAAAAGCTCAGGGCTAAAAGGATACATCTGCAGACCTTGTGAAATGGATTCCCAAACCCTTGACATACCTGATTGGTCATAATGTCTCTGAACCATCTTCATATAATAATTTAACAAAAATTCAAGTTGATAACTTTGGCTTCTTCTTTCTGTCAATTATCAAATCAGGTAACTAACATCAGTGAGCAAGCTAAGATAATAAACCAACTTAATCAAAGATGACAAATACCTGTTGTCCATGTTCACTGTGAAAAAAGAATTTAAATCTTCTGGTAATAGATACAATCTTATTTCACATAAAAAAAAAAGAAAAAGTTGTTTACAATTTCATTCATCGCAGCAACAAAAATCCCTTGCTAAATTAAAGATGATGCGACAGCTCACTCAGAGCAACCCATAGTTTTAAACATAAAATTCTGTCCTATTTTCCTTCTTTTGAGCTGGGTTCTGGCAGCCATCTTAAAGGAAAAAGACGCCCACAAAATTGCGTTTAAAAGGTCTGCCAACCTTCGTAGCATGAATTAGGAGCACACATATAATAAAGCTGCAACAACGAAATAGCATACCTTGACTTCACAAGACTTTAAAAATAGAAGAGAAAAGAATTTTCTGAAAACAATTGAAGAAACACTTAGATGGCAGATTGTTTCACATTTATCAAGGAAGAGTTTTCTGGTATATAAGTATTGCTACAAGTTTAATGATCAGGAAGATGATTCTGTACTAAGTTTCTATCCCAGAATCAGGTGTGAAGAAAGAGACAGGGCTGTTTGGAAGGAAGCCAAGAAAGGTTCCCTTTGTCAACAGGACTCTCTGGGACACATTGGACTGCTGATAAGCACTAACTTCCTTGGAAAGCCATCTGGCAAACTTCTGCTCCCTATAGGCTAGCTTTCTTTTTGTGGTAAGTAGTGTGGATGCATGTCTTAACTATTGACAATTTCAAGAAGGAAAACTATGGGCCACGGCTTCTAGTATTTGTAATAGTGTAGGAGAATCTCCTTGCCTTCCATTGCTAGGTTTAGCTGGCTGGAAGCTTGTGGGAAGTTATGTTAGTGTTTATCTTACAATAACAGGTGCTTGCAGGCTCCATTGAAGAGGAGATTTAGGATTTACTATTTCTAGTCACAGGCAGGTGTTGGCTGTTATTTTCACCTTCTACTTTCTGGACTATTTGGAGAAGGAAAAAATCTAAGAGCCTTTGAATGAGAGGCTTCTTTGTTCAAAAAGATTCAGGATCTTGATGAACATATATTTTAGGTTCATAGTCATTTCTGTTCCAAAGATGAGGTTCTTTCTTATAAATATTTTGAATTTTCTAAATAGCCAACTTTCCCTATCTTATGTACGCTACTGGCACTCCCACGCTATTCTGTTTATAGTACTCCTTTTCTTTTAACCCAAAAAAAATTAAAGAATGAAAAATAATAAGTAGATCAAAGTCATGGCGTTTCTGGAAGGAATGTGAATTAGGACATACACATGTCAAAACTCAAGCCTAACATTGATAACTTTTGTTTACTAAATGAAAAATTGTTCAACTGAATGAAGAATTGGCCACCTAAGTGGGATGATAGAAAAATATTACCAACTGGACTTGAGGTTGACTCCCATCTCTGTGGCCTCAACAGTATTACCAACCCAACTTATTAAATAATCATAGAATTGCGTGGAAAGCTAATACAAGAATGATTGTAGTCTGAGCATATCTCTATCCGCATACACAAAAGGATGAAATTGAAAGGCAGCTGGAAGAGCTCTTGCAAAAGCGATAACCCAGCCCAGAAAATCCTATTTTCCTATCTCTAACTATTGGTAAATAGACTAAATGAAACTAGACTTTTGGTATTGAAAAATATTTGGGTATGTTGCATTTGTTCACGTGCGTCAACATCAGCGAGGAAAACTTGACCCAAGAACTCTGAAGTGTGTGATTGTGGGATACTTTTCTACTCAAAGGAAAAATGCTACTATCCGCTCACTAAAAAAATATATGTATCTGCAGATGTTTCCTTTATTGAAGATGAGTCATACTTTAGCCAATCTTATCTTTAGGGAAAGCTTGAATCAAAAGATAAAGACTTGTTCTTTTTCGCTTTACCTTACACTCTACATCACCGACAAATGATCCTCCTTAATTACCTCAACCCATAAAATGACTCCCCTCCATTACTTCAAAACCCAGAAAATGACCCAGCACCGGTGACTGTACATAACCCAAGAGTTTCTCCAGTGTACTCAAGAAGTAAGAATTTGAATCCCAAACCGAAGTATATTTAAGTATCAAAGTCAAGTTCTGAAAATGAAGTACTTTTGAGAATCCCTAGCCCTCTAGATACCTATTGCAATTCAGAAAGGAATTATAACATGTACTAAACACCTACCTTATCTAATCTCAAATTTTGTGTCACTTGACAAGTGTTCACTATCTCATAAGAAGTTTCTCACAGGTTTAAATACCACGTGTATCTCCAACACACTACCTAAGAAATTATCCTATGAAAAATGAAAATATCCTATGTATATAGAAATGTAGGTAGTGGAGAAAAATTGCACATGGGAGGCGGCAAACATTGCAAATGAGTGTTCACCATAAAGTACAAATTGATGGTACAATAAAGACATATAAACCCAAGCTAGCGGCGAAGGGATACACACAGACTAGTGGAATAGATTATTAAGAGACTTTTGCACCCGTTTCTAAGAGGACCATAATCTGAGTACTATTTAGTTACAATTATAATTGACAATTAGAAAAATTTACTGTAAAAAATGCATTCTTACAGAGGATATTTACAAATTCGGCCAGACTTGTAAAAAATGTAGGAGCCAATAAAATCTGCAGATTAAAAAAGGGTGTATATGAACTGAAACAATCACTGAGAGTATGACTTAAAAAGTTAGCAAAAATGATGTTGGCAATGAGATAAAAGCAAAATCAAGGCGACCACACTCCGTTCATCAAACACTCAGACTCAAGGAGAGTTACAATCCTACTTGTGTATGTAGATGACATTATTATCACAAATAACGATGAAGAAGACAAATTGGCACTTAAACAATGTTTCATAAATGAATTTGAAATCTCTACTTCCTTGGAATTGAAGTAGCCCACTCAATACAGGAAATTTTATCTCACAGTAAAAGTATCAGTGAACTTCTAAAAGACATAGGCAAATTGGCATACCAACTTGCAAGCACGCTAGTTGATGTCAACCATAAGCTGGGACTAGCAGAAGAAGATACAACCACCAACAAGGAAATGTACCAAAGGCTAGTCAGAACACTTATCTATCTATCACAGAAAACCAGACACCAATCATGCAGTAAGTGTGATAAGCCAGTTTATGCACAATTTTAAAGAAATGCATTTATAGGTTATTAAAGAAATGATAAATTAGATTAAAGAATATAAGGACAAATTGCATCCTTTGTAATTAATTGTAATTTATTATCTCCTTTTCCATCCTACAAAATCTTTATATATAGGATTATAACGTTCAATAGAATACACATCAAGCTATTCTTAACACAAGCAGCATATTGGGTGCTACAGTATTTGAAAGGAACACCATGAAAAAGTATCATATTCAGAAAGAACACTGGATTACTACCAGAAACCTACACTGATACCAATTATATTGGTTAGTAGTAGATAGAAGGCATAAGTTACTGCACCTTCCTTGGAGGAAATCAAGTAATATGGAGAAACAAAAACAGAATTGATGACAACGTCCAATACAAAATCAGAATTTCGAGTAATGGTACAAGGAGTCCATGAGTCATTATGAGACTATTGCGACAAGAAGTTATCAATAAACAATACTCATAATCCAATATAGCATAACAAGACAAAGAATACTGAAGTTGACAAACATTTGATCAAGGGGAAAGTAGACAATGGGTTCATCCGTATATCTTACATGAGTAATTTCCAACTTGCAGATGTGCTCATGAAGGACTTGAGCAATGCAGCATTTCACAATCATTGTCAAGCTGGGCATGGAGAAGGTTTATTCACCAACTTGAGGTGTGTATAATTTATTTTGTAAGGGTATAATAGTAAGATACACCTATGTAATTAACTTTTATGGTTAGTTTTTCCATACTAAAAGTTGTATACATATAGAACCCAACTATTCAATAATAAAACATAACATTCTCTCTTCCACAAAATCATGTTCTCAAACAACTTTTTGAGACAAATTTTGGACTCCTATAGTAGATGAATTACTCTAGTTGTACTAGGGCTGACAAAACTCGTGCCAACCTGGTCAACCCGAGATGATCCACCAAAACTCATCCTAGTTATTCCTCTAAAAAAACCTAAGGCAAGTTGGACCAGGTTGGGTTACTTTTTTTCTTATGCCAAAATGGGTTGGGTTCAGGGTTGACATTGAAAAACCCTCCACTCTTTCCCGGTTATATTTCTAATTAAGTAAATATATTATGTATTAATTAACTAAAAAACATATTATATATATTTTGATAATTGAAATAATTATATTAATATATTGTATGCATAATCAAGTGGGAATAGTTGCATTTAACAAGAAATCTGGTCGGACAAAAATAGAATTAATTTTTTAAACCTACTCTGGGTGGGGTTGATTTTGGGTTTTCAAATTTTAAAACTAGGTTATATTCGGATTTCGCAACATCTGTCCCAAGCTTGACCTATTACCCTTCCTAAATTATAGAAGAGTAAGTTATTGACCTAATTCGACTAATTTCGTGGCATCACCAGTAAAGATTGGAAATGGTTAGTCGGGTAAATAAATAGGAAACTTGCCCCTACTAGCCCAAAATGGATTGGGCAAATAGGAATAGTTAGCAGTTGTAGTGTAGGTATGGATAAAAAAATGTTCCCTCATATCTTGAGATATCTCGAACGTGCATCGATGGTTACTAAATAGTTTTTACACTGTTCAGCTTTTATATTTTTGCCACTAAACCTAGGACCACAATCTAGTGTTTCCTTCAGTCCCATACTTCTCTTCTTATCAATCGGTACTACAACATTAAAATGTCCATGGTACTAATAGAATTTCAAACAAAGTATTTCTTATATTACATGATACTACCTATAACAAGCCGAACCTCAAATGTCGATAAGTACGGACGTTTGCACACTATTTCCAACTAGTGAAATCAATAAATATTACATATACGGTGGAAGTACACATTAATACACATTACTTGTAACAGAATAATTGTTTGTTTGCAGATATATGAGACATCTAAATTAATTACAAATTTAAAATAGAAACTAATAAGTTTTTCTTCACAATCTTCTCTTGGTCTTAGATTTGTTTCTCATCTTATCTTATCTAAAATGGGGGTGATTTGGGGTGAGTTTCACGAGTTCAGTAAGAAAAAAAAATTTATAATACAGACTTACGTACATACATTCAAGCAATATATAAAATATAATAATATTTATAATCAAAAAACTATTAGGCAAAACATCATAATTAAAATATACAACAAAACAATTAACACGCGAAACAAATGCAGAGATGATTTAATCTATCTCATGCAAACATTAAATAATCAATGAACGAAAGCACATAAACACCAAAATAACCTGGAAGCACCGTCTTAAGTGTCTGGTCTAGAACATCGATACCAGCAGCCCATCCAGTTGTAGCCTCTTCAAATAGTGAAGCTGAACAAATAAGAGCAACAGACTGGTCATCTATAACACCACGAGACCATGTTGATCTTACTGATTTTATTCTCTCCCTAAACCCTTGGTGTGCTCTTAGCAGTTGCAAACTGGAAGGTTGACATTTAAAAGGACTATATGTCATGCCACTTCCAAGGCAGCATAGAATATGGATAGCACGAGAAAGTGATTCTTGACTACTACCAGAACTATTGTTTAGCTCTGCCTCAGCATACCAAAAGTATAAGAGAGGAGAATGAGACTGCATATCCTGCTCCAATGCATAAAAAAAACAATATTTTCAACATTCCAATTAATCAAGTCGTGACACAAAATAATCGAATGATAAGAAAATCTTACAAAAGCATCAAGGCCCTATTTCATACCACCCAATTACATGAGAAAAGTAGAAGAGATCAATGAGGCAGGGTGGAAAAACAACACAAAACAGAATAATAGTTATACATAAATAAACGTTATATATTATATACAATAAAATATTAGAACAATTTATTTATAAGAAAAAATAAAGCATAAAAAAGTAAAAATAGCTTCCCTTTTTTTTGCAATTCCTTCCGTGTAATGCAATATTCGGATTACCTTTTTTTCAATTAGGAGAGATGATTGAGTGGATTAAAGTGTTAGTTTGTTAATTAGTTGTACAAGTTATTCATAACAGGGTTCAAATCCTTATCTTTTTATGTGGAGTATATAATGTACTTTATCTTCTGAATTATCAGGGAATATTTTATCAAAGGTTTATAATGCATCAATTTATCCTTATATGATTTTTGTTGAATAATATACTGGAGGGAGGACAAGGAACAGAGAGGATGATTTCAAAGCAGATTCCCAATTCATTAGATAGAGAATGAGAAGATCTCTAAAATTTTGTGATCCTCTGCCGAACTTATTACTATTCAATGAACATTTCAATATTATACCTTGAAAAGGGTACGACTCTTCAAGCTCTTTAAGATGAGATTTTGAGTCTCACGTGTGTACTATTTCACCACCAATACATTTTAAAAATGAAAATTTGTAATTAAAATTTCTTTATTAAATTATTATTCATAATACTTAATTTACAAAATGTACATATATATAAGAAAAAAGTAGAGAGAATTTTATTAGAAAACTAAATACAAATCAATCCTATAAAAAGAAAAGATCTTCTAATTATGAAAATCGATTATGGTTATTCTTTATAGGGAGAGTTCCCTAAAGATGCAAACTATATAGGAACTGGACTTCTACAAGAAGTTGATTCTTGTACTCCTCATCAAGCTTGTTTGAATATGTTGAGTAAATCAAATTTGGAACTCAATTATTCGAAAGTCTTCCTAGGTAATGCCTTGGTGAAAAAAGCTGCAATTTGATGGCAATATTGAAAATGCCATAAAGATAGTGTTCTTTACTGTTTTTTCTTCAACAAAATGTCTATCAATCTCCACATACTTAGTTTGATAATGATGAACTGAGTTCTTTGCTATGTTTATTGTGCACGGATTCAAAACACTTTCATAAACCCTAAAAAGGGAATTCTCAATTCACCTAATACTCTTCATAGCCGCATTCTGTCACAGACACCATGTGCTAAAACTTTAAACTCCGCATCGAATTACTCCTTGATACGACTGACTGCTTTTTGTTTCTCTAAGTAACTAGATTTTACCAGACATATGTATAATATCCAGAGGTAAATCTTTTATCAATTATAAAATCATCCTAATCTGCATCAGTATTATTTTAATTTGTTATCTTCTGTTTTTCTTGAAAATAGTTCTTGTCTATACTGCCTCCATAAGTTCTTCAATTGGATTATTCATTAATTGATTTACCAAATTGACAGTAAAATTGATATTTGGTTTGATATATGAAAGGTAAATTAATTCACCCACTAAATGCGGTAGTTCTTTGTTAATTGGAACACTATCAATTTTACTTCCCACTTTAATTTTGGGACCCATGGGTGTGTATGCAGACTTGCACCCAAGCATTTCAGTCTCCTTTTTGTTTTCTTAAAGCAATAAGTCTATCATCATATAAATTATCAAATGAGAGATTTGAACTCAGATTACCTGAAGTATTCAATGATGTTTGATATGGATTTGGATTTGTATTCATGACTTTGATAAGATGGTTGTTGCTCTTTATTTTCTTAGTTATCGTTCCTTCTAGTGTAGACTCAAAGTTCAGGTTTTTCAGTACAGTGAGTAGATTCAAGTACAAGTGTCTCATTTGTACTTGTGTCTCATCTCAATCTATATGTTCTAGAGATAGAATAGGCTTAGTTGAAGGATGAAAATATCCGATGGTAGAGTCTCAAAATTGAGATTCTTGTGTGCATTCTTCTCTATCTGGATACAAATTTATAGTATGGTTGATTTTCATAACAGTTGACATCCATGAAATTATAGGACGTTTGCATGATTGGTGAATAATAGTTATATCACCTTTGGTTTGATTAATACCTAACAAAAATGCATTTTATTAACTTAGGGTCTAATTTGCTTCTATGATGGTTGTGTACGTGAACAAAAGTTGATCAATAAAAGATTTTGAGAAGTATAGTAGATAGAAGTTGAGTGGTAGGAAAATATTGGAGTGTAACTTACTAGGTTATTTGAAATTCAAGAACTTGTGAAGGCATGAACTCTAGACATCACTATGTACAATAACAAACAGTTTAGAGGTTTCGTAAAACAATGTAGGATACATAATATGATTATATTTTGACAATTGACATACTTCATAAATAAATTTTTTTTAAAAAAAATTATTTCTAAATAAAGAATAGAATAATTTTTGAAGGTATACAAAGTTTGAGTGTGCTAATCGATAACACCATAACATAATTGTCATCTGATTGTCTAAATAAGTTGAACTGTTTTGAAACTCAACACAGACAACATTATAGGATTGTCTCCTAAAACATTTACTATCTATCCTTGAAGAAAAAGAGCTCAGAATACACCTTAACATTACCAATCATCCTCCTTGAATCCAAATCCTAAAGTTCACATAACATTGAGAAAAAATTAGCAATACAATTATAATCTTAAATAAGTTTGTTTACTGATAACAAGTTACAACCCAAATTAAGTACATGAAATACTCTCTCTAAGGTTAACTCTTTTGAGATGAGGATATCACTTGTTCCAACCACTATTGAATGAGATACATCCGCTATTTTTATGGTAAGGTTCTCTTAATATTGATTATATTTTTGGAATAATGTTTTATTCATTATGTGGTCAGATGCCCCCAAGTTAATGATCCGAATATTGTGACTTCCTAAAATAGCATTAAGAGCACTAAATAAATTACATTTTTCAGCTATTAGCCTAAATCCTTTATTATTATTGATGAGATTTTGATGTAGGAACTTTTTTTGAGAGCTTCTATCTGCTCTTTGCTAAATAGGCATGATTCCTTGGTGGAAACACCTTAATCAATAAAGGCATAATTCCCCTCATTTTCTTTATCTGTGATTGATTTGGTGATCTTCAAACCAATTGGTTTTTCATGAATTTTCCAACAATTGTCTCAAGTATGATATGATTTTCTACAATGATCACACCAAGGTCTTCCCTTTCTTTGTCGATTGTCTTAGTTGGGATGAGAGCCCCAGTAACAAAGTCAGAGTTTTGCTCAGTAATAAGACTTGTGAATCATTCTCCCAATATTACTTTTTTTTTCTATTTTCTCCTCTCTTTACTTCGGAAAATACCTCCGAATACTAGATAAAGATTTCATTCATAGTATTCTTATCTGAAATTCATCTAGATTTTTATTCAATTTTATGATGAGAAATTTGAATTTTTTTTTTCCAAAATTTTTTTGCATCAACCGAACAACTCCACGCAATTTCCTTAAATACATTGAGCCATTTTGGGTGGCGAGGAAGCATACTGCAGTACTAGCGCAGGTTGTAGAGGCTAAATTTAATAGCAAAATTTTTTTATGTGTTTTCTTTACTGAATTAGAACTCTGACTGCTTCCTAAATTTCGTGTATCGTCTTGTACTATAAGAAAATTTCACCAATATCATTTGTCATGGAATTAATCAGCCACGACATAACTAGATTATTCTCGGCTTTCCAAATTTGGAACTTTCGATTTTCGGCACTCAATAGGGTGACTTCTCTGGTAAGTATTCTTCGCTCCCTCTTTTGCGGATAAAGATCTTGACCGATTGAGAGCATTGAATGTAGTAGCTTCCGTTTAGCTTGTGACTAGTGATCGGAATTTGAGTGACTTCCGATTTGAGTAATTGGGTAGAAATGATTCTACCAGAATGAGATGTGACTTCAAAGAGGTCATTGGTTCTTATCATGGTCATCCTGTCATCGACAAGAGAAAGAAAAAAAAAGTTTCCTTTCGTAGATTCAAAGATTGTACAAGAAAAGAGATACCATGAAAATTTTTAATCAAATTTCCTACTTATTGAATTTTTATTTATAATGCTTAATTTACAATATCTAGATATATAAAAGAGAATTAGAGTGAGTTTTAATAGGAAACTAAATACAAATCAATTCTATAAAATGAAAAGATCTTTTAGTTATTAAAGTCGACTATAATTCTTCTTTATAGGGAGATTTCCCTAAAGATACTAATATATGTAGAAATCAAACTTATACAAGAAGTTGGATTGCTACAGAGAATAAATCATATTTCATGACTATAATATATACCTAGTATGATATATGAAATATATGATAAAGGAGGGGTATTGGAGTATTTCTATTAACCCATCATGTCATATACGTCTAAGTTGGATATCCAACTACTTCTATTGGGTTAATTTGGAAACCAGTAGGAATATACAAAAACAAACAACTTTTACCGGAAAAATTCTTCCAATGAGTTCCCATGGAAGTTGTGTGGTAAATGGACTTTACATAATTGTAACTAATCACAAATTTCAAAGCTTTCATATCTATTACTAGTTAGAATTGGATGACAACGGAATTGTAGTCTATACTAATACTACATATGAACATACTTCTTGACAGGAATAAAAGCATGAAAATTAAGTTCTTTCTTCTACATCAATATGCTTTAATTCCTAAAGTACCCTCTTACTATCAAAACTGATATCCTTTCTTCTTAAAAAAAACTTCTTTATTGTCTAGTCGTGTAAGCTGCCAAGCCAAACCCAATGTGGCCTTTGAAGAACAAACAAAGCTGCATCTAGCTTTAGTGATGCAGGACCATCTAGTAGTTTTTACTAATATAGGATTACTACGATAATTATCACATTCACAATTCTGTTATCTTTTACTAGATATAGGATTACTACGATAATTATCACATTCACAATTCTGTTATCTTTTGTTAAGGTTTTATTTCTATTTAATTAGTAGCTTATTTTGTAATTGCTTTTCTATTTAAGAATGCTAGTAATATCAAGATATGTAAATATTGCAAAAACAGCACCCTCCAAAAATGGCACCTTCTCTGCCAGATCACTCTATAACTCCGTGGCAGGTAATCTCACTCAGAATAACACAACTTTCCCTCAAGCTAATCTAGAAATCTGGTGCAGTCCCAAGAATTTCTTTTTTTGCCAGGGAAGCAGCAAAAGGTCACATTCTAACCATTGACAACCTAATGAAAAGAGGTATCACGATTGTTCACAAATGTTTCTTGTGCAAAAACAACTTCGAGACCTGCAATCACTTGCTCCTTGGCTATGAAGTCTTACAACACCTTTGCAACACTATTTTTGGCCTAATGGGATTGTCTTGGGTCAGAAACAACATAATTTTAGCTGAACTTCTTGCACGGGAAGGCTTCTGCAGCAAGAGGAAAAACTTAAGACTTATCCCTCATCACAACGTGAGTTCTTTGGAAGGAAAGAAACAATCGCACCTTTGAGGGAATAGAAGTAGATGTTAACAAAATCATCTGCAGTTGGTTTCATTATTTTGGTTCCACGATATTGGGACATAACATTGACTGTTTAGACGACCTTGATTTTGTCGTCGATAGTGGAATCGACTTGTAAATACATTATAAATGGGTTGTGCCCTCTTGGCACCTTATTTCAATACATATCACACTTTTATTTTTTTTAAAAAGAGATATGTAAATACTGCATACATAGGTGGTTCATCAGTTTTACCCTTTCTCTATCATTTGGGATATGTTGCCTTTTCCAGTGTCTTTCTGAGTTAAGAACGGGTATCTTAAAGATTTTTCTTTATTTGTACTGAGATTGGTCAGTCGTCCTCTGTTGAATTTTGTCCTTTTCGTCTATTTTCTTTTTTCCATTTTTCCCTTTTGGAAAAGATATCTATTCCTCTAATAAGGTATCTTTCTTTTTTTCTATAACAAATTTTCTTTTTAGCCGACAGTGTATGAATACAAACTATTTTTTATTTAGAAAAAAGTGTATGAATACCAACTATTTCATTCAACTGTGCATAAGAACTATCTTTTTTTTTTTTTGTTTTTCTATCTTTCTAAACCATATTTTTAATGTGCTACATCAATTTTGGTATTAATGTTAAAACTCCCAAATTTGATTTTCAATTATTTTTCAAATCCTAAAAGATCCTAAAACCCAAAAAGCAATAAAAAAGGTAGATATCGCAAATAGACACCAACAAGCCAGCAGTTGTAATCAAATCTCCGACCATTACTAGGAGGTCACCCTCCTATTGTTATGAGAGGAGCTAGATTGGTGCCTCCACCAAATCTTAGCGTGTATCATCATTGGAAACCATCGCACTAGCATGTAAGTCATGATCATTTGTTGCCTCGACAAAAATCAGAGTTCCTAGTCACCTTAATATTTTCAAATGCCTCTCTTAAGACCAATGACCAACATCATAAACTACTTTATCGGTGAATTCCTTGTGATATCTTCTGAGAGCATCTAAATCATCTTAAGTAGATTCTCAATGTTTTCAGAGCGGCAAAAACTTATAGAATTTGTAGAAAATATTCCTTCTTTTGACCTGAAGTGCTCCTAGATTTGTGTGTGCCGAAGGACCTTGATAAGTTGTTTGATATTTTTTGTGATTAGTTAGGAGTAGATATAAGAACTGTGGCTAGTTAAGATAGTTCTCTTAGTATATTCTTTCGCCATTGGTCGTGTGAAGTTAGACAAGAATTATCTTATCTTTTACAAAGAACTTTATTTTGTAATAAACTACCTTCATCCATTGAGATTATCCTTCCTAGGAGCGTTGTCTCATGCTCAAATCAGTCAACCTTGAGGTATTGGTCTTTCCAAAAAAAGCTACATCTTAGCCATGACAAATGGGTTAATTTCTCTAATAAGTATCAGTTTGTTCCTAAAAGTTGTTCAAGTGTTGAGAATGATGATGTGTACAATGTAAGTTGGGAGACTTGTTTAGGTGCAGATTCAAACGCTTCAGAAGAAATTCTATCTTTTGTAACAGCTAATTAAGTTCTGATCATCAAAGTGAACAGATTTTTGGAGTGACAAAGCCAAATGTAGCAAGATCTGTTATAGGAGTGGAAATATCATGAAATTTTTGAAATACCAAAATGAAAACAATACCAAAACCAGCTAAGAGGCGAGATATCGCTTCTTGAAGACAGTAACAACCTCCCATGGTGCAGAGATATAAAAAGTGTACACCCAAGATTCAACTTATTGGTCTGATCCCTTTATTAATCGTAACACTAGATGCCAAAAGTTTAAGATTATTTAGATTCTGAGGTTACTCTTTCTTATTGTTGCTACTTTTTCCTTCTTGGTTTACTGCCATACAGTAGTGTCATTAATAATCAAATACATGAAAATGAATGTGATCTTTTCATGATGTATCTATGAACAAATAATGGTACATGTACATGACCTTACAATAATACATAAACTACATGAAATTTTAATAATACATGCACCTAGATGATATTGAAATGCATTAATTCAAGAATTTACCTATATGCTGATTCATTCATCTAGAAGATATTAAAAGTTATGATCAATTTGTTACTAAAATTATATCATTTCCAAGAAGGATTGAGTATTTGGTATATAAAGCGAACATGGTTAAGCATCCTCAATATGTTTCGTGGTTTACACTAAAGATAAAGTTCTCACCAATGGAAGCCCAGCAATTGACAGTAGTGCCATGTCAAACACTCTTCTTGCATTTTCTATATTACCAAAGAAGGCTTCTCTTCGTGCATAAACTCCACAAAGTAATATATTCTACGAGAAAAAAAGAAAAAGATAGATTAATAAAATCCACATCGAAGTAACTTTCAAAAGAAAATTCACATCAAGGTAAGAACCAAAGGAAACACACATGTCAAGAAAAATATGTCAATTCGAAACCATGTCCTCACTTACAATGTAAGTTTCATTTAACATGTTCAAGTTTGCAAGCTGCTTTCGGCTTTATCTCATTGGGTGTATGTGATGTGTCATAGAGCAATTGAGTCTCATAACCACCTATTTTACATTGTGACATGGCTTGGAGATCATGGACCCACTTATTTGACATTTTCAGGGCCTCTCGCATCTGGAGAGTTTCCTTTCCTACGCTATTTCTAGTGTTTGTAAGAGCAAGGAAATTAAGCTTTCATAGCACAGGGCTCTTTGTTGACATGTTGTTGGATAGAAACATTAGGACTTTTAGGGATGTGTCTTCTCCTTTTTCCTATGGGAAAAAAGTTATCCTTCTCTGAAGTCACTTTGGGCTAGGAAATCTGGTTTTTTAAAATTTATTTTTTGTGTTCTTTGCATAGAGATTGCTATCCTTTACTGATGTTTTGTTACCCTTAGTCTCATAACCACCAATCGGTTACCAATCGAGAAATCTATCAATATGGGATGAAATTCTTTCTCTTCTAACCACAGTCTGATTAAATTGAGCATTGTTCAGCAGTAAGTCCCGTAATGCACAGTAGGAATTACATCCTCTCACCGTTCTTGTCTCCCTACCCCCTCCTAGTTTTTCGTGGAAAAACCTACAAGCATTGACCCATTAGCTCACCCAACCCTAGCCGAGTAGTTCATCCCGCATTTTTAAGGGTCTGGGCATGTACTCTAAGCCCATGGATGGGCTTTGCTAAAACTTGTAAACCCAAAAATAGAAGAGTAGACTTGGTTTTTATGCTTTGGGCCACTTCTTACATTTAATTTAAAATGTTTTTATACATTCAAATATATATATAAAACCTTAAAACTGCAATATTATTACTAATTAACCCCCTATGCATATTATAATTGAAAAGCTTATTAACCAGGCTTCTTTTATTAAAATTAGCAATAGTACTATCTCTAAAATGTTTCTACCAAGTATATGAACAGAAAAATATGTACTATTTTTCTTTTAAACTTGAGCTAAATGAATGGACTTGAGATAGATATTTTCTCTAGGGTTGGGGGGTGTAGACCTGAATAATCAGGTCCAAAGAGTTGGACTTTTATGCTGCTCTATTACAATAAGAGGCTGGCATTGCCAAAACTTGGCTCAGGCCAACAAATGACCAAAGTCTATACACCAAAAACAGTAGGGGGACACTGGCATAAACCTTAAAAGATCAAGAAGCTAAACGCCCTAACGAGTAGCATATATTAGAAAAAGTACCTGTCTGTCACTTTTTAAAAGGCGCTTTGCTAAAGACTGACATGGGGTAGCTGAGAAGTCAAGTGTACCCATTCTGGTTACAAAAAGCTCTTCAGCTACAAGAGCAGCTTCTTCCAACACATAATTCCTTGGAAATGCAGTTAAACAAAGTAAAATAGCATTGCGAAGAAATGCCATCATCTCAGTTTTTCTGGAGATGTCATCATCAGTGCCCAGAATGTATTCCAAATCAAAACCACTTAAACTGCTGTTCTTTCGGGTCAAAACATTATAGGCCTTTCTCAACTTTTCCATTATAGAATCCGGCAGAACCTCTAAGCTAATAATTTTCTCAATCCAACTTGAACTATTCGTGCACATCCTGATAGAAAAAGGAAACAATAAAAGTACTTGGTTGAGTAATAGAGAAATGGCTAGGCATGCAGAGTCATTAATGTTTTTAATTAAAATAATTAAAAAATGTAAAACAAAGATTTAGACAATGCATCATTTATTTTGCAAATCAATCATCACATCATATCAAGAATTATGACATTAACAGAATATATTGTATATGATTAAAAATAATATTAACTTGAATTTTAATAGAAAATATCAAATTGAAAATTAACGAAGGAATATATGAAACATCAGCACTTCGACTGAAAAGTTCTTTACATGATAAATATAACATCTTAACATTTCAACAGTGACATGCTCTATTGGTTCAGGTTGAAAATTACTTATATATATTTTTTAAATATAATAGAAGTAATACTATTCACAAAGATACTAAACGGGTACCACTCATGTACAAAACATAGTTACAAGTCAATTACATGGTCCATGACCCACCCAAAATCATCCCAATTTTTAATGTCATGACTTAACAAAATAGAATCAAAAGTATAGATCCATCTATCTTTAATGTTTATAATGTTAGTCTCAATACCCTCAAAAACTCTTGCATTTCTTAACTTCATCACAACCCAAAAAATAGTTAGTGGAATAAGAAACAAATGTTTTTTCTTCTTACAATAACCTATCCAAGCCCACAACTCTTTACTCACATTATCAGCCATTACCCAACTTAAACCCAGCAAACCCAATACAGAATTCCAAATGTTGAAGGTCGTCGGGCACCACAAAAGTAGATAGTTGCATGTCTCCTCTTCCGATTTGCAAAGGTAGCATCTGTTAACCATGGTATTACCACTTCTTTTCAGCATATCAATAGTCAAAAGGCATTCCTTAACGGCTTCCCATGTAAAAAAGCCATCCTAGGAGGGGCCCCAGTTTTCCAAATCTGTTTAAAGGGTGCTGAAATGATATTTTTTCTATCATTTGTGCATAGAAAATTGTACATCGATTTCACAAAAAAACCATTTTTCTCATCAGGCTTCTAAACTCTTTTGTCCCTTGTTTCCTTCACCTTCATGCTGCCCAAAACCAGAAGCAGGTTGCAATAGTCATCGATTTCCCAATCCTGCAAGTTTCTTGTAACTTTCACATTCCAAGCCGTCCCCTCACCCACATTTTCATACATGTCCTTCACCCTTGCCTCTTTATTGCTAACAATATCAAAAATTCTGGTAAAGCATTCTTTAATTTTAAAACCTCCCATCCACTCATCCTCCCAAAAACTAATATCCTGACGATTACCAAGCTGCCACCCCACACAGCCCTGGAATACATGGTTATCATCCCTAATTTTCTTCCAAAAACTCCTCCCATGCTGTTTGAATCTACCCCTCCGACCCCTCTCCTTTTCCCAATCTCCCCACCTCGCTTGCACAACCTTCCTCTACAGCCTCCCCTCCTCCATGAGATATCTCCATAACCACTTCTCATGAAGAGCGTCATTGAGTGCTCTAATAGATCTTAAACCAAGACCCCCCTCCCTCATCGGTTTCTTCACCTCCTCCCACCTAATTAAATGATATTTTCTATTTCCCTTCTCATCACCCCAAAGAAATCTGCATTGAATGTTACTTATATTGCAAAACTATAATCCAAAAAACTTTTTCTAACTAAAATTCGTAATTAACTCTTCACTTATGAGAATCAAACGACTAAAATACTTTATAAACAACTCAACTAAATAGAAAATTATGCTATTAAAAATTGTGTCAGTTGCTTGAAACTTTTGGTGTTTCTTGGGCTCTTGTTGTTTCGCTATATTAAACTTAAATAATTTGCCTAAGATCATTGACCAAATTGCACTTTATCCCCTAGGATATGTGTCATGTGTTTTAGAACTGTGAACATCTATTTCTGCATTCTGCTGCAACGGTCAAGAATTTTGTGTCAGTTGTGTGATACTTTTGGTGTTTCTTGGGCTTCTCACAACAAAAATGAACATTTTCTTTCCTCTATTCTTTTGGGCTCAAATATGAAGCAAGAGTCTAAAGCATTTTTGCATTTTGCTTCCTTTGTTGGGATCAGGACAATTTGGCTTGAGAGGAACGCTAGAATTTTCATGAACACATGAGCACTTTAAAGAATTATCTTAGTCTTCTTTATATAGAGGCTCGTTACCTATTTCTTCCCAAGTATAGTTGACCTTTCTTCTCTTTTGTATTTTCTCTTTCTCTCTTACTGAGGATATCTAATCCTCCTCTTTTTATCATTCTTCATTCTTACTTGATGTTATTTTCTGGGAGGTTTTTTCATAAAATTGTTCTTATTACTTGAAGCAGAAGATTACATAAACATATGTAGGAAAAACTTACACCTAGAGACCTAATTTTCCATTCTAAATTGGAAATTCCTGAATAGATTTACAAAGAAAATTTGGGAGAATCTGGTAGAATAATACCGAATCTTTCTTATTCTAGAATTCAACTCCTTTCTAAATCTATAAGCAAAAAATCATAGCACTATTAATTTCCTAATACAAAATTCCACACTCCTCAAGCAGGGTTATAAATGTTGAACAAACACAGCTTGCTACTCAATTCTTCAAACTTGGTTCTTGGAAGGGCTTTAGTGAGAATGTCTGTAATTTGAGACCTCATAGGTATATAGATTACTTGTACAACCAAATTTCAATTTTCTCTTATATAAAATATTGGTCAATCTCAATGTACTTTGTTTGATCATGGCGTACAGAATTCTTACCAATGCTAATAGTTGCCTAGTTATCACAGAATAGATTAATAAGTTCCTCAATCATTATCCTCAACTCACCAAGAAATCTCTTTATCCCCGTACCGTCACATAAGCTCAACGCTAAAGCTCTAAATTCAAATTCAGCACTATTTCTGGAGACAACAGTTTGTTTTTTATTTTTCCAAATTAACCAGGTTTCCTCAAACAGAAGACAATATTCAGAGTGCATCAGAGAAAACTGAAATGTTCGGGTTGACTTATTTCTTGTAAAGTAAGCGTCCTGTCATGTTGAAGAATCTTAAGATTCTGTATACAGCCTTCATAGTGTTCTTCAGTTGGATTATACATGAACCGACTTACAATAATAATTGGAAACCCAATATCAGACCGAGTGGAAAGACATATGAGTCTTCCCACAAGTCTCTGGTATCTCCCTCTATCCATCGGTCCTTTCTTTTTCCATTCCTATCCGTTTATCCATCATGGTGTTCGTAGATTTACATCCTAGCATGTCAGTCTCCTTCAATAAAGTCTTTACTTCAAAATTTCGTTGCAATAAACTTCTTCAACTTCAACAATTACTCTTCATAATCACCCATGAGTATAACGTCATCAACATAAACTATAAGTATAGCAATTTTATTTTTTAGAGATGGTTCACAAAGAATGTGTGGTCAGCTTGACATTGAGTGTACCCATTTCTCACCATTGACTTTGAGAATTTATCAAACCAGACAAGCGGTAATTGATTTAGGCCATATAGCAATTTTCCTCAGTTTTCAGACCCTGCTGAAGTTGAGATTTGTTGCAAGTCCTGGTGGAACATATATGTAAATCTCTTCCTCAAAATCACAATTTTTTTTTTAGAGAAAAGAGTAAGGAATATATTGAGTGTAGGCACCAAGGAGGTGCCGCCTACTTATAAAAAATTTACAAATCTAAGAACATATTTATAATAAAACCAAAATCATCAAGGGAACAAAGGTGACGTCCGAGTATAGTGGACCCAAAAAAGTGAAACCATTTGTCATTGATGTTTCCAAAATTATCCTCTTTACTCTTAAAAGCACGTTGTTTCTTTCTTTCCATATGATCCAAAATATAGTAAGAGGAATAAGTCAATATTTCTTGTTTCTTTTGCATAGAAATTCCCAAACTTTCAATTCGCCTTGTATGGTGTCCGCAGTACTCGAGCTGGTGCCAAGTAACCCAAGGACCATGGACCACAGTTTGTGAGTGAAAGGGCAATGGAATAAGAGATGGTTACATGACTCAGCATTATCTTTATAAAGAAAGCATCTATTAGCTAGAATAATACCTCTTCTCATGAGATTGTCTAAGGTAAGAATTCTTTCTTTGGTAGCTTCCCAAGTGAAAAACGAGACCTGAGGAGGAGCAGTACTGTTCCATATCATTTTTTATAGGAAATCCGGGCTCTTTGTTCTGTTTTATGGGGCCAAATGATGGTAGAAAATCTTGACAGAGAAATTAACATTATTAGCAATGGACAAGTGAAGCTTATCCTCATTATCTGTGAGCTTTAATGCTGATAAAAGGGTTAATAAGCTTTCATATTCTGATTTCCCAATCCTTCAAATTCCTAGAAACCGCGATGTTCCAACCGTCTCCATTAACAAAGTCATAAGTATTCTCGACCGGTATATTCTTGTCCATGGATATTGCAAATATGAGAGAGAATTGATGCTGAAGCTTAGAAGAGCCGCACCATTTATCGGTCCAGAATTTAGTTTTATTTCCTCTGTCAACAACTCAAGTTAAGCAATCAAAGACCAAGTTGCTAGTGCTAGAGATGCCTCTTCACAGGCTTTTACCGTAAGTATTAGAGTGTCCTCTGTGGTGTAAACATTTACCACTGATATTCCACTTGCAGTCAACAATTCTTTTCTACGAGTTATCACCCTCATTCCAGAATCTCCAAATCCATTTATCATGTAGGGCTTTATTCATAGTGGTTAGAGATCTAAGACCAAGTCTCCCATGATTTTTGGGCAGTTTCACGTCCTCCCAGTTTACAAGATGAAATTTCCTTCAGTTGTCCTTGCTGCCCCAAAGAAAATAGCGTTGAATTTTTTTATAATCTGTTAGCAACATCTCCCAACATACTATCTCACTGTTCTCAACATCGATTGGAAAGTGTGGTTTTTATGAGGGTTAGTCTCCCTCCTTTGGAAAGCAAATCCTCTTCCAATTTGCAAGCCTTTTCTCAAATATATTTGGCCAGTTCCCAAATTGCACCATCTTTATTGTTAGCACCAAGCGAGACTCCAAGATATTTAATATGGAGCTGTGACACATTGCAGTTTAATACCCGGGCCAATGACTCTGTGTCGATATTTGACACCATCAGATTTTCCCAAATTGATGTGAACTCCGGAAACTACTTGAAAGCAGAAGAGAATAATGTTAAGTGAAGAAGAGTGCTGATATCTAATTAGCAGAATAGTAAGGTATCATTGGCAAAAAATAGGTGCGTGATCTCCATTTTTTCAGCTTGTCCAACAGTGATACCCTTGATGAGATCAAGAGTTCTGGCCTGCACTAGCATTTTATCAAAACTTCCATTATTAAAATAAAGAGCAAAGGGGAAAGTGGGTCACCCTGTCTCAAACCTTTGGAGGCAGTGAAAAAAGCTGAGGGTCCACCATTAATCATGGCTGCAAAGCTAGTAGAGGAAATACAGGTTCTCATCCATCTCCTCCATTTGATGCCATAACCAATTCTATCAAACATATAGTCAATGAATTCCTAGTTAACATTATCAAGTTTATATAGGAGTTCACTGTTCTTGTTGCATCAACCACTTCATTTGCAATCATAATAGCGTCGGTAATTTGCCTCCCTTCAATGAAAGCATGCTGGTAGTCGCCGATGATAAACTTAAGTGATTTAGAGAACCTTCTGACCAATACCTTTGATAAAAACTTGTAAACTGAACCGATCAAGCTGATTGGCTTGAAGTCAGTGATACAATTGGCCCCTCTTTTTTGGGGATCAAAACAATGAAGGTGGAATTTATTGGTTTCACAAAGGAGCCATGCCTGTTGAAGTCACTGAAAAAATTAAGCACATCCAATTTTACCTCATGCCAGAAGCTTTGGAAAATTGTCATGTTGAAGCCATCGGGACCGGATGCTTTGTCACCATCACAATCTTTTAAGCAGGAATAAATTTCACCTTTGGCGAATTCAGATTCAAGTAGTCTCCGCGCAGGTTCCCCAACTTTGTCAAAACAGAGATGATCTAATTTTGGCCTGTAGTGAACATCTTTTGTGTAGAGAGATTGGAAATGTGTTTTGGCAGCCTCATGCAGAGCCTCATTCCCAGTGATACGAGTCACCATTAACTTGTAGGTTTTTCACGTAATTGGCCCTTCTGCGGTGGCTGACCAGGTAATGGAAGAATTTAGAGTTTTTATCCCCCTCTCAAATCCATTTTTCCCTAACTTTCTATTTCCAAGAGATGGCTTCCCAGTGCATTCTATTACCCAATTCCACTTTGAGCACATTTCTTTTATCTCTGTCATCAACATTCAACCCTGTTTCGGCCTCTGTGTAATCTAGGTCAGCCAACTCTTCCAATAAATTAGTGATCCGCGTCTCCTCCTTGAGTCCAACCTCTTTGGTCCAAGTTTTGATTTTAGATTTCAGGTGGCGAAGCTTAGAGTGAAGATAGTAGCTGGCAGTCCCCTGAAAGGCAGATTCCTTCCAAACCTTGAAAACCATAGCTCTAAAGTTGTCCACTTTTAACCATTTATTGTCGATACGAAATGGAACAGGTCCCCACTTGATACCATCAGAAGATAGACAAATAAAAAAATGATCAAAAAGGGGACAAGGAAGTACCTTTTGATGCAGACCCAGGAGAGAGTGTAATATATCAGAAGAGACAAGGAATCTTTAAATACGGGAGAAAGAGGGTGCGTCCCTCTGGCTGCTCCAAATCCATTAGCCGCCATTTACAGGTAAGTCTTCTAGGCTGAGATTATCAATACACTCTTGGAATTCCTGCGAATAGAGAGCAGAGAACTGGTTGTCCGATCTTTCGTAACGTCGAAGGAACATGTTATAGTCGCCACCAACCACACCATTCAAACCCCACTTAACACGACATTAAGAGAGTTCAATCCATAGAGAATGTCTTTCAATGGCGCCTCTATAGTAAACACCAGTGAAGTACCAGGGATCATTGTTGTTCCCAGGAGATGATCAGTGCAGAGCAAGAGATCCTTCAACAAAATCAGAATGCCTACCGCGGTGTTATTAGCCGGCAGGAATAATCATCCAATCTCTGTGTAGTTCCATAAACTTTTCACAAGAAAGTCATTGACTGAGTCCAATTTTAACTCTTGAAAGCAGACGAGGTCTGGCTTCTAGTGGCTAAGGCAACCCCTCATGATGTTTCTTTTCTTCAGGTCATTCAATTTTCTAACATTCCACGAGATGATTTTATCTATCATTGGTCAATGGCAAAAAAGTCCCCACCATCCCTGTCTTGCCTCTGCTTACCCTCATAGTTGATGTCAAATTACAGCCTCTTCAGTTCCCTGGAGCCACCCACTATCATCTTCTTCTTTGGTTTTCTTGTAGATTCTGTCCCTTCCTTTTTCTCAAGCATTTTTTTTTCTAATTCTACAAACATAGCCCTCGAAGGTGACACCCAATAACTTGGTAACTCTGAGAATGTTTCTGCGCACCCATGAGGAATAGAAAAACTCTGCGTCCATGTCTCCAGCTATGGTAATTTCTAAGGGGATGTCCGTGGCTAGGGTGGAGCAAGGAGAAAACCTTTCTGGAACCAGGGCTAGCTCAAAACCATGTAGATTATCGAAGTTCAGAGTGGTGTGCTCACCTGAGAAATTGAGCTCGTCAGCAGGTTCGGCTTCTGAAACAAGCACAGGACAAATGGCTTGCTCAAGTGTGATTTAGGGAGCAAAGACTTCGTTGATTATGGTTTCGGGTTGTGAAGGAATTTGAGGAGAGACTGAAGTTCGAGGGAATTTATCTTTAAGTGGTTCCGGGTTAGCAACTCTTGGTCGGGTCGGGGAGAGAGTGGCTTTCCTTTTGGGCCTCCATTGCCATAAGTTTTTATGATGATTGGGCTTCGGGCAAGAGAAAATTTTCGAGACCGCTTTGTTAGATTCTGTGTGTTCAACCCATTTTCTTTTTTCTCCCCAAGAGTATCTGAGCTTTTTTGCAATAATAGGTTTGCTCAGGCCCGGTTTGGGATGAGCCCATTTCGTGGACTTCTGCACGAGTGGGGGTTGCCTGCTAAGTCCATTATGGATTTGAATTTCAAAACCCGAGTTTTTTGGGACCAACGATGGGTCGAGTGCAATCATCTTCGCCCAACTAGGGTTGGCCGTGGAGGATGTCAGAACTTCAACATAGGACTTCTCAGGTAATGTTGTGAGAACAATGCGGAGACTGTACTGACATTTCAGGCAAAATATAGAGAAGTGAGTAGGTTCAGTTTGGACCTGCTGAGAGCATGATTCTTCAATGACAAAGGCTATCTGCTCACTATGTTGTGTGAAAAGATTCTTTAGAGACGTGTCAGTTAGCTCAAATATAATTTTTATGGCACGCCACCAGCCGCCCACTTCAAAACTGTCAGGAATGAAAATTTTTTTTACAGAACGGCTTTTCTCTTCCGGTAACACAAGATTACGACCTTTTCTGTTCCAAACCAAAACAAGAGAGATCTCCATTTAGAAATACGTTCTTGACATCAAGTTGGTACAGTGACAATCTTGATTTGCAACAAGGGAGAGAAGAATCATTATAGCATTGAGCTTAGAGAGAACAGCAAAAGTTTCTTGATAATTTATTCTATATGACTGAGTGAAACTATTTCAACAAGTCTACCCCATAGCCTTTCAATGCTTTCACATGCCTTTTTGTTTAAGAGTAAAAATTCACTTACAGTCGATTGTTTTCTTTCCAAGGAGAAGATCTAATATCTCCCATGTACCGTTCTTCTAAAGAGCTCTAATTTCTTCTCTAAAAATTTGTCTCTATTCAGGATTCTTTAGAGCCTTCTTGATGAAATTAAGAATATGCGCATTATCAAGGTTAAACACAAAAAACCTAGTAGGATGAAGATAACCCTTTATAAGAGATATACTTGCAAGTAAGTTACTTTATGCAAGCTCTTATCCCTTTTCTTAGAGCGATTGCAATGTTTAAATCATCCAAACTAGGTGCAATGTGTCAAAACCAGATTTTTCCTTACCTGCAGATTTTTTCTTACTGGTGGTTAGCTATAAAGGTCAGCATTTTCTTTACTTCGGCAATGAAAATCAAATAAGATTTATAGAAGACATAGGATTTCTTAACTTAGACTCTAATATCATGTTAAGAATGGTTTTTCTAATTGATGTGTATTCTATTTAATATTACATCTCTATATATACACATTTTTCATGACGAAAAAAAGAAATAGACAATTAATTACAAAGGATGTAACTTACCTTTATACCATTGAACCTAATTTGTTCCTTTTATAACACCTTAATTTACTGTCTCTTTAACAGTTATACTTATTAACTTGATTTACTTCTTTTTTAACATTATATATTTACCAGCATCAATATTTTTATTAGTTTGATTCTATAGATTAGATACTAATGATCATTCCGCTGCTATTTAGTGGAGCCATCAAAAATTCATCTCTCAAGTATATAGTTTCTTGGCCCATTTACTTCCTAGTCGGTTGGGTGTTTATTTAGAGGATCACTAGAGGTGAGAGTTGCCTTCGGCTACTTGTTTTCCTCACTTATATCATCTCACCTCAAAACTTATCTCTATTTTTTTTGAATTCTTCAATTGTCATGTGACCTACTTTCTGTCCATAACCTAAGCAATAAGAGATTATAAATTTGATACCTTTGATGGATAACATCTTTTACCCCACCCATCACCCTATTTGTTGCACATGGAGCCTTGACCCATCTGATGTTTACACTATCTTTTTTTCAAATTCATCATTGGCACTACTAATATCTACCTACCACCTCAAGTTGAGTCTTTTAGGGATCCACTTATGAGTAGGATTGTGAAGCGATCTCTAAATGCACCTTTCGCAAATATTCCCAATCTTAAACTCCAAAAACAAGCCTAAGAAAAAGTACCTTTAGAGGAAAAATATTCCTTATAAACTCAATCCTAATTCTAATATGCAAAAAATAGAAGAATAACAATTCAATATTGTCCTCACAATTTCCAAAAACCCACCTTGATGTCTAATCGTAAGACCCAACCATGCTCCATAATTTCCAAAAATCAACCCTATTGTCTAACCGTAAAACTCAATCGTGCTCTCTTCCCAATTTTGTGCATTATGTGCTTCAAGGAGGTTGAGTCTCATTGTCATCGCTCCTTGCATCATGACATGGCTTGGAGACTATGATCTTGGTTGTTCGACACATTTGCCATCATGTGGATCTCTCACCCGTCCTTGAGTGTTTTGTCGTTTATCCCCTTATGCAAGTAAAGCCAAATAAGAAAGCAAAGATGCTTGTCTTTGTTGGGTTAAAGGTGTTGTAGCTATAGCTAATGCTTGACTCTTCAAGGATCGTTACTTCTCTCCTTTCACTCTCTGGATAAAATGACCTTTTTACCTTTCCTGTGAGTTGGGTTCATGATTATATTGGGACGTCACCTCAGTTACATTGCATAGGAATTAGGGATGCAGCTTTTTACAGATTTTTCTCCTAGTACTTTTTACAGATTTTTATGTGGCTGCTTACTCTTTAGTTTTTCAAGATTTTTTATCCGCTACTTCTATTAATCTCTCCTCTCTCTAACAATATATCTTTTTTCATTAAAATTGCTAATATTTAAATCAGGATAAAAGTAAATTTAATCCTTACCATTGGAAAATTTTCCCACCAAAGAAATCAATGAACTGGTATACTAAGGATAATCGAGCCTCTCCTGAGCTTAATGAGAACAAATATTCACTCACATCCTCATAGAATACAACTCTCAAAAATTGATCATCTGCTTCTCTATCAGTCGTTCCATCAGCACAGGATATCCCAGCTATTCACCAAAGAAGCAACAGAGGTTAGTATTTAATTTATGAATAAGATGAAAAAAAAACAGATGATGAAGACATGCTTACACCAGAACAGACAAGCATCTCTTAAAGGTATCCTAATTGACTAGGCTTCTGCCTGTATGGTACAAATAGCAGAAATTCAAGCCACATAATCAGCAAATACTCACCATTAGATATCCAACTTGCCTTGCCACGTGTATCCTTAGAAATGGATATAAAAAATACTGCCTTAATAGTTAAACTGAAACCGAACACATACAAATTGCATGGGTGTACACATATGTGTGCATGTTTGAGTTTTTATATGTATAGAGAGGGAGAAAAACAGACAGACAGTAGGACAGAGGTAAACACAGACCAGTATTTGTGCGCAGGGGCATCCATTGGCAGCAATCCCTTGATGACTCTTCTTCTGACCATCTGGCCCAGGTTGATGTATCATTCACTTCACCTGAAACATCAGCACCAACATCAATTCCCAGCATCTTCAGCAAAGCTTCGGTATCTTCTTCCTGTTCGACATTTTCATTCTCAATTTCCTCTTCAACATCCTGACCAGTCACATCACTCTTGGGTATCTCTCCTGGATTTAGTTTAGCTTCTATACTTTTTGATAGTGGCTCAGACCAACCACTCCAACCACCTACTTCATTATTATGAGAAGCAGCTTCTTTCATAACCTTCTGCCTGTTTTCTTCCTCTTTTTCCAACCAAGTTGACCAACCAATGGCACCTTCTTCTCCAACTCTAGCACCATTGCTATTCCAGAAGTGCTCAAATAGTCTTTGTTTACTACTCTCCGTCAATAGTAAAGAAGGACAAAACAAACTAAACTCAATTTCAGCCTGAAACAATGCAGTGGCCAATTCATGGTAACCAGCTTGCCACTCAAACCTGCAGAGACTGATAAATATATGAACCAGTCCAAGTTCCAGCTGAGAAACATCAGGATCTGAAGATTTAACAGATTGGTGAACCTGAACCAACGAGAAAATGCATTAGAACTGATAAGAAGAAGTGGAAGAGGAGGCGTAGTTTAATAAGGTTTTGTTTAAATGTAAGTTTGTTTGATCTCATTTTAAAAAGGGACAAATAATTTGAACCTCCCCATTATCCTTTTTTTTTGAGAGTCCAACCTTCCCATTATCTTCCATTTGCCTAATTAGCAAAGCCTTCAACCTCATATAATTACAGAAAGAACACATCTTTCAGCAATATTTTCTAATCACTACACACCAAGAAAAAGAAAATACAGATAAAGCCTGAATTTTCAACATAACAAATTTACAGTCATTCACCTCTATCCATTTTATCAAGAAAATCAGTATCTGAGCTATGTAACAAAGTTATGCAACAATGTCACTTGTGCAGGTCCTATGAAATATTGGGGGATAAAAAAAGAACTTTTAGTAACCTGAATCAGCCCCAACAAATGTCAGTTTCTACCTGAAAAGAATTCAGTAGAAAAATCTACCCCACAAAATAAACATCATAGCAGGTTGCCAAGTGTCGCCTCTATCAACAGCATGCTACACGGGATAAACAACAAAACAAACAAAAATACACAAAAATAAAACAAAATGCAGACATTTTGATGCAACACCTTAAAACTGCTTCTACTTACAAGGCCATGCTTTATCACGAAGAAACCTAGCACTGAAAAATTATGTAAAAACACAAGTTTATGAATGCTTGAAAAAGAATTGCTGAAAACTGAATTCCAACATAAGTGAAAAGTTTTTAATATGAATTGTTTTAAAAAAATGCACTGGAAAGTTTTAAATTAAGAACCTGCCTAGACTGCTTGCCACAGGCAGCAGAGAGAGCCTGGATAGCGTGTGAATACATTTTTCTCACATCTGAAACCTTGAATCTGGAGAACTCCCCTTGAACTACATGCAGAAACTCTTGCCACAACTTATAATTCCCTGAATGCTGCATAAGTATCTTTTGCCATCGACCAATTAATATATCAGGACTGTCTCTGTTTCGATATGCCTTAAGAAGACAAAGCAACAGTTCCTCATTATCTGGGTTAATTTCCACTGCCTTCTCAAGTATGCTAATCTTCTTTTCTAGAATCTGAAAGCGAGCACCTTTTTTTGTTTGCATACTTGCCACTTTGTCTTGGAACTCCGCGAAGGCCAGCCAAACTTTTTCATCACAAGGATGTTCTCTTGTCAATTTATTAAAATCCCGTGTTTTGCGTAGCACTTCGTCTTCCCAAGATTCTTCAACCACTGAATGCTTAGAAATGGAACAGTTATCAGCACCTTCATCTGACAAGGGAATGAAATCATCCAATGACATAGCTGCAGACTTTCTTGGAGCAATATGATGAATACGTTTTAAGTCCTTATGTCGTTCCAGAGCAGCATATTTTGCAGACCAGTACCGACCACCAGATTTGGTTTTGTTGTCCAATGCACTAGCATCTCCATCTTGATCAAGTGCAGGACCCTTCTGATTCCACCGGTAGAACCAAAAGGAATCAAACCCGGGTGATTTCTTAGGATTACAACTTTTATAACGGGGTATATCCATCCTGCATTCAACATCCAAGCTTGTTTATAATTCAGCACCAGATTGTAAATTCTAAAGTCCCAAGTTAAATGTAAAACCCCCATAAGCAAGAAAAAGAGACCATAAAAAGAGAGGGTTGAGTGTTTGAGATGGCTGAAAACATTGAGCTAAAGCATTGAGTTCAGAACTTAATCTTTTCTTCTTTGAAGCTATTTATAGTAACCAATAATTTATTTATTACATTATCAAATAGGTGATTTAAACAGATTTTAATAAGAGCCAAACACCTTGACCCAAGCTTCCAAAAAAGTAAACATAGATGAACAACACATTGATGTACTCATTGAGAAACAAAAACTCTATTTACCTACACATACTTGATAGCCACATCACTTAAACCATATAAACCTGAGATCCCATAACCAACACCAACGTATCTGAAACCATTGGATCCTCAATCTGATACCAACACCAAACCAAATATAGACCAAATTTACCTTCTATTTATCACCCAACCCCATAAAAGATCTAAATCCTCCAGCCTGGAGCAGATACGCATCAGAAATCTCAGTTATAAGCATGGGGATAAATTCATTCCTAGCCACCAAATAAACCCAAGTAACATCACACCACTAATGTCCATTAAACTCGTATCAATATGGGACCAGGATGAACACTGAGCCGACAATGTCCTTTCCACTGAGGGAGTTGGAGATAACCCATTTCAGACCTTATAGGGTAGTTCTATATTCAAATAGCCCCAAGATTCGAGAAAGCATTAGCAATAGAGTCGTGAAGGTGTTGCTTTACATTGATAGTACACTGTTCATGAGTTTGAAATGTGGCTAATGGCCATAAGATGAGTCGAAGCTCATATAAATGAGGAGTATGTAGCTATTGCAGGATTATTAATTCTCTTTTTCCTTCAGGATCATCACCCTCCCAATTTTCTCTGTGACACCTCCTGGAATTTTAAAAAGAAAAAGATAGTAGAGTGGATTCTGGACAAGCAAGACTGGATAAGAATAACTTGACCACCCAGGGAAAAAGGAGCGCCTCTTTGGCAGGCGCTTACAGACTCTACTCACAACAGCCATCCAATAGGAAGAGACACTAGGAATAATTCCAGAGGAACTCCAAGATAAAGAAAAGGTCAATCTATATTTTACTTCCACAAAAAAAAAAAGGAGAAAGAAAAGAAAAGATCACCCAAAGACATCACTACCAGCAAAATTTGCTAGGTCTTTCAAGTCCTAGTCCTACCCCCTCAATATTAACACACACTGGATTGTTGTTCTTTGGTTCATCCTCAAACTCGATACACCCTCATAGACATCTAAGATGGTAAGATATTATGGATTTTGAAAATGTTATTGACACTTTAACTCATTTGTAAATCTTTTGTAATTGAGTGGTACCCTTGTTTCAGTACCTTGATAATGTACACGATATATTTTTTTTTTCAAAAAAAGATAGTGAGATATTATAAAACTTCACAGAGTTGTAAGAAAGAAAGATTATTGTGTCAACCACAGACTAGAGATGAGAAACTTTCACCTTATCTTAAATCACCATCAAGCCCTCAATCAAACAAATGTTAGAACCTTTGTCTCATTAGTCACATGACTAGTGCGTATGAGATTATTAATAAGGATGTTTTTGTTGAGGTTGGAAGAAGCAATGGATGGCATAAACCAAAGTGCCCTTGATTGGTGGTAGGCAAATTCTTGATGCTTCCCTTAGAGCTAATGAAGTCATGGAGGTCAGTAAATGGTCTAAGGTAAGTGTACTATTTTGAAATTGGATTTTGGAATAGCATATGGCAAGACCAACTAATGTTCTTTTTGTACAAACTCATGATGAGGAAAGATGCAGAGGAGTAACCATAGATTACCTAAATAGATTAGAAATTTCAATGCTATTAAATGCAAAACCATTGTACTATTTAGAATACTATTATTATAATTAGAGTAATTTAAGGATTTTATTCATATTAATAATATTTCTTATTTATATTAGAATGAGTGTTCTTAATATTATTAATATTAGTTTCCTATCCTAGTAGGAGTAATATTCTTAATACTATTAGCTTTACTACTTCTTAGTTTAGTTCTATTTAGTAAAAGTTACTCAGGGAGCACCATAAAAATCTTTATAATTTCACTTTCAAGATAGCATTTTACTTATTCAATAAAAACCCTTGAGAGTTTATCAATTTTCTAGCTTGTGTGGACAATCAAGGTCTTAAGTGTTATACTTAACACTTATTAGATGTAATGTCCAAGAAATCCAAGGTGCGTTGTTTAGGTTTTCTCCCCCAAAATCTCTAATGGGAGAAATGAACCTTATTTGTCAAATTTCATTCATACTAGAGCTAAAAGAATCTTACACATGGGATCTCACAATCCTACACCAAAACAACTCAATGGAGGATAAAATAAATAAAAACGAACCCAGTCTACTGCTGCCACCCTATATCATGGTCACTGTTGGGAGGTGATCAACCCAACTGCCATCATCAGTCTCCAAAGATCCAGATAATCATTCCCCAGAAACTCCACAGCAAACATGCCACTCGCCAGTGCAAGTCGTCCCTGTTGCTGCCTCTCGGTTTTTTTTAGATATTAAACTTTTTCTCAAATAAAAAGCGTAAGGTATATATTCACAAGGTACCAAAAAAAAGGGGTACCACCCCTCTTGCTGCCTCTCTTGATTCCGTATTTCTACAAGTCATGCATTACACTAACTTCCAATCTGAAACAGCCCCCTATATTCAAGTCAACTGACTAAAGATTGATGTCGTCTGATGATCAGAAGCCAGCTCGTGCACCCCATACGCGTACACCCACGAGTGAGCATTTTAATATTGTTCTTTGTTTTAACTTTTGAATTGGGTTTGACTAAATCGATTTACCTAGACTAGCTTCCCCCTCTCAGACCAGTGTTCGATAGTTCAAAACAATTTATTACCCTCTACTCTTTGTTTTGCAGTCTCTTCACAAAAGTTAGTGCAATAGAAAAAAGTTAAAAGATGTGGAATTGTAAGAAAAGAAAGATACATTTTACTTCAAAAAAAAAAAGGAAAGATAATGAGTCAACAGAGAATGATAGAATCGACAAGTCTTTCTTGACTGTAGTAAACACAACTATCCAGAATGAAGGAAAAAAAAATCTACGGTGTTCTCCAATTCTCCAAACTGTAGCCTGTTGTGAAAATAAAGATTAAAAACTTGTTATTTGTGAAGATTGTCACAAAAATCTTGTTTCAATATCTACAGTTGAATGACTCAATCTTTTTGTGCAACTACACCCTCAATCATACAGACTAGCGTAGGCAAATAATTTGAGCATTTTGATAACTCAGTAAAGTCTTGTTTTGTTCATCGTGATATTCACAATGATCCAATCTAGTGTGGTGTAATTCCTGTGATGTCCACACATTCTTCTAGGTCAACCTTGACTTAATGATCGACATGTTTACGAGATGAGACTATCAATACTTGTCATTTTATGCTCAACATAAAGGATGTAATTTTAAGATCCATGTCAACAAAGATGAATAAATACAAACGTTCAAAATACCTGGAATCAATGAAGAAGATAAAGAATATTGAAGTTGAGACAAAAAGAAAGAGTATCACGTCTTCCTAAGAATACAGATTTGAGATTGCTCAAGATCTTTTACTGCTTGAAGAAAATTCTATGGAAGTACAAAGCAAGGAGGAACCTAAACCAATAATTGGGTCTAATGATGTTCAGCTCGAGGTGAAGTGCAATGTCAAATTGGTAACTTTGTTGATTTCATTATCTGTCAGGATTTCGTACTCAAACAATTATGTATTTTTATTATGTTTAGTACTAAAGAACATGACCGAGCACAAATGTCGCTAAATTTTTATACGAAAACCCGAATAATAAGCTTTCACATTGGTTGTCACTTCAAAGCTCGTGGACCACTTTTCTTCAACCAGGGAAAAATAATACAAAACGGAGTAGCTATAGATAACCTGAATAGATTAGAACAAACTAAACAAGGTGTTGCTTGGAAAATGGATTTGGAGATATTGGAATGATAATCATAGCTTATGAAAACGGTTATCAATTGCAACTGGTATAATGGCAATCCCCTTGATCTTTCACATATTAAGAACAAGAACTATGGTTTGAGCTTGTGGATGAATATTATCAATATGAATGGTGTTGTATTGGGCTGCTCTAAAGGATTTATTGGAAATGGGATAAAAATTCGATTTTGGGAAGATACTTGGTGCAGTACCGAGAAACTCACGGACAGATTCCCTCTTATCTATGCTATAGCTATGAACAAAGCTGCTACTGTTAGGGAAGCTGCTGGTTTTGATTGTGTTTTCCTGGAATGTCCCAGTTGTGAGGAATCTTAATGATTAGGAACTTGAACGGTATGAATCTTTACTTCTCACTTTGGCCAGCATCAATCTTAATGACAGAGATGACAAATTATTGAGGAACCTCAAGAAAAATGGTCTTTTCTCCATCAATTCGCTGTTTTGTTTCTTTGATGGTCACCACCAGAATAGTTCAAGAACTTTTCCTTCCAAGATCAACTGGAAATCTGGTGTTATTCCAAGGATTTCTTTTTTTGCCTGGGAGGCAGCCAAGGAGAAGATACTCACCTTGGACAACTTGATGAAAAGAGATCACATAATGGCCGATAGATGTTTCCTTTGTAAAAATGCCTTGGAAACCTGCAATCACCTTCTTTTGAGTTGCCCAACTACTCATAACCTTTGGAATACGATTCTTGGATTGTTGGGAGTTTCTTGGGTTATGTCTAAAAATTTTTATACCAAATTGATAGCCTGGGAGGGACTTGGCATAAGAATAAATCTAGAAGACTCATTTCCCTTACCATTTTTTGGGTCATCTAGAAGAAAAGAAACAACAAGGATTTTGATGGAATTGAATCTGATTTCAACAAAATCAAGGATAACCGGTTTTGCTACTTTGGTTCTAACTTATTAGGGCATAACTTTGATTGTTTTGAAAATCTAGGTGACAATGTAGATATACTAATTAAGTTGTAAATTTTGTACATGAGCAGTGCTCCGTTAGCATCTTACTCATACTTTTATTTCAAAAAAAAAAATTAAAAATTTTAATTATATTAAATCTAAAACTACTATAGTATTGAGAAGTCTATTATTATAATTTTAATCATTTAAGGATTTTATTCTTATTAATACTTAGTTTTTCTATTTGCTTTTCCATTTCTTATTTGTATGAAGATTAGTATTCTTAATATTATTTGTATTAGTTTTCTACCTAGGAGTAGTATTCCTAATCTTATTAGTTACACTATTTCTTAGCTTAATCTTATTTACTAGAGGTTATTAAGGGAGCATTATAAATATACTTCCTAAGACAGTATTCAGTTATTCAATAAAATAATTTAAGAGTTCCTTAATTTTCTGGTTATTAATATAATCAAACTCTTAAATGTGATGCTTAAGATTTTTTAGATGTATGTCTATAGGTGTAATATCTAGGTTTTTATTCATCAATCCCTAAGTGGAAAAATCAATCCTATTTGTAGGTTTTGGTGACACATGGAAGACATGGATCAATTGGTGTTTATTCTAAATCTCCTATACATTTATTGTTAATGGTGAGACGAAATACTAGTTTCGCGGAAGAGGAGAGTTAGACAAAGGGATAACATATTCCCATTTCTCTTCACAATCATGGGGGATCTTCTTAGTCGTATGATAACCCATGATTGTCAATGGGGCTTGGGGAAAGATCATTCCTTCTTGAAGAATCAGTTTCAAGTTAACATCACCATTGAAGAAAATGATGGGTCAAGAGGGATCTAATGTTGAGAATGCTTTAGAGGTTGAAACAAAATCTGCTGAGAAAAATCGAAAATTGACAACATGTTGCCGGCCCATCCAGCTTCACCAGCTAGAAGTTCCAAGGAGCAAGTCACTCGGTTCATTTCTGTTATTTCCATTAACTGTCTTCTATTGAGTTGTATTTTTTTAAAATTCTTTAACAGCATTGCCCCCAGCTTCTTGCGAGCTGTTAGAGTTTATTAGACCAACTGGCTAGGTGTACGGATCTTTTGAGGATATTCATATAATCAATCAAAATACCTAAGCAAGAATTCACCAAACTTTCTCTCTACTTTTCTACTCTCTTTTCCCTTTTCACTTCCTCATCTTTCTTCTTCATCAAACTGTGTGATTAAGTTCCTCATGTTTTTTGTTTGATAAAATAAGAAAGTAAGGATAAGAAAGAAGCAAATACAAGCATGGAGGGTGTTGATCCTCCTCAAATAAAGTAAAACTGCAAAAATAAGCAATATAAACAATGACATAATTACAATAACAAGCAGGATATAGATAATAGGTCCGTAATTGCGTTGAAGCACGTCGATCCCAATATGAGGGAAATGTCCCTGTGCCTTGTCCCACAAGGTTGTCATGAAGGTAGTCTCATCCCAAAGCTCATCAAAGAAAGTAGTTACAGTCTTGGAAAATTTGTTGGTTTCTTGCTAGCCAAATGCACCATAGACCGGTTAAAATCGTCTGTCACCACAAGGGTCGACCTTCATTTCTCAATCCTTCTCCCTACATATTGGAGGGAAAAAAACTTCCCACCATAGGAGGCACCACCCAAACCAGGCCAAACAATCTCAAGCAGTTTTGTCCATAACCTCTACACTAAGTTGCAATGTACGAAAAGGTGAGAGTGGGTCTCACCACCTCTAAAGCACATTAAGCAGATGTCTGGAGACAAGTCATGATGAGGGCAACAGAGTTGGAGCATCTTATTTGTGTTGATCCCCTGATGGACGGTTGTCCAAGAAAATATTCTAACCTTTGAACGTATTGAAGCTTTCCAAAAAATATTGGCCATGTGGAAAGGAGAGTGACCCAGGTGTTTTACAAGGTGAGATTAAGTTCCTTACATATAATGGTCCTGACAATTCCATTCCTAGTTAATTTTCATGAGTCTTTGAATATCTCCATAATAACAGAAAGTACCCTCCCCATGCTTCGGACATAATTCTCACTCACAAATAAGAATTAATATATTATCCCAAAGTAATCAAATAGAGACGGGATAGCTAGAGGTAGCTAGAAAAAAAGAAGTTGAAAACTTAACCTAAGTGTAGTTATAAAAGAAGTGCCAAGCTACAGAGAACATTACAGGAAACAAGCTAAATGCACTTGAAAAAGAAAAATAAAATAAAATCAGATACCTGTAAAGAGAGCCAAAAGCCAAAGTGTCTGGATCAGGGTGAGTATCGAAGTAATAATCCTTTGCGGGTTTAGTAAGGGAATCAACCCGAGCCCTAACATTGGATTTTCCCGAACCAAAATCAGAAAATTCACTATCTCCCTCTCGGGATCGCTTCCTCTTCGACCTTTTGGTCTTATTCTTTTCCTCTCTCTTTTCCTTCATAGTATCTCTATCGGAATCGGAAAATTTCTCGTCTCCTTCCACGGATTCTTCAACAAAATGGTAGGAACGTGAAGACTTAGCTTCATAGTCTTCATTCTGCTGTTCTTCTCCTCCTCTTTCTTCTTCTTTTTCTTCTTCTTCTTCTTCTTCATGCTCCCTCACTGCCTGGGCCACGACAGAGAGGTCAGTGGTGAAGCTTGTGTTGGAAAGCCATTGAAGAGTGCTTGAAGTACCCGAGACCTCAGCACCAGCTGGGAAGAGAGGGAAGAGAGACGATGTCGTTCTTCGTTCCTCTGGTTCCGATTTATTCTCCATTTCGTAATTCCACCAAAACCTTATTCTGCGCTGTATTTAAACTAGCGGTTTTCTTCTACACTGAAAAAAATGTAATTAGTAAAATAGCAAATTATCAACATATAAAAATATGCATCATTATATTTTACCTTCTACTATATTATTTAAAGGAATAAATTATTAAATTAATTTTTTAATTTTAGAAATTAGTATAATTTAATTTTTCATAATTTTTATTATAATTTAATTTTTAATATTTTATTCTTATTTGAAAAGTTTAATTTTTGTTATTTTAAAAAAAATTAGAATAATTACGGTATGTTTTGAGATTTTAAAAAAATATATTAAAATTTAAAGTCTCTAAATATAATTTAACCATTTTAACTTCTTTTATTATAAAGTAAGTTTCATAAAACTAATTTAGTTATTTATCCTATTTAAAATTACAAAAATATTGCATTATCAAAATTATCGGAGTCATCATATATTATTCTATATTAGAAAAGCAATATCCTTATTTACAAAATAATATATAGTTTACTATCTTTATCTTATTTTGTTATATTGTTGCATTAATTTTGTTGTTATTTACTAATACGATATTAATAATACTCAAAATATTTTCATCTACTATTTAAAATACCTACAAACATTAATCATTAAAAAAATTCTATGTTGGTATCATATCATATCATATTTTGTCTTACTAATTATTTATTATATATTTTAGACCATTTTTATTATTTTTATAAAACAAATAATTGGCAGTAAAAGGTTCAATCTCCTTATAAAGTCAAAAGTTTTTTTAACTATTGATTTAGATAAGTTAAATATTATAATTTTCTCAAAAACTTATTTAATGTACCACTCTTTTCTTAATGTACATGTTTTATGTATTATCAAACTGCAAAAATTATAGTAATATATTTTTGCATAGTGATTTGGTTAATAAGTTATAATTTTATTTTTTTTGTACGATATAAGTTGTCTTTGATAATCTTAAAGGTTTAATTTCATGCATCTTTAAGGGGATTATATGAGAAAAAGAATATTGTATTATAAATGAGAGCAACCGTTGGATGATGTAGTAAAAAAAGAATGTTAAACTCTTTAATATCCTTTAAAGACTACTCAATATTTTTATTGTATAGATACTCGACATTCAACAATTGGCTTATGTGTATGAGCCTGTTGTTTTTATGATATGTTATTTTCTATTTGCTATTTGTATATTGATATATGGAGATTAGTTACAAGTCTAAACTCATTGTCAGTTGTTTATTGAAATCAGCTTGAGGTAGTGTTTTTTTTTTTTTGGTAAATCAATACAAATCCATAGGAGATTGAGCATCATCAAGGCAAAGCTTTTATGGAAAGAAGTTTCTATATTATGGTTTCTTTGTTTTTTGTATCCTTGGTTATTATTTGGTGTATTAATGTATATGTTAAATGAGAATATTAAGTTGTACCATTTATCTTTAATACAACTTTGTTAGATCCTCAATGTGCGTCGTGTTGGTCCCATTTAGTATATGTGACCCATTGTAAATGTACTTTGTGTTGTCTTTTCATGAAAGACTATTATCAGGATGGAGCTTTATTGATCCTGGGCTGTTCGATCGTGGGGTACGCAGATCATCAGCGTGGCCTCCCGTATGGCGCCGACATCAACGCGCTCCAGTTTGTCGAGACTGCTGACGAGGCAGTCCTACGTACCGAACTTTTTTTATTTGTACTTTGACCCCCTGTTTTTAATTTTTCTTTCAAAAACACATCTCGAACTCAAATTTTTTCCCAAAACTATTTTCAATTTTGTCCCTAATTTATTTTTTTCTCAAAAATTCAATCAAATTATAATAAAATAAAATAATTTAATTATATATATTCCATAATTCGTAAAATTATCCCGAACTAATTTTTGGGTCCAAGTGTTACAACTCTCATTCCCTTAAAGAAATCTAGTTCTTCAAATTTGTTGCCTTTTTACTAGTCAAACAGCTAGGGATACTAGGTCTTAAAGCTTGATTCGAATTCCCAAGTGGCCTCTTTTTGCGTATAATTATGCCATAGGACTTTGATGAATGAAATTTTTCAGTTGCGGAGTACTCTACTTTTTGGGTCTACAATGTCTACCGATACCTCTTTATAGGATAGATCCCCATGAAGTAAAAGGGACTCGTGGGACATAATATGTGAAGGGTCTAGGTTGTACTTGTGTAGCATAGATACATAAAACATATTATGAATTCTAGATAGCTCTAGAGGTGGTGTCAGTCTATAAGCAGTTGTATCAATTCGGTCTAAGATCTCAAATAGTCTAATGAACCGGATATTTAATCTTTTTCGTTTACCAAAACTATTGATCTCTTTGGAATGAGTGACATTAAGAAACACTCGGTCACCTTTATCAAATTTCGAATCCCTCATCCAGGAGTTCGTATAACTTTTCTACCTGCTCTGAGCGGTCTGAATGTTCTTCCTAATTTTAACTATCTTGGTTGTAGTTTCCTCCACAATATCTAGGCCGAATAATTTTCTACCACCCACCTCTTCTCAACAGATCGACGATCTACACGGACAGTCATACAATGCCTCGTACAGAGCCATGCTAATACTTGTCCGATAGTTGTTATTGTAGATAAATTCTATCAAAGATAGGTGTTCATTCTAATTGCCCCCAAAGTGTAGAACACAAGTTCAAAACATATCATCCAATGTGTGAATCGTCCTCTCTGATTGTCCATCGGTTTGAGGGTGAAATGCAGTACTAAGGGACAGTTTCGTTCCCATAGCTTGCTGAAAATTAGATCAAAATCAAGAAGTGAACTTGAGGTCTCTGTTGGATACTTCTGATACTAGAACCCAATGTAATTTGACTATTTCTCGGATATACATTCTTGCTAACTTATCCAAGGAATCGGTCTTCTTAATAGCTAAGAAGGGAGAAGACTTGGTGAACCGGTCAATAATTATCTAAATGGTATCATGTCTTGAGCGTGCCTTAAGCAATCATGTTACGAAATCCATTGTGATATATTCTCATTTTCACTTCACATCGGTAGTAGCTGAAGTAACTCGTCTGGGTGTTGATACTCTATCTTAACATGTTAGCATATTAGACACTTCAAAACAAAGTCAACTACCTCTCTCTTCATCCCACTCTACCAAAATTGGGGTCGCATACTTTGATACATTTTTGTACTTACGGGATATATGACGAAATTGGAGCTGTGAGCATCTGTCATGATTTCCTTTTTTAGTTCACTGTCATTTGAAACACACACTCTATCCTAAAACCTAAGCAATCCATCAGTAGAGACTCAAAATTCTTAATGTATTCCCCGTTATGCGTTTTTCTTGAGGGCAGCTATAGTAGAATCGATTAATTAGGCTTCTTTTATTCTCTAGATCAATTCAGTTTGAACAGTCAGATGGGCTAAACAAGCAACTCTCTTTAAGTCTTGAAGTCGTATCTATTGTGCGCCTCTTATTACTCTGCATTCAGAAGCCATAATGTGAGCTAACATGCTTGTACTTTTTTTACTGAGTACGTCAACTATTATATTACTCTTGCCTGGGTGATACAAAATATTACAATCATAATTCTTAAGGAGCTCTATCCAACGGCTCTTACGCATGTTCAGATCATTCTGAGTGAATATGTGCTTTAAACTTTTATGGTCAGTAAAAATCTCAAAAGTCTCCCCATACAGGTAGTGACGCTAAGTCTTCAAGGCGTGGATAATGAAGGCAAGTTCCAAGTCTTGAGTGAGGTAATTTCTCTTATGACTCTTCAACTACCTGAATCCATAGGCTATGACCTTGTCATGCTGCGTTAGAACACAACTCAATCCTAAGTAGGAGGTATCACTATATACTGCATATATATATGTCCACTCGGTAAAGTAAACACGGGTGCGGTACTTAACCGCTTCTTGAGTTCTATAAAGCTCCTTTCACAGTCCATGTTCTATTCAAATTTAACGTTTTTCTTTGTGAGCCAGGTTAAATGAGCGGATAGGTTAGAAAATTCTTCTACAAACCTGCGATAATAACCTGTCATTCCTAAAAATTTATGAATCTCCTTAACCGAGGTCAATTTCACTCATTCAAGCACTGCCTCAACTTTTTTAAAGTTCATTGACACTCAATCCCTTGATATGATGTGTCCTAAAAAGGTATTCTGCTTGAGTTTGAACTCATACTTGTTCAATTTTGCGTACATTTTCTTCTTCCTAAGAACCTGTAAAATCTGAGTCAGGTGGTGAGCGTGTTCCTCTCTATTTATTGAATAGAACAAGATATAATTGATAAACATAATAACAAACGAATCTAATAATTGTCTGAAAACCATATTCATTAAGTTCATAAAAATGGCTGATGCGTTAATTAGTCCAAATGGCATGACTAAAAACTCATAATATCCGTACTTAATTTTGAAAACTGTATTGAAAATGTCATATGCCCTAATCTTTACCTGATAGTAACCCAAACATAAATATATTTTAGAGAAAACATAGGCACTCTGCAACTAGTCAAAAAGGTCATCAATTCTGGGAATGAGGTACTGATTCTTGATCATAACTCAGTTCAATCTCCTGTAGTCAATACACAATCGTAACATCTCATCCCATTTTCTTGCAAATGTGACTCAGGACCCCAATGGGATACGCTATATTAGATGAACCTACTATCTTGTAATTCATTGATCTGTTTCATTAGTTCTTCCATCTCAATACAGCTCATGCGGTACGGTATAATAGAGATAGGCTAGGTACCAGACTGAAGATCTATGATGAACTCAACTTTCATATCTACTAGCAGTCTAGGTAGTTCATCAAAAAATACATATGAGAAGTCTTGAACTATCAAAATCTCTTAAATGCAAACTTCTTTCTTAGATTTGCCTAATGTAGAGAAGATAATAGAGTTAAAGCACTATATAATAAGAAAATTACTATGGAAAAATAACATTTAAAATTTTTATTAACTTGTAAATAGATTTTTATTAGGAGGGTCGAATACAAGTTTCTTGTGAAAATAATATACGGTGGCATAGTATGCCGCTAACCAGTTAATTCTCAAGATTACATCAAAGTCTCTCATGTCAATCTCTATCAGGTCCACACTCAATTTCCTACCAGGTATGTCCATGCCACGAGTTTGTATATAACATTCTCTAGTAGTGTCATACTTCCAAGAGTATATATAAATAACATAAAATCAAGTTCTTTCAGTGGTAAAATTAGGTTTTGTGTAAAAGTGTGTGAGACAAATAAATGTGAAGCACCAATATCAATCAAAACATGTGCAATATGATTACAGATAATGTACGTACCCACTATCACGTCCGGATTGGCTTCAGCATCCTGCTGAGTTAGGTTGTAAGCTCTAACTTGGATAGGAGGTCTAACATGGTTATGATTCCGCAGACACTCTCTCGCGTAATTTTGGGTACTCCCACATATGTGACAAGTATTAATAAGACGATAGCAGGATTGGTTCTCATGATTCTTACCACACTGCTGGTAAATCATATCGCAGCTTGTTACTGGAGTCTGAGGAGGAGTCTAAGCAGAAGCCTGAGTCACTAGCCTAAACCTCTTGTTTTGCTGAATTGGTGCAGTGGGCGTTGGTCTGCGGTGTGAAACCAGGGGTATAGGGATTCTCCAGTGCTGCAAGAAATATGTAAAGGTTCCTCTCCACTAGTTGTATATTGGCTAGAATGGCTGAGTATGTGTTAAGCTCAAATACGTACAGTTGCTGTCTGATCTTATGACAAAGACCCCACTCAAACTTCTTTACCTTTCTGCCCTCATCCATCATACTCTCAGGGAAATATCGGCTCAACTCTAGGAATCTTCGGGCATACTTCGACAAAGTCATCTCACCCTGTATTAAGTGTGCAAACTCCATCACCTTTAAACACTGGAGGTGCTCTGAGAGGTACTTTGCATTGAAGCCCATCAGGAATTGTTCCCAAATAATTGGACTGGGTAGGGTGGCCTACCTCTCCTACAAGCAAGTAGGTGGCAAGTACAACCCTATTCGGGAACCACCCTAAGAGTCGCGAAAGCCTTCTCTGTCTCAGCCAACCAATACTCGACATCTTCAAAAGAGAATGCACTTATAAAGGTAGATGGGTTTAGTATTTTGTACCTTTCAATGTAGCTTAGGTCTATTATGGGTAGAATTGGGTCCCGTGAAAGAGGAATTGGATTGTCTTAGAGAAGGACCGGGTGGCCCTGTAGCAGTATCGGATGATACAGTGGAGGCACCGAATTGTATTATAGCGGTACTGGATGATGCGGCAAAGGCACCGGATTGTACTGTGGTGGTGCCAGATGGTATGGTGGAGGAGCAAGGTTCTATCGGGGCGACTCTGATTCTTTCCGCTACAAGGGTGGCTCAAATTATGACAGCAAGGGAAGGTCAAATAGCTCCCTCCTTTCCTCCCAGGCCTACTGGGTAGATATGAGTTTCTATAGCATCTTAAAGAGTTGGTTAATATCCTCTTTAAGTGAGCTATCCTGGGCTGCTCAATTTAGTAGGGGTCTTCATTTCCTCATTTCCTTGTACTTGCATTTCACAAGAAAATGTTGAGTGATAGTTGATTTTTTTTTAAGTCTTATATAAGGAATGATTCCGAGAAATTTGACTCTAATAACAATTGTAGAGACTTGAAACTAGAAGGGAAATAAATTCATAAATTTAATGCGAAATTAATTAATAGAGTTAAAGTTTACATTCTTTATACAATAATTTAGAATGTCCAACATGACTACGGGAACATCCATTCTAAAAGATAAATGAAAATTAAAGAAATGAAACAAAAAGTGAATAACTAAACATGCTAGAACAACCTTCATTAGCACTTGAATGAAGTTTGGATAGTGAACTACTCTCAGCTTTCTTGTTGATCGGGATCTGGATCTTGGTCCTCTTGATATGAAATAGTTAATAAAATGGTGAGCTATTTAATCCAATAAAAATATAACGCTAATTACAGATACAGAAAACTGAAGATTGGTAAAAGTTATAAAACAACTAATAAACACTTAATTTTAGTAAATTCATTTAATATCAAGAAAAACATTTATTTTGAACTTACCGTAATGAGTTTTTAAAAACAACTTATGAAGACCCATATCTACAATACTCTTCCCTTTCACATATTCGAAAAAAAAAAATCAATAATGAGTGTCAAATATTCTATCGTCTCGATACCTCATCTAGTATGATGGTGAATCATATCTTCAAAACCTTCCTGGTAATGGACATTCCAACTCCGTCCGACTGAGGTAACATTTACAGTAGGTTCCCTATATACTGGGTCCGTCCGCCTTTTTTCTAGATAACTAGTAAGTCTTTTACATATAAATTTTCATCAATAAACAACCAACAATGTATACCAATATATCATATAATATTCACATATCAATTGAACTACATTTATGTTGACAGTATATAACTAAAATAACCAGATAAGTTGATAAAACCATTTAAACTATAAATTAAGAACATATACTATAAGAAAATCAAGCAAATAGGACAGTACAAGAAAATAAACAGAAAATCAAGGCAATTGTGAACTAACCGGCTCCACCGCCACTAGTGACCTATAATTATTTTTAAGATTTTTTAAATTTTCACAAAACATAAAATTATACATCATTAATTCTTAATTTACTGTAACAGAGAATAGGGTGAGGGATCCTTATCCGAATTGGTATTTCAAGATGTCAAGCTGTTTACTACGCCTCCTGACGGGTACCAGATTTTTTGAATTTTTTAGTGAAATTCAAAACATTCATCACACACCTAAAAATACCTTAAAATCCAAAATTTGTGTTCAAAACTCATTCAGGCCAATTTTTAGGGTTCTAGCACGGCGACGCTGCCGTGCTCTAGCGCTGGATCCACTGCCCACGGTGGTGGTTTGCCTCGGCCTAGTCAGTTTTTGGTTGGTTTAGACTGATTTTGACTTCATTTCTATAGAAAAACATGTTAGGGGCCATGGTTGGCCAGAAAATCTCAAAGAAACCCGAACCTACCGGCAGGGAGACCTTTGGGTGCAGCGAGTCTGCCGATCCTCCTTTGCAGTTGAGGTTTTTTCTTCGGCTACCCTGCACATAAAAGGACAATAAGTATAACGATTGAAAAATCACGTGAAACAGGAATTGGAAAGGGGCTCATCGAAGGAGTTTTGAAGTCATAGTACGACGGCTCTATCGGGTTTTCTCGGCAATTTTTAGCTCATCTGTCATTCTTTTTACTTCGATTTGGCCATATAGGTAATCGAAATCAAATTGCGAGCGGGTATAAGAAAATTTTTCCTTTTGGGACAGTCGATGGTGGCTCCAGCGTGGCGGTAGTCGGCGGTCAGCCTCCTTCTCCAGCGTCTGGTTCTTCTTCTCTAATGGGGGCTGACGGCTAGAGTTTAGGTTTTCGTGTGATGTGAAGTATTTATAACTATTTCACGTTAATCTGAGCCGTCCATCGTGATCGATCTCATCCGTCGGATCACGCCTAAGGAGCAAACGAATCTGGGTCATTCATAGTGATTAATCTCGATCGTACAATTGCGCATAAGGTGAAAATGGATACAGGCTGTCCATGCGCGCGAGATCGATCCTGAGCTGTTCCATCGCGGGGCAAGCGAATCATCAGCGTGGCTTCCCGCGTGGCACCGACATCAGCGCACCTGACCACGCGGCGCGTTCCGATTCATCGAAGTTACTGACTGGGGGGTTCTACATGGCCAAACTTTCTTTATTTGTACTTTGACCCTTTATTTTTAATTTTTCTTTCAAAAACACCCTGCGAACTCAAATTTTCACTCCTTCCCAAAATTATTTTTAATTTCATACCTAATTCATTTTTTCTCAAAAGTTCAATTAAATTGAAATAAAATAAAATATTTTAATTATTTATATATTTTTTCTATAATCTTTAAAATTATCTCGGACCAACTTTCAGGCTTGGGTGTCACACATAAAGTATGAAGACATGTTTTTTTCACTTCACAAATCTCATCAGAAAGCTTTTTAATGCATCTCTTACCAGAGTTTGAGGAGGAGCCTGAGTCACCGATCTAGGTCTCTTGTTATACTGAACCGGTGCAATGGGTGCTGGTCTACAGTGTGAAATTGGGGGTTTAGGATTTTTTGCTGCTGGAGAAAAGATGCGAATGTTCTTTTCTACTAGTTGTGCCTTGACAAGAATGGTTGAATAAGTGCTAAGCTAAAATACATACAACTGCTGTATGATCTCAAGGCGAAGACCCCACTCGAACTTCCTTGCCTTCCTGCCCTCATCCATAATGCTCTCAGGGGAATATCGGCCCAACAATAGAAATCTTCAGGCATACTCTGATACAATCATCTCACCCTGTATTAGGTGTGCAAACTCCATCTCCTTCAAATTCAGATGTACTTTGGGAGGTACTCTACATTGAAGGCCATCAGGATCAAGTGACTAGACTGAGCAAGATGGCATGTTTGAGTTGCCACCAGCGATTTGCCTCTGCTACAGGCATGTAGGTGGCAAGAACAACCTTTTATTCGGGAACCACCCCAAGAGTCGCGAAAACCTTCTCTATCTCAGCCAACCAATACTCGACATCTTCAAAAGATGATGCACTTACAAAGGTAGATGAATTTAGTCTTTTGTACCTTTCAATGTAGTCTGAGTCCATCATAGGTGAAACTGGGTCTCGTGGAGAAGGACCAGGTGGCCCTGTGGCAGTGCCGGTTGATATAGTTGAGGCACCCGGTTGTATTATGGCGATACTGAATGATGTAGTGGAGGCACTAGATTGTACTGTGGTAGTGTCAGATGGTACGATGGATGAGCATGGTTGTACCGGGGTGACTTAGGTTCTTTCCGCTGCAAGGGTGGCTCAAATTGTGGCACTAGGGAAAGGTCAGACAGCTTCCTCCTTTCCTCCTAGGTCTGTTGGGTAGATATGAGTCTTTTCAGCATCTCAAAGAGTCAGTTAACATCCTCTTGAAGTGAGCCATCTCGGGCTACTCAATTTAGTGGGAGTCTTCCTCTCCTAATTCCTTATACCGACATTTCACAAAAAAAAGTTGAGTGATAGTTTGTATTTAGTTTTTTTCTTTTTTTTTTAAGTTTTGTGCAATGAATGGTTCCAAGGAATCTGACTCTGATACCAACTGTAAAAATCCAGAACTATAAGAGAAATAAATTCATAAATTTAATGTAAAAATGATTAATAGAGTTAGAGTTTACATTCATTAAACAATAATTTAGAATCCTCAATAAGATTATGGGAACATCCCTTCTAAAAGATAAACATAAATTAAAGAAATGAAATGAAAAGTGAATAACTAAACATTCTAAAACAACATTTATTACCACTTGAAGGGAGTCTGGATAATGAACTACTCTCAACTTTCTTGCTGATCAGGATCTGTATCTTGATCCTCTTGATATGAAATAATTAATGAAATAGTGAGGTACAGAAGTCCAGTAAAAATATTACGCTAACAACATATACAAAAAACTGAATATTAATAAAAATTATAAAATAACTAATGGAGCACTTAATTTGAGTAAATTCATTTAATATAAAGAAAATCATTTATTCCGAACTTACCATAAAAAATTTTTCAAAACAATTTATGAAGACTCATATCCATATTACTCTTTACATTCACACATAAGAGAATAAAAAACAATAACTTTCTTTCATTACCTGCTTACTGATACCCCCTGGGGGTCCATAAAGATGCTCCCTTACTTATGAATCCAATAACCAATTTTAACAATTAACCGATCATTTTTATACCTCGTTCGATAATGGGTGCCAAATATTTCATTGCCTTGATACCTCGTCTAGTATGAGGGTGAATAATATCTCTTAAACCTTTCCAGTAAAAGACTTTTCAGCCCCGTCTAACTGAAGTAACATTTACGGTAGGGTTCTCTATGTACAAGGTCTGTCCGTTTTTTTGCTAGATACCCAGTAAGTCTTTCATATACAAATTTTCATCAATAAACAACCAGCAACGCATACCAATATCTCATGTCACATTCATAGATCAATTGAACTATATTCATGCTGACGATATATAATTAAAATAACCAGATAAGTCAATAAAATCATTGAAGGTATAAATTAAGAACATATACTATATGAAAATCAAGCAAATAGGACAATATAGGAAAATAAATAAGAAATCAAGACAATTGTGAACTAACCGGTTCTGGCTCTACTAGTGATCTGTAATTATTTTAAGAATTTTTTAAATTTTCACAAAATATGAAATTATATATCGTTAAGCTTCAATTTACTGTAACGGAGAATAGGGGGAGAGATCCTTATCTGAATCGGTATTTCGATATGTCGAACTGTCTACTACGCCTCCTAACGAATATTAGGTTCCCTGAATTTTTCTGTAGAATTTAAAACACTTGTCACACATCTAAAAATACCCTAAAATTCCAAAATCGATGTTCAAAACTCATTATGACCAATTTTTGGGGTTCCAGCATGGCGGCGTCGCCGACTCGACTACCCACGGCGGCGGTTCACCTTCGCCTAGCCAATTTTTGCCAATTTTGACCAGTTTTAGCTAGTTTTGGCCACATTCTTAAAAAAAAAAATATGTTAAGGGCCCTGGTTGGCCAAAAAATCTCAAAGAAACCCGAACCTACCGGCGGGGGGACCTCCGGGTAGGGCAGGTCCACCAGTCCTCCATCGTGGTTTAGATTCTTTATTCGGCTATCCTGCACAAAAAAAGACGATGAGATAATGATTGAAAAATCACGTGAAACGAGAGTCGAAAAGGGGCTCATCGGAGGAATTTTGGGATTTTAGCCGCGGTAACTCCGTCGGATTTTGCCCGCGATTTTTGGTTTAGCTATTATTTCTCTTACTCCGATTTGGTCACAAGAGTATTCGGAATCAAATTTCGAGCGGGTAGGAGGAAATTTTACCTTTTTTGGCGGTTGGTAGTGGCTCCGACTCGGTGACGGTTGGCGGTCGACCTCCTTCTCCGACATCTGGTTCTTCTTCTCCGGTGGGGGCTGGCGGCTAGGATTTAAGTTTTCGTGTAATGTGAAGTATTTATAACCATTCCGCGTTGATATGGGTTATCCATCACGATCGATCTCATCTGTCCAATCGCGCCTAAAGAATAAACAAATATAGACCGTTCATCGCGATTAATTTCAACCGTCTGATTACACATAAGGTGAAAATGGATACATGTCGTCCATGCGCGTGAGATCGATCTTGGACCGTCCAATCGCGGGGCTCGCGGATCGCCAGTGTGGCATCCTGCGTGGCACCGACGTCAGCGTGCTTGGCCACGCGACGAGCTCAAGTTCGTTGAGACTGCTGACTGGGCAATCCTACGTGGTTGAACTTTTTCTATTTGTAATTTCACCTTTTGTTTTTAATTTTGCTTTCAAAAACACCATCCAAACTCAAATTTTCACATATTCTTCCCAAAATTATTTTCAATTTCACCCATAATTCATTTTTTCTCAAAAATTCAATCAAACTAAAATAAAATAAAATATTTAATTATTTAGATATATATTACATAATCCGTAAAATTATCTCATGCCAATTTTTGGACCTGAATGTTACACATAAAGTATGAAGACATGTTCTGTTTACTTTACAAATCTCATCACAAAGCTTTTTAAAGCATCTCTTACTTTTTTTCGGGGTTTGATTTAATATTTTATCGAACATGTTATCGCTCAAATCTTTACACAATGATAAAGGCACAATGATCTTTTTTTTTTTTTTTCAAATTTATCTTTTGGACTTGGTTTCAAGTAAGTTTACTTATCTTGTGACTCTTCAAAATTTTTATAAAATCTATCTCATTCTCGATGAGAACAAATAATAGCTCTCACTCTAATTTTTCAAATTTTATAATTCAAATTGTTTGTTTGTGGATACTAAGAAGAAAGAGAAACATGTTTTTTTATTTTTTATCACTAATCAAAATACTTTGTTGCCACTTTATTGAAAGCTTGAAGGACATTATTTTAATTATGAATGACGTTTATAATTAATTGAATATTATTACTTTACTTTTGATAATAATAATAATAACAATATCAGCAACATCAATACTAATAATAAAATGCACATATAGCATAGGGACACTTGAAGTCTAAGGCTATGTATTTGTATATGTGTGTGTTTCATAAAACTAAAGGCTATTATATATTCACTATTTATATAACATGTTCTTGAATTACAATTACAAATATAAGTTTTGTTTCATTAGAAATATGGTAATTCCCACGAGTGGGAAGTTAATAGATGACTAAACTAAACTTGGTTAATTCTGTAATTGGCTTCCCTACATAGACGTCTAGGATTGCATGCATATATATATATATATATATATGTATGGTAAACATATATATATGTGTGTGTGTAGTAGTAACTACTTTTGAGATGTGAGTAATATAATAATGTAGGGTTATGTTTGGCTTCCAACAGAAAAGAAATCTATGAATGGAACACCACTGGCTTGCTCCTGCTCAACGTCTTCATCATCCCTCTTACAATTGTCTGTAACTTCACTTGTTTCTCCTGATTCAGTGTTTACATGAAGAAAATCATAAAACTCAACTCCTTGCTTTTTGTCTGCAATGTAAATCAAACTATGAACAGTAAGCAAAAATTATTAAGTATCATAATTCACATTTCACATCATATATACGTCTATACATGTGTTCATGTAAGCACATATATAGTGCTCTATCAAGTCATACAACATGAGAGAATCTCTCTCTCCATATAATATTATTACACACTAATAACAGTTGAGGAAGACAAGTTTAAAATTAAAATTTTTATAAAAATTAAAACTGTTTGTTAAAAAATCTATTAACTGTCTAATTAAAATTTGAACTGAAATTAAAAATTTTTAATTAAAATCTTAATAAAATTAAGTTTGAATGGTAAATGTATAACCAGTCTTTTTGGTGGTTTTAAAACTACAGCAAGTTATCTTAAAAAAAAGTTTTAAAATTTATTACAGTTTTACTTAATTACATTCTAATTAAAATTTTAACCTAAGTTTAATTAAGGCCAAATTATGCAGAATTGAATACTTTGTGGTTTGATGTATTTCAGCTTCAATAAATATTCATATGTTTATGTATAGGAATTACATAAGGATTTGGATAAATTAATTAAATGTAATAAGTAGAAAATTATATTAATGATCTAATTAAAAACTATATATTTTATTAATTAAATATCACATATAAAACAATAATATCAATACATCTTAATGAAAAGATGTGAGAGACACAACTCAAAATTCTGAATCACATTGTTATAGAGAAGGGTAAAAATAAAAATTATTCAGGTGAGCAATAGTTAGCATATTACAATTAAATTAAAATGGAAACTAAAATATAGAAGTTGAGATATATATACCTGGTCGACTGAACAATATGTGCTAGCTGTTGGTATATCTTTATATATATGTGTGTGTTGTTGGTATATCTTTTTATATATATGTGCAAAACATATATATATACACAATATTGTAACAAACTGTGTACTCATAAGCAATCATTTGAATGTATTTGAAGGAAAGAGATTGAAATTCATTATTATACCTTGATTGGTTGTTCGAGATTGAGTTTGTAATTGTTTGACGAGCAACTGGGAATGATGATTATGGTGATTAATTAAGGTTTTGGCGTAAAGCTGCAACCTTGATCTTTCCCTGTACCTGCGAGCCATGACGACATGCCAATGATTCTTCACTGCGTTGTCTGTACGACCTGGAAAAAGTTTTGCAATCACAGCCCATCGGTTTCCATGGATCCGATGTGAAGCCAGAAGCCTTTCTTCTTCTTCCTCTGTAAATGGACTCCTGTTGATTCTAGGATCCAACTGGTTAAACCATCTTAACCTGCAACTTTTCCCTGCACCATGCACGTTATACCTACCAATATTGCATGCTTCTAATTTCATTAATGATTACATATATGAAACCATACTTAAATTATTTCATTTTTCAGGTTATTTACGAGAAAATTATATTTGTTGGTTAAGTGATAAACTTATATCACTTATAATATATGAGAAAATAAGACATCAATCATTCAACTAAATATTAGTTAGTCATTTTTGAAGTTATCCTATCATTTCATGCTTATTAACATCATGCAAGTTCATGGGCGTCTTCCTAAATTTAATCTCTATGTTATAAGAATATATAAACTCAGATTATATTGTTTAAATTAGCATGCAGGTTCACCATGACAATTACTCTCTCTCGAGTACTAAAGTAGCACTTATGGTTAGCTGGTGGGATCTACTGATAGATTATGTGTCTCTGTGTGAATATATTGATATGGATATATGCATGCATAATTCAAGATCTTCTATTCTGTGTATGTATGTATGTATATATATATATGATCTGTGTGTGTGTGTGTGTATATATATGTATGTATGCATGCATAATTCCAGATCTTCTGTTGTGTGTAAATATATAAATATATATGTATGTATGTATGTATGTGTGTAAGTATGGATAATACCGGATCTTCCTGGTAGCTTTTCGGCTATGGCGTTCCAATTATGAGGTCCATGGCGATGAACCAGTTCCCTAAGCTTTTCGTCCTCAGCAGGCCTCCAGTGGCCTCTCGTGCACATATGATAAAAACCCACCAAAACCCAACAAAGTGAAATCGAAGAGAGAGAAAAAGAACCAACTTCTATTCAAGCTCGATCAGATTCGTCAATGGCGGGTAACCAAGAAAGACGACGATGGGAATTATATAAGGATCTGGGGAGGAAGAAGAAGATGATAATGATGATGATCAGGAAGGTAGTTTCCGTTAGAAAGTAGGAGGTTGTAGCGGCGATTGATGCAACGTCTTGGCTAACATTTAATTCTTATAAGTAATCTCTTTGAAAGATTTCTTTTTTCCATTGAAAAAATTCATATATTAATTTAGAGAATAAGAAAATTAAGAGGTTGCTTGGTGGGGTGAATTTCGTTCTCCTTTCAACATCTTCTTCCCCCCCCCAGTTATTTTCTAACCTACAACCTCTACTTATAACCCACCCTCCTCCCCTCTTTAAATTTAGTTACACGTATCTTTGTTTTTTCTTGCTCCATACTTACACGTATACATACACCACATACTTACATACATACTATATCATATTTATATACATCAATTATATATATATATATATATATGTCTATTTTTCCTAAACTGTTAAATTTCGTTACTACATACATACCAAACTATACCGAATATTTATAGAGGATATTATTCAAATTATGCTATTTCTTTAATTTATCTCATAAATATTAATTAACTATAACTTATAAATAATCCTTTGTAAACCTATGTTTGTAATCAATTAATAGCCTTTAAACATTATATATATGTGTTTTTTTTTTTTTTGTTGTTGTATAAACTAAAATCATACTTGTTGAGTATTGGTAACACAGTTTAGTTACTTACATATTTGTGTTGTAACTATTAATTTATATAGTTTTTTTTTTCCCTTAAAATAGTTTTAATTACGATATACAATAAATGAGAATATTATATACAATCTATATATTAAAAATAATAAATTTAGATGCACGTCTCTTTTGAAAATAAGTCAAAATGTTATATACATTAAAGCGTTATTAATTAAAATAATTTATTTTAATATTTATTAAAAATACGATAATAAGAGAATAATACAAAATGTCTAATAATTGTTTTGGTTACATATTAATTGTTTAAAATTGGTAGATATAAATAATTATGTTAATTATTATATCTCATGAGTATATTTATAGTATTGATTATTAAATCATATAAATAAACACATAATTTGAAATACGTAAACTAAAAAATAAACTATGTTAATTTTAAAATTAATTCATATCTTTTTGATGATATGACTTGATGTGCTAATACCTACACCTAACTTATATATATATATATGTGTGTGTGTGTATATATATATATATGTATATAAAAGATTTAGAAAGCATGGGATCGTAAGTTTCACATGTTTGATAGAATATATGTGGTGAAATTAAAAAAAAATTAATTTAAAATTACAATTTTAAAGGTATTAAACAAAACTTTACTAAGAAATGGCAGCAAAAGCCACCACCAAAATTACAAAGATAAATCCACAAATCTAGCCTTGATGCACAAGTGAAAAGAAAAAGAAAAAGCAAAAAAAACACACACCCACACACACACAATAAATATAGAGAATAATTCAACATATAAACTAACAAAGAGTAACACAAGAACATAATACAATAAGGTGTCGAGATATAATGGTGAAGGGAATGCCCTTCTCCATATAAATTTGTACCATTACCCAAAGACGAGAGCATAGTAAAAGTATAAATATAACCAAACATTAAAAACTAACTTGGAGGTATCCCGATGTAACATGAACCATTGGGATTTAGCTTTAAAATAATCAAACTATATCTAAAATTTGCTAGAGTAATGTTAAGTAATAAATAGAAAGTTGACATCACACTAAAGCTCCGTATCAACAAACATCTTTCAATGGAAAAACTATCAAATACACATAAGTCAACATGCAAATAGCTCAACATGGAGACAAATGACATTTAGGCAAAAAAACAAAAACAAAAACAAAATACGTATCACAAGAACTTTATATATTACGAATAAAATGTTATTCGAGATGATAATTAAGAATACAAACTAAAAGCCTTGAGCTAGAAATTTTTTTATCAAAATTCATTAAATTTTTATTTAGTTAACTCTTAATTAAATATATTAGTAATTGTTCATTTTTAATTTAACTCATCAAATCGATGGAAGATTCTAATCTTATATTTAAACCTAAAAATATTAAATTGATATTACTATATTTTTATTATCATGTATTAAATTTGAATCGAACAACCTAAGTTTAAGTTCAAGTTACCTATTTTCTTATTTGGTAACTAAGTTTATTCCTAAAAAAATCATAGGTGGAAGTATTTTTCTCTCATTTTTATAGATAATGACACGGGACGGTATGAAGATGATCGAATCAACTCCTGAAACTCACTTAATGTATGCAATACCAAAACTATAACTAGCTAGTATAAACTCTTCCATCTAATTTAATTTATAATCTTAAAAGGAAAAAAAAAACTAGAGAAAATAAATAATGAAAGAAAAAACGTCACATATTTATCAATAAGTTGATCCATACTCTTTGACTTAACAAGACTTCTGAAAACTTTTACTTTCGAAGAACTTGAAAAAACTAATTTTAATAAAAATACTAAAATAAGAAAAGTCGAAACTCTAAAAAATTATCTCAAATTTATTATCAAATAGTATGTTTACATCTTACGGGCAAATACTTATTTATAATTATTTCTGAACAATCTAGATGAATACAAAAATTTGAGATAATTTAATAAAATAATACCTTAAATAAAATTTTATCTTAATATAGTATAATTATATAATAAAATAATTATTATATCTCAAATAAATTAATTAAATAATTATAAGGGATAGACTTGTAATAAAATATCAATTAAAATAAACACATTTATTTCATGTAAAATCTATATATAACACATGTGAAATCACATTAAAATAATAGGATAAATAATTAAGATTAAAAATATAATAAAATAATAGTTTATGATGATTTTAAAATTAAAAAGTTATATAATAATTTTTTAATTTAAATAATAACAATAAAATAATGAGGTAATAATTACCATATGAATTTTGTAAATTTTTGGTTGAAAAATCACATAGACCTTGTGAAAAAAAAGTCCAAAAACTTACCACACACACACCTCGTCTGTTTGAGTTAGGGAAGCCCACACGTGTGTGCGCGGCCTTCGGGCCTTAGGGGTTTGCGGCCTGTTCGGGTCTCTCCTTAGCTAGGCCTGCGACTGCTGCTGTGCCAAGCTGCTGGGTCGGGCATTCGACCCGATTTCTTCTCCTTCAGGTGCGGGTTCGCTGAATCAAGCATCGGGATGAGGGTCAATCTTCAAGTCTTCCTGATGGGCCTCGATTGACCCACCTGCAGGGGCATGGGGCATGAGCCATCCTCCTCGGGCATGCGACTTGCTAGGTAACAAGTTGGGCCTAGCAAGCCGGGTGATTCGAGTTGCCCACCCGTGGGTACCTACTATATGTGCGTCGTCTTGGACATGCCACATGTGTCTTCTATGATCAATTCGAATGCCTACAACTCATCATCGTTGATGTTTCTTTGGGCTAAATGTCTCAACGGCCCATAAGGCTTTTCTGGTCTTGATGGCATCGATGATGTATCTTACCCGATCTAAACTTGTATGAACTGGATCCTTAGGCTTTATGATATTGGGTTTTGTCGTCAAATCTCGACTCCATTTCCTTAGTTCAAGCTTCTCCTATGCCTTATTTTCAAATTGGCGCGAAATTTGATGGTTGCTCCCCAGTAACTGGAACACCCTCATAGGGTTACATCAGATAATGGCAAATTTGAGGAGGAAAATTCTTCTTATTCAGTATATTTTTTTGTCCAAAGTTAACCATATAAATTCTTAATTATTTCTTAATCTTTTATTGATAAGAAAATTATAATAAAATTTCTTTAATATTGTACAAATATTCTTTAATGACTAAACAAGCTAGCAAGTGAGTCTCTATTAAAATATCTTAAATGTTAATTAAGACAAAATATATTTAAACATAATTTACTCAATAATAAGTATAAAAATAATATTGTAAAATATAACATTATATATTTATTAGTCAAAATTTAATAATTTGAGTATATTTAAAAATAAAATTAAAATGTATTAATTATATATACATATAATATATGATAAATAAATATTGAATTCATAACTATTTAATACAATTATAGATTAATAATTTTTTAACTATATATGTTATACAATCTGTAAATTATGATTTTTTACTTTGTTGGATCACTTTATGTAAATTTTTAAGTTTTTATATAAAATTTAATAATTATATTTTTTTTAATATATAATTGAATTATCATATTGAGTGTTAAAATATAATAAAAGGATTGAAAAAGAAGATACATTATGTTTTTAAATTTGAATTGAATTAAAATTTATTTAACTAAATTTATATAACAATTAACAATTATATGATATATTATTTGCATGATGACGCTAATATATTATGTTAAGTATAATAGAAATCAATTACGAATAAAACAAAAGATTATGTTTTTTGTTTTAAACATTACTTTTTATACTCAAAATCTATTAAAAAATTTAATAGCATGTGATGTAGAAGCTCATGTCTTCATAATGTATATTAAATTTTTTTGGATACAAAATATATATTAACGTTAAAAAAATAGTAATGATTTATTTTTACTCAATGATTCAAGTATACATTGGGTGTTCCGTGTGACTGTTATACGTAAGACTAACCCATACAGTAAACCGAGACAGCCAATCACTGACCAGGTAAGGAGACTGGACAACACGGTCCAATCAGATCCGGCAAGTGGACCCCACAAGCTGTAGTTTTTCCTGTACTAAAATCAGCAAAATAAGTTGGAATGTCATTTATGACCTAAGAATGACACGTTCTCCTCCCTACCAAAACGTGATGAAGTTAAGGACACGCGAAGATAAAGCGCGTGAACTCTTTACTTGTCCCACTGACATCACTCGTTATACTGACTGATTAATCAATAAAAATGCTGATTAAAAAATTAAATTAATAATAGAACTTAACATTATAAACCCAAACCAAGAGAAGCCCACTACATCCCACCGCATGGGACCGTACACGTCATCAATGGTTGGTGATGTTGACACGTGGCATGATAAGAGATGTTGATAGGTGTGGTTGAATCTACAGTCGATGCAGCAGATTGACCGGAGGTTCTCCTCCTCATTGTTGCAATAAATGAGAACTTCAGTGCGGGAGAGAGAAAGTTCGCACTTTTTGTAGAGTTGTCACTTGAAAGAAGACACAGAGAGAGAGAGAACGAGAGAGAGAGTGATAGAGAAAGAAAGAGAGTATGGAGGGTATAGAAGAGGAGGCAAACGGAGAAGAGGAGGTTCTGGGGTCGAGTTTGACGATGGAGAAGGTGGCCGCAGCGAAGCAGTACATAGAGAATCATTACAGAGCTCAGAGGAAGAACATTCAAGAGCGCAAAGAGAGGTTTTGATTTTTCCTTTTTTTTTAAAATAATTGATTATATTTTCGATTCTCTTATAAATTTCACTTTCTACTGCAATATGCTTTGTTTGGTTGCTGAGAGAATGAATATCTGGTGATTTAATGAGATTGAACTGGTTATTCTTTATGATGAAAATGAGATACAGATATTGAATGTTGGACTGTTCATTGTTTGGGCACTCAAAGATTCTCTGGTGGCTGGCGCTGGCTTATCTGTTTGGTGCCTTATAGTATTCGGGGAAAAATGTACCTTCTTAATTCATAAATTGTTCACAATTTGGAACCCCCGATAAGCGAAATCTCACTCAACATTGCCCGATTCTGCATATTGCTTTATGTGATTTATCTTTAGCGTGACTTGGTGGCTTCGGTAAGTGGTAAAATGTACCAAAATAAAGTGAGTGTTTGGGCATGAGCACAACTTAAATCAGGAGAGTCAAAAGGATCGGCTAAGTTTAGTTTGTTCATTTTTAAAAAAGCGAAATCTCACTCAACATTGCCCGATTCTGTATGTTGCTTTATGTGATTTATCATTTAGTTAGACTTGGTGGCTTTGTTAAGTGGCAAAAAGTACCAAAAGAAATTGGAATTTGGGGGTGAGCACAACTAAAATCAGGACAGTTAAAAGGATTGGCTGAGTTTAGTTGGTTCATTTTAAAAAATGCATATAGTATGGAATATTCGAGTAAATCCTTGTCCTAACACTGACTAAACTCGTCTCTTGTTTTTCTGGTAATATAATCTGGATGGACTTGTACCTTATTCAGGTTCACCAAGATAAAATTGGTGAAGAGTAAATCCCTAAACTATAAAAGGATACTCTCTACGACCTGGGCTTTATATCTGTTTCTCTCAAAAAATGCACTGATTAGATCAGGATGCAGTAGAAGTCCTATGACTTTGGGCTCTTGGAAACAAATTTGAAACCAAAATCTTTAGTTGGTCTGAAATGGCTAATTAGGGAACATATAACTTTTAGTCGAAGATATATGTTTCTTGATGCAATACAGTTTTGTGTACTTCATGTTTGTATAATTTGTGGATTATGAGGATTTAAATTATTTTCCCCTTCTAAAATGTCCCATATGCAGTTTGTTTTGCATCATCAATTAAGGAAGAATGAATGAGGTTTCTCTAGTTTGTTTAGAGGATGTGCACAACATTTAGTTATTGGGAATCAGAATATTTGGGGTTTACAGGTTGCTGCATAAATTCAGCATTCCAGCCCTGAAATTGCTTTTTGTGTTCCAGTTGATCAATAGTATGCATTTGCTTCCATTGAACATCTTGCTTTTGGCATTTTTACTGCAGTATTTTTTTAAAAAATAAAAGTTACTTATATAGATCTGTTTTTTGTTGGTTGAATCACCTTACCTGATATTTATATTATTATCTACACAAAAGTTATGCATTTTGCTGGCATTAGACTAAAAACAGTGTGCATTATGTTAAAATCTGGGTTATAAACTTCTAACAGAAAGTAACCATGTTAGCATACAGTGCCAAAAGATAACTGATAAGAAAAATTTTCCATTAGATATGTATGAATGATTGATTTTGCTGTATGAGTTCTAGAAGATTTGGGATTAATTAGTGGACAAGAGATTGGCAAACTGGAAGAAGGTTTCCTGTCCAAAGGTAGTAGGTTAACTCTTATTAAAAACACATTATCCAACCTTCCCATATACTTCCTTTCGGTGCTGTCCATCCCTAGTAGAGTTGCTAAACGCATTGAAGCTATCCAGAACAGATTTTTATGGGGAGGTACGGAGAACAAAAGAGTGTATAATCTTGTTAAATAGGAAGAAGTTCAATTACCAATGAAGTTGGGGGGGTCTTGGCATAAGATCCATTGCTAATATCAACAAAGCTTTCCATGGAAAATGGATTTGAAGATATTATATGAGGATAACAACCTCTGGAAGAAAGTTGTGGAGATTAAATGGATGAAGAAAGACAATGATGACAGATTCTTCTTTCCTAAAAGACCACATGGTACTAGTGCTTGGAAAGGTACACTAGCCAATTATAATAAGCTGATTGCTAACACCCATTGGCAGGTTGGTCAAGGTACCAAGATTAATTTTTGGCATGATTTTTGGTGTGAAGAAAGAAACCTTAAATCTATTTTCCCTACCATCTATGCTATTGCACAACAGAAAAATTTGCTGGTTTCTGAGGCTTTTGACAGTTCGAGTCACTGCTGTGTTGTGGCTAGCAGGAACTTAAATGTTGGGAACTAGAGGAATTTGAGAAATTCCTTTCTTTGATGGCCAGTGTTCATTTGAAAGACACTCTTGACACCCTCATCTGGAAATTGAGTAAGGATGGCAAGTTCTCCATCAATTCTTTCTAACAAAAGATTGCAGGTTTTTGGGACCGGAACAATTCTGAGCAATAATTACCATTTCCATTTAAATCTATATGGAAAACAAATGCTCCCCCCAGGATTGCTTTCTTTTCATGGGAAGCGGTTGAGGAGAAAATTCTGACTTTGGATAATTTGATGAAAAGAGGCAGAACTTTGGTCAACCAGTGTTTCCTCTGCAAATGCAACACTGAAAGCTGCAACCATATTTTGTTATGGTGCCCTTTATGTACGGATTTATGGTCTATGATTTACAACTTGATGGGTATAAATTGGGTAATGGCGGGCTCTATCCACAAAGAGCTTTTGGCATGGGAAGGTCTACTTTCTTATAACAAAGCTGCTTGCCTTATTCCCCTCACCATTTTTTGGATTTTGTGGAAAACGAGTAACAACCATGCTTTTGAGGATATTGAAAATACTCTTGTAAATATTAGAGATAGATGGTTATATATTTTGACTCCTTACATTTGGGTCACAATTTACTATCCATAAAAGATATTGGAGCGGTTGTTGATATACTAATTGACATGTAACATTCTTTTGTATATGGATAGTACTCCCTTGGTACCTTTTAATTCTAATTTTTTTTTTTATAAAAAAAATAGAAACCAAACCTTGTACAAGCTAATTTTCTGGACATTATTATCATCTTGATGTACCTTTTTTTTTTTCTACTTCTTAATGTCACTTCAAAACTTTGGCCCAGAAACTGCAGTCTTTGAGTAGGTTGACCTGACTTGTTTTACTGCAGAAGATGGATCTTAGAAAGAAAATTGGCTTCTTCTGATGTGCCCAAGGAGCAAAAGATGAATATGATCAAAGATTTAGAGCGAAAAGAGACAGAGTTTATGCGACTAAAAAGGCACAAGATATGTGTAGATGATTTTGAGCTTTTGACAATCATTGGAAGGGGGGCCTATGGTGAGGTAGATGACATGCACAACATGCTTTGGATGACTTCATTCTCATGTTAATAACTGATAGTTGGAAAAAATAGTTCCTCCGTTGCTTTTATTTAAGCTTCCAACTGTTGGCGGTCTTAAAATATATTTTCTGCCCATGCTTTACAAACTGCAGGTTCGTTTATGTAGAGAAAAGAAATCTGGCAACATTTATGCAATGAAGAAGTTAAAGAAATCTGAAATGCTCATGAGAGGACAGGTGAGATTTAAATATATCAACAATTCACGCTGTGATGGCCACAGTATATCAACTGATTCTGATATCAAAAGATAATGCCAGCAGTTCATTTTTTACTAATATATCTTCTCATTGTTTTACCTTCTAGATTCAGTTTAAGGTTTTGCTTGGTAATGCTGTGGGAAAAAAGATTTCTTTTCAGAAAACCTTTCTTTTAGTTGGTCTAATTAAAAACTTCCTCTCATCAAAAGAATCTGTGTGTTTGGTTGGTTAGTTCTACAGAAATATTGTTGAGACTTTGTACAAAATATTTGTATCTTGTAGCAATATTTTTTAAAATACTATGAAAATACAAAAAAATATAATTATATTGTACTTAAGGAAGTTTTTACTTTCTTAGAAGTTGAAATATTTTTTTGCATATTCCATATTGATCTTCTCGAAAGTTATGGGTGTATTTAGTAACTAAAAAAAGTCATTAATGACTTTTATTTGCTTTTATTGGTAGCAAATTTCAAAGCAAAACGTGACTGCTTGTCTAAAGTAACCAAATTTGCTTTTTTATTATTTTTTCTTTCAAGTGAAAAATTATGGAAAAAAAATCAATAAGTACATCATCAAATAGTAATTTCTAAAAGCAATATTATTCTTTGACAAAAAAAGGCAACTAGGAAGCACAACAAAATAAATGCTGATGATAGCTATTTCGTAATTTTAATTGATCAACAAATTGTGTAATTGTTATAGTCTTTTTTGTTTGTTTGTCCTGCAACCTTCTGCCTTTCATCTCTATTCTTTGAGCGATCAAAAAGAGCAAAGAGCTTAAGGTTTTACGCATGGTTGCTTTTGTTTGCTAATGTGTGGGTTTTATTGTTGGAATATCTTATGAGAATCTTTTTTTAGCAATCTTATTTCTCACATGTTGGTATAAAGGTGGTTTTTGGCTTTCTTATGGACCAAGCTGCACAGGATTGTTTTTTGGGTTTCTTCAGCCATCTTAAAAAAGATATGGGGCTGCTTTACTTTAATGATGTTTATCTTTTATTCGTACTTTTGTTTTTGTTCTGGGAGGATATCTTATACTTCATATTCTGTACATTTTCTCTTTCTAATAAATATTTTCTCATAAAGAAAGGCTTCTTTTTTTATTTTTTTAATGTAAGGTTTACAGGCTCTAGTGCCTGCAAGCTTTTGATTTGGATGAGGACAGTTTGATATGTCTTGTAGTAACTGTAAGATCTAAATGAATACATTAATGGTTTGCTTCTGGTCTTTTGTTTTCTAGAACTTTCTGTTCTACTGTTGAACCTTTACAGGACATTCTTAAATTGTGATCATTTGACCTTCATGTCATTTCTGACTTGGTCATTTAACCTTTCTGGTACTATATTCTTATTTTGGAAATTGTATTTCTAAGTAAAATGCTCATATATTTTGATTAAATGCCTTTCCATTCTATAGGTGGAACATGTTAGAGCTGAGAGAAACTTGCTGGCTGAAGTTGCAAGCCACTTCATAGTGAAACTGTATTACTCATTTCAGGATGCTGAGTACTTATATTTAATTATGGAATATCTTCCTGGTGGTGATATGATGACTCTACTTATGAGAGAGGACACCTTAAGTGAAAATGTGGCTAGATTTTACATTGCTCAAAGTGTCTTGGCTATTGAGTCTATTCACAAACATAACTACATTCACAGGTTGATTACTCATTGTCCTGTTAATATATCCCTTTTCAACGAAATGGTAGAATGAGGTATTTGATTGGTTTAAGTTTATTTTTACTTTCAGAGATATTAAACCTGACAACCTTCTTTTGGACAAATATGGTCACATGAAGCTCTCGGATTTTGGCCTCTGTAAGCCTCTTGATTGTATAACGTTATGTGCGATTCATGAAGATAAGACTATTGATGATGAAACTATGATGGAACCCATGGATGTTGATGGGCGTTTTCCTGATGCGGATAAGAAAAGTAGTTGGAGGAGCCCCCTTGAACAGCTTCAGCATTGGCAGATGAACAGGAGGAAACTGGTATGTAATTATTAATCTCATCTTTTGCCAATATCATCATTTTCTTGGACTCTGCCTAAGTCTACTTCTTATTGCCAATCAATTCGAAAAAGCACTTGTTTGGCACTAACATCTGGTGGTTTTTATCTTTCCATGAAAGGCATTTTCAACTGTGGGAACACCAGATTATATTGCTCCTGAAGTGTTGCTTAAGAAAGGATATGGCATGGAGTGTGACTGGTAGTTTATTCTTAACTTTATAGTTCTTTCAGACTCTGCCATCTTTATTGATTTCCGAACTCCTCATACTTGTATTGTTTTGGTCTTTTTTATCCTTTTACTTTCTTTTTTATCAGTATGCAGTGACCTGATTTCTTCGGGTAAGGGAATTCAACTAGAAAATCATTTCTAAATGTCATTTTAGATTTTTTTGTAATAAAAATCTTGTTGGAAAATAGAAGTGAGAGTTATTAAATTCAATAGATTTATTAGTGAGAATTTTAGAACACAAATCTCCAGTTCACCTTCTGATTAAATAGGTAGAACTTGTTAAACTTCCTTCCTAGCTCTCTCTGTCCTAGAAACCCATAATGACTGGGTACTGGAAACAATTCGTAGCTACTGGGTCATGAGTGTTACCTGTTGACTAGGTGGTGACGATGAATCTTGGCCACCTCGAACACCTGGCAACGGAAGCTCATGGAAGAGTTGTGGTTACATCCTACTTTCAAGTTATGATCCTTGCTTGAGATATTTTTCACATTCAAGCACTTTATCCACAAATCCTTGGGGATAGTTGCTGCCGTGATTGTCAGATTCTTGACTGATATTTGGAAAATAAAAATGGAGGGGTAGATTATAAGATGAAAGCTTAAGGTGGAGAAAGGACGTAGGCTGAAAGGATATAGGTTGCTGCAGTGATTGTCAGATTCTTGAATGTTATTTGGAAAACAAAACTGAAGGGGTAGATTATAAGATGGAAGCTTAAGGTGGAGAAAGGACGTATGTTGAAGAGGTAAATAGTTGAAGATATGGCAATTCTTTGGGTTGAGGTGGGGGCAGAGAGAGAATGGCGAGGTCGGATTTGGTGAGAAAGAAGAGGCCAAGGTGTATCTGGCAAAGACATGCATTGAGATTTAGGTTGCCAAAACCTGTAATGAGCTAGATAGCTTGGGGGTTGTTGGTGGTTGTTGATTTATTGAAAACCATTTTGCTACAGGCTTTTGTTAAGAAGAGAAAGGAGGGACCTCTGCCACAATGCTCCTATCTAGAACTGTGTTAATCAAGTTGATGTTCTTACCTGGTAGAAGATGTTGTTTTTAAGAGATTTAAATGATCGGTAGTCAAATTATATTTCCTTGCTTCATTTCCTTGAGCCTTTTAATGTTTCATCATAACCTGATAGTAGAGTTTGGATCTTTAAGGATGTTTCTTTATCATTTCTATATAGGGATTAGTCAACTATTCTTTCTAATGAGTTGCTAGCTTCTCTCTCTTCGGTTTGTTTGTTTTTTTTCCTTGGTGGAGATCTAATTCTCCTAATTTGTATGATTCTCTTTTTAGTAAGTCCCTCTTTACCCGTCTTGCTTGTAATTTCAATTGCCACAATGAGGCACCAAGCGGGTATGAAAGAAAATGAAAATCATCTTAAATATGTATAGAAGCTTTTTGGATTTTAAGTAATAGGGTGAGTTGGAAAAAAAAAAAAAGAAATGTAATAAGGTGAGTTGGCAAAAAGTCAACTAATGAATAATTGACTGTTTATGGTTTTCTCTAACATGAGAGAAAAAATAAATCATTTTTTGAAATAGGGGGGGTAACTGCATGGAATGTCAATCTACAAGGTGGTTAATGAAGTTTATGCTTGAGAAGACAGCAATCTTTCTCTCTCTTTCAGACACTCATCAACTTTATAAATTCTTTATCCTCACAAAAAATATCTTCACGTATGATTATCACTGCAATTGTAGAAAAGCTTGATTGTTTCATCTTACATGAACACATTCTACTCTATACTTTCCCCATTTTTTATAATCTAAAATTTGTTTTATATACCATATTACGTTGAAATTTTGTCCAGGTGGTCTTTAGGAGCAATAATGTATGAAATGCTTGTTGGATACCCTCCATTTTATTCTGATGACCCGATAGCAACATGCAGAAAGGTAATATGTTTCATACTTCTGTTTTATACCTTTTTCTGAGCTCCAATATTACTCTTTGCTACCCTCGTATGTCATGTTAGCGCCTTTGTAATACAGTAGCCTTTTAAAGAATAAAAAGTACAAACATTTACTCCCATGCGATGCAGTGGGATTCTTCCATCCAATCTTATTCACTGTAATGATTGTAAATGATAAAATAAAAAGAAAGTAAAATATTATATATCAAATAAATTTCTAAATGTTGAAAGTAATCATCATAGGTTTACATGCCATTTAGCTGTTAGACTTTTATCATTGCTTAACATAGTGTTTTTGTAATAAAAGAAGTGTACTGAAAAACTAGGAATGAAGAATATTTAATGAGAAGTGGCCAATATTTGTAAGGATTTTATTTAACTAAGTAAACAATTAAATTATGTGCAGACACAGAATTTTAAGATTTATGATTTCACCAAAAATGATCTCGTCTATCTCTATATATAATATATACATGGGTATTACATGACATAACTGAATGTCAGCATTTTATTGATTACCATCAACAGATTATTATTATTATTTGTATTTTAGGAACATTTGGTATAGCAAGAAATTTAGAGTGTATAATTTTCTGTTGAAATTGTAATATTGGCACAATTAGAAGAAAGTGAGAAAAAGAAGTATAGTCTTTGAGGACCATAAAAAATGCTTTAAACTTAAAAATTTTGGATAAAACTGCACAATCGTAATGATTGAACCCAAAAGTGGGTTTTAATATATAATTAGCTGAGAGATATTTCGATCCTACTTGTGCAGTGCTTTAATGAAATCTAAGCTGTATGCTTCATATGATTTTTCTTTCTTTTTCTTTGTATATTTACTTTACATGAAGAGGATAGCTTACCCTTCATTTTTGTATTTGTTTCTCTCTCTCCCTTAATAATATTTCTTCTTTTATAAAAAACAGATGTATGCTTCATATGTAATTCTGTGATGGTATTTCTAGTCTATTACTGATGAAAACGTATATGGCTGTCTCTCTGATTTGGACCTGTGTGTAGGCTTGTTATTTTCATCATATCATCCACTTGTATAGTATTAGATTTAACAAGATTTTCCATCAGCACATTTCATGCAGAGGCCACCATTCTACTGAATTCTTTGTCTCTAGTGTCTTACAATGACAGTTTTGCTTTTACGTAGGTTATGTTTCACTTTATGCTCTATTTCTGTTATTTTGCTTTTTGTTTCTCTTCCATTATTTCTGAAACAATTAAGCCTCTTTTGCAAGAACATTAAGTAATAAGCTGGAAATCTTCACTTTAGCCCTTAATCTACTCTTGCTGTTAGATTGTCCATTGGCGAAATCACTTGAAATTTCCAGAAGATGCAAGGTTGTCTCCTGAGGCAAAGGATCTCATTTGTAGGTTGCTTTGCGACGTTGATCATAGGCTAGGCACTGGAGGAGCAAATCAAATTAAGGTAAGAACTTAATTCACCAAATGTTGTATAATTTAATCAAAATTTTCTGTCTTATGTTTATTGAAATGAATTTTATCAGGCTCATTCTTGGTTCAAGGACACTATGTGGGATAAACTATATGAAATGGAGGCAGCATTTAAGCCCGAAGTAAATGGGGAGCTAGATACACGGAACTTCATGAAGTTTGATGAGGTATGCATTTGGTTGTTATTGTTTCTAGATTACTGTTTGTTCTGATTACTAAACTTTTTGCTATGTTTAGACCAAAGTTTGCCCTCATATTATTTTAGTATTATACATATCCAGTTATCAAATTGAGAATTGCATAATGATGCAGTTTGTTATGTCTACTTCAACTCTGGACTGCTATTTGAGCTTCTCTTAACACATGCAAAGATTTGTTTTGCAACTGCTTGATTAGCCAATCTATCGAGATACAGTTGCCATCACAATGTCATGGCATTATATGCCAGGGCTTTTCTGTTAACACAGATGACTGTAATTGGTGATCAATAAAATTAAAATTTTCTGTTCAGCTCGTATGAAACAGAGTTATGGACTTCAAGTTCTCTAGAAGTTAGGATTCTGTATTATCATCAGGAACACACACATAGACATCCTACAATAGACGGTAAGATTGCTAGGCAGCATCATTAGTTGCATTTTGAGGCAAAGGTAGTTAGCAATGTTAGTTGCATTTTGAGGCAAAGGCCAGCCAGACTTTAATCCTGTTAGGGTTGTACTGATTTCCTTTTCTGATTTCCATATTCGTTACTAACTACTTGGATATATATCATCAGGTTGATCCTCCAGTACCTGCAAGAACTGGCTCAGGACCCTCGCGGAAGGTTTGCAACTATTCATATTATTTGATGCTTTAGTTAATAGTAATCTATGTTCTTTTTTATAAAAGTATAAAATATATTAATAAGTGCTAAAGAGGTGTCAATGTGTATGCAAAATATTTACATATCTATCAACATATCAAGAAGCTCCCCAAAGTTCTCTATTCAATATAATGGATGACCCAAAATAAAAAACCGAGCATCCGGAACCATCCATTCCTAATGCCATGAAAGTTTCTCTCATCCTCTACCCCCTCAAAAGCTCTTCTATTTCTCTCATTCCACAATACCCAAAAAATAGTGAGGGAATAAGATCAATATATTTCCTTTGCCAACTTACGCTCTTCCATGCCCATACTTCATCTCTAACTGACCTAGCCATCGCCCAATTGATACCCAATAAATCATAAGTCATCGACCATAGCTTGTATGCTATCGGATGCTATAAAAGGACATGATTACATGTCTCAACAGCTCCTTTACACAAGTAGCACCCATTCACCATTATTATTTCCCTTCTCATCAATTTTATTAATCGTCAGAATGCAACCCCTACTAGCTTCCCAAGCAAAGAAAGCCACCTTGGGAGGAGTGTTAGCCTTCCATAAATATCTAAAAGGAAACTTGCCGTCATCATTTTCCTGCTTAGTCAAATGCTTGTAAAAGGATTTGACCGTAAAAGATCGAGATTTAGTAAGACTCCATATGGATTGATCGTCGGTACCATCTGGGACAATGCGAGATAAGGTATATAGGAGCTTCTTATATTCGTTGATCTCCCAATCATTGAGGTTTATAGTAATTTGACTTTGATTAGAGCTAGAGTGGCTTGTATTTATCACAACTAGTGACATTCAAAACTTGCACGAAGACAACTTGACGCGGAAGAGTATGGGAAGAATCGAATCAACTCCTATAACTCACTCAACGTTATGCAATATCGAAACTTTAACCGCGTAGATAAACTTCTCCTTTTAATTAAATATACAATGCTAAAAGGAATATAAAAACAATGATTAGAGAAAATAAACAAGAAAAGAAAAAACGTCACGTACTTACCAATAAGTTGAGCCCTGCTCCTTGGCTCAATAAAACTTCTGAAGACTTTTGCTCCTCGAAAAACTTGAAAAAACTAAATTAGCAAAAATGTTAATAGAAGAAAGGCCTAAGTTTTCAAAAATTTATCTCAAATTAATTATAATTAGTATTTTTACAACTTATGAGTAAATGCCTATTTATAGCCTTTCTCGGGGCAATATAGATGAGTACAAATTCTTGCATAAAATAATAAATTAATATCTTAAATAAAATTCTATCTTAATTCTGGAATAGTTACATAATAAAATATTTATTCTATCCCATCTAAATACAAAGAAATTAATTAAATAATTTTAGGAATAGAATTTACATTGAAATAATAATAAAAATAAGATAAAACTTATCCCATGTGATTGTCATGTAAAACACATGGGAAAATTAATTTAGACATGTGGGATTTAATTTTAAAAACATGGGAAATTAAAAAGTGGGTCTCAAAACCTTTTAAAAATTAAAATAGAAAATTATTAATTAATTAAAAATGGGGAGTGCCGTTTTGGGGCAACCTGACCGGCCTGCTTGAGTCGCAAGGGGTAGGCCCGTGGGGGTTGTGGGCTTGCGTGTTTGGGCCGACTGGGCTGGTTGCTGGCCTGGCCACGTGGGACAGCCAGGTGGGGGCCTGCTGGCCATGGGATTCTCGGGCCGCGGGTTGCGCACGCATGGATGGTGATGCTTGTGACTCGATTCGCGCACACGCGCGGTGCCATGTGTGTGTCGTGTGGGTTTTGTGCGCATGCTGTGCATGCGGGTGGGCCACGCGGGCTGTTCCGGCCGCACGCTCGCATGCTGTCTCACGCGTGTGAGTGATCCACCTGCACAGGTGGATTCCCATGCTCGTTACTCACGTGTCAAACTTAGTTTACGCATATCGTTGCGCGGGACTTTGGGCCTTCCTTTGTGCTTCATCGATGATTGTGTTGCTTACCTAGTTTTGGACTATCAGATTGAAAATTCCTTGAAGGTTGCGAGCCCAGCTTCGGGTGATTGGCCCACAAGCAGCTGAGCTTGTTTCCCCATTGGTCCTAGTTTGTCATGGGCTTTAGAGTCCGGCGCATCTTCCTCTTTCATCGAAGTATCCTTCTTGATGACTCTCGCGTCACAACTCCTTCACTTTCCCTGGTCTTTCTTTTAATACTTTAATATTTTATGCATTAGCCGCGGAAAAAGGGGTGTGCAATGCCCCTTTCATGAAGTATACTCTGTGATATCAGTAGGACTCTAGGCAATTGGCTGGGCTGGATTGTTGTTGAAGTCAAATTGTCTTCGGAAGACAGGACTCGCACTATTCAGCCAAATTCCTATCATTTGCTGTTCTTGCTTTTTATCTTGCAATTTACTAAGAGATGATAGACGAATAGTTTCTGGGACCACATGAGAGGGAAACTGTTCGGGTGTAGGGGGAATAGCGTGGGGTCTTTTTTCTTTTATGGAAAAAGAGATTCTTATTTAGATGAGAAATAATATGAAAGCTGAAGATAGGATGATGTGACATTTTTGTTTTTCATACTCTTTTCTTTTATGGTACAAATATTCAGGTGTAGGTAAAATTTGAGTTTATTTGTGCGATTATTTTGTTCTTATTATTCTCCATGTCTGCTAATTTTCATTAATTACAACGACATTCTATGCCTTCTTCCATGCAGATGCTAACTCCTAAAGATTTAAATTTTGTTGGCTATACATACAAGAACTTTGATGCTGTTAAAGGGCTTCGCCATTCATTGGGTACGTAATTTGCTACATAATGATTTAAATTTTCTATTTTCTTCTAACATACATTTTTAAGAATTTCTGTTTTGTTGGTCTTGATCTCCACGAACAGTTTGCATATAGAAGATGGGGTAAATGAAATTTGACATTCCATAATTGGTAATGGTAAACTGGCTGTTAGTAGACAAATGGAGAGCAATCTGTTTGGTTTTTTAGCTTATGGATATCCATTTAGTCAGAGATATTATTTAATTTGAATAATTTGTTGAACTCAGGATTGCTTTCTTGTCAGCTTTGGATCTCATTGCAAAGTATAATTCTAGAACTGAAAGAAAACAGAAAATGATAGTAACTTTCCCTCACAAATTTTTATCTTTTTTTGGGTTGGGGGGTGGGTGGGTGCGGGAGAACACCATTTTATTAGAGTTTTCTGAGAGGACTGGAGTTATTATATTTTATTAGTTGTCTATTTCCTATGCGGTAGGAAGTCCCATTTTTAATGTTATATGGTTAAGCTTTCTATTCGTATTGGGTTATATAGACAGCAATAACGAGAATTTTTTACTGTTAGTCAGACTGCTTACTAATAAGATGTACAATTTTGAAACCCTGTACTTGTCTTTCTTTTACTGATCCCTACTATAGTAGATTGCAATTCCTATTGTTATTGATTGGATTGGCAATCCTTGTAATTGTGGATCTCAATTTCTTATTCTTTTCTAATTTTTTTAGGTCCTATTTGTGTGCTATTCAGTGACAGGAGAAAGGTGGGGTGGTGTTTCAAAGGGGATTGGACTTTTTACGATTAGACACCTGGTTGTTGCTCATAGTCTGAAACTCTGTAATGACTGATGGGATATATATATATATATATATATTTGGAAGAAAAAGAAGAATATATATCCATATATATATATATATATGTAGAAAGAGATCAAGGGAGGAACACCATTTACATCATTAGAAGAAACAAAGATTACACAAGGGAATCATCAAATATCTAAGATATCCCTAGGTCTTCACTTTTAAGGAGGGGTGATCTTCTGTTGCCTCCTGTGTTTAGGGTCAGTTTATGAGTTGAGATATGTGGAATTTAGAGTTTATTGCTTGTTAAGGAGAACCTATTGATCTCTCTTTATTTTATTCATGCAGTCGGCAGTTGCATATTTATAGGAAAGCTCTAGAATAAGGTTTTTGATTTAAACAGACATAATAACAGTTTCCTATTTTATTCCAAATGTCTATCCTAAATACAATCTTTTTTCTAGTTAAGCTTAAACTGAAAAAACATATGGGTCAAGGCACAGAGAAGTCTCAGACAAGCTTGATGCCTATTTCTGAGTACTAATGAAATAGAATTAACCCTTAAACATTCTCTTGTTTCTCTCCTTCCAATGGTTTAAAAGATGGCATGGGGAACGAGAGAGCAATTAGCTTCTTCTTGGTCTTATGACAGCAAATTCAATCCCAGTCCAGCAGTTTTGCCTGAATAGATCCACTCTAGCACGCACTAGATACTCAACAAGTTACAAGCTGATTCCTATAGCCTTCTCCTGTCAGGATACCATCAAAGAAGATGGTTAGGAGCTTCAATATTGACATGCAAAGAGGGCATATGTTAGGATGATACAGTCCCATCTCTTAAGGCTGTTCATATTAAAAGATGGGGCTCCAAGAGGCTTCCCGAACAAGAAAAAGTCACATTTCCAGCAAGGGAAACTAGTCAAACTAGAATCAAGTTTTGGCAAGGGTGGTTTCCAGATTTACTTGTGGAGGAAGCATCTTTTGACAACTTTGGAATGGATTATCATCAGTACCTAGAAAAACTGAGTGTCCAAAAAAGCAAGTAGATCGACTAACTTGTCAATCTCCTAGTCATTGAGATTGCAAGATAAATTTATGTGCCTGGAGGCTCCCAGAGAGCGAATTATAGTACCCAACTCTGTTATTTTCACGAGATGCAATGCCCCTAGATAGTAGGATAGTGGAACTTCAGTTGTTCATCGCACCAAACATCCTCACAGAAATTCACCATATCCTCGTCACCAGCAGTAAATGAGGATGCCCAGTTAAGTTTGGTAAAAGCCACTTGATCTCCTCCCATAAACTTGATCTGTAAGCGCCTCTGCCCATCTTTGACATCCAGCCACCTCCATGTGCTCATTTCTTGCTTAAATCAAATTCCACCATAAACCCCCTCTATTAGAGAGAAATCTCAACAGCCATTTTGCTCAAAGGGCCTCGTTGGATAAGTATAGGTACCTTGTACGTAGCCCTCATGCTGAAATGAGAGTCTAATGGAGTTCCAGACCAGCAAATCGAATTTCTTGTTATCATCTGAGTGGGAGTGATAGGAATAATTTGCTTTGACAAACAAATTTTTGAACAGCCATGCTGTGACATTAAGGCTTATATTTTGGTTGCATATGCTTCGACTTGCGTCTGTAAGGTTTATATTTTGACCTCCACTGCCCTGTGCTTCGCATGGAATGATGCACTAGTAGTTTGGCGGTAAAGCAAAATTTATGTAAAAGACTGGAGAATATACAGAACCCTCTTAAAGGAGAGCCAGCCTATTCGGATTTGCATGGCTAAGTCAAGATTTGCTAGAAAACTGGGCAAAATCTCAACTTCTTTACTGAAATCCACTGAATAGGGTAATATAAATATACAGAAGAATTGAGCTGAAAAATAAACATTTAAAACTTCTTTGGAAGGTTCACTATCATAAAACCCAGATGGAACCTAAAAGTACATTTTCGAATGCATGGACTAACATAAACATGGGAAGGGTTACATGGGAAAGGAATCATCCTTGAAACAGTATTTTAATGTAGTTAGTGGGACAGTGGAATTTGAATGTTTTTTGATTCTCAGTCTGAAGTCTTAGAAATATTCCTTCTTCTAGAAGAATCCATATGAACTGAAGTACAGTTCCCGGAAGATGGACTAATGCAAGCATGGCAAGGATTACAAGGAGTGGAATCATTCCCAAAACTAGGTCTTTTAATGTAGTTATGTGAAGGTTATATATGAACTTTTGATCTCAGAATCAGTAAGTCTTTTTCTGTGTCAGCACACAAGATAGGCTTTTAGTAGTAGAACCTTATTATAATTAGTTTTCCATGCAGCACCCGTGTGTTCACCTGTTAATTTAGAAACCTGTGCTTGCTTACGGTCATTTTGCGTTTCTATTTATGTAGAAGTTTAGAGTGTGTCTCCAAAACGCCCATCCATTTGTTTCAATATTCTGTACTGGATTTATTATTTCTTTTCTCCTCGGAAGCATATTATCCTTTTCTTATATTTAGATGTATTTAGATTTTGTCAGTGTATACAGGTGATTCTGGGGCTGGTTATGTGCCCAAGCAAACAGAAGAGGACAAAGAAGTGGAGATGCTTGAACCCTCAGGTGATCCTATGTTAATGTGATGTGACAAAATAGGGAATTCCTTAAAAGTGGATTTCGCATATTTGTTTTATGTTAGTATTCCCCTGAGATCTTCATTTCTTGCGAGTCGGGTGCCTGCAACACAAGGAGCCGCTAATGCAAGTGTACAGCATGTAAGAAAACTTTCTAAAAGCCTGTGTGGGTTAAGTGATAAGGGAAGTGAGCCTGTTTTTTCTTTCTCTAGCCGAAAGGCCTTTGTGTATTAGGAGGTAGAGGAAAGCTTCAGAAAATTGTCCTGGCTGCCCAGGTTGGCCGTGGTAATTTTGCCTTCTCTAGTGGCAGTATCTGGATAAACTTAAATATGTAGTTAAAGTAGTGAACCTGTAACTATTTTTGAGGAATACTTCCCTCGTGTGTAAGAAATTATGGCGGTCAATAGCCCTCAAATCAGAAATTAGCTACCAAAGATTTCGAAGTAGTTTTTGTTAGAAATTCTTTTGAAGTTTTTACAAATGATTTGTTAAATTATGATGCTTTGCCTTGTCATACTTGTCTGGTTCCTACATCACCATTTTTGGCGACTATACAGTATTGTATGTAGGGTGGTGTTTCTCTTCATTTGTATTGGAGTTGGGAGCCTTGGAGGGTGGTCTTCTCTAATACCACTTTTTGCATTGATATATTTAAAATCTAGGATAAATTAAAGATTACTTATTCAAATACATTAAAGATCTAGCCAATTACGTATTGTCACTTTTTATTATTTTAATACATAAGCATTTTCTATCAGATATATAATTTGAGTATATAAATAAATTTAAGTAATAATATAATTAATGAATAAATCATAATATATTTAAAAGAGAGAGTGAAGAAAATTAAGTGCTAATACTAATTATTAAAATAAAAAAAATAACATATTTAATATGTTTATTATCTAAATATTTAAATGAATATATATAGTAATTCATTAAGTATATATTAAATATAATTATTGTAATTTTAATATATAGAATCCCAAATAAATCACCTAGTATCACTTTTACCTAAACAACTATGCGTTTTTTTTTTATAATGTTAAATATTTATATAAATACTTGTTATTTTATTAAGTATATTTTGTTTATGAATCTATATACTAAAATTAAATAATTAGATTTAATAAATCCTTCAATACATTATATAGTTAATAAATAATTACTTTATTACAATATAAATAGATAAATACAATTTATCATATTTATAGAATATGTACATATTTAAATAAGGAGAAGCTGCTAAAGTTGAAGAGATCATGTCTTGCCATGGTAGATGACACAAGACTAGAATTGATTCTTTCCATAATAAGTTAAGATAGGTTATCTTAGTAGTATAAACTATTCTCATATGGTTTTGCATTCTTCATGCTATTTAGATTTTATGATTTTCTTGGTGGAATGGAATTGAAACATTTATTTCTCTAAACTCTGATTTCACTCCCTTTCTTCAATCTTTTCCTTCCATTTTTCCACTTTTTCCCTCTCTTTTTCCCTTACCTTTCTCTTTTCTCTCTCCCCCCCCCCCCCCCCCCAAATCTCTTCTCTTTCTATATTAAAGTAGAAAGGCATGCCAGGCCTGCCCACTCTAACAAGATTCCCAAGAGGAGGATAACATAATTTTAACACGACTTCCATAACCAGATATTATGTAATTGACACGGTCATTTGAATCAAAATGCGCATGAATCGCGGGGAAACAAATCCAGGTGAAAGATAGACTTTCTACTGAAGGATTCTGACAAGGAAGTTTTCTCGTGATTCATATTCACCAACTCATGGTAACAGAAAAAATACACTAGCATTCACTGCAGTAGGTTTCCCATTCTAATCAGGCCATTGCTTTCGAGACACCAATCCTACCAAACATCTCCAGGGGAGAGGAATGCAAGTCCAATCAAGAATAGAAGATGGGAAGTACCATTCAGTAATCATGACATTTCAAGTAACACAAATTGCAAGTCCCAATTAAGAATAAAAGATGGGGAGTATCATTCAGTAATCATGATGTTTGAAGTAACACAAATTACAAGTAGTTGCTTTACTCTGAGATTTTCTTCTAATAGAAAAAGAAGTACTACTCTGGGACTGTGGATAGCAGCTCTAAAATAGTTGAGGGTCCTATAAACATGAAGCAGCTGTCCATATCCAAGTAGTTACCTTCCTCACCAAAGTCTCAAGACTCTCATATGCTATACTGTGGTCAGGAAAAAGTAACTTTTCTACCAAGTTCCAAATTCAACAGAGTGCATACCCTGCAAACAATGGTAAGAAAGTTCAGGGAATTAAAAATTCTAATTTGATCTTAAATATTACAAGAGGTATTACTCCATAGATATCGTGCATTTTAAATTCAAAACTCCACCCTATGAAGTTTCAGCAATCCATGATAAGAAAGTTCAGTAAGTACCAGGTCTGGGAGTTCATGTCACATTTAATCAGAGGTATCAACGAACATACATTTGACATGAAGCTTTAATTGAAGAGTATAGCTCCATGGGGGCATTAGAGCCAATGTCATATTGCAGCCAACCCATCTTCTAGGGTTCTCATGTCATTCATTTCATAACTTCTAAGTCAAAAACAAGTGGCACCAGATTACTTTCAAATCTTCCTATTTCCGTCTTAAGCTCATACTCTTTCGCTTCTCATTCAACGAAAAACGTCTTGCTATGGTGGGATTATAAAACTTCCTCATATGATCAGAGAGCCTATGAATGGCTTGGAGATCACCGATAACAGAAAGCTGCATCAAAAAGGAATCAAACATTTGGTAGGGCAATTTCAATCCCTTCTTCACAACATCTTCCAAAAGAAAGCATGCATCTTCCACCCTGTGGCAGCTAAAGAGCCCATTAATCATCACACAGTAGGTATTGGTGTCTGGTGTGCAGCCTCTCTTGTCCATTTCATGCCAGCTTTCAAAAGCCCTATTGGGATCACCCATCTTGAAAAACATTGAGATTAGCGTATTATAGGTTTGAACACTAGGTATACAGCCAACCTCAATTATTCTTCCATAGAGCTTAAGTGCCTCATCAGTCTTCTTATTGTCACAGAGAACCTTGAGAAAACAATTATAAGTAACTACATCAGCCGGATAACCTTTGTTGCTCATCTCTTCTAAGAACTTGTATGCTTCCTCAACCTTTCCAGCTAAGCACATTCCCTCAATCAATTCCTTGTATGTTGAAACATCAGGAAGACAACCACTCTGTACCATTTCCCCCATTACTTTACCGCATTCCTCCATTCTATCACTCTTGGCTAAAGCCACAATCATGATTGAAAAAGTCTTTGCAGTAGGAGAGGACATCATTGAGCCTTTGTTTCTCATGAACTCAAAAAGTTGAGTTGCCTCAGTCACCATCCCGGATTTGCAGAAAGTATCGATGGCAGTATTATATGTAAAATTATCAGGGGAATGGCCCATTTGAATCATTTCTTCAAGTAACATCATTCCTCTTCTAGGATTCCTAACTCTACACCACCCAAAATACAATATATTATATGTATCAGCATTGGACTTAACCTTATTTTTCATCCTATTAAACATTGCTTCGGCATCCTCAACCAGACTACATTTGCACAAAGCATCCAACAGAAAATTAAATGCATTAATCTCTGGCTGCGTCTTCACCCTTATTCTTTTCTTCTTTGCAAATTTCTGAACATGGGTCAAATATTTGTCACAGTATTTTCTCAAAATGGATAACAAAACATCAGCAGGAACAACGCTCTTATTATTTCTCTTCATGTAATCAAGCATGTCACATACTATTCTAAACTGCTTCACCTTGTATTTTGTGCTAGACAATATGTCAATCATATTGTTATAAACACAAGGCTCGTGGGAGTAATTTTCCTGGTGCCCCGCCCAGGTGAAAAACCTAAATGCTATTTTCTCCTCCAAGTAAAACCTTTGCAGGACTCCAAGGACCATAGGAGTGGTTATTTCAACCCCAATTTCATCAAGTGCCGCCTCCATATTATCATATGCATTACAATTAGCTATAATCGTTTCATAAACTTTGGCCACATGACTGTCTAAACTCTTGCCCCTAATATTACCATCAAGGTTTCGATCTAAAGACACAGTTTCCGAAACAAATGAACGCACGGGGACCCTAAACGCTACAAAAGATTTAAAATTCAATGAAGATTCGGCTAAATACGCATATGGTGTCGCCAGCAGTGATATGATTCGATAGAATGAACACTGACAGACCACCATGTTTGAAGGATACCATATGGGTTCAATAGACGACCTTAAGGGTCGATAAAAGGAGAGATATACACGGGGGAAATTAGTGGCAGATGGAAAACTAAATAGTCTTCTCATTGTAGCGGGTTGAATTGGATAAAACATATCATTGTTAAGATTTCGCCCAATAAAATTAAACTTATCGAGAAAAGGAGAAAGGAAACGAAGAGGGTTTATTACTGTTGTTGCTGCAAAGAAAGGAACTGAAGATGGCTTGATCCTCAACTCTCACTCGTAAGAGGATCAAGTGTCTTGAAATGGAGAAGAATACTCACTACAGAGTAGCCAATATGACACACAGAGACAGAAGAGCCGTCTTCGGGCGGGCGTGAGGAACCGAGGACTTCTGGCGTTGATCATCATGCTATCAGGGCCCAGGTTTGGACCATGGCAGATCCCTCAAGTCAAGCCTAGCCCGACCATGTATAGATTCCCTTGTGCTTTGCTTCCCTATTTGAAAATTTTGAATTCTATTGCTCGATCAGAAGGGGAATATGATCACAAGGGATTATTTGAAGTTTTTGAATAAAATTAATATTTTTCAAGTTCATGTCCAATTTAAATTAACAGTTCAAATAGTAAAATAGCTTCATTAACTATTTATATTTTTTGTTTAATTTCTTTAACTTTTTTTTGGTTCTACACAAGTTCCTATACATTTAAAATTTTTTTTAAATAAAGACTTATAATTAATAAAAGTTAACTGATATTTAGTTAATGAAACATGTTCATGTCACATCTCGTTGATTGGACATTTGATGATGATGTGAAAATTTGGTTTACACGTCATTATGGCTCATTGTTTCCTAATCTCATATTAAAAATATATTCGACTAAGAAGAGAAGCTTGAGGAGAGAGAGAGAACCACGAGTAGATAGAAAGACACTTACCATAGAAACAAGCTGGAGGATGCTTGAAGAAAGAAAGATACAATCGAGGGTTGATTTTCTAATCAAATAAAGTCTAAATCGAATACTTTGACAAACATTAAAATTATGTTTGGAGATGATGATGTTTAATAAGGTTATTGAATGAGGACCAAATAGCCACACTCTTGTTGTTAAGGAAGGTGAGGTTGCTAGAGGATCTAATTGGAAGAAGATAGAGGACTCCATTAGGGGTCAACCTCTCCGATTGACCAAATAGGGACTCCACCAGCATAGGTGATGGCAATGAGGAAAGTTGGAAGAAAGGTGGCGTGGATGACGAGAAGGAATGAGAAAGAGAATGAGGAATTAGGAGAAAATAGAGACTAGTTTTCATTATAGGCAAAGAAAAAAAAACCTAGAGTCATGATTGGGGAGAAAGAGGAGGTGAAATAAAGGAAAGGTATAACGAGAAAGAATAAGAGAAGCTGAGATTGCATAGTCACGGTTGTAAAGGTCTCTCTGGTTATGGTAACTTTGGTGTGAAAGGAGTTGGGTGAAATTGCATAGTTATTAACTTAAAAAAAGAATTGTGGCTAGTTGTATTTGTTTTAACGATGCTGTGAAAAAAAAAAAATTACGTTATCAATAGTTAACACAATGTAATTTGAACACATGATATTAACTAACATAAGTTAACTTCTTTTAACTTTTTATCTATACATCTATCTTTTACCTTTCATTTTTTCTCTCTTTCTCTCTCTCTCTCCCTCTTTTTTGTTTATTTTCTAAGAAAATTTGAGATTATTTAACTAGAAACCAGTTAAACGCCAAAAATAGTAAAAAGAAAAATGAGAGAAGATATGATAATAAGCTTCCAAACTATCTGTTTAAAGGCCTGGAACTTAAAAAAAATGAATTCATAAATTAAATGTAGAAACAATTAATAGTGTTAGAGTTTATATTCCTTATACAATAATTTTAAATGCTCAATAGGGTTACAAGAATGTCTATTCTAAAAAATAAACGAAAATTAAAGAAATAAAACAAAAAGTGAATAACTAAGTATCCTATAACAACCTTCACTAACACTTAAATGGAGTCTGAATAGTGAACTACTCACAACTCTCTTGTTGATTAGAATCTGAATCTTGTTCTTCTTGATCTGAAAGGATAAACTACACTAACTTAGTAAGAATATCACACTAATAGCAGGTATGAAAAATTAAATATTGGTAAAAAAAATCAGAAAAATAACTAATGGAGTTCTTACTTTATTTAAATACATTTATGTAATACCTGGAATTAATTTTAAAATATTTAAAATTAATGTATAAATTATAATTTTAAAATTTATAAATTTTTATTTAATGTAAAAATTAAGAAAAATAAATGGAGGATGAAATTGAAAACAAATTTGGGAAAAAGTGGTGAAAATTTGGGTTTTGTAGGTGTTTTTGAAAGAAAAATTAGAAGTTGTGGATCAAAACACAATTTAGAAAAAATGAACCATGTAGGACCACCAAGTAAGCAACCCCAATGAACCGGAGCGCGCCGCATGATAAGGCACGTTGACGCAGTGTCACGTGGGAGGCCACGCTGACAATCTGCGTGCCCACGATCGGACGGTCCGAATTTGTTCCTGCGCGCGTGGACGGTCCAGATTCGTTCTGTAACACCCAACATTTCATTTTTTATTAATTATTATTATTATTTTTATATAAATATAATTATTATTTATATGATTTTAATTTGATTTAATGAAAACAATAATAATAATAATAATCATAATAAAAGGGTAAAAATTAGTTAGAGATTTAATTGAAAATAATTTTGGAGAAAATGTGTGAAAATTTGGGTTTTATGGGTATTTTTGAATGAAAAATCAGAAATCAGGGGTCAAAACACAATTTAGAAAACTTATGCCATGTCAGCTACTCGGTCAGTAGCCCCGACCAACCAGGACATGCCAGGTGACAGAGACACTGATGCGGGAGGCCACGCGGGGGGGAGCCACGTGGGCGATCCGCGCGCCCACAGTCGAACGGCAAAGATCCGTTTCCGCGCGCACGGACGACCCAGATTAAAAACACGCATGGATGGCCCAGATTGCATCGCGCACGGATGGTCTAGATTGAATCGCGCACAGACGGCCCAGATTGAATCGCGATGAACGACCTAGATTCACTCTTTATTTAATCGCGATCAAACGGTACAGATTAAAAGCGATGGACAGCCCATATAAAAAACGAATGGGTATAAATAACCCCATCCGCACTCAAACCCAAACCCTAGCCGCCAGAGCCCCTCGCCAGAAAAGACAGCCCAGCCGCTGGGGAGCCGACCGTCGCCACCCGCTGCCGTACCAAAGCAATTTTCGACCGCTAAACGAGGTAAAATTTTTTCCTCTTGCACGAAATTCAATTTAAAACCCACTCATGGCCAAATCGGAGTTAAAGAACCGACCGATTGGCCGAAAAATGCCGCCGAAGCTCAGCGTCGCCGCCACGGGGTGTTTCAGAAAATGTCTCCGATGAGGCCCTTCCCAATTTCCGTTCGATGTGATTTTTCTACCGTTGTGACCACCATTTCTTTCTCTACAGGTTGACTGAAGCAAAACGCCCAACCACAATGTGAGCCAGAGGAGTTACCGCACCGGAGAGCTCCACTGCCGATGAATTTTGATTTTTTGTGTTGTTTCGGCCAACCGAGGGCCCTAAGTGTATTTTCTCGCAGGAACCGGTGCAAGTTCAGTTGAATTCATTCGAAAATAGCCAACCCGAGGCAGATCGCCGCTTCTCACAGTGGCGCCGTCGCCGGAGCACGGCGGAGCCGCCGTGCCAGAATTTTAAAATTGGCTAGGTAGGCCCTGGGTCTGATTTTTGGGTTATTTGGTACACTTGTAGGTACCGTAAGCGAGTTTTAGTTCCCGAAAGAAAATTTAGGAAACCCACAGACCGCTCGTAGCCGCAGTAACTATTTAATTTTCGGCGTCGAATCAAGTAAGGACCCCTCCCCTATTTCCTATCATGGAATTGAAGTTTGAATAAACGATAATACTGTATTTTATACAAATTAAATATGATTTCTAATGGAGCCCGAACCGGACATTATTCTTTATCGATTCCTGTTTAATTTATTTTATAGTTTAGATGCATTATGGTATCTGGTTTATCTATTCTATGGTTTTAAATGTATGTATCACTGCTTACTTCACTACCGTTTGATTTTGGAAATCTAATAGATGAACTACCCAGACTGCCAATGGACAGGGAAGTCGAGTTCACCATATATCTACAACCAGACACCCAGCTTATTTCGGTTGCTCTTTACCACATGAGTCGCGTTGAGATGGAGGAGCTGAGAAAACAGATCACTAAATTGTAAGACAGTGGTTTTATCAGACATAGTGTGTCCCCTTGGGGTGTCGGAGTCACTTTTTCCAGAAAGGGAGATGGAACGTTGAGACTATATATTGATTACAAAGGATTGAACAGGGTCAAAATCAAGAACAAGTATCCCCTTCCTAGGATTGATGACCCATTCGATTAGTTGTAGAGTGCACAGGTCTTCTCCAAAATAGACATGCGATCAGGTTACTATCAGGTGAAAGTAATGACAGAAGATATCCCCAAGACCGCTTTTTGAACCAGGTACGGATACTATGAGTTCCTGGTCATGCCATTTGGGCTAACCAACGCCCCAACCATCTTCATGGATCTGATGAGCAGGGTCTTCAGACAATTCTTATATCAATTTGTTATCGTGTTCATCGATGACATCCTGGTCTATTCAAAAAGCAGAGAGGAACATGCTCACCATATAGCTCAGGTTTTATAGGTTCTCAGAAAAAAGAAGCTGTATGCGAAGTTGAGTAAGTGTGGATTTTAGATTGAGTAGACCACCTTCATGAGACACATCATATCAAAGGATGTAGTATCAGTGAATCCTGAAAAGGTTGAAGCGGTGCTCGGCTGGGAGAAATTGACATTTGTTAAAAAAATCTGTAGCTTTCTGGGAATGGAGGGTTATTACCGCAGGTTCGTTGAAGGATTTTCTAGTCTAGCTGCTCTTCTAACCCGACTTACAAAGAAGAATGCCAAGTTTGAGTGGAATGAGAACTGTGAAAGAAGTTTTTCAGAACTAAAAAAGTGGCTGACTACTGCACTTGTGCTAGCCTTATCAAGTGGATCGGGGTGATATATAGTTTACAGTGATGCCTCCTATCTAGGCCTGAGTTGTGTTCTAATGCAGCATGGGAAGGTCATAGCTTATGAGTCCAAACAGTTAAAGAGTCATGAGAAAAATTATCCCATCCATGACTTAGAGCTTGCCGTAATCATACACACCTTAAAGACTTAGTGCCATTTTTTATATGGAGATACCTTTCAGATCTATATCGATCACAAGAGTTTGAAACACATATTCACTCAAAAGGATCTCAACATACGTCAGAGAAGGTAAATAGAGCTTCTTAAGGATTATGATTGTGACATCTTGTACCATCCGGGTAAGGGTAACGTGGTAGCCGATGCACTCAACAAAAAAAGTGCAGGTATCTTAGCCTATTTGATAGTTTTAGAATGCAGGCAAATTGGGGTCACACAACAGGTTCAACTTCAGGACTTAAGGAGAGTCACATGTTTGGGTCATATGACCGTCTAGCCTGAGTTAATCTAGAGAATAAGGGAAACTCAGTCAGCTGATCCCACCCTAGTAGCCCTCAAGAATGATGCAGAGCAGGGAGTTAGCTCAGAATTTCAAGTTTTTGCCGATGGGTTACTCCGATTCCAAGACAGTGTGTGTGTTTCAGGTGACAGTGAGTTAAAGAGAGACATCATGATAGAGGCCCATAGCTCAAAGTTTGCCAGACATCCCGGAAGCACTAAAATGTACCAAAGCATACGACCCCAGTTTTGGTGGAATGAGATGAAAAGAGACATAGCTAACTTTATCTCTAAATGCTTGGTATGTCAGCAGGTCAAGGCAGAATATCAGCGCTCAGGCGGGTTACTTCATCCTTTACCAATCCCAGAGTGGAAGTGGGAACATATCACAATGGACTTCGTGACAGGGTTACTTAAGGAACGCTCAGGACATGATGCCATCTGGGTAGTTGTTGACCGGCTTACCAGGTCTTTCCACTTCTTGGCCATCAGGATGACCAATCCTTTGGACAAGTTGGCAAGAATGTATATCTGAAAAATAGTCAGATTATATGGAGTCCCAGTGACAGTGGTGTCCGACAAGGACCCCTAGTTCGCTTCTCGATTTTAGAGTAGTTTTCAACAAGCCATGGGAACGAAACTGTCCCTCAGTACTGCCTTCCACTCTCAGGCTGATAGACAGTCAGAAAGGACAATCCGTACACTTGAGGATATGCTCTGAGCTTGTGTCTTTAACTCTGGGGGCCATTGGGACGACTATCTACCCCTGATAGAGTTCGCTTACAACAAAAACTAACAAGCAAGTATTGGCATGGCTCCGTATGAGACATTATATGGGCGCCCATACAGATTGCCGATTTGTTGGGAAGAAGTGGGTGATAGAAAATTATTCAGCCTAGAGCTGGTAGAGGAGACTACATCCAAAATAGTTAAGATCAAGAAGAACATTCAGATGGCTCAAAGCAGGCAGAAGAGTTATGCGGACACTCGGAGGAGAGATTTAGCGTTTGAGGAAGACGACCGAGTGTTCTTTAAGGTCACTCATATTAAGGGAATCAGTAGGTTCGGCAAGAGGGGGAAATTGGACTCCCGATTTATTGGACCATTTGAAGTCTTAGACAGGATTGGTACTACCGCCTATAGACTAACACTGCCTCCAGAACTTTTGAAGGTTCACAATGTGTTTCATGTGTCTATGCTACACAATTACAACCCGGACCCCTCTCATGTCTTGGCCCACGAACTTTTTCCACTCCGAGAGGATTTATCCTATGAGGAAACAACAGTCGGCATTGCGGATCGAAAGAGTAGATTACTCCACAACCGGGAGATATCCTTTGTGAAGGTCATATGGCAGAACCACACACCAAGGGAGGCCATATGGGAGCTAGAATCAGACTTTAGAGCCCAGTACCCCCAGCTGTTCGATCGAGAGTAAAAGACAAATTTGAAGGACCAAATTTTTTTTAAAGGAGGGAGAGTTGTAATCCCCAAGATTTCATTTTTTTTTATTAATTATTATTATTATTTTTATATAAATATAATTATTATTTATATAATTTTAATTTAATTTAATGAAAATAATAATAATAAAATGGTAAAAATTGGTAAGGGATTTAATTGAAAATAATTTTAGGGAAAATGGGTGAAAATTTGGGTTCTGGGGGTATTTTCAAAAGAAAAATAGAAAACTGGAAGTCAAAATATAATTTAAAAAAGTTACACCACGTCAGCTGCCCCGACTAACCAGGACGCGCCAGGTGGCAGAGACGCTGACGTGGGAGGCCACGCGGGGGGAGGCACGTGGGCGATCTACGTGCGAGCGATCGAACGACTGAGATCCGTTCCAGCGCTTACGGACGGACCAGATTAAAAACGCGCACGTACAGCCCATATTGCATCGCGCACGGACGATTCAGATTGAATCGCGCACGGATAGCCCAGATTGAATCGCGATGAATGGCCCAGATTCATTTCCTATTTAATCGCGATCGGACGGTTCAGATTAAAAGTAATGGACGGTCCATATCAAAAGCGGATAGGTATAAATAACCCCATCTGCACCCAAACCCTAACCCTAGCCACCAGAGCCCCTCGCTGGAAAAGAAAGTCCAGCCGCCGGGGAGCTGACTGCTGCCACCCGCCGCCATACCAGAGCAATTTTCGACCGCCAAAAGAGGTAAAAATTTCTTCTATTGCATGAAATTTAATTTTAAACCCACACATGGCCAAATTGGAGTGAAAGAACTGGTTGATTGGCCGAAAAACACCGCTGAAGCTCGGCGGTGCCGCCGCGGGGTGTTTCGAAAAATGTCTCTAATGATGCTCTTCCCGATTCCCGTTCGATGTGATTTTTCTACAATTATGACCACCGTTTCCTTCTCTACAGGTTAATCGAAGCAAAACATCTAACTGCAATATGAGCCTGAGGAGCCGCCGCACTGGAGAGCCCCACAGCTAGTGAGTTTCAGTTTTCTGCATTTTTTCAGCCCACCGAGGTCCCTAAGTGTGTTTTCTCGCAGGAACCGGTGCAAGTTCGATTGAGTTCAACCAAAAATGGTCGAAAACAACCAACCCGAGGCAGATCGCCGCCGTGCCAGAATTCTGAAATTGGTCGAGTAGGCCCTGAGTCTGATTTTTGGGTTATTTGGGATACTTGTAGGTACCGTAAACGCGTTTCAGTTCCCGAAAGAAAATTCAGGGAACCCATGGACCGCCCGTAGGCGCAGTAACCATCTAGTTTTCGACCTCGAATAAAGTAAGAACCTCTCACCCTATTTTCTATCATGGAGTTAAAGTTTAAATAAATGATAATATTGTATTTTGTATAAATTAAATAGATATGCATAATTAATTATGATTGCTAATGGAGCCCGAACTGGACATTATTCTCTATCGATTCCTATTTGATTTATTTCACAGTTTATATGTATTATGGTATCTGTTTTATCTATTATATGATTTTAAACGTATATATCACTGCTTACTTCATTACTGTTTGATTTTAAGAATCTAAGATATGATTGCATTGTTGGATGCGTGTTACTTGTTTATGTCTTTATGTTTGATTGGTGACGGAGACTAAGGACAAATAAGAATGGGATGTGATCTGATAAATGGATAAGATGACAGCCTCACTAGATATCTTGGGAGATGGTGGACGGACCAATTTCATAGGGAACCCTAGCGTGAACGTTATCTCATACCGGACATGGTATAGAGACTTGGTCATTTGCCGCTTATACCGGACGGGGTATTGAGGTTTAATGTCTTGGCGCTCATACCGGACGGGGTATATGGATGGCCCTAGAATTAAGATTGTTAATGGAAAGGGTTAATGTGTAGCGGGAACACCCCTATGGATCTCCATGGATACTAGTAGGCTGGTGAAATGAGAAACGGTGATGATTAGTTATTGTTAATGAATATGAATTTATGATATATTTTATGTTACTGATTGTGCATGAAGTTATGATCTGTATGATGTTATTATCTTTATAGGTTATTTTCGTAGGTTCTCCAATGGTAAGAAAAAGGGAAAATGGTTTTAATTTTAATGAATATATTGGTTTAAAATTTGTGCTCCATTGGTTGTTTTTGGTTTTCTACCAACTTTTGCTTCTGTGACGGCGATATATTGTGATGTCCTTACTAGGCTAGTGTAGCTCACCCCTTATTTAACCATATCAGATCAGGATGACCCGGTTCTCGAGCCCGATCTATAAGAAGGCTACGAGTAGATGCTAGATACTTTATAGTTTCCTTTATTTTTTCCATTTTTTGTATTTCTTTCAGAGAATTTGTTCCGTGATATTTGGTAGTACTTTTAAGTTATCATGTAAGGGATGTTAACCTTAACCTTTATTTCGCTTCCGTACTCAAATTATTATTTGCATTTCTTTTTAAATTTCCAGGGTCGTTACACGTTTCCTCCTTTGGCACGGTCAGACGATAGCGATTAAACGCGATGAACGGTCTAAATTCGTTTTTTCTTTAAACACGATCGTACGGTTCAGATTAAATCGTGATAAACGATCCAGATTTATTTTCTCTTTAAACGCAATGGACGGTCTAGATTAAAGATAGACGGATATAAATATCTCACTTCACATCAAACCCTAACCCTAGCTGCTAGCCCTCAACTAGAGAAGAAGAACCAGTCGCCGGAGAAGGGAGTCGACCATCGCTCGCCGTTGCGCCGGAGCCACCTCTGACCACCAAAAAAAGGTAAAAAAATTTCTATTCACTCAAAATTATTTTGAACTCTCCCATGACCAAATCGGAGCAAAATGACCGGTGTATGAGCCGAAAACCGCAGGTAAAGTCTAACGGTGGTGCCACAGGGAAAATAAAAAATCGCCTCTGATGAGGCCCTTCCTAATTCCCATTTCATGCGATTTTTCTGCCATTGTATTCACCATTCTGTTTTCTATAGGTTGACTGAAGAAAAATACCTAACTGCGAAGGTGAGCCAGCGGAGCCGCCGCACTGGAATACCTCGCTGCTGATAAGCTTATGTTTTTCGATTTTTTTTGGCCAACTGAGGCTTCTTAGCGTATTTTTTCACAGAGATGAATATAAAACCGACCGAAATTAACCCAAAACGGCCCGTTCATGGCAAACTTCCGTCGCAGGCGGTGGTACTGTCGGCGGAGCACGGCAGTGCCACCGTGCTGGACTCTAAAATTAGCCGAAAAAGGATTTTAACACCGGTTTTGAGTTTTTGAGGTATTTCTAGGTATTTGGAGTGTATTTTAATCTCTGAAAGAAAATTTAGGAAATCTGGGGATCGCCAGTAGGTGCAGCTGAAAGTTTGTATTCGGACACCGATTCCCGTAAGAATCCCTTACCCTATTTCTTGTTATGGAATTAAAGTTTAATTATAAATAATGTGATATTTTGTACAATTTAAATTTTTTTTATAATTAATCATAGGTTACTAATAGAGGCAGAACCGGTTATTTATTACTATTTATCTCATTTTAATTGATTGATTGATTTTAGAGTTTTAAATACATGACAATACGCTATTTTCTTGATGCATTTATTGCTTATTTTGCGTGATTTACAGTTAAATTGTAAAATTAGAAATTAAATATAAATAAAAAATTATTTAATTAAGTGCATGAATGAATGGTAGCCTTACTGGATATTTTGGGAGTGGTGGACGAACCGGGTTCATAGAGAACCCTACTGTGACGATCCTGGGCCGTCCGATCGTGAGGCACGCGGATCGTCAGCGTGGTCTCCTGTATGACACCGACGTCAGCAAGCATTGCCACGCGACGTGCTCTATTTCGTCTAGACTGGTGACTGGGTGGTCCTACGTGGCTGAATTTTCTCTATTTTTACTTTGACCTATTATTTTTAATTTTTCTTCTAAAATTACCTTTATAACCCAAATTTTCGCCTTTTTTTTCAAAATTATTTTCAATCTCGTCCCTAATTCATTTTTTCTCAAAATTTCACTTAAATAAAAAATAAAATAAGTTAATCAATTATTTTAAATTAATAATTAAAGAATAAAATGTAATACCCCAAATTATTATTATTTTTATTAATATTATTTTATTTTATTATTATTTTTTTTGTAATTTTTAGAAGAATATAATGATTTATTATGTAATAATATATGGTTTTAATTTAGTTTAATTTAATTAAATAGAAATAAAAATAATAATAATAATAATAATGGATAAAATTATTTTTGGGATTTAATTTAAAATAATTTTGGAAAAAATGGGTGAAAATTTGGGTTCTGAGGGTATTTTTGAAAAGAAAATCGAAAACCGCAGGTCAAAACGTAATTTTTCTAAATTGCGCCACGTCCGCAGCCCAGTCAGCAGCCCCGGCCAACCAGGACACGTCGCGTGGCAGAGATGTTAACGCGGGAGGCCATGTGGAAGGGAGCCACGTGGGCGATCCGCGTGCGTGCGACCGAACGGCTGAGATCCATTTCCGCGCGTACGGACGACACAGATTGCACGCGCACGGACGACCCAGATTGAATCGCGCATGGACGGACCAGATTGCATTGCGATGAACGGTCCAGATTTATTTCCTATTTCTTCGCAATCGGATGGTCCAGATTAAATTGCGATGGACGACTAAGATTAAAATCGGAAGGTTATAAATAATCTCATCCACACCTAAATCCTAACCCTAGCCGCAAGAGCCCTCGCCGGAGAAGACAGCCCTACCACCGGAGAACCAACCGCCGCCACCCGCCGCCGCACTGGAGCACTTTCCGGCTGCCAAACGAGGTAAAAATTCTCCCTTTAGCTCAGAATTCGATTCTAAACCCACATGTGGCCAAATTGGAGCCAAAACACCGGCTAATTGGCCGAAAAATGCCATCGAAGCGCAGCGGTGCCGCCGCGGGTTTTCTTAGTTTTTGCCTTCGATGAGGCCCTTCTCGATTCCCATTCGATGTAATTTTTCCATCATTGTGACCACCGTTCCTTCCTCTACAGGTTGACCGGAGCAAAACACCAAATCGCGACTCGAGTCGGAGGAGCTGCCGCACCTGAGAGCTCCGCCGCCAGTAAGTCTCGACTTTCTGTGTTTTTTCGGCCCACCGAGGGCCTTACGTGTGTTTTCTCGCAGGAACTGATGCTAGTTTGGCTGAATTCAGGAAATCTAGGGACTGCCTATATGTGCAGTAAAAAAAACCAGTTTTAGATTTCGAATCAGGTAAGGACTCTTCACCCTATTTCCTATCACGAGATTAAAGTCTAATAAATGATAAAACTGTATTTTATGGATTATATAGATACACGTAATTTATTACGGTTGCTAATGGAGCCCGAACCGGACATATTTCTCTGTCAGTTCCTGTTTGGTTTATTTTACAGTTTAAATGCATTATGGTATCTGTTTTATTTATTCTATGGTCCTGAATGCATGAGTCACTGCTTACTTCATTTTGACTTAATTTTGTGAATCCGATGATATGCTTGCCTTGTTGGATGCTCGTTACTTGTTTAAGTATCCAAGTTTATGTGGGAAACGAAAAACTAAGAAAAAAATAGAAAATGTATGTGAATTTATAAATGGATAAGTTGACAGTCTCACTAGATATCCTAAGAGATGGTGGACGGAGCGGGTCCATAGAGAACTCTACTAGGAACGTTGTTTCATGCCGAACGGAGTATGGAGACTTTAAATGTTTTGGCGCCCATACCGAACGGGGTATAGGGACGACCCGCTTCACCCTCATATCGGACGGGGTATTGAGGTTTATTGTTTTGGCGCCCATACCGGACGGGGTATGGGGACGGTCCTGGAATTAAGTTGTTAAAGTTAATGGCCTACGTGTAGCGGGGACCCCTATGGATCCCCATGGATACTGATAGACTGATAAAAATGGACAATTGTTGTTTGATGATTTGAATATAAAAGTATGATATGTGCTATGTTACAGATTATATATGAATTCATGATATTTATAATGTTATTGTTTACATAGGTTGTTTTTATAAATTTCACTGCGGTAAGTGGATAGTAAATGGTTTGATTATTGATAAATGAATTTGTTTAAATCTACTGCTCCATTGGTTGTTTTCGGTTTTCTACCAATATTTACTTCTGTGACAGTGATATAGTGTGACGTCTTTACTGGGCTAGTGTAGCTCATTCCTTACTTAACCATTTCATATCAGGAGGACTTGGTTCTCAAGCTCATTCCGTTAGAAGACGGCGAGTAGATGCCTAAATATTTTATAGTTTTTCTTATAGTATTTCATTTCTATTATTTCCTTTAGTTAACTTATTCTTTCATATTGTTAGTACGTTTCGGTTATTGTGTAAGGGATATTAATCAGAACTTTTTATTTCGCTTCCACACTCAAAAATTTTATATACATTTCCTTTTAAATTTCCAGGATCTTTACATAAAATTTTTATCTCGGATCGTTTTTCGGATTTGGATATTACAACTTGACTTTTATAGTTTTTTTTTTTTTTGGTAAAGTTAGTGAAATAGATTTCCAAGGGTAAATTTTGAGAAAAAATTTCCATATATAAATTTTCTTATCCACATTTCACATTTAGTTTTATATATTAATTCTTTTAAAATCTATACAAATATTGGATTTTTTAAATCTGTCTCACTCTCAATAATACAACAACAGTATCTCTTTTTTGTAATAATTAACCTTATATTTACAACAAATTTGTATAGAAGAAATTATTTATAAGTTCACAAATTTTTTGTATGAAATTTAATTAATTATATATATGTACATATTTTACGGTTAAAATTGCAATATATAATTATAAATTTGATCACATCGTGTATGAGTTTGGAACTTTTTGAACATTTACATGAACTTAATTTACTATTGTAAACTTTTTAGATAATTAATTCTATTATTTTTGTAAACTTTTTTTTTTTTAATGAGAGAGAAGTCCAAATGAAAAATCTTTCTTTTTTAAAGTAAAATTTTAAGTTAGGAGGAAAAGATTCAAATGGTTGAGAGAATGTGAGAAAGATTATATAAGGTTAAAAAAATGGCATAATTGTAATTGTAAACAAACAGTAAAAAAAGAAGAAATGGGCAAATTTGTATATCATTGGATATGGTTTGCAACATAAGAGTAAAGGGAAAAAATTTGCAGAAAAGGAAAAACCAATTTGAAATTTTAGCTAAAAAGGAACGAAAAGAAAGTTAAAAAAAAATGTATTTTTTTATTATTTTTATGAAAAAAAATGTAAAAGGGTCAAAACACTAATTTTATAATTTCACATTATTAAAAGTAAGATTTAAAAAAAATTAAAACAATAATCAGAAAAAGGATTAATTTAAAGAAAAAGATATTATAATTATTAATGAATTTATAAGAATATCTCAATCATATTTATAAAAATTCAGCAACTCATCAAGCAAAGATAACATTTAAAAATTTAATGCATAAATATCCAAAATATGAAAGGTTTTTGTTGGCAAATCCAATGTCATAAATATCCATACAATTCCTAGAACTCATAGGATTTGATTCAATAATAAAAGGAGAAGAAAGTTCCATCGCCATGGATGGTGGTAGACCAAGCTCTCACTTATTAGAGCTGGAAGAGTTTGGTTGCTTGGAGTTCGGGTCTAGCCCACCTTGGAGCAGCTTCATCTCATCATCTAAATCAGTTGACACTTCAATTTTCAACTTTTTAAACGGGAAGTTTCGCACTATACTCTTCCCTTTCTCTGTCAAATTCCCATTACCCATCTGTTGAAAATTCATCTCAGCTTTGGTCGAGGAATCTTCATGGTAGGTGCTGTTTGGATTCTTAAAAAATCTGTTTCTATTCACTTTATGGCTAGAGAAGTTATTAAGAAGGTATAAGTTTTCTTGGAAACCAGAATATTTGTTTGGATTCTCAAAAAATTCATTCTTAATCACTTTAGGGATAGAGAAATCAGGGAAAAAATTTTGCTTTTGGAAATCAAGATTATTATTTGAATTTCTAGAAAATTCAGTCCCATCAACTCTAGAGCTAGAGGAGCCAGGAAAGGAAGTTGGGTTTTGCAAATTAAAGTTTTTTATTGGATTCCTAAAAATTGCATTCCCATCAAATCTAGCGGTAGAGGAGCTAGGAAGAAAAACATTTGGATTATTTTGTAAACAAGAGTTTTCATTTGGATTCCTAGAAAATTGATCCCCAAGAACACCATTTCTAGAAGATCCATGGAAAAAATTTGAGTTTGTTTGGAAACCATGATTTTTGTTTGAATTCCCAAAAAAGTTATCCCCATCAAACCTATTGTTAGTTGAGCCGGGAAAAAAATATGGGTTTAGAGGGAAATTGAGGTTTCTGTTTGGATTCCCGGAAAACTCATTCTCATCCACTCTGCTATTACAGGAGCCACGAAAAAAATGTGGTTTCGAAGGAAAAATAAGGTTTCTATTTGGATTCTTAGAAAATCCATTTCCATAAACTCTTTTATCACAGGAACCAAGAAAAAAATTTGTGTTTAGAGAGAAATCAAGGTTTCTGTTTGGATTCCCAGAAAATCCATCCCCACCCACTTTATTGCTGCAGGAGCTAGGAAAAAAATTGGGATTTAAAGAGAAATCAAAGTTTCTGTTTGGATTCCCAGAAAATCCATTCCCATCCATTCTACCGCTATAAGAACCAGGAAAAATATTTTGTTTTGGTGGGAAATCAAGGTTTTTGTTTAGATTTTCAAAAAATCCTTTCATATCCACTCTATTGCTACAGGAGCACGAAAATAAATTTGGGTTTAGGGGACAATAAGAATATGTATTTGGAATCTCAAAAAAGTCATTCCCACCCAATCTAGTGTTGCAGGAACCATGGATAAAACATGGGTTTGTCTGCAAATAAAGGAACTGGAGGCCATTGTTTGAGGTAGGCGAAGATGGAAATGGATTTTGATGAGATGATTTTGCATTCTCCTGATATGCATTCCTTTCAGTACCAGACAACTTATGAAGAAAACCAGGTTTTAAAGAAAACCCATGAGTAAAGAAATGTCTATCTGGGTCACGACCATCATAACTAGGACGTTTTTGATGAGCTTGTGAAGAGGAAAAGCCATGGTTTTGAGACAAAGAAGAATCAGGATAATGCCGGTTAATCTGATTATTAACGGGCATAGTAGAACATTCCCCAGGAAATGAATTCCCACACCCAAACAATCTCAAATTTGGATCACCATTAAAAGGCCTACCATTAGAGCTCTGATCTCCATCTTCAGGAATTTTATCTTCCAGATTCTTAACTTCAAGTTTCTTGGAGTTTCTTTTCTTACAAAGAATTTCTTCAACAGTGGAAGTTATTAGCAACTTCGAAGCACCTTTGCTAATTGGTAGCATCGGGCACTGGAGAATTCCTTGGATGTCATACCGGTTTAAATCATAGTTGGTCATTGCCTTATGGCCTCTCAGCCTTATAGATGCTATGTCATAAGCTCTTGCAGCTTCTTCTTGACTATCTGATACAAAACATATAAATGTAACATGTTATCATTTGTATTTTTTAGACTATATTATATATACATATATATTTGGTAATGATCTTAAATACAAATTTATACAACAATAACATTCAGAAACTTAAACTCATAAACATTTATTGAATAGTGGACTTACCAAATGTTCCAAGGTATAATGCATCTAATACGATGCTTTTTCCTAATCTCGCTTGCCATTTTTTAAAGTTTGAGTTCCTGTTCCATAACTTTACCATCAAACAGTTGATTAAGAAAAAAATAGAGCTAGAGAAATAAGAAATTTTTACCGTGAAACTCCGCGAAACTTAGATTCACCCTTTGTAAATTCTTTACTGTTTCTGAAATTTATTAAAATTCATGATCGAAATAAGTAAAAAATAACATGTGTCTTTTTGTCTTTTTTTGTAAAAAAAACTTTTCTTAAAATAAGAATTACTACGTTAAGATTTTAGTACTCATAATTTATAAAGAAAATGTACCTTCTGATTTTGAGAAAATACTCATCTTTAGATAAACCTTTCATTTCTTCCATATCTTCTTTATAATCTGAAGACTGTAAAAAAATATAAATAAAAAAGGTTTCAGTAGCAAAATCATATATGATAGTATCGACATATTAATTACACTTCAACCATTTTCTCAGTAAAAAAACTCAAGTTTTAATAGTTATACGTTATGACGCATATATAGATTTTTACAATTCATATGTATACGCAGGTACAATTATATGATTAAAATTATGCATAGAGAGAAAAAAATTACTTTATGATCTATTGCTTTGTCGTAATTACGAGATAGTATAAACTCACCGGAAAATTCAATGACTCTTCTTTTTTCCATAACTTTAACGCTGCTAGATCATATGCCCTTGCAGCAGCAATTTCATCTGTAAATCCCCCTACAAATCCAAGATGAAAAAAAGTCTATGTCAATTTCTTCTTCTTATGTTTTTGAGTAAAGGAATATCAAATGTGATAATAGCACAATTAACAACAAGAAAATCACGTATGCTCGTAATTAGAGTATTAATAATTGATTAGTTTGAGGATAACCAACATTCCTCATATTAAAATTTGCATGAAATTGTGGTTTATGTTAAATTATTTTTTTAAGACAATACACTAGTTATTAATTAAAAAGGTATTTGAATTTTTACGATAAATTACTTAAAAATAATTTAACCATAAAGTATGAAAGTTTACTTACCAAGATAGACTGCGAGGATGAGAACAAGGGAAGCCGAGGAGCATAGCCAAATCAAATACAGATAACAAATAATTAATAATGGATTAAAAATATTAAAATAATTAAATGATTAAATTTAATAATATAAAAATATAATTTTTCTCTACTATAACCTGTTTTTCCTTTGTTATTTGTGTTACTGTTATCCCACAGAAATGTCTCAAAACGTCCAGTTACTTTATTTCTGTATTTCATTAAATGTTAATACAAATTAAATAATCTATATAAATAACTTTAAAATAAGTATAATAATTTTATATCCTACATATATATATCTATAAAAACATTAAAGAGACTAATCTAATATTTAGTTTCATGTATATAAATATTTATATAAGAAAAGAAGAAAGACAAACCTAGTAACTCCACGATAAATAGAACTTTTCGTGCCAGATATACGTTCAGACCTTATAGCACGTTTCTTCGAACTTCCATTAGGATCTTCATCACGACTTTGATTACCAACATCATTTTGCCTAGTGAATAAATATTGTAACAATTAATAAAATTAATTTTTGTTATAATAAAAAACTATATAAACAAATAATTTGATAAATTAATCAAACCCAATTTCTTCTCTCTGCTTTTCAGGATTATTTATTGATGAATTCGTATCCACAGTATTAGCTCCCTCGTTGTTCATTTCCCTGTACCATTTTTTCAAATAAATAAAATTTGAAATTGTAAGAATATGAAATTAATTTTTTAAAAGATATGTATGTTTTTAAACATTAAATCAATTTTTCATATATTAATAAACTATATAAATTAAAAATTGATATAATAGTCAAACCTGATTTCTTCTTTTTGCTCAATGATGATATTTTTTGATGACTCATTGTCAACAGCATGAACGGTCTGATTATCATCATCCATTATCCTATATCACGATTCAAAAAAAAAAAAAATGGAGTTTTCACCAAGTTAATTAATTACCTGCAATGATATACATATATATATATATGTATATACACACACGCCCTTAATATATTATGCATTTTAACATTTTAAGCAAGTATCAGTTCATTCAGACATAAAGTGTAGGATAATGAAAAAAGGTTGACTCTCAAAGAAGGTTGACTCTGATAAATATATTTATATATATATATATATTTAAGCATTAAATGAAAAGTTCAAAATTTTCATATATTAATAAACTAAGTAAATTAAAAATTCATGAATAGTCAAACCTGATTTCTTCTTTTTGCTGCTCGATAATATTATTTGGTGACTCAGAGTCAACAATATGAACATTCTGATTATCATCATCCATTTTCCTATATCATGTTACAAAATTAAAAAAAATAATAATAATAATAAATAAATAAGTATTAATTTCACAAGAACAAGTCATGGTAACTTAGTTTTTACAAATTATTAAGCTTCTAAATTGGGGTTTTAACCAAGTTAATTAATTACCTTCAATGATATACATTTATGTTTATGTATATATACACACACCCTTAATATATCATGCATTTTAACATTTTAAGCAAGTATATGTTCATATCGAACAATAAAATTTAAAAATGAATTAGAGGTATAAATTAGCTTAATTGACTAAATTTAGTTAAGATAAATACAAAAAATAGAAGTTCGATTTTACTTATTACAAATTAATGATTAAAAATGAGAAAGAGTACCTTTTATAAGTAGTTCTGTAAACCAAACGGATTTGAGTTAAAAAAAAAATCTTTTTGGAGTCGGATTCGCCTTAAATCTTTAACTTATCAAAGTTACTATGTTGTGTAAGCCATTTATTATCTCATCGACTCTTGAAAATATAATAGACACGAGGTTAAATTTTATAATTGAAATGAATTTAGGTTTATCTACAAATTAATAACAAAATAGTAGATTTATTTTCCAATTTACTTGTCAATTACACATAATTTAATTTCTTTTGTTATAATTATAATAAAATATAAGCAATTGATGTCATACATCTTATTTATTAATATCAATAAATCGAATCGAGCGTAAGTTTACTTCTCGATTTGTATATCAATAAACTGAATTCATGACATATTTACTTCTCGATTCTAATCGAGTATAAATTTACTTTTCAATCAGCGTGCGCTGATAAATATAGTCAAACACAAATTTGTATCTAGATCTATAAAATAACCTTTCAGCCATAACCGATCAAACTGAATCAATTAAGTACTTAACCCTCGATTGCAATTGAATATAAATTCATGTCTCAATCAGTATATACCGATAAATATAATCAAACACAAATCTACCTCTAAATTTTTAAAATAAACTTTTAGATGGAATCGATAAATTGAATCAATTATGAACTTACTTCTCGATCCAATGGAATATAGATTTACTTCTCAATCATTATATCCTGGTAAATACAATCAAACATAAATTTGTCTCTTGATCTTTAAAATAAATTATCAGACAAAATTAGTCAATTGTAAAAATAAAAAAAAAAACCTTGAAAGTGTAGTTAGAGAAAACTTTACCAGACATATAATATCAGATCTTTATCGGAATTCGAGTCTGATTACCTCTTGCTCTATCGCTATTCTAATACTCTATATTGTATGTGAGGATATACTAAACTCAAAACTTGTAATGGTGACTTTCTGGTTCTGAATTGATTTGTTACAAATTGAGTGAAATATAAAGGCAAATATTTAACGAAAGAGGTATACAATCCAAAGTATTAATTAGTAGGGATTTGTTACCATATTTTAATTAAGATTGAAATTACAAATTTATCCTCTCTTTTTTTGAGTTCGCTTCGTATTCTGATTTTTAAATTTTTTAAGTATATTCGCGTGTAATCTACTTATATTTTTACAAAAAAAAATAAGTTCACAATATATAATTAATTTTATATTAAAATTACTGTATAATTTAAACATAATAAAAATAGTAATTATTATAATAATAATATTAATTAATATAATAAAAATAATATAAACATCATATAATTATAAAAAAATTTACTCAATAAATATTGACATATAAGTAATTAGTAAAATAAGAAGATATATTACTTTATTTGAATATATACATATATATAATAAGATGTTTAATTTTTTAAAATTATTTATATAGTATTTAAACTTGTTTTAACTCCACATGTTTAACTATATAAATATGTAGTGCCAAATTTTGTGTGTACCCACTAGATTTTTTTTTGGAAAATTTTTATTGTAAATTTTTTAATTTTTAAAATTACAAATTAGGTAGGTGGGTTGACTAAAAATGGCTTCATATATAAAATTAATTACTTGACATATTTACATATACATAAATGTACATACATGTATGCAAATGCACCTTCCAAAAAACAGATACACAACATATGCATGCACATCTATATTTGCAGTTTATGGCATTTTATAATTTCCTTTTCTGAAGATATCTTTCCTTTTCTGAAGATAATTTCCTTTTCTGAAGATAGCTGTATAAGCAGAAAGGCCAGTTTAGTAATTTAACCGCAGCCAACCTAATTTTGGTAATTTCCAAAATTTGATTTGCTTTTACCATCTCATGCAATAAACAAACTACTCACACGTGTATACAGTATGTGCACACATACATATATATATATATATATACACACACACACACACCCAAAAGCAGGATGTTGAGAGAATCTAAAACATCATAATTATATAAATATCTATGATAGATGCTGTACGTGTGTGCAGATATGAGACTGCTAAATTATTGAAAATCTTTTTTAATTTTGGGTTTTTAATTATTAAAAAAACAATTATTTTAATTGACTATTTGAGTTTACTAAATTACCCTGGCCAATTAAGACCCAATTTTTAGCTACATAGAGTTAATTAAGTATTAAAATCCTTAATTGAATCAAGAAGTTGATTCTGATATTAGTGTTAATCCAAATCAGATTTGCTTTAGTATCATCAAAATCCAAATTAATTACTAGAAATCTTGATTTTCTACACCATTTTTTAAATCAGATTTTATTTTGTCACCACAATATGAAGTAGTATAATTAATTTTAGATGTTATAAATATTATTATTATTGTTATTCATATTATTAATTAATTATTAATTTTAATTTAAAAGCGAGACCATTGCAAGAAATGTGTTCAAATTTTTAAGTATTTTTTAATATCGCAATGCATTAAAATTTTAAAAATGTGCTTAAATTTGGATGTCACCATTCCTTAAAAACGTGTATTAAGGGATGGTGAAATCTCAATATTAATACTAAAGTTAAAAAAAATTAATTAAGGAATGAACTACACTAACTCAGTAAAGATATCACACTATATCACTGTCATAGAAGTAAAGGTTGGTAGAAAACTAAAAATAACTAATGGAGTACAAGTTTCAAGTAAATTTAATTATCAATAATCAAACCATTTACCGTCCACTTACCTCAGTGAGATTTATAAAAATGACCCGTGGAAACAATAACATCATAGATATCATAAATTCATACATAATCTGTAATATATTACATATCATACTTTTACATTTCAATCATCAAACAACAGTTACCCCCTTTTTATCAGCCTATTAGTATCCATGGGGATCCATAGGAGTCCCCGCTACCCGTGAACCATTCCCTTGACAAACTTAATTTACAGGGCCGGCCCCATACCCCGTCCAGTATGAGTGTCAGACAATAAACCTCAATACTCCGTCTGTTATGAGGGTGAAGCGGGTCGTCCCCATACCCCGTTCGATATGAGCACCAAAACATTTAAAGTCTCCATACCCCATCCGATATGAGACAACGTTCCCAGTAGGGTTCCCTATGGACCCGGTCCATCCACCATTTCCCAGGATATCTAGTAAGACTGTCAACTTATTTATTTATCAATTCACATACCTTTTCAAATTTTTTTTCTTAGTTTTCTGTTTCTCACATAAACATGAATACTTAAACAAGTAACGAGCATCCAACAAGACAATCATATCATCGGATTCACAAAATCAAGCCATAATGAAGTAAACAATGATTCATGCATTTAAAACCATAGAATAAATAAATCAGATACCATACTGTATTTAGACTGTAAAATAAATCAAACAGGAATTGACAGAAAAATATGTCTAGTTCGAGCTCCATTAGCAACCATAATAATTATGTATATCTATTTAATTCATATAAATACAGTTTTATTATTTATTAAACTTTAATCCCGTGATAGGAAATAGAGTGAGGGGTCCTTACCTGATTCGAAGTCGAAAACTGGATTTTTCACTGCGCCTACGGGCAGTCCTTAAGTTCCCTGAATTTTTTTTTCGGAAACTGAAACGCGCTTACGGTACCTACACATATCCCAAATAACTCAAAAATTAGACCCGAGGCCTACTCGGCAAATTTTAAAATTTCGGCACGGCGGCTCCGCCGTGCTCTGGTGATAGTGTCGCCGCAAGCGGCGGCGATTCGCATAAGGTTAGTCGTTTTCAGTCGAATTCGGCCAAACTTGCATTGGTTCTTGTGAGAAAACATCCCTAGGGCCCTCAGTGGGCCAAAAAAACACCGAAAACTGAAACTTACCGACGGCAGGGCTCTCCGGTGTGGCGGCTCCTCAGCTCGAGTCACAATTTAGTGTTCTGCTCTGGTCAACCTGTAGAAAAAAGAACGGTGGTCACAATGGTGAAAAAATTACATCAAACGAGAATCGGGAAGGGCCTCATCGGAGGCAAAAATTGAGAAAATCTGCGACGGTACCGCTGGGCTTCGGCGGTGTTTTCTGGCCAATTGGCTGATGTTTTTGCTCTGATTTGACCACAGATGGGTTTAACATCGAATTCTGAGCTAAGAAAATTTTTTTACCTCGTTTGGTGGCCGAAAATTGCTCCGGTGTGGCGGCGGGTGGCGGCAGTCGGCTCCCCGGCGGCTGGGCTGTCTTCTCCAGTGAGGGGTTCTGGCGGCTAGGGTTAGGGTTTGGGTGCGAATGAGATTATTTATAACAATCTACTTTTAATATAAGCCGTCTATCATGATTTAATTTGAGATGTCCGATCGCGATTAAATAAGAAATGAATCTGGGCCATTCATGGTGATGCAATTTGGGCTGTCCGTGCGCGATTCAATCTGGACCATCCATGCGTGTGCAATCTAGGCCGTCCGCATGCGCTTTTGATCTAGGCCGTCCATGCCCCCGGGAATGAATCTCAGCTGTTCGATCGCGCGCACGCGGATCACTTACGTAGCTCCCTTCTGCGTGGCCTCCCGCGTCAACGTCTCTGCCACGCGGCGTGTCCTGGTTGGCCAGGGCTGCTGCCGTGGCGCAATTTTTTTAAATTCCGTTTTAAGTTGTAACACTCCAATTATTATTATTATTATTTTATTTTAATTTTTTGTTATTTTTATATGAATATAATGATTTATTATGTAATAATATATAGTTTTAATTTAGTTTAATTTAATTAAATAGAAATAATAATAATAATAATAATAAGGGGTAAAATTATTTTAGGAATTTAATTAAAAATAATTTTGAGAAAAAGAGGTGAAAATTTGGGTTTTGGGGGTGTTTTTGAAAAGAAAATTGAAAATTAGAGGTCAAAACGCAATTTAAAAAAATTGCACTACGTCAACAGCCTGGTCAGCAGCCCCGGCCAACCAGGACACGCCGCGTGGCAGAGACGCTGACGCGGGAGGCCACGCAGAAGGGAGCCATGTGGGCGATTCGCGTGCGCACGATCGAACGGCTGAGATCCGTTTTCGCGCACACGAATGGCCCATATCAAAAGCGCATGCGGACAGCCTAGATTGCACGCGCACGGACGGCCCAGATTGCATCGTGATGAATGGTCCATATTTATTTCTTATTTAATCGCGATGGGATGACCCAGATTAAATTGCGATGGACGGCTCAGATTAAAAGCAGATGGTTATAAATAATCTCATCCGCACCAAACCCTAACCCTAGCCACCAGAGCCCCTCGCCGGAGAAGACAGCCCAGCCGCCAGGGAGCCGACCGCTGCCACTCGCCGCCGCACTAGAGTAATTTTCGGCTACCAAACGTGGTAAAAATTTTCTCCTTGGCTCAGAATTCGATGCTAAACCCATATGTGGCCAAATCGGAGCAAAAACACTGGCCAATTAGCTGAAAAATGCCGTCGATGTCCAGCAGTGCCGCCGCGGATTTTCTCAGTTTTTGTCTTCGATGAGGCCCTTCCTGATTCCCGTTCGATGTAATTTTTCTACCATTGTGACCATCGTTCCTTCCTCTACAGGTTGATCGGAGCAAAACACCAAATCGTTACTCGAGTTGGAGGAGCCGCCGCACCGGAGAGCCCCGCCGCCGGTAAGTTTTGGTTTTTGGTATTTTTTCGGCCCACCGAGGGCCCTGGCGGTGTTTTCTCACAGGAACCAATGCAATTTTGGCCGAATTTGGCAGAAAATGGCCAACTCGAGGTAGATCACCGCCGTCGCCGGAGCACGATAGAGCCACTGTGCCGGAATTCTAAAATTTGTTGAATAAGTCTCGGGTCTGATTTTTGAGTTATTTGGGATATGTATAGTACCATAAGCGCGTTTCAGTTTCCGAGAAAAAAATCAGAGAACCCAGGGACTGCCCGTAGGCGCAGTAAAAAATCCAATTTTTAATTTCGAATCAGGTAAGGACCCCTCACCCTATTTCCTATCACGGGATTAAAGTCTAATAAATGATAAAACTGTATTTATATGAATTAAATAGATATACATAATTATTATGGTTGCTAATGGAGCCCGAACTGGACATATTTCTCTGTTAGTTTCTGTTTGATTTATTTTACAGTTTAAATGCAGTATGGTATCTTATTTATTTATTCTATGATTTTGAATGCATGAATCACTGTTTACTTCATTATGGCTTGATTTTGTGAATCCGATGATATGCTTGCCTTGTTGGATGCTTGTTATTTGTTTAAGTATTTATGTTTATGTGAGAAATGAAAAACTAAGAAAAAAATTTGAAAAGGTATGTAAATTGATAAATGGATAAGTTGACAGCCTCACTAGATATCCTGGGAGATGGTGGACGGACTGGATTCATAGAGAATCCTACCGGGAACGTTGTCTCATATCGGACGGGGTATTGAGACTTTAAATATTTTGACACTCATACCGAATGGGGTATGGGACGGCCCGCTTCACCCTCATATCGGACGGGGTATTGAGGCTTATTGTCTGGCACCCATACCGGACGGGGTATGGGGACGACCCTGGAAATTAAGTTTGTTAAGAGAATGGTTCACGGGTAGCGGAGACCCTTATGGATCCTCACGGATACTAGTAGGCTGATAAAAAGGGGATAACTGTTATTTGATGATTGAAATGTAAAAGTATAACATGTAATATGTTACAGATTATGTATGAATTTATGATATCTATGATGTTATTGTTTCTGCGGGTCGTTTTTATAAATCTCACTGAGGTAAGTGGACGGTAAATGGTTTAATTATTAATAAATAAATTTACTTGAAACTTGTGCTCCATTAGTTATTTTTGGTTTTCTACCAACCTTTACTTCTGTGACAGTGATATAGTGTGATGTCTTTACTGGGGTAGTGTAACTCATTCCTTACTTAACAATTTCAGATCAGGAGGACCTGGTTCCCGAGCCCGATCCATAAGAAGACTGCGAGTAGATGCCTAGATGTTTATTAGTTTCCTTATAGTCTTTCATTTCTAGTATTTACTTTAGATGACTTATTTTTGATATTGTTAGTACGTTTAAATTATTATGTAAGGGATATTAATCTAAATTTTTTATTTTGCTTCCCCACCCACATTCTTTATATACATTTCCTTTTAAATTTTTGAGGTCGTTACACAATAAGAGTTCAAATTTACTCTTCAAATAAACAGACAATAATTATGAGTAGAAAATTTAACTAATTAATCAATTAATAAACTATTAACATGATTATACGTGTGTGTGTATATATAAATATGTATAAATGCACATACTCCTTTTCCCATTAAGCAAAAGAATAATATAATAAAAAATACTTTAAATTATAATTTTCTCTTTATTTATATATCTAATCCTTACCTTTAGCTTTCTTTATATAAAAGATTGGATATTAAAATAAAACAACATGATGAATATTAGGAATTTGCATAAGAAAACTAATCATCAAGAAAATTAATAAATATTAAGAAAAACATAATAAATATTGCAAGTGCAGATTAAATAAATCAATCAAAAACATTGAATATGTAATACCTGGGCCCGAAAATTTGGCCCGGGATAATTTTTCTATTTATAAAATATATATAAATAATTAAAAATTTTATTTTAATTTAATTTTATTTAAATTATTGAGAAAAAATAAAATAGAGACGAAATTGAAAATAATTTTGAGAAAAATGGGTGAAATTATAAATAAGGGGAGTGTTTTTTAAAGAAAATTTAAAAACAAGGGGTGAAATAGCCCCAAAAAAAAAAATAGAGCCACGTGGGACGACCACGTTAGCACCCACGACAAACCAGAAAATGTCGCCTTGTGGAGACACTGATGGGGGAGGCCACATGGGCGATCCGCTTGTCTGGACGATCCGACAGTCCAAATCGCATTCCGCACGCACGAACGAACTAGATATATTTCCTCATTAGACGCTATCAGATGAAGAAGATTAATCATGATGAACAGTGTAGATTCGTCTACGCAATCGGCCTAAACAAGCAATGATCAATGACTCTCTTCGCTCCACGTCGACGCGGATGGACAATCAGGATCAGAGGGAAGAGAGGTATTTAAATCTCTCTTCAGTCGGTCCTAAGCCCTAGTTAACACCCAACTAGAGAAGAAGAAGAAAGAGGCGACTGGAGGGAAGACCAGTCGTTAGAGGGATGTCGCTGCTGCCATTCTGAAGCAACCACCAACCGTCGAGAAAGGTAAAAATTTTGTCTTTTCCACTTGGAATTCAATTCTAAGCCTCCCTGTGGCCAAATCGGAGCCAAAGAGTCGATGGGTGAGCCAGAAGCCGCGGACAAAGCTTGACCAAGCTGCCGCTGCCAAAACTTAAAATCCTCTCCGATGACTCCCTTTTCGTTTTTCGTTTCACGTAATTTTTTGACCACCGTGTTCACCGTCTTTTTCTAGTGCAGGTTAGCCGAAGAAGAACCCCAGCCGCAAAAGAGAACCGGTGTAGCTGCCGCACTCGAGGACCTCCTGTTGGTAGGTTTTGGTTTTTTTTGCCTTTTCCAATCAACCGAGGCTTCCTAACCTATTTTTCTGTAAGTTTATGCGTAAAACCAACTAAAACTGGCCTAAACCAACTGAAACTGACCAGGCCAAAGTGAACCGTCACCATGCCGGAATCTTAAAAGTTGTCGAAAAGGTTTTAAAATGTCTATTCTGGCCTTTCGGGGTATGTTTGGATACTTGATGGTTGTTTTAATTTTTACAGAAAAAATTCAAGAAACCTGAAAATCGCTAAGAGGCACAATAAATAGTACAATATTTTGAACACCGATCTGGGATAAGAATCTCTCATTCTATTCCCTGTTATGCAAATTGAAGTTTAATAACTGATAATATTTTTTTTGGTAAAAATTAAAGAATTCTAAGAATAATTATATGTCAGTAATGGAGTCAGAATCGGTCAGTTCATATTTGTCATGGTTTACTGTTTATTTTACCTGTATTGCTTAAAATGCTTACTATTATATTGTGTGAATTAAATTGATAGACTTAATTGCTATCTCGATTATTTGGTTTACTTCACTGCATACCCCCCATTTGTAGGTTCATTTTACAATAAATGTTTCAGTTATATTTTTTGATATACGTATCGCCTATTTGTATGACCTACTATTGATATGTAAATATAAATTATTATTATATAATTAGTAATTAGTTTATACTTTGAATCTATATAAGAAAGATTTACTGGGTATATTGAAAAATGGTAGACGAATCTAGTACATAGGAAATTCTACTGTAGACATTATCTCAGTCGGACGGAACTAAGAAGTCTCATATCAGAAAAGTTTGAAAAATCTGGTTCACTCTCATACCGGATGAGGTATCGAGACGATAGTGTGTTTGACACCCATTACCGGACGGTGTATGGGAATGAACGGGTTAATTGACAAATCTGATTATCGAGTTCACAAGTAGGAAAATATCCTTATGGATCCACAGGGGTTCCAGTAAGTAAGTAAAAAGAAAATTATAGTTTTTACTCATTTGTAAATGAAATCATAATGTTATCTGAGTAATTATTTTTATATATTAATTTTGGAAAATTCGTAACGGTAAGTATGGAATAAATAATTTTTTGTATGTTAAATGAATTTACTTAAATTAATGATTCATTAGTTATTTTATGTTTTTTACTAACATTCGATTTCCATATCAGTGATTAGTGTGATATTGTTACTGAACTAGTGTAACTCACCGTCCTATTAACTATTTCAGATTAAGAAGACAAAAATTCAGATTCTGATCAGTAGGAGGGTTATGAGTAGATTTTCTCCTGTACTCCTTTGAGTGTTGGTGGAGGTTAACTCTCTAGGACATTTATTTACTATTTTTAGTTATTTATTTCACTTCTTTTCATGAACCGCTGTAAAATGGACATTTTCGTACTTCTATTGAGCATCCATAATTAGTGTGTAAGGAATATAAACTCTAATTATTATTTGCTTATGTATTTAAAATATGAATTCATTTCTTTTAAGTTTCGGACTTTTACAGAATAACTTTTTTTAATCTCAAAATTATATAATATATATTTTTTAAATAAAGAGAAGGCAAACGAATATCATTTTTCTTGGTTATAATACTCCAATTTTTAATGTCAATCTTTAGATATGCATATTTCTTTCTTGAAACAATTAAGGGTAACCATTTTACACTTTCTGGAAAAATAAAAACAACCAACAGTGACCTCAAATGGTAAGTTTACATTTGTTAGTGCTATCGAACTTAACAAAAACAATTAATCTCTGGCTGCGTGTCTTCACCATTATTCTTTTCTTCTTTGCAAATTTCTGAACATGGATCAAATATTTGTCAGAGTATTTTCTCAAAATGGTTAACGAAACATCAGCAGTAACAACGCTCCCTTCATGTAATCAAGCATATCACATATTGTTGAATATGTGATTCAAAATTGACAACAGTTATTTTACTTTTATTGTGTTTAGACTTGGTCAAAGTTGGTTTTTCATTTTTTACTTTCAGGTGAAGCATGTCTTTAGTTCAGTTGAGATGCAATGCCTATAAAAAGGCAGCTTTGGTTATGGAAAATATTTTAATGTAGAAAACAGTCTTGAGTTCACTTTCGGCCCACCAAGTGTTTGACAAAATTCCTCGTCCAACATTCTTATACTTATTGACTGTAATTTCTCTGTTTTGCATCGTTTGAGTTTCAGTTTCTTCTCCAACAAATATGTCAATCATATTGTTATAAACACAAGGCTCGTGGGAGTAATTTACTTGATGCTCCGCCCAGGTGAAAAAACTTAAATGCTATTTTCTCCTCCAAGTGAAACCTTTGCAGGACTGCAAGGACCAATGAAGGGGTTACTTCAACCCCAATTTCATCAACAAGATTCTCGTCGGAACCTTAGTAAATTTTACGAACAATCCTTTGTTTTGGTCGATGTTCGGAATAAATTAACATAAGCTACATTTTAATTACCACAAAATTTTATTACAAAATTAAAATATTTTGTGAAGTAAATTTAATTATTTTTAATGTATTTAAAAAAGTTATAAAGTGTCCTTTCAGCGACAAACGTGGATATGTAGTCTCTGCTCGGTGCAACCGTCGGTCGTCTCTCTCTTTCGCAGACGAACTGAAGAAACACCTGGCTCGCGTTGGAAACCGGACTGAACAGGGGACTGAGAGTATTCCAATTATCTTTTGCGGGAAAGAGAAAGAGAAAAATTGAGAAGCCATAAAGGACAAAGACGGGGGATACGTGATTTGGTATCTTCTTTTGGTAAATTTATCGAAATTAGGAGCAAAAGATGCTGCAGGAGTCGCATGTGTCAGCCGGGGGTTAAGGGTTTCTTCCTATGAGGACTCTCTCTGGTCCGATTTTTGTTCCAGGGATCTTAATCTCTCTGCTCCTCTCGATCCTCATGGAAGCCCCTCGCCTTCTTTCAAGGTAATTGTTCCTGGATTCCGTTTCTAGGTTTTGATTTTCTTGGTTTTCATAGCTTTGACTTTTACTTGTTGGCAGTTGGATTCATTGTCTCGTATTCCGTTCTTTTGAATGTCTGTATAGTCGCCCTGATTTAGTCAAATCATTTCGAGAAAAAGCAGTGGTCGTTTTAAACTATTCTTAATCTCTGATAATTTTTGTTTTAACAGAAGAAGAGAAAAGGAAAGAACTCCACTAGCCAACTCGCGCTCAGGTTGACTCAGCTGTAACACGTCGGAGGCACGAAAACGACGGCAGAAGCAGCATCTTGGGTCTGAAAACGACGAGACAACACGTGTGTTATATGCCGGCACGTGCGTCGGGTAAGTGACTTGATGTTTCATCTATTGGTTGTCACGTGTAATGCTTAGTTAATTTAAGTTTATGCCACGTGCGCAATAACGTACATGGCCTATATATACTGCCGCTCTGGTTAATTTTAAGCGTACTCTGGTCTTCTTCGAAGAAGACAGACTTTTCCTTTCTTTGCTTTGCTTCTCTTTCCTTCTTTCTTTCTTTCTTTCTTTCTTTGTTCGTCAAATGTATTTGCTGTGCGGATTCTACATAATCTACACATTGCCTATACTTTGTGCGACACTCATATTGCTGCATTTGAGGTAGAATCTGAGTTTAAAAGTTTCTCTTTCTTTCTTTCTTCTTTTCTTTGTTTCTTTCTTTTAATTAAATTTGCAGTGACAGATGGGTGATTGCTCTGAATCCGAGCTTGCATGAAGAGAAGCAGATGATGTTGGCATAATTATTGCCAAGAAGAGGTAAATGATTCTTTTTGCTTTTCATAATTATTGAACGAAACATTTCTTTTCTTTTCTTTCTTTGTTTCTTTTTTTCTTTCTTGCATCATTTAAATTTGCAGTTACCCATGCCTTTGGTAAGTCATCCCTGCATTATCTGATTCCTGAGGAGACAGAAATTTCTTTTCTTTGCTTTGCTTTTCGTTCCTTCTTTCTTTCTTTCTTTCATTTAAATTTGCAGTTATTGAACGAAACATTTCTTTTCTTTTTTTCTTTCTTGTATCATTTAAATTTGCAGTTATCCATGCCTTTGGTAAGTCATCCCTGCACTGACTGATTCCCGAGGAGACAGAAATTTCTTTTCTTTGCTTTGCTTTTAGTTCTTTCTTTCTATCTTTCTTTCATTTAAATTTGCAGTTATTGAACGAAACATTTCTTTTCTTTTCTTTCTTTATTTCTTGATTTCTTTCTTTCATCATTTAAATTTGCAGTTTTTCCCTTTTTCTCTTCTCTTCTTCTCTCGCGGCCTAACCCATTCCCTTTTAAAATTCAACCTCTAAAACGAGGATGTTTGGGAAGCTCATTAAGCTGCCTCCTAAAACGTCACCGTTTTACGAGACCACCTTTTAAACAGTTTCCTCTTCTAGTTTTCAAAACAGAGAGTGAAAAGGAGGTTGTAGTTTTTTCTCTTTTTTTTGGTTTCTTCTTCTTTTGTTAGGCGGTTGAGAGCAGGTACTGTTGAGATGGAGGCAGGTGAACATGATTGATTGATGATTTCTGTTCCTGCATTTTTCTTTTCTGGGATGTAAGTTTCCAGAATGAATGATGCTCTTAAGTTGGAATCCATCTTATTTTTCTGCCCTTTTTGTTTTGTTAAGCGAAGGATTGGGTATAGAGGTTTCGGCATTATCTTTCTTTTGGTTTCGGTTAAATATGAATTGGTAATACAGAACACCATGCATGCTACTTTGTGTCAAATTCTATTTTGTATTTTGTCTTCTTTTAATGGGCATTTGGAGAATGTTTTATTAATACCTTTGATTTTGGGGCAAAGTTGTAACTTAATAGCATGTGTTTTTGTGGGCCAAAATTTGAATCATGCTTGTTAATGTGTGAAATTTCATTGAGCTCAAACTGACGACATCAAAGCTTTATTTGGTTATCAGATTTAAATTCACTTTTAATTAGTTTATTAAATTTAAGTAATGCGACCTGTACCATTAGGATTAATTTGTTTATCAAATTAATTTTACTTTTATGGAATTTTCAAATATAAGCTTAACCATGAACAATCCAGAACACAGCAAAAAGGAATTTGCAGATTCAAGTCGCACTCAGGTTGACTCAGCTCTGCGAGTTGTAACACGTAAGAGGCACAAAAATGACGGTAAAAGCAGTGTTTTGGATCCGGAGGATATAATGTACATGCCGCTGGTTTGATGGAGCCACAGGTAGGTGATCTGATGTTTCATCGATTGGTAGCCATGTGCCTGATACTTAGTTAACTTATTATTTTGATTTATGTCACGTGCGCAATGACATACATGACCTATATATATTGCCGCTCGTTAATTCTAAGCAGACTCGGTCTTCTTCTAAGAAGACAAACTTTTCCTTTCTTTGCTTTGCTTTTCTTTTCTTCCTTCTTTCTTTTTTTCTTTGTTTCATCAAATGTATCTGCTGCGGATACTACATAATCTAGATATTCCCTATACTTTGTGCGACACTCATTGACTGATGCATTAGAGGTAGAATATGAGTCTGGTAAAAAAATTTCTTTCTTTGTTCTTTTCATTGTTTCATTCTTTTAGTTAAATTTGCAGTAATAGATGGGATTGTTTGCTCTGAATCCGAGATTGCATGACTAGTTGGTCAATCGGAAAAAGGTACATTGAATACCAATAATTATCTAATTATATTTGCAGTGATTCCGTGGACAATTTAGTAGTCACTCTAACAATGACAGTATTGGTGCAGCAACCAGTCCCATCTAATGGGAAAAAAATGGATAATTTTTCATGCTGACATTTGTACAACAGTAGCATGAGTTGAACTGTAGTTGCTTCAATCTGACCAAATATTTTTCTGAGTCATGTGTTTTGGAAAAATAGATCACAAAATCAAATTATTATTACTTGAGATATTACTTGAGATGTATAAGACGTCATTAGTTTGCTGAAGTAGATTATATATTAGAAAAACATAGTAAGATATTCTTGTTCCTTTGTTATGGCTACTTGTCCTTTTTTAGTTACTTTCTTATTTATTTTGTGGTTGGTTTTGGTTAGGTATGATGCAACAGAAGATCATTTGGTGACAAACTTTTTTCAACAGAGAATGATTCTTAAGTGTAGATATTATTTTCAACACAGTCATCCGTGTATGTCTCTCTTGATTTCTATTCACTTTCTGAAGTTTGTATTTTGTTTTTTGTATGTTAAATCATCTGCCTTTTCGGTGCACATTCCCTCAACCTTATATACCGATGGTCTTCTTTATACATCATTCTTGGATTTACTTGAGTAACAATTCACGCAGATATTATCTGGTGGAGAAGGCAAAAGATGCTAACATCATTGGGATTTTGGTTGGAACTCTTGGTGTAGGTATGCTGCCTATATGGTTGTATAGTGCATACAAGTTTTTCCCTTCAGCTTATGTGTCTCTAGTATTCCCTGGTAACGTACCATTGCATTAGCAGTGAATCAAGATCCATAGAATTCTATGTTTTAAAAGGATGTGTGCAATTCTATGTTTTAAAAGGATGTGTGCGATTCTATGTTATTAGCAGTTGGGTAGATTTTTGTCAACTTCTGAAGCATGCATTCAATATGTTATGTTATATAAGTTGAAAGCCAATGGAAAATTTTCAGATATTTCTGTCTCTGTTCTTAGAATAAGAGGTTTGATAATAGTTTGATCTTTGGGACTCGGTTGTCAAACCATTTTGTAAGTTTCAAAGCTCTTTTATTGAAGTCTCCAGTAGAATCTTTTATTCTCCACCATTGTAGTTTATCTCTTGTTATTCCTAATAACAATTTATTTATTTTTGTTAAGAAAAAGTTGATCCCTTGCACTTGATCACTTATTCCTGTTATATATTAGTCTTGTTTATTATCGTGCTTCTTATATATTTAACTAGGTTCTGGTTGCTCCCAGTCTGGTGTTTTAGTATTTGAACTCTATAGAAACTTACATATTGTTGTATAATTCTGATTTCTACCTTTGTGATGTCAAGCTAATGTTAGGTATTGTTTTATTAACATATCTACTTTTGTTATGCATCATTATGATGCTAAACTGATCGTTGCTGCAGCGGATCACCTTCATATGATTGATCAGAATCTATAAATTTTAATCTGTATAGCTTATATATATTTTTGGTGCTTTTACTTTTTTGAATACTCAAATTTTGTTTTTATTTTTTTAATTTAGAGGAAGTCAATGGAGTAGGGACTATGTTATGGAATTTCGAGATTTGATTAGTTCTAATCAAGTAGAAGAAAGGAATCAGTTAGAAGAAGCACGGTTTTCCTTCTTTAAGGGCGGATACGTGAAAGATTTTGTTCTGCATGGTATGATCAACATTTAACAATTAACAAGTTTTGGCAGCTATCTGCATGGCATATACTGTTCTCTTCTTAGAAATCTAATAATGTTAAAAAAATGGATAAAAGTTCTATCTCTTACACTTCGTAAATGAAGTATTTTTTTTTATAAAAAAGCTGCTCTCTCTCTACAACCTAAAGGAAATGTAGCTATGGAAGGGTGGTATTATTTTATGTTTATGTTAATATCAAATCAACATATAATAAATAGAATCATGTTTTAATTTATTTATTGTGACTGCCTTCACTTATCATGTTTTTTAGAAGCGTGGTTTGTGAATGGAGATACGATGATTTTTTATCTTTTGTTAGTTGTTCTTAACAGTAAATTGTATGAAAAGGTAATCTAATTTAGCGGATGATGTTGGCATTGTTATTGGCAAGAAGGGATAAAGCATCATTTTGGCTTCACATTATTATTGAATGAAGCATTTGTTATCTTTATGCTACTGATCTATGTATTGATCATTGATTGCATATTTAGTTTGGATATATTCCTTGTTACGGAGTGGTAGTTTGTCTAAATTTTTTAGTTTATTTATTTATTTTTTCTGGGAGTGTATCTAATCCTCTTCTCTTTCTTTTTTTATATTTTTTTTTTCTCTTTAATATTACTTTTTCCATAAGAAAAGAACTTATTGCATATTATCAAGATATCTTTTAGGTAGGTCAAGAGACATGGATGAGTAAAGGAATTATTGCCAAAAAGAGGTAAAAATTCAACTTTTGCTTCTTTTATTTAGTTCCTTGCATTTGCTATTTGCGTGCTATAAAACTTGTGACGCTTATTACTTATATATATATTCTATGATTTGTTTCTTTAATTTAGTTTCCTGTTCATAATTATTAATTGATGCATTTATTAATCATATACTGCGTAACCTATTTATACCTAAGAGCAAGTGATGCATTTAGAGGCAAAAAATTTAGCAAACTAACTCAGTATAAATCTTGCCAAATGTTGGTTAGGTGTTATGTGAACCTTTCCTATCCTAATAAATTTTTAACTTCTATTTTTCAAGATAGATTTTGGATTAGAAGTGACTTGACTAACTGGTCTTTATTGTGTTGAAGGTTATGATATAGGCTAACTCAAGTGAATTATCATTCCTAGTTTCGTCTTCAGCCATCATCTTTCTAACTCTTCAATTCTTCTAACTCCCAATAGTAATTCTTGTTCCACTATCTTTTGAACTATCGAACTCTGCTTTAGTTACATGTGCCTAAGAAACTTATTGCTTTATCAGATTTTTATAGAAAATGAAATAGATGGAGAAGAACTATGTATGACTTAATTCTCAAAAAGAAGGTACGTTGGCAGCTTGGTTTACTACATAAGTTCAATCAAATTTAATCATTCCAATTTTTTATTGGAATTTGTTGATTAAGAAGAACTGCGTATCCTGAAAAAAAAGGTACGTGGTCAGCTTGGAGTACTAATCTAAGTCCAGTCAAATTTAAGCATTTCAAATTGTTATTAAACTTACGTGGATAATAAAGTACTAAATATAATTTCTTCCAATCACTGTTGGATTTCAAATAAACTAAATATGAAACATAGTTCTTTATGATTTTGTTTGGATTTCAAGATAAAAGAGAATCCAAAAATATGATAGTCTTTAAAGACTTCCATATTTTAAGGGAAATGAAAGATAAATTTAACATTCTTTTGATTACTCGTATAATTTTCGATTACTTCAAAAGAGATTGGGAAATGAATGGAGTTTACAGCAAGACAAATGAAAAATCTAAAGCAACGACTTTAAATGTATTGATTATTTTTAAAAATGTTGAAAAAGAAAATTACCTTGCTTTGTTTTAGTGAAAACAACCTTGAAGAATGACTTATGTGGTTTTTAAAATTTTGAAGGGAAATAATCTGTGCTTTCTTAGCATTTGACCGTAACATAGTCTTGTTCTGTTGATTTTTAAATTTGATTGTGCTAAGGACGTATTAATTCTTTATTTTCTTATTGCATTCAAAACCCTAAAAGGAATATAAGCCATTCTTCAAACATGCTTGTATTACGAAAGTGATTTTTTCAACTTTTTCAAAAAATAGCAGGTAGGTTCAAAAGTCATTGTCTTCCATTCTTCATTTACATTGCTATGAACTCCATTTCATTTCCCAATATCACTGGAAACAATATAAAATTATACAAGTGAATAAAAGAAATAGAGTTTCATATTCAGTTTCTCTTGAAATATATAAGTTTTTGAAAGATCCTATATCTTCAATTTATTTTCATCTCGAAATCTTACAGACCCGAAAAGCATTGTGTTTTGTTTAAGTTTTCTTGAAATCCAGTACTTTGTTATCCATTAAATCTTATAAAAAGTGAAATGGATGTAATAAAACTACGTATGACTTGATTCTCGAAAAGAAGATACGTACGTAGCTTGGTGTACTACACTAAGTTTAGTCTAATTTAAGCATTTTAACTTTTTATAAGAATTCTCTGAGCAGAAGTACGTATGACTTGATTCTGAAAAAGAAGGTACGTAGGAAGCTTAAGATACCACTTTAAGTTCAGTCAAATTTAAGCATTTAAATTTTTTATTAGACTTCATGGATTAAGTAGAATTACGTATGACTTGCTCTTAAAAAAAGGTATCTAGACAACTTGAAGTACTACTCAATGTCTAGTCAGATTTAAACATTTCAATCTTTTATTAGATTTCTTGAATAGTAAAGTGCTGAATGTAATGTGTTCCAATCACTGATAGATTTAAAGTAATCTAAAAATGAACAATTATTTTTGATTTTGTCGGATTTCAAGATAGAGGAGAAATTGTAATTATAGTAGTTTTGGAAGACTTTTTTTGATAATTCATGTAATATTGAATACTTCAAAAGTGATTTGGAAATTGAATGTTGTCTCGACAAGAAAAATGAAGATACGAAGGTAATGAATTTCAACTTTTGAAAAAGTTGAAAAAGAAAAATCCATTGCTTTCTTTCAGAACAAGCAGTATTCTAGAAATGCATATGTATCTTTTTGAATTTTGAAGGGGAAGAATGAGTTCTTTTTTAGTATTTGACTAGAACGCAGTTTTGTTCTGTCGATTTTTAAACTTGATTTTGCTAAGAAAAAATCGATTATTTCTTTTCTTATTTCTTTCAAAATCTAAAAAGTAACATAATCCATTTTTGAAGGTTACTTGTGCTATGAAAGCAATTTTTTCAACTTTTTTAAAAATATCAGTTGATTCAAAAGATATTTTGTTTGGTTCTTCATTTATCTTGCTGTAGACTCCATTCCATTTTTCAAATTCTCTTGAAATAACTGTAAATCACACAAGTCATTAATATAGAGTTTCATCTTTTATTTCTCTTGAAATATGAAAATATTTGAAACGTACTATATTTAAAATTTTTCCATCATCTTGAAATCTAAAGGAGCCGGAATACGCTACGGTTTGTTTTTATTTTTCTTGAAATCCAATTATCTATTATTAATGAATCTAATAAAAAATGAAATAAATGGAGTACTATTACATATGACTTGATTTTAAAAAAGAAGGTACGTAGGCAACATGGAGTACTATTTCAAGTTTAGTTAAATTTAAGAATTTTAATTTTTTATTAGACTATGGATTAGCGAGAATTATGTACGACTTGATCTACCTGCACTATATGATTCTTGAGGAGAAAGACTCTTTTCTTTTCTTTCCTTCTTTCCTTCGTTTGTTCTTTCTTTGTTTCATTATTTGCATAATGTATTTTCTAGGCAAATACTATATAATCTCTTTGCATTAGAGGTAGAATCTGAGTTTTGGTAAAAAAGTCTCTTTCTTTCTTTATTTTTTTTTGTTTCTTTATTTTAATTAAATTTGTAGTGATAGATGAGATTATTTGCTTTGAGTTCGGTCTTACATGAATGGTTAGTATGTCAGAAAGAGATATATTAAGAAGTTATGATCATTTATAGCATATTGATGTGGCTTTTGACATATTGACATATTTATTGTCTAGGAGATGTAATGATTCATTTTTCTTTTCACATTTATTTAATGATGCATTTGCAATTGTACATTGCATAACCTGCAAAGATATTGTTGCATTCATTAAAAGCGACTGAAACATTCTAGAATAGAAAAATTTCTTTATGTTCTTTCCTTTCTTTGTGTTTTGTATTTCTATCTATGTTTGTTTTGTTAATTTAAGTTCATCGTTTAAATATGCAGTTTGGTAAGTCAGCCTTGCACTATTTGATTCCCTATGAGAAAGATGTTTCTTTTTCTTGGTTTTGCTTTTCTTTCCTTCATTTCTTCTTTTTTTCTTTCTTTGTTTCATTATATGTGTGATGTATTTTCTATGCGAATACTATATAATCTCTTTGCATTAGAGGTAGAATCTACCATTTGGCAGAAAAGTTTCATTCTTTCTTTTTGTGTTTCTTTGTTTCTTTCTTTTAATTAAATTTGCAATGATTGATGGGATTTGCTCTGAATCTGGCCTTGCCTGAATGATTGGTTAGTGAAAAAGAGGTATATTAAACACTTAAGATCATTTAATTAAATTTGCAGTGACTTCGCGGACTATTTAGTTGTCATGCTACCGATGTCAGTTTTATCGGTGGAGCAACCAGTGCCATGTATAACGTTGGAAGCTTGATATGAGATTTTACCTAAAGGGCACAAAATGGAGAACTACTTGTTGTTTGGATTGGCTTTAATAATTCAACATTACAAATGCTGAATAGAAGCTTTCTTTTGTCGGGGGGATATTTTATCATTGATAAACCTTGAATTATGCAGAAACAATGATCAAGGAGGAAGATGAGAATGAAACTATGGCTTTAGTAAATATTATGGAAAAGGCTTTGCAATTGCGTGATGGAGATACTAATTCTCTTACTAAGCTAATAGCTAAATCTGAATAAAAAATTTTCTTTTCTAAATCATATCATAAGAGAAGAGGAATATGCTGGCATAATTATTGCTGAAGAGATGTAAGGATTCATTGTCCTTTTCATAGTTATCTAATGATGCATTTGCTATTGTACACTACGTAACCTGCATATTGTTCCTAGATATTGCGGCATTTGCTAAAAGCAACTGAAGCATTCTAGAGATAGAATCTAAGATAGGTAGAAAACTTTCTTTCTTTTATTCTTTTTTTTTTCTTTCCTTTCATGTTTTTTCTTTTTTTCTATGTTTGTTTTTTAATTTAAATCTGCAGTCATACATGCATCAAGTAGCTTTAAATTTGAGCGTACTTAGAAAACTTTCTTTTTTTTTTCTTCTTTCTTTTCTCATATCTTTATTTTTCTTATAAATTTACACTAAAATTGTTCTGAATCTGAGCTTACACGGAAAGTCCATCAATGAAAATGAGGTACCTTGTCATGTTTCATGATCACATATTAAGCATATTGAAGTGGTTTTTTAGGCGGGTTAAAATGAGCGGATGGTGTTGGCATAGTTGTTGGTAAGAAGAGTTACAACATTATTTTTGCTTTCATTGTTATTGAATGAAGCACTTCTTATCATTATACTATTGACCTATGTATTGATCACTGATTGTATATTCAGGTTGGATGGTATTTTTTGTTAAAGGTTGTTAATCTGTCTCCCTTTTAGTTTATTTCTTTTTTCCTTTTTTGGGAGTGTATCTAATCCTCTTCTTTTTTTTGTATATTCTTCTTTTCTCTTTGATATTACTTTTTTCATAGAAAAAAAACTTATTGCATATTAGTATGATCTCCTTTAGGCAGGCAAGAGTCAGGGATGAGAAAATAAATTATTGCCAATAAGAGGTAAAGATTCAACTTTTGCTTCTTTTATTCAGTTCCTTGATTTGCGTACTGTAAACCTGCTGCACTTATTACAGATATATATATATATATATATATATTCTATGATCTAGTCTGATGTTTTTTCCTTAGGCATGTGCTTTGGAAAAGTAGATCACAAAATCAAATTGTTATTGCTAAGATGTATTAGCTGTCATTAATTTGTTAAAATAAATTATATATTAAAAATACAGGATAAGATATTCTTGTTCCTATGCTTAATTGTCCTTTTTTAATTAATTTCTTTTTAATTATGTGGTTGATTTTAGCTAGGTATGATGCAATAGAAGATCCTTTGCTAACAGACTTTTCTCAACAGAGACGGATTCTTAAGCGTATGTATTATTTTCAACACAATCATCCTTCTCTGTCTCTCTTAATCACTTATTCCTGTTATATATTAGTCTTGTTCATTATTATGCCCCTCATATTTTAAGTAGGTTCTGGTTGCTCCTATTCTGTTGTTTTAGTATTTGAACTCTATAGAAACTTACATATAACAGTGTGATGGTGATATCTACCTCTGTGATGTCAAGCTAATGTTATGTACTGTTTTATTAATATATCTACTTTTGTTATGTATCATTATGATGCTAAACTGATCATTGCTGCAGCAGGTTACTTTCATACGATTCATGAGATGAAAGGACTGATCATTGTAGCAGGAAAAAAAGCTTACACACTTGTCACGGGAAAACCAAATCCTGCAAAACTTGCCAACCTTTATGAGGTAGACTTTTTATATGTAGATTATCATTTCCTATTGATACGGAAGCTAAGACTTTAAAGTTAATCTTTTGTCTTCCGTGTCAGTGTGATATTTTCATCTATGTTTCTTGCGCTCAAACTACTCTTTTGGATAGCAAAGAGTTATTAGCTCCAGTTATTACTCCATTCGAAGTCATGCTGGCTTTCAACAGGTATATGGAATTCAGTACTAAGATTTCACCTTTAGCACCCTCAAAGTATTCTTCTTTTAATTTCTACTGCTCTCATAAGCGAGATTATGATTATTTGGTAGATTTTGTATGCTAAACTTCTTGTACTATCGATAATTAAAATACAAGATTTTTGTTATATTTAATTACTATTTTATTTAAGTAGAGATTTTTAGGTTCGTGATACTTAGATTTCATGTGAAACGCATGGTAGCTCCCATTGAAAGGGAGAGGACGTTTAGTTTTACAACAAATATAGTGTTGAGGAAAGGTTTTGTGTGTTAATGTTATTCAATTAAATTAGAAACTTTCTGAAGATTGCATCTAATTTTAACCTGCATAGCTTATATATATTTTGGCGCTTTCACTTTTTTGAATGCTCAAATCTTGTTTTCTTTTTCAATCTAGAGGAAGTTAATGGATTGGGGACTATGTCATGAAATTTCAAGATTTGAGTAGTTCAAATCCAATAGAAGGAAGGAATCAGTTAGAAGAAGCACTGTTTTCAGGGTGGATATGTGGAAGATTTTTATCTGCATTAATAAGTTTTGGCAGCTATTATGTAATTGCATTGCATATATTGTTCTCTTCTTAGAAATCTAACAATTTTTTAAAAAAGGATAAAAGTTCTATTTTTTGCATTTCGTAAACGAATTTTTTTTCTTTATGAAAAACCTCATCTCTCTCTCTCTTTACAACATTGAAGAAATGCTGCTGTGGAAAGGGTGGTATCATTTTATTTATGTTAACTTCAAATCAATAGGGAATAAATAAAATCATGTTTTAACTTTTTTAGCGAGACTGCTTTCACTTATCATGTTTTTGGGAAGGGTAGTACGTGAATGGAAATAGGATGATTTTTGATCTCTTGTTTGTGGTTCTTAACAGAAAATTGTATGAAAAACTAATCTAGTTTTGGCTTATTTTACATGAATGTGGTTTTCTTCAATTGAAGAGCTGAATAGAAGCTTTCTTTTGTTGGGGAATATGTTATCATTGATAATGCTTGAATTATGCTGAAACAATGATCAAGGAGGAAGATGAGAATGGAACTTTGGCATTACTAAATACCATGGAAAAGACCTTGCAATTGCGTGATGGAGATCCTAATTCTCTTACTAAGCGAACAACTAAATCTAGATCAAAATTTTTCCTTTCTAAATCATACCCTAAGAGAAGAGGAGGATGTTGGCATAATTATTGCTGATGAGATGTAAGAATTCATTATCTTTCCACAGTTATTTAATGATGCATTTGCTATTGTACACTATCTAACCTGCGTATTATTCATGGATATTGCGGCAATCACTGGAAGTGACTGAAGCATTCTAAAGGTAGAATCCCAGATATGGTAAATACTTTCTTTTTTGTTTTTCTTTTTTTGTTTTTCTTCTTTCTTTCTATGCCCGTTTCTTAATTTAAATTTGTAGTCATACATGCAGTTGGTAGCTTCAAATCCAAGCTTCCATAGGAAACTTTCTTTATACCTTTTTCCTTTTCTTTTTTCTTTCTTTTTTTTCCTCATTTCTTTCCTTTTTTCATAAAAATAGTTTTGAATGTGAGCTCACGTGGAAAGTCCATCAATGAGAAAGAGTTACCTTGTCAAGTTCCACGATTACATATTAGCATATTGAAGTGGTCTTTTAGGCGGGTTAAGAGAAGTGGATGATGTTGGCATTGTTATTGGCAAGAAGAGGTAAAACATTTTTTTTGCTTCTCATTATTATTGAATGAAGCATTTATTATCATTATACTATTGACCTATTTATTGATCATTGATTGCATATTAAGTTGGGATGGTATTCCTTGTTAAGGGGTGTTAGTCTGTCTCAATTTTTTAGTTTTTTTCTTTTTTGAGTGTGTATCTAATCCTTTTCTCTTTTTTATATATTGTCTATTTTTTTAATATTATTTTTTTCATAAGAAAAGAACTTATTGCATATCAGTATGGTTTCTTTCAGGCAGATCAAGAGATAGGGATGAGTAAAGGAATTATTGCCAATAAGAGGTAAAGATTCAACTTTCGCTTCTTTTATTCAGTTCCTTGCATTTGCTATTTGCGTGCTGTAAAACTTATGACGCTTATTACAGATATATATATATATGTATATTCTATGATTTATTTCTTTGATTTAGTTTCTTGTTCATAATTATTAATCGATGCATTTGCTAATCATATACTGCATAATCTATTTATCCCTGAGAGCAAGTGATGCATTTAGAGGCAAAAAACTTAGCAAACTAACTCAATATAAATCTTGCCAAATGTTGGTTTGGTGTTATATGACCTTGTCTTGTCCTAATAAATTTTTAACTTCTATTTTTTAAGATAGATTTGGGATTAGGAGTCACTTGACTAATCACTCAAGTGATTCATCATTCCTAGTTTCTTCTTCAGCCATCATCTCTCTAACTCTTCAAATTTTCGAACTCTCAATAGTAATTCTTGTTCCACTATCTCTCGAATTATCAAACTCTGCTTAGTTATATGTGCTTAAGAAATTTACTGCTTTATCAAAGTTTTATAAAAAATAAAATAGAGGGAGCAGAACTACATATGACTTAATTATCAAAAAGAAGGTACGAAGGCAGTTTGATGTATTACACCAAATTCAATCAAATTTAATCATTTAAATTTTTTATTGGAATTCGTTGATTGAGAAGAACTACATATCACTTGATTCTCAAAAGGAAGGTACATAGTTAGCTTAAAGTACTAATCCAAGTCCTGTCAAATTTATGTATTTCAAATTGTTATTAAACTTACATGGATAATAAAGTACTGAATATAATTTCTTCCAATCAGTATTGGATTTCAAATAAACTGAATACGAAACATAGTTCTTTCTAATTCTGTTTGGTTTTCAAGATGAAAGAGAATCCGAAAATATGATAGTCTTTAAAGACTTTCATATTTTTAGAAAAATGAAAGATAAATTTAACATTCTTTTGATTACTCGTTTAATTTTCAATTTCTTCAAAAGAGGTTAGGAAATGAATAGAATCTAAGCAAGACAAATGATAAATCTAAAACGACTTTTAAATGTACTAGCTATTTTTAAAAATGTTGAAAAAGAAAATTACATTGCTTTGTTTCAGCAAAAGCAACCTTGAAGAATGGCTTATGTGATTTTTTAGATTTTGAAGGGAGCGAATCTGTGCTTTCTTACCATTTGACCGTAACATAGTATTGTTCTTTCGATTTTTAAACTTGATTGTGCTAAGAAAGTATCAATTCTTTTTTTCTTATCGCATTCAAAACCCCAAAAGGAACATAAGCCATTCTTTAAACCTGCTTGTACTACGAAAGTGATTTTTTCAACTTTTTCAAAAAATAGTGGGTAGCTTCAAAAGTTATTGTCTTCCACTCGTCATTTACATTGCTATAAACTCCATTTCATTTCCCAATATCTCTGGTAACAATCGAAAATTACATAAGTGAACAAAACAAATAGAGTTTCATTTTCTATTTTTCTTGAAATATATAAATATTTGAAAGGTCCTAGATTTTTAATTTCTTTTCATCTCGAAATCTTATTTCATAAAACACTGTTTTGTTTAAGTTTTCATGAAATACAGTACTTTATTGTCCATGAAGTCTTATTAAAAGGTAAATGAATGGAGAAAAAATACATATGACTTGATGCTCAAAAAGAAGGTACGTAAGTAGTTTGGTGTACCACACCAAGTTCAGTCAAATTTAAGCATTTTAATTTTTTTTACGAGAATTCGTAGAATAATCAGAAGTACGTATGACTTGATTATCAAAAAGAAGGTACCACTCCAAGTTCAGTCAAATTTAAACATTTAAATTTTTTATTTAGACTTCATGGATTAAGTAGAATTACGTATGACTTGATCCTCATAAAGAAGGTATCTAGACAACTTGGAGTATTACTCTATATCTAGTTAGATTTAAGCATTTCAATCTTTTATTAGATTTCACGAATAGTAAAGTGCTGAATGTAATGTGTTCTAGTCGCTGTTAGAGTTAAAGTAATCTAAAAATGAACAATGTTTTTTGATTATGTCAGATTTCAAGATAAAAGAGAAATTGAAATTATAGTAGTTTTGGAAGACTTCTTTTGATTATTCGTATAATATCGATTACTTCAAAAGTGATTAGGAAATTGAATGTAATCTCGACAAGAATAATGAAGAAACGAAGGTAATGAATTTCAAATGTAATAGGTACTTTTGAATAAGTTGAAAAAGAAAAATCCATTGCTTTCTTTTAGAACAAGCAGTATTCTAGAAATGCATATGTAGCTTTTTGAATTTTTGGAGGGGAAGAATGAGTTCTTTCTTAGCATTTGACGAGAACGTAATTTTGTTCTGTCGATCTTTAAATTTGATTGTGCTAAGAAAAAATTGATTATTTCTTTTCTTCTTTCCTTCAAAATCCAAGAAGTAACATAATCCATTTTTGAAGGTTGTTTGTGCTATGAAAGCAATTTTTTCAAAATTTTCAAGAATACCAATAGACTTAAAAGATATTTCTTTTGATTCTTCATTTAGCTTGCTGTAAACTCTATTCCATTTTTCAAGTTCTCTTGAAATAACGATAAATCACACAAGTCACCAATGTAGAGTTTCATCTATTATTTCTCTTGAAATATAGAAATATTTGAAATGTACTATATTTAAAATTTTTTCATTATCTTGAAATCCAAGGGAGCCAGAATACGCTACTGTTTGTCTTCATTTTTCTTGAAATATAATACTTTATTATCCATTAAGTATAATAAAAAACGAAATAAATGGAGTAGAATTATGTATGATTTGTTTCTCAAAAAGAAGGTATGCAGGCAGCGTGGAGTACTACTCCAAGTTTAGTTAAATTTAAGCATTTCAATTGTTTATTAGATTTCGCAGATTAGACATAACTACGTACGATTTGATCTACCTACACTGTTTGATTCCTGAGGAGAAACACTTTTCTTTTCTTTGCTTTGCTTTTCTTTCCTTCATTCCTTTGTTATTTCTTTATTTCATTTTTTGCATGATAAATTTTCTAGGCGAATACTATATAATCTCTTTGCATTAGAGGTAGAATTTGAGCTTTGGTAGAAAAGTTTTTTTTTTTTTTCTTCTTTCTTTTAATTAAATTTGCTATGATAGATGGAATTGTTTGCTCTGAGTCCGGTCTTATGTGAATGGTTGGTCAGTGGAAAAGAGGTATATTAAGTAGCTATTATCATTTATAGCATATTGATGTAGCTTTTGACAGTTTAGCATATTTATTGCTTAGGAGATGTAAGGATTTGTTTTCCTTTTCACAGTTATTTAATGATGCATTTACAATTGTACACTACATAACTTGCATAGATATTGCCGCATTCACTGAAAGCGACTGAAGCATTCTAGAGGTAGAATCCGAGATATGATAGAAATTTTTTTTATGTTCTTTCCTTTATTTGTGTTTTGTGTTTCTTTTCATGTTTGGTTTGTTAATTTAAGTTCATCATTTAAATATGCAGTTTTGATAAGTCAACCCTGTACTATTTGATTCCCCTTGAGAAAGATGTTTCTTTTTTTTTGCTTTGCTTTTCTTTCCTTCCTTCTTTCTTTTTTTCTTTGTTTCATTATATGTGTTGTGTGTTTTCTATGCTAATACTACATAATCACTTTGCCTTAGAAGTAGAATCTGAGCTTTGGTAGAAAAGTTTCATTCTTCCTTTTTGTGTTTTTTTATTTCTTTCTTTTAATTAAATTTGTAATTGATTGATGGGATTATTTGCTCTGAATCCTGCCTTGCCTGAATGGTTGGTTAGTGAGAAAGAGGTAGGTTAAACACTTAACATCATTTAATTAAATTTGCAGTGGCTCCCTGGACCATTTAGTTGTCATGCTAGTGATGACAGTTTTATTGGTCGAGCAACTAGTGCCATGTATAACAATGGAGGCTTGATCTAGGATTTACCTTAAGGGCACAAAATGGAGAACTACTTGCTTTTTGGATTGGCTATGATAATTCAACATTTGCAAATGTTGTAATGACATTTAATTGCTGAATAGAAGCTGTCTTTTGTAAGGGGGATATTTTATCATTGATAAACATTGAATTATCCAAAAACAATGATCAAGAAGGAAGATGAGGATGGAACTATGGCTTTCGTAAATACTATAGAAAAGGCTTTGCAATTGCGTGATGGAGATCCTAATTCTCTTACTAAGCTAAGTGCTAAATCGGGATAAGAAATTTTCTTTTCTAGATCATATCATAAGAGAAGAGGAGGATGTTGACATAATTATTGCTGAGGAGATGTAAGGATTCATTGTTCTTTTTATCGTTATCTGCTAATGCATTTGCTATTGTACACTACATAACCTGCATATTGTTCTTGGATATTGCGGCACTCGCAGAAAGCAACTGAAGCATTCTAGAGATAGAATCCAAGATAGGTAGAAAACTTTCTTTCTCTCTTTTTTTTCCTTTCCTTTCATGTTTTTCTTTCTTTCTATGTTTGTTTCCTAATTTAAATTTGCAGTCATACATGCATTAGGTAACTTAAAATTCGAGCTTACGTAGAAAACTCTTTCTACCATTGTTTTTCTTTTTTTTTTCCTTCTTTCTTTCCTCGTTTCTTTCTTTTTCTTAGAAGTTTACAATAAAATATTTCTGAATCTGAGCTTATAAGGAAAGTCTATCAATGAGAAAGAGGTACCTTATCAAGTTTCATGATCACATATTAGCATATTGAAATAGTCTTTTAGGAGGGTTAGGAGAAGCAGATGACGTTGGCATAGTTGTTGGTAAAAAGAGGTAAAACATTTTTTTGTTCTCATTGTTATTGAATGAAGCACTATGCTACTGACCTATGTATTAATCACTGATTACATATTCAGTTTGAATGGTATTCCTTATTAAGGGATGTTAGCCTGTCTCCCTTTTAGTTTATTTCTATTTTTTGGGAATGTATCTAATCCTCTTCTGTATTTTGTATATTTTCCTTTTCTCTTTGATATTAATTTTTTCATAGAAAAAGAGCTTAATGCGTATTAGTATAATCTCTTTTAGGCAGGCTAAAAGACAGGAATGTAAAAAGAAATTATTTTCAATAAGAGATAAAGATTCAACTTTTGCTTCTTTTATTCAATTCCTTGCATTTGCTATTTGCATGCTGTAAAACCTACGGCACTTATTGCAGATATACATGTATATTCTATGATCTGGTTTAATGTTTTTTTTTTTAGGCATATATGCTTTGGAAAAGTAGATCACAAAATCAAATTATTATTATTGAGATGTGTTAGCTGTCATTATTTTGTTGAAGTAGATTATATATTAGAAAAAAACAGAATAAGATATTCTTGTTCCTTGTTATGGCTATTAGTCCTTTTTTAATTACTTTCTTTTTAATTATGTGGTTGGTTTTAGCTAGGTATGATGCAACAGAAAATCCTTTGGTAACAGATTTTTCTCAACAGAGACGGATTCTTAAGCGTAGGTATCATTTTCAACACACTCATCCTTCTCTACCCCTTTTGATCACTTATTCATGTTATATTTTGATCACTTATTCATGTTATATATTAGTCTTGTTCATTATTATGCCCCTTATATTTTAAGTAGGTTCTGGTTACTCCCATTATGATGTTTTAGTATTTGAACTCTATAAAAGCTTACATATTGTTGTATGATGGTGATATCTACCTCTGTGATGTCAACTGATGTTAAGTACTGTTTTATTAACATATCTAGTTTTGTTATGCATCATTATGATGCTAAACTGATCATTGCTGCAGCAGGTTACCTTCATACGATTCATGAGATGAAAGGACTAATCACTGTAGCAGGGAAAGAAGCTTACACACTAGTCATGGGAAAACCAAATCCTGCAAAACTTGCCAACCTTCCTAAGGTAGACTTTTTATATGTAGATTATCATTTCCAATTGCTACGGAAGTTAAGAATTTGAAGTTAGTAATCTTTTGTCTTCCGTGTCAGTGTGATATTTTCATCTATGTATCTTGCACTCAACTTCTCTTTTGGATAGCAAAGAGTAATTAACTCCAGTTATTACTTCATTCGAAGCCATGCTAGCTTTCAACAGGTATAAGGAATTCAGTACTAAGATCTCGCCTTTAGCAACCTCTAAGTATTCTTCTTTTAATAGTTCATCTACTGCCCTCATAAGCAAAATTATTATTATTTGATAGGTTTTGTATGCTAAACTTCTTGTATTATCAATAATTAAAATATAAGATTTTTGTTATATTTAATTATTATTTGATTTGAGTAGAGATTTTTAGGTTTATGACTTTATTTTATTTAAGTAGAGATTTTTAGATTCATGATACTTGGATTTCTTTTGAAACAAACGATAGCTCCCATTGAAAGGGAGAAGATGGTTAGTTTTGCAACAAATATACTGTTGAGAGAAGGTTTTGTATGCTAATATTATTCAATTAAATTTGAAATTTTTTGAATTTTGACTTTAGTGTTTAGGTATAGTACAGGAAAAAATTGATTTACTTATCAGCGAGGCTTGAAATTATTTGGTTCAAACTCATCTTGTCAAATCACGAATTTTCTGAAGATTGCATCTGTAAAATTTAACCTGCATAGCTTATATATAATTTTGGTGCTTTCGTTTTTTTAAATGCTCAAATCTTGTTTTCTTTTTCAATCTAGAGGAAGTTAATGGATTGGGGACTATGTCATGGAATTTCAAGATTTGAATAGTTCAAATCCAATAAAAGAAAGGAATCAGTTAGAAGAAGCATAGTTTTCCTTCTTTCAGGGCGATACGTGGAAGATTTTGATCTACATGATATGATCAGCATTTAAGTAACAAGTTTTGACAACTATTATGTAATTGCGTTGCATATATTGTTCTCTCCTTAAAAATCTAAGAATTTTGATCTCTTGTTAGTGGTTCTCAACAGAAAATTGTATGAAAAACTAATTTAGTTTTAGCTTGGTTTACATCAACCTGGTCTTCTTTAATTGAAGAGCTGAATAGAAGCTTTCTTTTGTTTGAGGATATTTTGTCATTGATAAACTTTGAATTATGCAGAAACAATGATCAAGGAGGAAGATGAGGATAGAAAATTGGCTTTAGTAAATACCATGGAGAAGGCCTTGCAATTGCGTGATGGAGATCCTAATTCTCTTATTAAGCGAATCGTTAAATCCGGATCAGAATTTTTCCTTTTTAGATCATATCCTAAGAGAAGAGGTAGATGTTGTCATAGTTATTGCTGAGAAGATGCAATAATTCATTTTTCTTTCCACAGTTATTTAATGATACATTTGCTATTGTACACTAATTAACCTGGATATTATTCATAGAAATTGCGGCACCTACTGAAAGCAACTGTAATGTTTTAGATGTAGAATTCCATATATGGTATAAATTTTTTTCTTTTCTTTTTTTTCATGTTTTTTTTTTTTTATTCTTTCTATATTTGTTTCTTATTTTAAATTTGCAGTTGTACACGCGATAGGTAGCTTTAAATCCAAGCTTTCATAGAAAACTTTTCTTCTACCTTCTTTTTTTCCTTTTTTCTGTCTTTTTTTTCATCTTTCTTTCCTCATTTTTTTCCTTTTTCATGTAAGTTTACAATAAAATAGTTCTGAATCTAAGCTCATGCAGAAAGTCTATCAATGAGAAAGAGGTAACTTATCAAGTTTCACGATTATATATAAGCATATTGAAGTGGTCTTTTAGGCGGGTTAAGAGAAGCAGATGATGTTGCCAATAAAATAGTTATTGGTAAGAAGAGGTAAAACATTTTTTTTTGCTTTTCATTATTATTGAATAAAGCATTTGTTATCAATATCCTGTTGACATATGGATTGGTCACTGCTTGCATATTCAGTTTGGATGGTATTCCTTATTAAGGTGTGTTAGTCTGTCTCCATATTTTAGTTTATTTCTTTCTTCCTTTTTTTTTGGAGTGTATTTAATCCTCTTCTCTCTTTTGTTCATTCTCTGTTTCTCTTTAATATTACTTATTCCATTAAAAAAGAACTTACTACATATTAGTATGATCTCTTTTAAGCAGGCCAAGAGAGAGATGAGTAAAGGAATTATTGCCAATAAGAGGTGAAGATTCAAGTTCATGTTCTTTTGTTAATTTCCTACATTTGTTATTTGCGTGTTGCAAACCCTGTGACACTTATTACATATATATATTCTATGATTTGATTCTTTGATTTAGTTTTTTGTTCATAGTTATTAATTGATGCATTTGCTAATCATATACTTCATAATCTATGTACCCTTAAGAGTAAGTGATGCATTTAGAGACAAAAAACTTAGCAAACTAACTCAATACAGATCTTATCAAATCTTGGTCAGGGGTTTTTCGACCCTATCCTATCCTAATAAATTTTTAACTTCAATGTTCTAAGATAGATTTTGGATTAGGAGTGGCTCAACTAACTCGTCTTTATGGTGTTGAAGGTTATGATCTGGGCTAACTTAAGTGAATCATCATTCCTAGTTTCCTCTTCAGCCATCATCTCTCTAACTCTTCCATTCTTTTAGTTCCCAATATTAATTCTTGTTTATTTATTTCTCGAACTATCAAACTTTGCTTTACTTACATGTGCTTAAGAAATTTACTACTTTATCAAAGTGTTATAAAAATGAAATAGATGGAGTAGAACTACGTGTGACTCGATCTTCAAAAAGAAAGTTTGTAGGCAACTCGACGTACTACACCAAGTTCAGTCAAATTTAATCATTCCAATTTTTTATTGGAATTCGTTTGAGAAGAATTGTGTATCACTTGATCTTCAAAAAAAAAGTACGCAGGCAGGTTAGAGTATTAATCTAAGTTCAGCCAAATTTAAGCATTTCAAATTTTTATTAGACTTATAGATAATAAAGTGCTAATGTAATATTTTCTAATCACTATTAGATTTCAAATAAATTGAATATGAAACACAGTTCTTTCCGATTCGGTTAGATTTCAAGATGAAAGAGAAACTGAAAATATAATAGCCTTTAAAGAACTCTATATTTCAAGAAAAATGAAAGATTAAATTTAATATCCTTTTGATTACGTGTGTAATTTTCGATTACTTTAAAAAAATTGAGAAATGAATAGAGTGTACAACAAAGCAAATGAAGAATTGAATGCAACAACTTTTGAATGTATTGGGTATTTTTGAAAAGCTTGAAAAAGAAAATTGCATTGCTTTTTTTTAACATAAGCAACCTTCAAGAAATGGCGTATGGAAAGAATAAGTGTTTTATTAGCATTTGACGGTAACGTAGTATTATTCTGTCGATTTTTAAACTTTATCGTGCAAAGAAAGAGTTGATTCTTTATTTTCTTATTGCATTCAAAACCCCAAAAGTAATATAAGCCATTCTTCAAGTTTGCTTGTACTACGAGAATGATGTTTTTAACTTTTTCAAAAAATACTCGATAGATTCAAAAATTATTGTCTTAGATTCTTCATTTACATTGCTATACACTTAATTTTATTTCCCAATCTCTCTTGAAGCAATCAAAAATTATACAACTAAACAAAAGAAGTAGAGTTTCATATTTCATTTTTCTTGAAATATATAACTCTTCAAAGATATTATATCTTTAATTTTGCGTTATCTCAAAATCCAATGAAGTCAAAAAATAATTTAGTTTCTTTTTTCAGTTTTCTTGAAATCTAATACTTTATTATCTATGAAGTTTGATAAAAAAATAGATGAAGTAGAACTACGTATGACGTGATTCTCAAAAAGAAAGTATATAGGCAGTTTGACGTACTACTTAAATTTCAGTCAAATTTAAGTACTCCATTTTTTATTAGAGTTCATGGGTTGAACAAAACTATATATGATTTGATCCTAAAAAAGAAAGTACGTAGGTAGCTTGGAGTATTACTCCAAGTCCAATCAATTTTAAATATTTTAAATTTTTATTAGAATTTATGGATAATAAAGTATTGAATATAATATCTTCCAATCACCATTGGATTACAAATAAATTGAATATGAAACTCAATTTTTTAGGATTTCAAGATGAAAAAGAAATTGAAAATATAGTGGCTTTTAAAAACTTCCATATTTCAAGGGAAATGATACTTTTGATCACTCATGTAATTTTTAATTATTTCAAAAGAGATTGAGAAATGAATGGAGTTTACATTAAGGTAAATGAAAAATTTAAGGTAATGATTTTTGAATGTACTGAGTATTTTTAAAAAAGAAAGAGAAAATTGCATTGCTTTGTTTTAACCCAAGCAGAGTTCAAGAATGACGTATGTGGCTCTTTAGATTCTGAAAAGAAAGAATTAACACTTTCTTGGCATTTGACGGTAATGAGTCTTAATTTGTTGATTTTTAAACTTGATCGTGCAAAAGTAATAGAAACTGTTCTTGAAGTTCCCTTGTATTACGAAAGAAACTTTTCTAATTTTTTCAAAAAATACCCAATAAATTCAAAAGTCTTTTTCTTCTATTCTTCATTTGCATTGCCGTAGACTTTATTTCATTTTCTAATCTCTCTTGAGTAATTAAAAATTACACAAGTGAACAAAAGAAGTATAGTTTCATTTTTAATTTCTATTGAAATATGTAAGTATTTCAAATTTTTATTAGAATTCATTGATTGAACATAGCTACTTATGACTTGATTCTTAAAAAGAAAATATGTAGACAGCTCGACATACTACTTCAAGTTCAATCAAATTTAATTATTTAAATTTTTTATTAGACTTCATGGATTAAGCAAAACTACGTATGATTTGATTCTCAAAATGAAAATACTTAAAAAACTTAGAATACTACTCCAAGTTCAATCAGATTTAAACACTTTAATTTTTTATTAGATTTTATGGATAATAAAGTACTGAATGTAATGTGTTCCATTCACTGTTGGATCTAAAGTAAACTAAAAATGAAACGTAATGTTTTTTTATTCTGTCGAACTTCAAGATGAAAATGAAATTGAAATCATAGTAACTTTTAGAAACTTCCATATTTCAAGTGAAATGAAAGATGAAATTCTACTTTTTTTTATCAATCGTGTATTTTTTAATTACTTCAAAAATGAGTGGAAAATTAAATGTAGTCTACAACAAGGCAAATGAAAAATCAAAGGCAATGAATTTCGAATGTATTAGGTACTTTTGAAAAAGTTGAAAAAGAAAAATGCATTACTTTCTTTAAGAACAAACAATTTTCAAGAAATGCATATGTAGCTTATTGGATTTTAAAGGGAAAGAGTGTGTTTTCTTAGGATTTAACGAGAACGTAGTCTTGTTCTATTAATCTTTAGACTTGATTGTGTTAAGAACAAACTGATTCTTTCTTTTCTTGTTTCATTTAAAATAAAAAAGCAATTGAAACCATTTTTGAAGCCTGCTTGTACTATGAAAGCAACTTTTTTTAATTTTTTTTTAAAATACCAATAAATTCAAAAGTTATTACTTTCGATTCATCATTTACCTTGTTGTAAACTCCATTTTATTTCCAAACTCTCTTGAAGTAATCGAAAATCACACAAATGATCAATGTAGAATTTTATTTTTTATTTCTTTTAAAATATAAAAATCTTTAAAATGTACTATATATTAAATTTATCTTTCATCTTGAAATCCAGTAGAGTCATAATATACTGTGTTTTGTTTTCAGTTTTTTTGAAATCCAATACTCTATTATCCATAAAATCTAATAAAAATGAAATGAATGGAGCAAAATTATGTATGACTTGATCTTCAAAAGAAGATACATAGGCAGTTTGGAGTACTACTCTAAGTTCAGTTAAATTTAAGCATTTTAAATTTTTTATTATATTTTATGAATTAGACAAAATTATGTAGGACTTGATATTTTTGCACAGTTTGATTTCCAATTAAACAAACTTTTTTTTTTTTTATGTACTTTGCTTTTCTTTCCTTCCTTCCTTCCTTTTTTGTTTTATTATTTATATGATGCATTTTCTATGCAAATACTACATAATCTCTTTGCATTAGAGGTAGAATATGAGTTTTGGTAGAAATATCTATTTTCTTATTTCTTTCTTTTAATTAAATTTGCAGTGATAGATAAGATTGTTTGCTCTGAATCTAACTTTATATGAATAGTTAGTCAGTGAAAAAGAGATATGTTAAATACATATAATCATTTAATTAAATTTGCAGTAACCCCTCGGACTATTTAGTACTCCATTTGATAGTCATGCTAACGATGACTGTATTGGTGCAGCAACCGGTGTCATGTATTACACTGGAGGCTTGATCTAGGAATTACTTGAAGGGCACAAAATGAATACTTGCCTTTTTGGATTGGCTATGATAATTCAGCAGTTGTAAATGTTGTATGACATTTGATAGCTGTGAAATAAGTGGTAAATTATCTAATACGATCTCAAACTAAATATAGTTTCACGCATGCATTGTTACTCGTCTACATCTTTGGAGGTACTTAAAATTGGTTGATCAAATAAGAAAGTTGTGCATTTTCCTAGCAAAACAAGGGGAGAAAGGGAAAGAAGTATTTATTTACTTCTTTATGTTTACTTCTAATTAACTATTTATTATGAATCTTATGAGTTTATGATAAGTCTGTAAAGAGCTTTTGTATAGTTTTCATTGTTGTTTGTCGGGTCTTTATATATAAATACAAATCATGAATTGATCACTGCAGTTTTAACGTAACTGCGAATCATGGGCATATCAGAATGTGGAAAGCATTACAAATATAAATACAAATCCTGGAAACAGACATTTTAGTAGTAATAAACTGCTATCTGTCTTCAATTTGTGTAGGTTGGTGGTGTACTGAGAGAGTAAACTTCCTCATCATTTTCTTCGATTTCCGATTTGTTTGTTGCTCCTCTCTTTATATATACATATTGTATCGATTTTAGGCCGATTGCAGTTTATTTTTAATCTCTATACATGTTTTATTTCTATGGTAATTTCGATATAATTGTAGGTCAATATTACCTATATTAATTTTATTAAGAAAAATGAGAAAGAAAAAAGGGTTAATTCTCTTTTCCGGGAAAGAGAGAGAGAGAGAGAGAGAGATAAAATTTGAGAAGCCATAAAGAAAGAAGAAAGAGAGGGGATACGTAATTTGGTAAAAAGTCAGGGTGAGTTTTTAGGAGAGAAATATTGGGACTGTAGAAATGGGGTTGGAGGGGAGTGGAGGATCTCTCTCTGCATATAATTTTTTTTTATAGAAATTAGGGGCAAAAGACGCTGCCAGAATCGCATGTGTCAGCCGGAGGTTAAGGTTTTCTTCCTCTGATGACTCTCTGTGGTTTAAATTTTGTTAATCTCTCAGCTCCTCTCTATCCTCATGGAAACCCTGCGCCTTCTTTCAAGGTAATCTCTCTGCTCCACCATCTTGTTGTTAAGGAGGGTGAGGTTGCTGGAGTCGAAGATTGAGCTTGAGGAGACATTAAGATTTTTTATTGTGGGAATCACAGATGGTGGAGTCATAGGCATTGACGAGATAGGCCACTCCGATTGGAATAAGATAGAGGACTCCACTAAAGCCAACCTCTCCACTACCATGGGTGATGCCGACGGGGAAAGTTGGCATAGACGACAAGGAGGAATGAGAAAGAGAACGTGGAAGAGTTGTGAAAGACTTGTGAAAGAGTTTTCACGTCATCAGTAGATGAATAAAACCAACAGCACTTAACTAATAATAAATTAATTTTTATTAAATCTGAGTATTTATTTGAAAAAAAAAATTTAAATGTATAAGAATTTATATAAAACAAAACAAATTTAAGTGTTTAAATAAAAAAAAATATATCAACAATACAAAGGTCAATTTTTAAGTATTAAATTAAATGTTATTTTGATTCATTTCTTGTCGCATGCTAATAATAATAAATCGTCCGAAATCAAAGATATTGACGGAATTGGTTCAATTGTTATTAACTCCTATATATATTAAGTAGGTAGGACATACAAAAATAAATGAGAAATTAAGAAGTTTGAATAAAATGTGAAGTATTTTATCATAGTTATAAAAATTCAACAACTCATCAAGCAAAGTTAGCATTCAAATAAATAAATACAAAAATATTCAAAATATAACATTTGAGGATACTATTCAAACAAACATGAAAGCATTTTGTTGGCAAATCCAATGCCATAAATATCCATATAGTCCTTAAAACTCATAAGATTTGATTCAATAATTAAAGGAGAAGAAAGTTTTTATCGCCATGGATGGTGGCAAAACAAGCTCTCACTGATTAGAGCTAGAAGAGCTTAGTTGCTTGGAGTTCATGTCAAACCCACATGGGGGAAAATTTATCTCATCATCTGAATCTGAATCAATTGGTCCTTCAATTTTTGAATTTTCTAACGGTGAGTTTCTCACTATGCTCTTTCCTTTGTCTGTCAAATTCCCAATGTCCATCCTTCGAAAATTCATCTCAGCTCCGGTCGAGGAATCTTCATTGTAGGTGCTGTTTGGATTCTTAGAAAATATGTTTCCATCAACTCTAGAGCTAGAGGAGCCAGGAGAGAAAGTTCGGTTTTGAAAATCAAAGTTTTTTGTTGGATTCCCAAAAATTACATTCTCATCAAACTTAGTGGTAGAGGAGTTAGGAAGAAAAACATTTGGAGTTTTTTGTAAACCAAAGGTTTCATTTGGATTCCTAAAAGATCGATTTCCAAGAACATCATTTCTAGAAGGTCCATGGAAAAATTTTGAGTGTGTTTGGAAACCTTGGTTTTTGTTTGAATTTCCAAAGAAGTCATCCTCATCAAACCTATTGCTAGTTGAGGTGGGGAAAAAATTTGGGTTTAGAGGGAAATTAAGATTTCTATTTGGATTCCCAGAAATCTCATTCACATCCACTCTGCAACTATAAGAGTCAGGGAAAAAATTTGGTTTTGGAGAGAAATCAAGATTTCTATTTGAATTCTTAGAAAATCCATTTCCATCAACTCTATTACCACAGGAACCAAGAAAAAAATTTGGGTTTAGAGGGAAATCAAGGTTTCTGTTTGGATTCCCAAAAAATTCATCCCCACCCACTTTATTGCTACAGGAGCCAGGAAAAAAATTGGGGTTTAGATAGAAATCAAGGTTTTTGTTTGGATTCCCAGAAAATTCATTCCCATCCACAAATTCATTCCCATCCACTCTACCGCCATAAGAACCAGGAAAAAGATTTTGTTTTGGAGGAAAATCAAGGTTTTTGTTTAGATTTTCCAAAAATCCATTTCTATCCACCCTATTGCTATAGGAGCAAGAAAAGAAACTTGGGTTTAGAGGAAAATAAGGATCTTTGTTTGGATTCCCAGAAAATTCATTCCCACCCAATCTAGTGCTACAGGAGCCGTGGACAAAATGTGGGTTTGTCTGCAAATAAGGGAATTGAAGGCCATTGTTTGAGGTAGGCAAAGATGGAAATGGATTTTGATAAGATGATTTTGCATTCCCCTGATATGCATTCCTATCTGTACTAGACAACTTATGAAGAAAACCAGGTTTTGTTGGGATATAAGGGTTGTAAAACCCATGAGTAAAGAAGGGTATATCTAAATCATGACCACCATAACCGGGACAATTTTGATGAGCTTGTGAAGAGGAAAAGCCATGGTTTTGAGATAATGAAGAGTCAGGATAATGCTGACTAATCTGATTATCAACTGGCATAGTAAAACATTCCCTAGGAAATGAATTCCCAAACCCAGAAACTCCCAATTCTGGATCACCACTAAAAGGCCTACCATTAGAGCTCTGATCTCCATCTTCAGGAATTGTATCTTCCAAATTCGTAAGTTCAAGTCTCTCAGATTCTCTTCTCTTGGAAAGAATTTCTTCAACAGTGCAAGTTCTTATCTTCTTCGAAGCACCTCTACCAATTGGTATCCTCGGGCATCGGAGAATTCCATGGATGTCATACTGGTTTAAGTCATAGTTGGTCACTGCCTTATGGCCTTTCAACCTTATAGATGCTATGTCATAAGCTCTTGCAGCTTCTTCTTGAGTTTCTGACACAAAACATATATATGTAACATGTTATCATTTACCTTTGAGTGATTTAGGTTTGCATTTTTTGAACTATATTATATATACATATATATATATGTGAATTATCATAAATATAAATTTATACAACAATTACATTCAAAAACTTAAACTCATAAACATTTATTGAGTAGTGGACTTACCAAATGTTCCAAGATATAAAGTTTTTAATATTGTGCTTTTTCCCACTCTTGCTTGCCATTTTTTAAAATCCGAGTTCCTGTTCCATAATTTTATTGTCCATTAGTTGATAAAAAAGTTTGAGCAAGAGATCTAGAGAAATAAAAAAATTTTACCGTGAAACTCCGCGGAAGTTAGATTCACCCTTTGCAAATCCCTTACTGTTTCTGAAATTTATCAAAATTTATGCTCGAAATAAGTATAAAATAACATGTATTTTTTTATTAAAAAAAATTTTCTTGAAATAACAATTATTATGCTAAAATTTTAGTACTCATAATTTAAAAAAATAAATAAAATGTACCTTCTGATTGCGAGAAAATACTCATCGTTAGATAAACCTTTCATTTCTTCTAAATCTTTATTATAGTCTGAATACTGCAAAACATATAAACAAAAAAAAGTTGGGTAGCAAAATCGTATATAATTATATTGATATATTAATTGCACTTCAGTCATTTTTTCAATAAAAAACTCAAATTTTAATAGTTATACGCTGATCTTATATTTTTATAGATATAATTATATGATTAAAATTATCATAAAGCAAAAAAAAAAATACTTTTTACTCTATTAATTTGTTCTAATTATGAGATAATATTAAACTTACTGGGAAATTCAATGGCACAGTATTTTTCCATAACTTTAAAGCTGCTAGGTCATATGCTCTTGCAGCTGCAATTTCATCAGTAAATCCGCCTGCAAATTCAAGACGAAAAAAAGTCTATGTTAATAACACAATTAACAACAAGAAAGTCAACGAATGCTTGCAATAAATGGCATTAATAAGTTTGATATGCCAGAGGATAACTAACATTCCTCAAATGAAAATTTGCACCAAATTATGGTTTATGTTAAATTATTTTTTTTAAGACAATACAACAAATATTAATTAAAAAAATATTTAAATTTTTTACGATAAATTATATAAAAATAATTTAACCATAAAGTATGAAAGTCTACTTACCGATATAGACTGCGAGGAGAAGACGTACCCAAATCGAGTACCAAAAAAAAAAAATTAATAACAGATTAAAAATGTTAAAATAATTAAATGGTTAAATATAATAATAAATTTTTATTTATTTTTATAACCTGTTTTTCCTTTACAATTTGGGTCGCTGTTATCCCACAGAAATGTCTCAAAACGTCCTGTTATTTTGTTTCTGTATTTCATTAATGTTAATACAAGTTAATAATCTATATAACTTTAAAAAATGTATAATAATTTTATACCCTGTATGTGTGTGTATATATATATATACATTAAAGAGACTAATCTAATATTTAGTTTCATGTATATAAATATTTATGTGAGAAAAGAAGAAAGACAAACCGAGTAACTCCACGATAAATAGAACTTCTCGTGCCAAATATACGTTCAGACCTCATAGCACGTTTCTTCGAACATCCTTTCGTTGCATTATTTTCGTTGCGATCTTCATCACGACTTTGATTACCAACATCATTTTGCCTGGTGAATAAATATTGTAACAATTAATAAAATTAATTTTTGTTATAATAAAAAACTATATAAACAAATAATTTGATAAAATAATCAAACCCAATTTCTTCTTTCTGCCTTGCAGGATTATTTTTTGATGAATTCGTATCATAAATAAGATTAATTTTCTTGTGACTTAATTTTGCAAATTAATTTTTCATATTTTTAATGTGTATAAATTAAAAAATTATAAAAATATGAAATTAATTTTTTTAAAAAAATTTATACATTTCGGCAATGAATAAAAATATTAAAATTTTCATATATTAAATTAAGAATTAATACAATAGTCAAACCTGGTTTCTTCTCTTTGTTTCTCGATGATGTTCTTTGATGACTCAGTGTCAACAGTATAAACGGTTTGATTACCATCATTCATTTTTCTATATCCTGCTCCATAATTAAAAAAATAAATAAATATTAATTTCACAAAAACAAGTCATTGTAACTTAGTTTTTACTAATTATTAATAGCTTTTAAAAATGGATTTTTCACCAAGTTAATTAATTGCCCTTCAATGATGTAATACATATATATGTACGTATATACATGTACAGACACACGTAATATATTATGCATTTTAATATTTTAAGCATGTATTAGTTCATATAGATATAAAGTGTAAGATAATGAAAGAAGGTTGACTTAGAGATATGTACTTTATTGTAGTAATATTATATGGTTAATAAAACATTATTATTTAGCGAGCAAAGTAAAATATCGAAGACTAAAAATTTAAAATGAATTAGAGGAATAAGTTAAGTTAATTAATTAAATTTAATTAAAGTCTAAAAAAGAAGGTTAAATCTTACTTATCACAAAATAGTGGTTAAAAAAAATAATAATACCTTTGTACGTAATCCTGTAAACTAAACGGATTGAGTAAAAAAATATATTTTTTGGTTAATAAAATATTATTATTTACAAACATAGTAAAATATCGAACACTAAAATTTAAAAGTAAATTAGAGATATAAATAAACTTAACCGACTAAATTTAGTTAAGATATCTATAAAAAAAAAAGATCGTTCAATTTCACTTATTCAAAATAATAATTAAAAAAAAAATATCTTTTATATATAATCCTGTAAGTCAAAGAGACTCAGTTGATTCTACCTTGAGTCTTTAGTTTATCAAAATCACTATGTTGGATAAGCAATTTATTATCTTATGGATTCCTGAAAGTACAATAGGCACTAGGTCAAATTTTATAGTTGAAATAAAATTAGGTTTATCTACAAATTAATAACAAAATAATAGATTTAATTTGCAATTTACTTGTCAATTAAACAGATACATGACGTCAATTGGCTATATTTTATTATAACCATTACAAAGAAATTACAAAATTCTGTTTAATTGACAAGTAAACCATTTACTTGTCAATTAAACAGAATTTTGTAATTTCTTTGTAATGGTTATAATAAAATATAGCCAATTGACGTCATGTATTTTATTTATTACTATTAAAAAATCGAATCGGAATGTGAATTTATTTCTCGATCTGTATGTCAATAAATAAATTAAGTACGTGTTTACTTCTCGATTATGATTGAGTATAAATTTATTTTTCAATCAATATGTGTTGATAAATATAATCAGACACAAATTTATCTCTAAATATTTAAAATAACTTTTCAAGCATAACCGATCAACTGAATCGATTATGAACTTACTTTTCGATTGTAATCGAATATAATTTTATATCTTAATCAATATATGCTGATAAACATAATCAAACACAAATCTATATCTAAATATTTGAAATAAATTTTTAGATAGAACCGATCAGTTATGACTCATTTCTCGATTACAATCAAGTATAAATTTACTTTTCAATCAGTATATGCTGATGAATACAATCAAACATAAATTTGTCTCTAATCTTTAAAATAAACTTTCAGACAGAACCAATCAACTGTAAAAACACGAAAAGAAAAAATCTTAAAAGTATAGGTAGAGAAAACTTTACCGAACATATAATACCAGATCTATATGACAATTTGAGTATGATTACCTCTTGCTCTATCACGATCCTAACACTCTATATTATATGTGAGAATATACTAAACTCAAAACCTTCTAGTCTGAATTGATTTGTTACAGATTGAATGAAATATAAAGGCAAATATTTAAGATAAAGGGGTGTAGAATCTCAATCCAAAATATTAATTAGTATGGATTTGTTACCATATTTTGTTTGATATTGAAATTACATATTTACCCTCTCTATTTTTTGGGTTTGCTTCAGATTCTAAATCTTTTAAATGTATTATCGCGTAATCTACTTATAATTTTATAAAAATAAGCTCACAACATATAGTTAATTTTTATATTAAAATTACTATATTTTTTAAACACAATAAAAATAGTAATTATTATAGTACTAATATTACTTAATATAAATATCATATAATTAAAAAAATTACTCAAGCAATATTAACATATAAGTAATTAGCAAAATAATAAGATAAATTACTTATTTCATGAGCATTGCAATAGAATTTATTTGAGTATATACATATATATAATAAGACGTTTAATTCTTTTAAAATTATTTATATTGGATTTAAATTTGTTCTAACTCCACATGTTAAATATATAGTACCAAATTTTGTGTGTACCCCACTAGATTTTTAGTAAATTTTTTAATTTTTAAAATTACAGATTAGGCAGGTGGGTTGACTAAAATTAACAGATACACAACACATGCATGCACATCTATATTTGCAGTTTATGGCTTTTTTTTTTTTCTGAAGATAAATTTGTTAGAAGAAAGGGTAGTTTAGTAATTTACCCGCATCCAACTTAATTTTGGCAATAAACAAAGTACTCGCACGTGTGTACACTATATGCATGCGTGCATACATATATTATATACATACACACACCAAAAAGCAGGGTGTTGAGAAAATCTAGAACATAATGATTTATAAAATCTGTGACAGATGTTGTGTGTGTGGATATGAGACTGCTGCCCAGTCATTGAAAATCTTCTCTTGACTTCAGATTTTTCATGATTAAAAAATTTAATTGACCTTCGAATTTACTAAATTACCCTCTCCCAATTAAAGACCCAATTTAATTAATAAGTTGATTCTGATATTAGTGTTAATCCAAAATCAGATTTGCTTTGGCATCATCAAAATCCAAATTAATTATTAAAAATCTTGATTTCGTACACTATTTTTTAAGTTAGATTTTTATATGATCACCACATCTGAAGTAGTCTAATAAATTTTAGATTTATTAATATTATTATTATTGTTATTCATATTATTAATTTTAATTTTAAAGCGAGACCATTGTAAGAAATGTGTTCAAATATTCATGTCGGTCCATTTTGCCTATACTGAACTTAGCACGGGTCAGATCCGTTTTTTTTTTATAATAAATAAATTTATTTATACACACATTATCAAATCATTATATATAAATTATTATGTTTGTTATTAGAAAGAGATTATAAAAAATATTTTTTTTTTTAATTTTAAAATAGTCTTAAAATTTAATATCAATATTGAGATTTCACCCTCTCCTAATAAAAATTTTAGACAGTTCTAAAATTCTTGCATTACAAGACTGAGGAATATTTAAGAATTATATTTTACATACGAACTGCTTAATTTGACTTGTATGTACTTAATCTGACAATGTTGAAGTATAAGTTTATGTTGAGTAGGTTTTGAGTTGCTAAGAAAAGAAAAAAAAAAACAAAAAAAACAGATCGTGATGGGTTCATTTTTGACTTTTTTAAATTATGAGAAATTATATGTGTATATATATTATATTTATATTAATAAATATATTTTAATTTTTAATAAAAATACGTTTATATTTATACTAATATAACAAAATAACATGATTGGATAACTTACAAACTTTATACGATCTAAAAAAAATTTAAAAATTTTAATTTACTTTCGATTTAATACGAATTTGATTTTACTGTTCATATAAATAAAAATTTTAATTAATTAATTAATTAACATAATTATATCCATCTATATAGATGCACATTTTTTTGACCAATTAAGCAAAAGAATATAATAAAAATTCTCTGCATGTGATTTTTCTCTCCATCTATGTATATATTCCTTACCTTTCACTTATTCTCTCAGTCTCATCTGTCTCTCTCCCTCTCTCCCTCCCTCTCTTCCTCCCTCTCTCTCTCCCTCTCTTCCTCCCTCTCTCTCTCCCTCTCTTCCTCCCTCTCTCTCTTCCTCTCTCCCTCTCTCTCTCTCTCGCATTCTCTATCCCTCTCTCTACCCTTCTCTCTCTCTATCTGTCTCCCTCTCTCTTTCTCCCTCCCTCTCTGTCTCCCTCTCTCTTTCTCCCTCTCTACCAAATTATGTTTGGTAATTTATGCAATTTCTAGATAATTTAGGCATACCCAAAATTGCTCTTTCCGCTTGCTTCATTAAGTTTGCACTATGATAAGTTTACATTTGTTAGTGGCTATCCAACTAAAAGTTCAAAACTGCTTCTGCAAAGTATGATATTTAGGAAAAGGCCAAAACAACTAATCAAGCCCCTGAAGCAACAGCCATTGAAGACACAGTTATCGGACTTTAACCAATTCAAATTCAAATACAAGCCATGAATTTGGTGGTACAATCCCGGCAGCTCCTTCACTTCCATAACTGCAAAACATAAATAAGAGACAAGTCATGATACGCTCAGAAAGATTACATTGCAAATATGTTCTTATGAACGCATCCCTATTTACACAAAAGGAGTGCGATTTGCAGACCCCAAAATAGGTGGAACAGTCAGTCGACTTTTACCACCAACCCGCATACCTAGAAATCACAAAAGCACAATTAGAAATTCTCTCAAAGAAAATAAATAAAATTCATCATGAGATGCAATTAGACTATGTCTGGAATTTACTTACAAATCCATCTTTACCTCAACTAAAAGATGATGAGAATCCTATTTAAAATGACAAAAGTTTAATTTATATGGAATTAGAATGATACATTCCAAATCCAATCAAAATATAGTTTTAACTCCACACAGAATTCCACATATGCTCAACTTTTTCTTTTTGTTCAAATACAATTTAAACTTTCTCTTAGTGAAATGAAGTTTGGATTTGTAAATGAACACAAATCATTTCTGAATTTATTCCAAACATAGGCTTAGATGATTAATTTGAAAAGAAACATAGAGGATAAAGTCTAGGTCATTGATGATACCATCAATACCGACATTCCAACCCTCTATGACATCTCCTGCACCTGCAAGAAGCAACATTCTTGTAAAGAAAAAATAAAATCTCGAACTGACAGCAAAGATATCTATAATCTAATAAGATGATACCTAGTTGAAATTTGAATGCAGCTTTGGAGATATTAGAACAGAAAACCTCTCCATTCTCCTTTACTTTGCCGACATAGCGAATGCTGACCTGAAACAAAATGAAAGAAGTTTCAATACATCTTGTTTTCACACTTCTTCCATAGTTACCATGGTAAGACAGCCAAGAGAATTTTTCCTCCACGATTTTCCAAATAATCGTTAATAATAATGTGTCCCATAAATTAACTGCATAAGATGTGATCTTATTCCAAGATCCTTCATGTAATGTTTTAATTAATGAATAGCATTATGTTTGTTTACCATATGTTACTCAATTGAATTTTAATTCATCAATCAATGTCTTACTCATATGTTAATCAATATATACAGCACGATTCATAAACCAATCTGATAGACACTATTGAATTCGGATAAACTAGTACATATCATGTCAATGAAAAAAGTGTTTGACCTAATCAAAACTTGTATATATGACACTAGCAATCGGATATACTAGCAATTATGTGCGTCCTTTGTAATTAAACAAATTTACTTTATTAACTCGGGTGTTAGATTCTTGTATAGAATTTTCAGTACGTATTCTACAAGACTATGATAGTTGTGCTCTGTTATTGTGGTGTCCTACAACTTATAGTCTATGGTGTATGATTTATGGTCTTCTAAGGATCGATTGGGTTATTAGGGGGTCAGTTTAGGGGGAGATTTAGGCTTGGAATGGTTTATTTGTAAAAAAAAAAATATTGTTAAGCATTATCTCTTTAACCGTTTTCTACGTCATTTGGAAAGAGAGGAATAGAAAAGTTTTTGATGGTGTTGAGAGTAGCTTAATTAGATTAAAAGATAGGTGGATACATATTTTTGGGTCAATTTTGTTAGATCATGCATTAATAGTGAGGTGAATTTTGGGAATGTCATTGATATTCTAACATCATTGTAAATGATTTTGTACATGGGTAGTACCCCTGTTTTTTTGGTACCCTCTTAATACATACTTTACACTTTTTATTTTTTTTTTAAAAAAGACTACGATAGTTGTGCAAGGTATTTACCTGGGCTAAGTTTTACTACAGTCGGCTCCTGCAATTAATGCCATGCTTCGCTGTTATAAAGTTAAGATCTACTTTTGCATGCTGTAGGTAAAGTAATTACTGGATGTTACCCTAATTAAGTAGCATCAAATGAGAGGTAGCAACAGATCAACAATCCTGCTAAAAGAGAGATATCTAACTTATGTTTATGTTACGTAAATAATTTAGAAGTCTCTTAGCAAAGTAGTTGCCGATTAGAAAAATATTTTTCAGATCACAAGAATTTATATACAGTAACATAATGGCACACTAAGGCAAAGATAATTGGTCTACAGTAATATAATTATGAATTTGTACCCCATCAAAGACAAAAACTTATTTTCTACCAATTAGTCAAGGCCAAGGGAAAATTATTTGTACATTTTGTATCCCTCACAAAGGCAAAGGTAACTTAATTATTTGTACACCTAAAGGAAGGGAACTTAATTTTGTACCCCAACCAAAGTTGAGGGAACTTAATGATTTGTTTTCTTTTTAGAGGAAAGAGAAGTGTTATAAAAGAAACAAACTGAAGCACAAGAAAGATCCTAGTGTTCCCAAAAAATTCCGTGGAACTTTTTCTTGTTTAGACCCTAATCTTTTTTTTTTCTTTCCGCAGCTGTTTTATAAGGTGGTGATTGTGAGATGAACCCTAATCCTCTAATGTAACTGGTGATACACTTGGGCACTTAAAAGTTGTTGCTTTAAAGCCTATTTCAACAGGTTTTGAACACGTGAATCCCAATGCTACTACAGAAAATTTCAAATCCAATTAGTTGCGCCATCGGCTAAGGTGAGGTTGAAATCTCCCCTAGTATCTATGTGATGAAAAAGAATAGAAATAGATTAGAATTCCAGAAGTCGCCATCCACAATTTTTATGATAGGCTGAAAGGTAAAAGCGGAAGACATTCCATCATGGAGATAATTAGTTTGAACGTGAATGGTCTACAGAGTATTTTTGAGAGGAAAAAGGCTAAAGAGGTGATCTCTAGGGTGTGTCCGGATATTGTCATGTTTCAAAAGACGAAGAATGATTTTGCAGATGCTTAGTTGATTTAGAGTGTTTGGTTTCTAGATTTACACATGGGATTGCTAGTCCTTCCTTCGAGGCATCGAGTGGGATGTTACTGATGTGGAATACTAAAGTGCATCCCATGTTGACTCTATTTGACTCCATTGAGGATTTTTTTTCTTCTCAGTTTTGCTCAATATCAAAGATAAAGAGCAATCGGTGGTTTACTTGTGTGCATGGTCCAAATCATCCTAGGCCTCATTCCTTCTCATGGGAGGAAACTCTGTTTCTTTTTCCAATCTATGTAATCCTTTTAGGAGTTTGTTGGTGCTCTTAATGCTTGTAGGTTTCCTTGTGAAAACTGGACATATCAAGAGTTACCTCCACCATCAGGGGTTTTCACACTTCCATCTACAATACCCTTTTTTTTCTTGCAATGGCCAATTCATTTGGTCAACAAAAAGGGGGACTGGTTCCTCCAGCATTGATTGGTTTTTGGTGTCTAATAGCTAAAGGAAGGTAGAAGCCGAAGACACTGCCTTCTGGGTGGACCCTTAGCCATAAGTTAGATACCATCCTAGAAGAATTAGAACTCTAACTTTGTGGCAGGACCCACGAGTCAGGGACTCTCAGTAGAAAATTTATATGGAGTGTACGCTTCCAAAAGGTGATGGACGCGGGCATAGGTTTTCTCGGATTAGATGGAGATTCACCCTTGAGTGCAAAAGCAGAAGGGAGCTTGACCGCAAGATCCACTTGAGGCATAGTATTCTTCTTTTATTGCAAATAAAAAAAAAAAATCATTAGCGCAAAGTGTGGCGAAATGTTACACACTCGGTAATTTTACCCTGACTAGGATAAAAGATACCACTGGAGCAGCCAATTTCATACATATTATTTGTAGATCTGGTTACAAAAATTGCATAATATCATAAATTGCCACTCCAGGTATAACCCATCCGCCAAGAGAGTTTATAAATGAATAAAGATCTTTGGTTTTCAGTTCAAGAGGTTCTCTTGCTCTATCTCAAATAATTTTTTATCTTTCATAGTCTAAGCATTTGAGATGGGACCCTATTCCCTTTGCTCTGAGCATATGTGGTTGCATCATCCTAATTTTCTTGATTAAGCCAAAGAGTGGTGATATGAAGTTGAGGTGGATGGTTGGGAAGGTTTCAAATTTATGAGGAAATTACTGTTTCCATTCTTGAGGAGATTTCTGCTCTTGATAAGCTAGCTTCTTTTAGAACTATTCTAAGGATCAACTGGGTTGGCTTTCTTCTTTAAGGAATGAGTTTTGAGGGTGGTCATCGTTAAAGAGGAAATTAGTTGGAGGTGAAAATCAAGATTCAAGTAGGCTGCTAGTGTTAATTCTAGTCCTTCTAATAAAGTTGGCAATTGTATAAGGAAAAGCTTTACTAAGGAGCTGGAGTTAGAGACGGTACTATTGAGAGAGATCCTACTTCTATACAGAGGAGATCACTGATTTTTGTAGAATGTTATGTAAAGAGGATGATGGTGATCAGCAGTTTCTGGAGGACATTAATTAAAACTGTATGATAGAGCAAGCTGGTTGGAAGACCTTTCCATGAGGTGAAGAGAGCCTTTGAGCCCTCAGTCTCGATAAGGCACTTTTAATGCAGATGGCTAAGAACCTTCCTTACTTAACCCACTATCAAGAATGATAAAAACTAAGATTATTAGAAATAAAAGAAATATAATGGAAAAACACTACAAAATCATACCTTAATAAGTACATCAACTTTTTACTCAACAAGGTGATAGAAGAACCTATCTTTAAAAGAAACAATCTTAATATTTTTGAGATAATTTCTGGATACTTACAATGAAAATTTGATGACTTATTTATAGAGTTGACTACGTGAATAAAAAATTAATAAAAAATTCCTAATTTAAAATTGCAATTACATAAGAAATTAATTAAAATTAAAATCTAAATCCCTAATTAAGTGCAATACACAGGAAATTAATTAAAATTAAAATTTAAATTCCTAACTATGATAGATATGATTTTTCTCTTTTCTTAGTTGATTGCTTCCTTTTCTTACTATGATAGATATGATTTTTCCCTTTTCTTAGCTGATTGCTTCCTTTTCTTACCCCTTTCTATCATGTACTTAAAGCAAGTTGATGAAACAATTATGCTCATAAGTTAATTGGTTGGACTTATTTTCCTCTTCCTTTGAATGAAACCTCTTTATGGATCATGTCCATGCTCACATCAAAAGGTTTTGGAAGAGGGGAAGGAAGTGGATAAGTCATCGTCTATAATCTGCCTCTCATGTTTATTGTTAATACTGAGCCTAAGTCCAAGTCTCGAGGTCATAAAAGTGTAAGATAAGCTAATCCTCTCTCCCCCATTTTTTTATGCTGATGGTGAATATTCCTACTTGCTGTCGATCTCGGGATTTGAGAGGGGTTTCATTAGAGGCTCCGATCTAGAATTTCATAAATCGTTTTGAGGGGCAATACCTTGTGGAATATGCATTTCTTCTAAAACCTAGATAATCACGAGTCTCTTCATATCCTCTCCTTGCTTAACTTAGTCAGGCCTCATAATATTCTTATCATTCTGATAGTAAACTTTGGACTTTGAACTCTTTGGATATTTTTATAGTCCTTTCTCAGCCACCTCATTCATAATGATAGTTGCACAAATGAAACTTTTTCTGAAAAATAAAAGTAAATGATATAAGCAGGCACCAAGGAAGTGCAAGCCTACAAATATTTACAAGTCTACCAAATTATAAATCAAAAAGCTAAGGATCTAAAATTATAGATCTTTAAATCTATCAAAAGTAGACTCTACACTCTCAAAAACTCTTCTCTTTCTTCCCTCCAAAATGACCCAAAAGGTAGCCAAATAGATAAGGCATAAGGTCTTGTTGAAGCATTTATCCTTATGGATGCATCTCCATGCTCAAAGCTCTTCTTCCACTATTCTCATCATCACCAATTTACCCTCAGTAGACCATATGCCATGAACCAAAGCCAATACAAGAAAGGCAGCAAAGAAGGATATGGTTGCAAAACTTGGCAGCTCTCTTACACAAATCACACCCATTTATCTGCATTTTCCCCCTTTTGATTACGTTGTCTATTGTTAAAATGCCTTCCTTTGTCGCTCCCCATGCACCAAAAAGAAATTCCTAGCTGATGCACTGATCTTTTGAATATACAAGGAAACTTCTCACTTACTCCCTCACTCTTAACCAACTGCAGGTAATATGATTTTTCAGAGAAACCTCCTCTGCGGTTTGGCTTCCAAACTAGTTCATTCAGAGCCTCATTAGGTTTGCACATTGCGAGAGAACCAGAAATAAGTTAACATAATCCGAGAGAACCTGAAATAAGTTAACATAATCATCATCCTCCTAATTATTGAGGTTCTTCATTAGATCAACAACTCAAAATACCACCGACACATGATCCCGACAAAGAGTCCATCATGCCTTCCCTGTATAATCAATAGAGTATATCATAGGGAACTGTTGCTTGAGCGTCCCACCTTCAATCCATTCATCCAGCCAGAAACTCACCATTTGATCCAACCCACTTTTCATTTGATACAGTTCTGAAACTCCCCCCTTCTCATGCAATTTTCTTCCAAATCACCACCCCATGCAGACAACTAGAAGCCTTTGAGCACCAAATCATGTCTTCCATGCCAACTAGCTTTGATCACTCTCCTCCAAAAACTGCCTTGTTCCTTCATAAGTTTCAATAGCCATTTAAAGGAAGTGCTTTATAAACTAGATACCTAAACTACTTGAATGAGACTCTTCACCATTGTTTTTGGAACATTGAATTCCCTCTATGGTCAAGGTTATTGCCTAGAGTGTTGTAATTAACAAACTGTTGTTTTTAGAAGAAAAATTAAATAATTTTATTTCTCACCCTTTAATTTATTACACTTGCGATATTTATAGAATTTATATTCTAATAATCAAGAAATTCTTATTTTACTAGACTTCTAATAATATGATATTATTATTTTCGTAAAATTATAATTACATAATACTAAATAGTTAAATTATAAATTAAAATAATTAAATAATAAAATATCATATCCAACATCTTCTCCTAAGTTGGTGCAGAAATATCACACATGTCCAACTTGCAAACTGAGTTGCAAATCTAAGGTGTATGCGCGTGGAAGAGCTTACAAAGGACCAAAAAAGGCTGTTCGAAAAGACTCACACGTAAAAGAAGCGAATCTACGCCGGATCGCTAAACTGGAGGCAGATGCGCACAAAAGAGCCAAAAAATTATATTTTATTATTTTATCATTTAATTAGTTTATTATTTAATTATTTTAGTTCATTATTCAATTATTTGGTACTATATAATTAAGGTTCTATGAGAACAATAATCTCATATTAGTAGAAATCTAGTAGAATAAGAATTTCGTTATTAGTACGATATGAATTCTATAAATATCTTAAATGTAACAATCTAAACGGTGAAAAATAAAATTTATATTTTTTCTCATAAAATCTTCATTGTATCAGAGTTAAATAAAGGTATTTTAAGATTTTAATTTCAGGGTTTCTTCAAATCCTAAAATAGTACAATAGACTGGGTTATTACCTATCTATCCAAATCTACCCTTATCAACACAGACTAAACACAAATGACTTGTTGCAAGTTTGCAAGTCTGACCTTGCTCTCTCCCAGACGTGTGTCTAATGGCTTCTAGAGCGCTAATCTCATTATCACTTTTTTCTCCATGTAAATTTTAGGAAAAAATACTAAATATTTCTTATATTTTGTTAAAATAAAAGTAGGGATATATATACATGCAAATAGAATCATATATGGTAACCAATATAAATTAGCCAATTAATTTCTTTCCTAATTAGTTTAATACATTAGAAAACATAATCAACTTATTATGTATATAGATCTTCTATAATATTCTAACACTCCCCCTCAAGCTGGAACATAAATATTAATCATGTCTTTCTTGTTCCGAAGATACTCAATTCGTGTTCCATTGAGAGGTTTTGTGAACATATCACCAAGTTGTTCTTCCGTTTTCACAGAAACAGTAGATATGCAGTTTTCTTAAATCTTCTCTTGGATAAAGTGACAATCAATCTTGATATGTTTGATTCTCTCATGATACACAGTATTTGAAACAATATAAAGGGCAGTCTGATTATCGCATCAGAGTTTTACAGGAGATGTGGGCTTCAAACCCACTTCATCTAAAAGGTGATGTATCCATAAGATTTCGCATGTGGATTGGTTCATAACTCTATATTCAGACTCTGCGCTTGAGCGAGATACAATTGTTTGCTTATTACTTTTCCATTATACAAGATGCCCACCAACAAAAACAAAATATCCCGTAGTAGATCTCTTATTAATCTTAGATCCAGTTCAATCAGTATCTATAAAACATCCAATATGAGTATGTACATGATTTCTAAAGACTATACCAAGTTCCGGGGCACCTTTTAGATAGCACAAAATACGTTCCACAACTTTTTAATGTTTGATTGTAGGTGCAAACATAAATTGACTTGCAATATTGACAGAATATGCAATATATGGATAAGTCATAGTAAGGTAATTCAATTTCCCAACTAGTTGCATGTATTTCTCTGGATTATTAAGGGGATCATCATCATCTTTTGTAAGATCTACATTTGATACTGTTGGTGTATTGCATGTTTTAGTTCTCAGCTTTCCTGTTTCCACAAATAAGTCAAGTACATACTTCCTCTTAGATAATAAAATCATTTCCTTACTCCTTATTACTTCCACCCCCAAAAAGTATTTTAACTGTCTCAAGTTTTTGATATTAAACGTGGTATGTAAGAATGACCTGAGAGAGAATATTCCTGCATGATCATCTCCTGTAATTACAATATTATCAACATAAACAACAAAAATTATAATACCAGCTGTTAATTGTCTGTACAAAATTGAATGATCACACTTCTCTTCTTCAATTCGAACTCACAGACTACCTCACTGAACTTGTCAAACCACGTGCGGGGATTTTGTTTCAAACCATACAAGAATTTTTTCAAATGATAAACTTTTCCGTACTCCCCATAAGTAACAAATTCAGGTGGTTGCTTCATATACACTTCTTCTAAGAGATCACAATGAAGAAATGTATTTTAAATGTTTAGCTGGTGTAAAGACCAATCATGGAAGGCTGCAATAGATATGAATAAACGAACATAAGTAAATTTGGTCACTGGAGAGAATGTATCAAAATAGTCCACCCCATAAATCTGAGCATATCCTTTTGCTACCAGCCATGCTTTAAGTCTTGCTACAGAGTTATCTAGGTTCATTTTGACTGCAAACACTCATTTGCACCCTACAACCTTTTTTCCTTTGGGCAAATCCAACAGATCTCAAGTATGATTATCATCAAGAGCATTTATCTCTTACAGCAACCAAGGTGATTCAGAGCCTCATTGACTGTCTTTAGTATAGAAACGAAATCTATAAAAGCAATTAAAGAGGTAGACGAAGGAGATAAATGATCATATGAAATTAAATTAGCAATGGGATAAGTAGAATAAAGAAGGGTGCATTGACGTGTACCTTTACGAAGATTGATGGAAAGATCAAGATCATAGGTGGTAGCATCAAATGGTGAATAAGCTGGTATAGGACATGTATTATCAGTCTGTTGTCTTCTGGAATAAACATGAATAATTGGCGGTGGTTCTTGAGGTGGAGTCACACCATCATCAGTTTGCTGAGAAGGCACACAAGAAGAAATACTATTACCTTGTTGCTCCGTAGTGGTATTGTGTTGGAATCTATAAATGAGTCATTCATTGTCATTCACCCGATCTGTAGAGCTGGATTGTGAGGAGAAAAACGGTATATTTTCTGAAAAAACTATATCGACTAATACAAGATACTTATTGAAATCTGAAAAGTAATATCAGTATTCCTTTTGCAAGCGAGAATATTCTAAAAGGATACACTCAAGTCTTTGGAATCCAACTTACTAATACTGGGTCGCACATCTTGAATATAACAAGTAGTACCAAATACTCGCGACTGTATTGAAAATAATGACTTGTTTGAAAAAAGAATACTGTAAGGAATATAACTTTCAAGTACTGTAGATAGTAAACGATTAATCATAAAACATGCAGTTGATACAGCATTTGCCCAGAATTGCTTAGGATTTTATGTCTGAAATAAAAGAGCTCAAGCAGTTTCAAGTAAATGTCTGTTCTTTTTTTCACAACCTCGTTTTGAGATGGTGTATCGACATACGAAAACTAATGAAGAATCCATATTGAGTCATATAATTCTGAAATGAATCTGACATATATTCTCTACATTAGCACTTCTTAACAAATGCACAGACACATTAAATTGAGTTTTGATTTCTACATGAAAAGCATAAAAATGAGTAAATACTTCAAAATGATTTTTTATAAAGTACATTCAAGTCATTCGAGAAAAATCATCCACAAAAGTAACAAAATATTTAAACCTTATTTTTGACATAATAGGACATAGACCCTATATATGAGAATAAACTAATTCAAAAGCAGACTCAGCTCGTTTATTAATTCTCAAACTCGACAAGTTACGATGATGTTTTGCAAATTGACACGACTCACAATCTAATGAAGATATAGGATGAAACTGATAACACAACTTTTTTAACACAGTAAAAGATGAATGTCCCAACTAACAATGTACTCCAAATAGAGATATCACACTAGAGCAGACAACTGGTCGAGGCACCCAACTATAAAAAATGTAGAGACCTTATGATATATGTCATTTACCAATAATCTGCTTCGTCATAAGATTTTGAAAAAGACAATGATAAAGGAAGAATGAGATACAACAATTAAATTCTTTGGTAAGTCTACTTACAGAAATCAAATTGAAAGCAAGTTTAGGTAAACTTAAAACAGATGTCAAGGTAATGAAGAGAGTTGTTTTTATAGTCTCAGAACTCTCAATATTATAGATTGACCCATCAGTAATAATTACAGAAGAGAGTGTTCTGTGTGATCGAAAGCTAGAGATTGACTATCTAGATGATCTTGGTTTTGTGATCAATAGCTTAATAGATTTGTAAATAATTTTGCAGATGGATGGTGCCTCCTTGGCACCTCTACATCAATACATTCAACACTTTTATTTCAAAAAATCATGGCTTGAAAAGAAAAAAGTTAGGAAATGGGTAACCAGAAAACTCGATTCCTAGTCCAACCTCTTGAGCGAGCTCCCATGTATGTCTTAGCATCTGAATTGTGCAGGTGAAGCCATCGTCACATAGAACCAGAAATACTCTCAAGGGCAAACAGAGGGAAAAGAACTACATTACATTGTAGCAGACTTTTGTTTGTTGACGTGCCAATCCCCAAAGTAGCCTGGTAAACCAGAATCCAAATCCTCAATCAAAAGTGGCTAGAACTTGAAGGCACGTATAGACTGAAAAAAACGGTTCAATACGTAATACATGATTCTAGTAGTGGAATGCAGCAAAAGCAGAGTCCAGGAAACATAAAACTCTCTTGAGTTTGTACTCCAAAACACAAAACTATGAGCAAAATGTTAAAATCCGCATACAAATTGAAGGAGGAAAAAAGCAAAAACAGGACAAAGTATAAAAAATCTAAGGTTAAAAAGAAAACTAGCTAACTGATAAACCTGAGAAATGTGAAGCCTTCCTCTTGCAGCACTAGCAGCATGAGTGAAAGGTCTGCCTGGTTTCACTTCAACTCCTGCAAAATAATCCATTTGAAACTAAAAATTATAATTTTTCATGGAATATATTTATTATGCATATATATGAGTTAAGCTGGAAGATGAGTAGCATCTTACCCCAGAACACCATTAGAAAACAGAGCAGAAACTAAAGGGAGAGTAGTAGTCACTCACCCCAGAACGCCATGTAGAATAGTTGAGGGAAAACTTCAAAACCCTAGATTACAAGATTGCTAAAACTTTGTATAAGAAGCTAACTATTGTGGCAAATATTAACCAATGTTTCTATCCAAGTATACTTTGCTTCCACAGTTCCTTTATTTTCTCTTTTTCTTCTTTTTGTTGTGTTCAAATATATTTTGAAATTAAATTCTACTCAAGTGGGCTTCAATTATGTTGCCTTTCTAGATCTGAAGGAAAAATAAAGAGATCTTTTTGGGTTAAAAGCTAAAGTAATGGACTTGGTTATGGAAAAAGTTTGGGTTTTAATTGATTTCATATTTGTGGGTTGGGCATAGATTGGGCTTGCACTTAGGAAGAAATGGGCATTTTGGATGGGCTACTTCTTGGTCTCTGTTGAACAAATTTCATATATTTGGATTATAGCCTTTTCGTTAGGTCCGAAATTGATGTATAGATGGGCTTTGTTTTAGATTTTGTGAATTGGGTAGGTGAAAATGCAAACAAGGACATGGATTAAGGGATAATGGTAGGATGTTAGTTATACAAATGGAAATAAGTTGAATTTATATGACTCCAAAAAAATAGGTGTTTGATTTCATTTTTTATGGCGGTAGAATTAAAAGCTGCAGACAGAGAAATTCAAATGTGAAAAGACATTGTGGTCTATACGAGTTTTTCTAGTAGAATGGTATTTAACAGTAATGGGACGGTGTGCCACCCACACCATACCTAACTATACACCCAACTGCATGCATGTATTGATGGACAGTTGACTTGGCTTTAATTACCTTTCTTCTTCATCTACTATCAGTTTTTTCTTTCAATTAAAACTAAAATTTCCCCTAATCATAATTTGAGTTACTTGATTAACTAACACTTACCCTTTGCAGAACGTATTGAATTGTCCGCCAAACCAAGTTTAATACGAGTTGGTTCTTGTATTAAATGCCCCTACCAACATCTACCAGAACACATTTATTGTCTAATAATAATAATGACTAAAAAAAAAGTAAGTATGAATTTTAGTCTTCGTCTTCCTCCGGATTTGATTGATGATTATCTCTTTTGCATGTTAAAGAGCATAAATCGTATGGGTCATGAAAATTTCAACTTCTGTTATTGATTGACATGGGAACAGAAGTAAGGTTTTTCATGACCAGAGAGGCTAATATCGCATGAGATTTTCTTTTTCCTCCCGGTCAAAATAAGGAGTCATACAGTTCTCATTTCTTCACACCTTCGGTTTTGTACACCCAGAAGGTGGTTTGTTTTGGTTTCACTTGTTGAGGGTCATATATAGAGATTTGAGACGATGAATAATAACTCTGCAAATCATACTATGATGGAGATAGAAGCTAGTAAACCCTCTGGGACGACGATGGGGGGTCTGAGTCCACTGAGTGAAACACTTTGGAGAGAGAAGACGAAGATAGAGGTAATGGGAGATGTGTCTGCTAGGTTAACATGGAAGGATCTGACAGTAATGGTGAGTCTCAGAAATGGAGAAACCCAGAAAGTTCTAGAAGGACTGACTGGGTATGCAGAGCCTGGTAGCTTAACTGCTCTCATGGGTCCTTCTGGTTCTGGTAAATCCACCTTGCTTGATGCTCTCTCCAGTCGCCTTGCTGCTAACGCTTTCCTTTCTGGAACCATTCTCCTCAATGGTCGGAAAACCAAGCTCTCATTTGGCACTGCTGTGAGTTCATTTCGTTGATTTCTTCTTTTTATTGCTTCTTTTTGGGGTTAATTTATAAATTAGAGAAAACAAAATCTCAGGCGTACGTGACGCAAGACGACAACCTGATAGGAACCCTAACAGTGAGAGAAACAATTTGGTATTCAGCGAGATTGCGTCTCCCGGACAAGATGAGTCGATCGGAGAAGAGGGCTTTGGTGGAGAGTACGATTATCGAGATGGGTCTTCAGGATTGCGCCGATACAGTGATTGGAAACTGGCATCTGCGAGGAATCAGTGGAGGAGAGAAGAGACGAGTCAGCATCGCTCTTGAAATTCTCATGAGGCCAAGATTGTTGTTTCTTGATGAGCCTACCAGTGGTCTTGACAGGTTCTTAATTACGAATTTACAGATTTTTATACACATACCCAGTTTGATTATTTCTCATAAAATAGAGATGAGGGTATCAGTGTTTTGATTTGATGTATTTGGGCAGTGCATCGGCGTTCTTTGTGACTCAGACACTGCGTGGATTATCAAGAGATGGAAGGACTGTAATAGCTTCCATTCATCAACCCAGTAGTGAGGTGTTCGAGTTGTTTGATCGATTATATTTGCTTTCTGGTGGTAAAACTGTTTATTTTGGTCAGGCATCAGAAGCATATGAGGTATATGATTATTTATTATCGCCTTCATCTTTTATTTTTCCTCATACTCATAATTTATGCATAAACAAAATATATGGTGTCTTTATTTTTATATTGAGTTAATCTTCTAATATGGAGTGTACATTGACCACCCCAACTTACATTCTCATAGAGATGTTGAAGTAGTAACTATTGAAGTTTAATTTCTTCTAAATAGTGTCTTAGTATGAGTTTTTAAGTGTTTCAAGATAATTAATTCATAACATATGATTTTGTTTGGAACAGATTAATATGGAATCATGCTTCTTTTCTAATGATGGAATACATTTAAATATGAATTCCTTTTTTTGAAAAAATAAATAAATTATTGTAGAATTGTTCACCAATTCTTTGGACTTATTATTGGGCTTCAAGTGATGTAAAGGCCATCAATCTCCCTTTCACTTGCATTCTTTCAATTATTCTTGGGCTTCTTTTATGTTCTTTAGATTTGATCTTCGTTTAATTTGATGGTTTGAAAAAACTATTGGAAAAAATTTTAACAGATTTGTTAACTCTCAATAATACTTTGTTGCAAATGAGAGGAAGAAAAATGAGAGACTAATAGAAAAACTTAATTTTTTATTTGTGTTTGTTGGAAAAAAACATTCAAGTAAGTGGGTATATATAGGTAATAATGTAACTTTTAAAATTTTAAATATGCATATCGTAATTAAGTGGGAGAAATCACATAGGAGAATTCAAAAGACACATTTATAATTTTAACCCTTTGTAAGATAAAAAGTCTTATTAATTTGCAAATTATTATTTTTAACTTCTTATTAAGACAAAAATTCTCTTTAATTTACAAATTATTATTTTCAACAAAAACTTGCTTGCACATAAAAGATATAGGTTGTGTCACTTTCTTATCACTTAAAGTTTTTAGCATAAGCAACTTCAAGTTTAAATCTAAATATTATATGTAAGCACTTACCTTAGTTTTGTTGCTTGCTGTGAGCAGTTCTTTGCACAAGCAGGCTTTCCCTGTCCTGCTTTGAGGAATCCCTCTGATCATTTCCTTAGGTGCATTAATTCTGACTTTGACAAAGTGAAGGCTACTCTAAAAGGTTCCATGAAACTTCGGGTATTATAACCAACTCCTCCTTGTTCAATTCTTTGGTTCTGTTCAACTCAAATGCTGGGTTGTTGATGATTTAACTTTTTAACTTCTGGGATTGACTCAGTTTGAAACAAGTGAGGATCCACTTGAGAAGATAACGACAGCTGAAGCTATTCGAACTCTCATCGAGTTCTACCACAGCTCTCAGTTTTATTACACAGCCAGAGAAAAAGTTGATGAGATATCCAAAGTAGTAAGTTGAATTAATCTGATATATATATATATATACACTTTTCATGACCATGAATTTCTAGTTTCTGTTGTGATCATAACTAGAACTGTATCCAATGTTACAGAAAGGAACTGTGCTAGACTCAGGAGGCAGTCAAGCTAGTTTCTTGATGCAGGCCTACACTTTAACCAAGCGTTCTTTCATCAACATGTCAAGAGACTTTGGGTATTACTGGTTGAGGCTTCTAATTTACATTGTAGTCACTGTCTGTATTGGGACCATCTATCTCAATGTCGGCACTGGTTACAACGCAATTCTGGTACTACTATTCCCTCATTACATGTTTTAAAAGTTTTTGCAGTATGTTATTGATCATTAACTTTAAGCTATATCTAATATGTCAACTATAATATCTTTCTTTTTCCTTAAAAATTCTTTGTGAATGTTTGTTTCGTTTTTTCACTAACTTACTATGTTTTGGAGTTTATAATGCTACTGCTATATCAAGAATTGTTAAGATGTGTTTTCATTTCACAAGATTAAAATACTGGTAAATTCAAGACCTTTCACGTAGCAGAGTGGGCGAGCAAAGTGAGATTTGTGGTTATTTTATGGGTTTTTTCTTCCTGAAGTCACTCTATATCTGCATACATATAGTCATCTCTTAAAACCTTGATATTCAGTATTTTGTGAGATTTTAGTATATTTTAGATATTGTTTAAGAGGGAGACTAGATTTGTAATTTTAGAATTTAGTTTGTAGCAAATTCAACATCTACCCGTTCCACAGAAGTAGTTGCAATTGGTGAAATTGCATATATTCTGGGTTATTTTTCTTGCTTATGAGCTGTTCAATTAACTTACTCACACAATCAAATTTCTTCTGTTATTTTCATCAATTCAAGCCTAATCTTGAACAAACACCATATAACTCTGCAGGCAAGAGGTTCATGTGCATCTTTCGTGTTTGGTTTCGTTACATTTATGTCGATTGGTGGCTTTCCTTCGTTTGTAGAAGATATGAAGGTAATTAAATAGTCTTCACGAAAATTCCCATACTAAGATTCGTATATTCTAATAGTACCCGAGTAGAAAAATTATATGTATATTTTTGGCAGGTTTTCCAAAGAGAGAGACTAAATGGTCACTATGGTGTAACTGCATTTGTGATCAGCAATACACTCTCTGCAATGCCATTCCTGATAATGATCACCTTCATCTCTGGGACCATTTGTTATTTCATGGTCCGTCTTCATCCCGGCTTTCAACATTATCTTTTCTTTGTGCTCTGTCTGTATGCGAGCGTCACTGTTGTTGAGAGCTTGATGATGGCCATAGCCAGCATTGTCCCAAACTTCCTAATGGGTATCATCATTGGAGCTGGACTTCAGGTACACTTAGCTTTTTCTATTATTAGTGTCGAGTAAAGTTGGAAAGATGGAAAAATTTTTTCTATCAACCTTAAATAATGGATGGAACTCATTACGGCAAAAACTTAAATTGATATGAGTTAACATGATCTGTTATTTATATGTTAGCAGTTATTTATATGTTAGCACATTCTTTCATACTGTAATATAAGTCCAATAACTGGCAACAGGAGACAACATTCTCCAAATCTGGAATTAAGACCTCTAACTGTTAAACTATTTTAATAATGTCAGGGCATATTCATGCTGGTGTCTGGGTACTTCAGGCTCCCAAATGACATCCCAAAACCATTCTGGCGTTACCCAATGTCATACATCAGCTTTCATTTCTGGGCTCTGCAGGTAAAAGAATGTTGGAAGGAGATCATAAACTTGGAAATATTGGTTCAAATTTAATCATTCATTTTCTAAATTTAAAAATGATTTTCAGGGTCAGTACCAAAATGATCTGAAAGGGTTGCTGTTCGACAACCAGTCACCAGATCTTCCAAAGATCCCGGGCGAGTACATCCTGGAAAACGTGTTCCAAATCAATGTGCACCGATCAAAATGGATAGATTTGAGTGTGATATTGAGCATGATAATCATATACAGGATTATATTCTTCATTATGATCAAGATCAATGAGGATGTGACTCCTTGGATCAGAGGGTATATAGCAAGGAGAAGGATGCAACAGAAGAAGAATTCTACTCATCAGAATACAACAGTTGCTCCTGATGGACTCACCCAGTCCCCTTCTTTGAGGACTTATGTGGTTAATCCTGCTGCTGCTGGGAAAGGATAATATATATATATATATATATGTAGCATTATTCCAAATTATCAGATTATTTTTTTCTTTTAATTTTCCAAATTTATATCTCTAAATGATAAGATACTAAGTTAGATATGTGTATCAAATCATAATTATGTTAGAATTGCCAACCGAACCCTTTAACTACATTTATTTTTATCGTAATTCTTAATTTATTTTATATAAAAATTATCATCATCGTCGTCGTGATTATCATTACTATTATTATTTAATCACTACTATTATTATTATTAGTGTAATTTCTATTTTCGATTACTTTTAAAAAATTTAGGCTAACAAAACTATATAATTTATTATTATATATCAATGCAATTCTTTATGCACAAGTTAATTGAAATGAGGAGAGGGGCCAAAGAAAAACTCACTTTGCCTTTTTGTTGGATATTTAATTAACATAACGTGGCTGATAATCAAAATTTAAACTCTAGATTTGTATCCCTAATGTCACATTAAATAATAAGTTTCTGATTAGTTTTTCAATACGATTATACACGAAATGATCCAACTTGTTATTTATATGGTATGAGAATTTGAGATCTTTATTTACATAATTCTCTTGTACCCTCGTAATTCAGTTTTGTCTAGTGCGAATGTGTCCACCGAGAAAAAAATAATAATTAAATTTTTTTTATATAAAACTTTATGGTAGTTTATATATAATTGAAAAACTCTCTAACATAAAAATTAAAAATTCAATTTAATTGAATAAATTATAGTTGTTAATAAAATCATATTCGTTTCGGCCTAAGGTTAGATGGGTTTCGGCATGGGCTAAAGAGAGTATAGCTCAGGGAACAACAAGAATAATGAATTGTAGAATGTTTCAAAACTTCATCACTCGCAACGAATGAAATTATAAGAGACAATAACATTCTTTATAATTTAAAGATAGAATTATCGAAAGATATCTACAAAAATAATTTTAGACGGAGACTCACAAAACCCGTTTTATTTATCTTTAATCTCTAAGCATTATCGTTATAGAATTTACAACTTTGGTGTAAGATGGAGAATGATAAAACTAAAGAAGCAAGAGTCCCTTGATTGGTTTCCAAATAGTTTACTAGAAATTGGTCCTACATTTTGTATGATTAATTTCTTTTACAAAAGATAAAGACTTTTTTTTCTTAATTGGAATTTTTGACTTTTGGATTTGCACTGACAGATTTCTCTTTTTGTATTTAAAAGATAAAAACACTCCCCACTCACATGCTCTGCTTCTTGACCCATCACCATTCAACTTTGTTAGAGAAATTTCCTTTTGAGGATTTTGTGTTTATAGGGACCCAAAGTCTCATTTCATGGTTAGGGTTTGTTAGGACTAATTTTTCTTTGTTTTTTTCTCCCTCGAAATGAAAGAAGAAACACTACCTACTAGTATAATTTTTTTTAAAAAAAAAAAAAAAATTTATTTTGATTTGAATCGCAATTATTTTTTAATAATGTTATTATCATCGTTTGATAATTAAATTTATTACCGTTTTTTATAAATTAATTTTTATAATTTTGTTCGTACTTAAAGTTTACTAAAATTTTTAAAAACGATAAAAATTTAAAAAAAAAAAAGAGCCCTCTAACAAGTTCGGAAAATTTTTTATTTCTATGTGTTCTATTCTTTCATTTTCTTAACTTATTAATATATACATATATATATGAGTTTAAAATATATAAAAAAATAATAGCTCGACAAATGCATCGTCTTTAGATCCTTCCTTTGCAAAGCACATGTTAAATCGGTGGGTTGTAAATAACACTTTTCTTATCTTCATTCCTTGTAACCTAGTTGACATGTTTCTAGCATTCACTTAAAAGTGTTCTTTTGGTCACTTTTTCTTTTTTAAATTTCAGCTTTTATATTATTGATTAATATTGCTTCTTCACTAAAGTAAAATGGTTTTGGTCGATAAAAGCAACATATACATATTTGATAACATAAGTTTTTATTATTATTATTTTGATTTGGACAATGGACAAGGTTTTATAACTAATCATAACAACAGATTAATTTAGAACCGAAATATAATATTAACCTAAGCTGAGGAACTAAATTGATCATTAAAGTCTTAATATTATTTTATATAGTAATTTATTAATCTTATTGATTCACTATAGATTGCACGAACAAGAGCAAACTATATATTTTATTGACTTGAGAGAGAAATATTTTTTGAAAAAAAATATATATATTTATAAATATGGAAGTTATATCATCACTACAAGAAAAAAGAGCTATTACAACAGTTTTTTGAGCTTTTATTATATTTGTGCGTATTACATTTGTCCACTGGTTAAAAAAACTAAAGGCATATTAAAATGTTGCATGATTGCCTACAACAAAGACGATAGCAAAAGTTAGATGCGACAATTTTTATCATGCCATTAATTTTAGTGACGTATCTTAATTTTGTTGATATTACTTTCCTCTTGAAAAGTTAGGCCATGTGTTAATTACTATTTGTACATTTAAATGACAGTTTCGAAATCATCACTAAATACATGAGCACTAATGTTCAATTAGCAACATGAACTCCCACTAAAAGTACATTGAAGTAGAGCTCATTATATTTTTTATTCTATATTAAATATTTAAATACACACACTTGATGTACCTAAATTTATGTTTTTTAAAGTCAAAAAGATATTTGTTTACATCCATAAAAATAATATATGAATAAAATCGTTTAGGAAAATTAAAGTTTACTGATATTATTTTCATAAAAATCTAACTACATCATATTAATAATATCCAACAAGCTTTCGTATATATTTCGATTCATAATGTAGACTTGTCCTTCCTTTCAAGTAGTAATTTGCATCGATAAGCTATGCATGGTGCAACCAACATTATTATTAATATGTTCATAAATTAAAAACATAAATATTATTTAATAATCAATAGAGAAATATATATATAATATATAAATAAAAAATTACTTAATTATTAAAGTATTAAAATTTTCCTAAACTACCATTAATAAGCTACTATAAATATCAAATTCTTAAACTCTATATTTATTTAAACAAAACTTAAAAGAGGTTCTCGAAGAAAATGAAGGATGAAAGAATTTAGCAACAGGAACCTAAAAAAAATTGAGATTATTATTAATAAATTATCTTGTACTGATAGATAATATATGAAAGTTTGATATTTTTTGTAACTTTTATTCAATTTTTTTTATTTTTTCTACAATAATTTTACTGTTTAATAAATTTATATAATAAATTATATATTATCATAACATTTTTAACAAAAACTTTTCATTTGTTTCAAAATTATAGATAACTGAATTGCAGTTTGAAATAAATTTGAATTTAAAAGCAGAAGATTGCAAATTTTTTACAAGATTTTTGGCTAATTTAATAGCATCAGAATACTTCTTCCATGTATTCCAAGTCTATAATATGATGTGTCTCAACCTTATTATCTCTATATGGAGATTGTTTAGAGCCTAAAACACCTTGATTTTATTAGGAGAGCCTATACCATTTGGATCTTTCTTTGGATAGCCCTTGCCGCTTGAGTCTTTCTTTAGACATGCTTAGCTATTTAGAGCTTCTTCTAGACAAGCTTGATCGGTTTAGATAGCCCAATCCGTGACTTTATAAGCTTGAAGGGTCCAACTCAAAAGGTCCTAAGCTTGATTAGTTTCTTGAATAATCTAAGTTGTTCATACTTATATCATAAAGTATTTGTTTACAATATCTCACGCATCTTGTAAGTTAAGTATGACTTTCATGAAGAAATATCAATTCTCATAGTTTTCTTTTATAAGAGAAGAGAATTAGAACGATAATAAATTATTATTAGTCATCTCTTTAAAATTTTAAATAATTAAGAAACCAATGAACTAAACTGTAATACAATTTTGTTAAAAAAAAATTAGAAAGTAGGTTATGTCTAACTAATACTTTGTTGCAAATGTGATGAAGAATAATGAGAAAGTAATAAAAATACTCAAATTTTCATTTGTGATTGTTGTAAAAACTCTTCAAATACATGAGTATGTATAGGTACTAACACAATTTTTAAAATTTCAAATACATATATCATAACTAAATTTAATTTATGACCATAATTAAGTTTAAAATATGAACAATTTAAAAAAACTCAAAAAAATATATTTAAAAGTTTAACGTTTTATAAAAATAATTTTTTTTAATTTACAAATTATTATTTTTAAATTATTAGTAAAACAAAATGTCTTATTAATTTATAAATTACTATTTTTAACTCTTTAATAAGAAACACAATCTTCTTAATTTACAATTACTATTTTGTACAAACACTTGTGTACTCAAATTTAGCCGCATGCATATAATACACATACATACATAAAGTGAGAGAGAGACTGTGTGTGTGTTTTGAGGGGAAGTGTCCAAAACGGGGAACATAAAGGGAGAAAGAGAGAGAGAGAGAGAGAGAGAGAGAGAGAGAGAGAGAGAGAGAGAGCGAGAGAGAGGGAGAGAGAGGGAGAGGGAGAGGGAGAGAGAGGGAGAGGGAGAGAAAGAGAGAGAGAGAGAGAGAGAGAGAGAGAGAGAGAGCGAGAGAGAGAGAGAGAGAGGGAAAGTGTCGAAAACGGGAAATTAACTTACGTTTATGAGGAGAGTGTTGGTTGCTGTAATTATGTCATGTGCATGCAAAAAATTTACTGTGTGGGAGATCAATTATGAATTTCTGTTTCTTTATATAGACGTCTTATTTATTTATTTATTTTTGGTTAAAAAATAGGGCCACGTCTGGTTGTGGGATCAGACTTCAGAGGTTGAAACTTTGCGATATATGATTTGGGTCTATCTCTCTCCCGTTGCTTCCTTTTGAACCAGTTTATAATTAAGTCGACAGTCTATACAGACAATAGCCTGTGAAGATGAGAGAGCTGGAAGTAAGAGAAAGAGAAAGTTGATCATAGAAAACCTCACAGTTTAAAAAGCTTAAAAAAAGCTGCTTCAAATTTACCGAAAGCAAGAAAGCAAGAAAACAGCTTTTTCTCTCTTCTGTCTTTCCAAATCTCAATTTCTCAAACCCATGAAGGAAACTTTATTGTAACTGGGAATTTGGTCTTATTAAACTTGTCGTTAATCAGAGTCTGTTCGTGAAATGTTTCCCAGTAATCCTTCCGATCCATTCTCTTGCTTGGAAACTGGAATCAACAGTAATAATAAGAGGAAAAGAAGACCGGCAGGAACTCCAGGTGTGTATGCATACATATACATATATACGTGTATAATTAATGGGTAGCATATTATATTATATGGGTTGATTAATAAATTTGATCTGGCATCTCCCTTGTGTTTCTTGTGATTATTTCTATTGTATCATAATCTGTGTATACGTATCACGGGGCAGATCCAGATGCAGAGGTGGTATCCTTGTCACCAAAAACCCTAATGGAATCCGATCGTTACGTGTGTGAGATCTGCAACCAAGGGTTTCAAAGAGACCAGAACCTGCAGATGCACCGGCGACGACACAAAGTGCCATGGAAGCTGCTGAAGAGGGAGACGCCCTCGGTGAGGAAGCGGGTTTTTGTTTGCCCGGAACCCAGCTGCTTGCATCACGACCCGTGTCATGCTCTCGGCGATTTAGTCGGCATCAAGAAACATTTCAGACGGAAGCACAGTAATCACAAGCAGTGGGTTTGTCACAAGTGCTCTAAAGCCTATGCCGTTCAGTCTGATTTCAAGGCTCATCTCAAGACTTGTGGAACCAGAGGTCATTCTTGCGACTGCGGCCGTGTTTTCTCCAGGTGATCAGTTTATTTTTTAATCTAAATTTCTTCTTATATATATATATACATATATATATGCACACACACAACAGCTAGCTCCCAAAATTAAGAACCCAGAGATTTTTTTATCAAATTTTCTATTATTCATGATGTGTTTTGTTTGAAACTGAAAACCCAGAAATGGTTTCTTCTTTTGCGAGTTATATATGTAGGATTTCTGCTCATTTCCCATGTCTACTTCTATGTAGGTAACTCACTATACTAGCATATTTATCCTTTTTTCCCTTCTTTCTTTATATATTATATAGATTTATATTTGCTTCCTTTTCTTCAATCTACTTTTAAAGAAAAAAGTAATCTTTAATATTGTTGGACTTTGTCTCCGGACTTCTCCATTGTTTCCAAGCAAGTCGAAATCATCTCATCCATCTTTCCTGTTGATGCTAAAAGGAAAAAGACATGTTTATCTTAATAACACCTTTTTGTTAAAAGGAGCTCAACATTAATGATTCCTTTCACTTGCATATACATAGAGTTGAGAGTTTCATCGAGCACCAAGACGCTTGTAACATGGGTCGTGTCCGGCCGGAGACACAACCGAAGCAGCAGCCACCGGAGACGCCATGTTTGTCTCGCTCAACTTCAAGTACTCCAACTCCATCCAGCGACACCAATTTCAGTACTACACCAGCTGGTAATGGATCAACCATGGTGGTTCCAACAAATCCAGCTATTACAGATTCCATGTTCTTGATTTCTAAGGAGGATAATCATTCGAAAAACAAGTACAACTTAGAGTTACAGCTCTCCACCACGACATCTAATCCGCTTGATCGGGTCTCAGCTGTTTCTTCCAAGATATATGATAATCACTCTACTCATTTGCAACTTTCCATTGGTTCCTGTGAATTCTTGGGGGGTAATCAAAGAAACGAGTATTCCAGCTGCGAGAAGCCAGCTTCAAGGGAGCTTAAAGACGAAGCTCGGGAGCAGTTGAGGTTGGCCATGGCAGAAAAGGCTTATGCTGAACAAGCAAGACAAGAAGCGAAAAAACAGATTGAATTGGCCGAGCAGGAATTCGCCAGTGCCAAGAAAATCAGGCAACGAGCACAAGCTGAATTAAACAAAGCTCAAGCTTTAAAAGATCATGCAATCAAGAAAATCAACTCTAATATTCTTCAAATCACTTGCCAATCTTGCAAGCGCCATTTTCAAGCAACAAATCCTTTTACTCATCATAACTCTTTGGTTTCAATGAGTTATTTTTCACCAGCCATACTTTCTCAAAGTGAACTAGAGATTACTGCTTGTAGGCACCAAATTAATTTGCACCAAAACTAACATACCTCTTCCTCTTTAATATATATATATATATATATGTATAGTATAATATGATCATTTGTTCATGGTGATTTAATTTGTAACTCACTATTTAGCTTTGTGTAATGTAAAATAATTGATTCTGATCACCAATCATGTCAAAAGCTTAAACTGAGTCGGGAAATGCTTAATTTGATTGCTTTGATTTTAAGAGAAAGAGAATGGAAAGATTTTCAAACAGTCTACCACTTATATCATAACAAATATATTATGATTGTAAACTGTATCCACTTTTTCTAAAGAAAAAATAAGCTGATAGCAAAAGTTTCACCTAATATATTCTAATACTTGTGCATATACAGTAGGTTTAATACTCCATATTGATATATATATATATATGTGTGTTTATTACTGTGTACGATCTCAACTTAAATTGCAAATCAGGCTCAAGTCATGCTATCTAGATTTGATTTATGAAGAGTTAAGCATGTCTGAAACTTGTTGAACTATGCATATTATGTTCTCTAAAAATATTTTTAAAATACTCTCTCTTTCTACACACACACACATATATATATATATATATACGGGGATTGGCAATTGCATTATATACATGTATATGACAGTAACTATTTCATTGAATGATGAAATATATATATATATATATAAATATAAAAATAATTTGTGTACAGAAAAACTGTTGGTATTTTTGGATTTTGTGTTTGGAGTATATGAAGATGTTTGTAACATTAAAGAGTAGTACTGACCAGGCATTTATAACATAAAACTCTCATAAAAATGGGCATGAGAGAGAGAAAGAGAGACATGTTTTTTTTTTTTTTTTTTTTTTTTGGGTCATACAAATTAATATTAATAAATGATTTTCAGCTATTTTTATCACTTTGTTCTTATTGCTTCGAAGAGCAGCAATATATTGTTAAACAAATTTAATATTTATTTTTTTAATTAATTTTAATTATTTATTATTTAAAATATTAATAAGTACTATACCTCATTTATCAAGATTTTTACTCATTATCTTAAAAAAATAATAAATAATAAATCTTATATATAGAATTTTAGAATAAAAAAATTCAGATAAATATTTTTTATTTTTTTTTTTCTCTTCTTCAATTCATTGTACATAAGAATTCTACTCATTATATAGAAAAACAATAAGTGACGAATTTGATTTATAAATATTATACCTATAGTTAAATTAAAAAAAACATACTTTTATTCTTTTTTTTGTTTTTGGCTTTTTGTTTCTCTTCTTTAGTTGGAATACATATTAAGTTAATTATAAGGAGGTATATATATAGATATACCTTGATTATTGATTTATTTGCAGTAGTTTTTTGAGTAACATATCATGGGTATGTTTTTAGGTGGGTACGAAAGAAGATGAAGATGTTGTCGAATTCAATTGAAAACAGAAATTGAGTGTCGGTATAAGAAAAGTTATTCTATTTAAATAAAAAGAGGAGGAGGAGCATGTTTTTCAGTGCCAAGAGATGTAATGGTTGGAAGGAGAGAGATTCTCACCAGTCTCTTTCAACTTCTTCGAACAAACACAAATACACAAAACAAAATCAATTGATTCAGAGTTGATCATCAAAATCAGGGTCATCCCTTGTCAGTGCCGCGTGCATAACCACACTCCAAAACCTGTCCTTCCATTTATGCCGGACAAGAAACCTTTTCTTTCTCTCTAACTTACCTCCTTTGAAGAAATAAAATAAAATAAAATCAATAATTTCAAGTTATGTAATAAACCTCAAATGCCATCTTTCCAACCAATCTAGAATTTGGACTAAATGATACTACGATGGCCACAGAGAAATTTTCATCTCATATAAAATTCGAGTGAATTTAAATTATATTATTTTAATTCTACGTGAAACTATATGCGTAAGAGTTCACTCCCAAATGAAATCAATTAAATTTTTTCCTACTCTTCCAAACATACCATAAGACGATTTGAGTGTTGTTATGACTTACCAATAAAATCAAAACATTAAAAACCCAACAAAAAAGATTAAATTGTCCGAAGAATGAAACCATACAGATTTAATATAGTTGGCAAATGGAAGGAGTAATTTTTCTCCACAAGGCAAAACGTACAAGAATGCGGGAAAAGATAAAAAGTTCGAGGGAGGTTTAAAGAGCTGGGAAAAGCTTGTCGAGTCTGAACGGAAGTCCATAGAATTCATTATTCCTAACATCTGAATTGTACAAGCAAAACTTCTCCCACCACTTCAAGCCACAGTCATTTCGAGTCTCCTCATTCTGCCGCGAAATCGTGCAATCCAAGAACAATGCAACTAATGCAGCCACCGTTGCATGAGACATGAAGATAACCTTGATTGTATCGTTGAACTGCAATCGTTTAAGCCAGAATTTTCTGAAAAACCTTATACTAAGTAGTTTCTTTACGGCTACATCTTAGTTATTTAAAACAAAGTTAAATGCTATCTTCAATTTTTTTTCTTTTTTTTTTTCTAAAAAAAGAAAGAAAATCTTAAATGCTGAAGGCAATAAGCCATGAGAGAGTTAAGATGTGATTTACTAAACTCTGATTAAGAAATTCTTACCCATGTGGAACTAGTATGAAAATATTCTGACCTCCAGCCTCCTTGGTAATATTCTCTGAAGTACTGCGGAACCGAAATTCCCATGAATAAAGAGAAGCCTAAGATAAATTTTGTTTTGAAGCTGTTCAGATTGCAGAATTGGAGAAAGCTGAGACCAGCAGACGCTACATGGGCAAAAAAACAACGGTCAACACTTGAAGGAAATATATAATTCTATAATAGTAAAACCAAGTATTGGCAAAAAAGAAAGGAAAGGAAATGAAAAGGAAAAACAATAAAGGAAACCTCGGTACATACAGACAAAACAAAATAGAACACAATACATAGCTGCTACAATTGGCAGGGGTATAGAGGCGAAAAAAGCTCCAAATTTTCCTGGTCAAGAACACAATATGATAAAACAAGATCAAAAAAAGAAACATCATAAGCTATGTGTGTAACTGTGTATTTATGTCTTCAAAAAACATGTACTTATGTCTTGAATAAACATATAAGATGCCATTTCAACACCAAATACCATCCATCTTAGTGAAGACCATATGAGAATTAAGCATTTAACATAAAATTTTAAACTAATGATTCCCAAGTGCTGAGATAATACCAAATACAGAGAAGACGATCATGAAGGCAGCTGATATTTGTGTCACTCTTCGGCTTCCAACTTTTGTCAATGCCAATAAGCCAGCATTTTCTCTGTAGAAAGCAATATATGAGAGGAGGCAAATAAAACTACCCCATGACTGCTTAGTTGAAACAAAGAAGTCGCATCATTCCTTCAAAGAGGCATCCCAAGCAAGGGAAAAAGCAAGTTTTCAAGTCATCCCAAGTTTGTTTCTAAATGTTCAGAAGGTATAGTTTATAGCTCAATTGAGCTGAAGCCAGAGCTACCAGTCAACTAAGTTAGACAACTCACAGACAAGCATGTTGGGTGCAAAATCTCCTAGACATTTGACATACTGACACAACAAAAATATTTAACAGTAAGAAATGTTCCTTACACTGAAGCTGTTGTTCCTGTCAGACCACCGAGTATGCCACTGAGCAAAACCCCAATCCCCTGAAATCCAGATAATTGTACAAGTGATATGAAAGAATAAAACTGCATCATTTTATTGTGAAATTGTGAAAATAAGTTGTACCAGCCATCCAGTACCGCGGCTGATCACTGAAGGTGGAGCTGGTGTTGCACTTCCGTATCTTCCTGCTACAATAAAAGTTCCTGTAGACTGCACATTAAGAGAAAAAGAAACGGGGGATTTATCTTTGCTTCTATAAAGTACTGTAATTTCCAAAAGAAGAAAAAAGCTCCGGCTTGTTCTCCTTATTACATTAGATACATATATAATAAACTGCAAGGCACTTGTCCTTGGCATATATAAAGTCTATGATTACTGAATGAGCATATTGTCCTTCACATACAAATTGAACGTAATTACAACGCACAAACAGAGAAACTAGAATATAAGCTATGAACTGGTAAACACTTTTAAATAGTGAACCTCAAAGATAGATACGAAAGAAGCAGCCATCATTGCAAAAGCTTCTCCAGCATTAAAGGTAGGGCTTCCCCATTGAAATGGGTATGGAATATATATCCTGTATGTAAACCAACAAAGAGGAGAATAACTTTGAATATTTTGAAAATTATGTAGAAAGTAGAGAATTCATAAGGCTAAGTTTCTGAAGTAGAATGAAAAAAAGATAAAAAGGAGAAAAGGAAATCCTGCAATGATTGTAATAGTTAAAACACAGTTTAAACACCTCAAGAGCTATGACACATTTTTTGTTTTCAAAAAATAAAACACTGTTAATGGTGCACCACAAGAGACTAATTATGCTAAAAAAGCACGGTGAGAACAATAAAGCAGCAAAACTTGCAACAAGCAGCTTTCTTATAGAAACCTATATTAGCTGTAAGTTTTTTCATTGAACCTCACCAAGAAGCTTCACTAATGAGTCCAGCACGATCAGTGCGACAACTAAGCTGAGTTGCTGCAGGTTTGTGATTGTATACAGCAGTTGAAGTAAGAAGCTGAGCATATAGCCACACAATTGCAACTGAGAACAGGACTGCGAATCGTTCACATAGATGAGGTTTTGATTTTATTAAACGAGGAAGGTACTGCAAAAAGTAGTCGATTGATCAGAATATTACACTGAAACTACAAAAGAAAGTTGACAGGAAAAACTCATTGGTGAATAACAACTGCATGCACCATAGCCTTCTGTCATTGTGTCTAAATAAAACATACCAAGATTAGCAACTAGGAAAGGATAGTTTTCTGCCCTTGACAATTACATTAGGCGGAAGATGATGGCCCGAAATGATATATTTTATTACCTGATTCTTTCCTAGAAAATTTAGTCAAATGGATGTCTATATAAAGAACCATGTAAAGCTGCATTACCCTTGAGAGCATTCCAAATGTCATTTCCGTAATCCTGGCTTTGTTACTATAAAATTTGTAGTTTTCTGCTTTTCTTTCTGGCGCAAAGATGGTAAGAATTCGAATGCCACTCCTATGAAGCACATTTGTTGCTTAATTCTTACAATTAGATAGCTCATATTCTTTTCTCAATCTTCATCGAACAGGAAGCATAAGCTACCACAAGAATATATCAACGAAACAGTTGAATCCGTAGCTCCATTTATCGATAAAAAGAAAAAGTAAAAGGAAGAAAATGGTGCAGAAAATGAAAATGACATGATGGAGCACTATTATTCTGGTTGTTCTGCAGCTAACAAACAAGATTTGCACAAGGCATGTTGAATGAACAAACAAGAAACTATAATAGACAGAAATGGGCATAATGGTTGTTATGCTGTGCAACTATGAAAGCATAACAATACATGGGAAATAAATGAAGACAAAAGAAAAGTTGTGCTCCTTACTTGGGAGATTAAAACCAGCAGGACAATCTCTGGAAGGCCAACCTCAACACATCTTGCCAGCTAAAAAGATGGAGAAGAGAAATGAGATGACATTGATAGTGAATAAATTGTAGTTTGTAACTAATTCAGTTATCTAACAGGATAAATAGACCAAAATGAAGAAGCAAAAACTCAGACGTTGCACATGCTGCACGAAGAAACTCTTCAAGAACAACAAATTCGGGTCTACAGTCAGTCAGCATGCGTTTTCCATTTATGAAGGGCTTCACCAATCCAGAAATTGGTTTTTCCCCAAATTTGTTGACATTGGTAAAATATTTAATTATGACATTAACATGGAATGAACAATGATCTTGAATTAAAATTTATTACCATTTTTATTTTACAAAGCTATTGTTACGACTTCTCCCAGGTTTGTATTTGATAAGCAGTAGTTTAGAGGCTAGCATCAAAACAATTAAACTAAAAGAAGATTTCTTCTGAACAACAAAAGAAATATTACAAATTCAAAAGGAGTTAAACGAACTAGCCACTATATCTAGCTGTTTCTCTATGGAACATTGCTAGAAAAGTTTTAAAATTGTAGAAAATGAAAAAAGGGTATTATAGTAAAAAAAAAAAAACAAAAAACAAAAAGTGCAGGCTACCATGGGGAAACCAAGATGATAGAGTCCAAGCCCAGTAAGAGTTACGAATGGAACAACAGAGAGAGGACTTAGGAACCTGAAAAAGGAAAAAAGAAAAACAAAGAAACAAACAACACTGTTACTAGTGAAAAAAAATCTCAACTGCGAATGACAAAAACTTTAAAGTGTTTGAACACTTGAACATTTTACCGTAAAGCATTTCTCCATAATCCTAAGAAGCCTACCACAGTTTGGAAACATGCTGTAACAATTAGTGCACCTTGTATCGCTCTCATCGTTCGGTCAAATCTCTGGAAAATCAACGAGAATCTCATGCAAAGGAAAAAAAAAATTTTAAAAAAAAAAAAACAGAGCTGAAAACACAAAACTAACATAAAAGAAAACTCTTCACCTCATAAGGATCTGGACACGAACTGAATCTATTGGCCACGATGATAGAGGTTATGGGTATTGTATATGCATATGAACCCACTACTACCACTGGAAGGCGGGTCCCAAATAGAGTCTGGAATAATGTGCTCAACCCCGAAACGAACAGTAACGTCTGTATCACTCTACCCTTCTCCAGCTAGCAGTCAAAAATTAAAATCAAAGAAGGAATGGTAATAAGATTAAATAATTGGAATAGTTCAGCTGGAAGAAAAATACAAAAACAAAAACAAAGAAATATTAGAAGAAATTGAAAGTTTGCGGGTGATGTTGTGTGTCTAATCTTACATCACCACCTCCCATCTGAGGAACAATTATGGTTGGAATTAATACAGTCATCCCAAGAGTCAAAAGATAATGCTGAAACCCCAATAAGAATGCTTCAGCTGCAATTCATAGAAAGGTATTTGTCTTATTAACATTCATTGAGAAACAAGCAGAAACTGAAAATAAAGGAAGGCATGAAAGGGGAGATAGAGAACAGACGTACGCCAAGGAGGAGGACTGTTAACGCAGTATTGAATTCCAGGTAGTTGCTCCTTCACTGGGTGTGGTTGTGGTTGTATCTCCTCAACTTTCTTGCTGCCGCCATTGCCAGTGCCTCCGCCGCCACCTTGTGCCATTTTAATTACCTAGAAAAGGAAAGCTAAAGATGCAGATGAATGAGAACAATTATATAATTGAGGAATTAGAGAACCGTTACTTTGCTGTAATTATGTCATTTATTATAAAAATATTCGAGTTTTATTGATTCCTTCTCATTTGAATTTTCAATTGGTTTTGGCAATCATTTTCTTCTTCTTCTTCTTCTTCTTCTTCAAACAAATAACTGATACACGAAATTAAATGAGTATAATAACCATTTAGTTTTCTATTTATTGAGTCAGATAATATATTCGCCGGTCAAAAGAATTTTAAACTAATTAAAACAGGTACCGTGACTGAGCCACCGTAATCTTGTCATTCTCTCAGCTAAATCAGCAAGGAGTCCATGGCCGCTATCTTCGACTCAGCGCTCCCAATACGGAACCTTATAGGCCTCTTGTTGACGAAGTGGCGGAGACGACGCAGTAATTCCTGATTGAAATGTCGCTGTGCTTGATGTGCCGATCCAGCCTGACCAGGATAAATTCAACATCGGCCTTGATCTTGAGCTCACCGTCTGTCCAATCACATTTGGCGCCTACAGGAGCCGCGTCGTCGAGATTGGCGAACTGAGTCTGGAGATCGATGATCTGGTTAAGGAGCATTTGCTCTTGAATGTGTGAAAGTGAATGTTAGGGATTTGGTCCGAGAGGGAGGGAAGAAAGAAGGGGGCTGGGGTTTGCGTTCTATAGCTCTGTCTATCAAGGAAGAGAGAGAGAGAGAGTGAGGTGTGAGATGATGAGGAAGAAGTTCTGGGAACGGAAAGAAGCATAATTTTCCCGCTTTTTTTTAATAATCCACCACCCAATATCTTATAAATTATAAAAAGGAAACAACGACTGATACCATAAGTCGCTTATATATGGCATGGAAGATTATAAGTTTAAATTTTATTAAAAATATATAATTTATTATTTTATATATGTATAATGTATTGATGATGAATGTCTAATATTGTTTAATTCATTATAATATTACTTGACAACTAGAATATTAATGTAGAATTATATTTTTTTTTAGTTTTGTAGTCTCAACTTATTAAACTTGAGTTACTTTCTTTTTTCATCAAAAATTTTACACTTTTTTTTTTGGCTTATGTTCTTAAAATCTTAATCAAATGTCGATAATTTTTTTTTTCCTTTTGTTAATATTATATAGTTTAAAAATTTTGGTATTAATATAAAAATATTTTTAAAGAAAAAAATAATATTAAGTATCATTAATTATAGAATAAACATGTTATTGTGACTTAATACTTCCAATTAACGATCGTTGAAATGGTTAAAAAGTAAGTCAATAAAGAACTTATATAAGAAATTAGTTAAAAATGATGAGAGTGTGTAATGTAGTAGAGAATGACTAATAGAGGGAGAGCGATGAGAGATGTCGGAGGGATGAAGAAGAGTGACCTGAGTAGAGAGATGAAGATGAAGAGAGAGGGTCGTGAGATTAAGAGATAAAGTTATTCTTTCCCAAAATTTATCTTTGGTCACTTTAGTTTTTTCTATTCAATTCTGAACGAAATTAATAGTTTAAAATAAATTTAAAATTTTATGAATTATTTTTTCAGTAAGCAACATTCTGAGGACCAAAATATAATTTTAATCAAATTCGAGTATAAAATTACTAGTATTAACTTAGTAAGTTTTTTTAATATTGTGTTCAATTTCATACTTGGTTTCTAGTTTCTAATTTTCCATTTATTTTTTCATTGAAATGCCTTTTTTTTTTTCTTTTACACCCACGGTTAAAAGTTTTTAATAATTGCTCTTACACTTAAGGACGAAAATTTTTGAAACAATAAAATGTGTATTAGTGTAAAAAAAAAAATTAGGACGAGCTAAATTTCAAAAATCAATTAATTCTATCAGTATGTTTGGGAGTTGGTCCATTCACCAACCCCAGATTTGAAGCATCTTCATCCCAGCATCTTCTTGTCTAAACAAAAGAAAATTGGCAATTTTGAGAGCTATGACAAAGAGTTCCATGCTTTTTCAAGCGTCATCTGCAACATTGTTCACCATTGTCACAATACTTACCTGTGTCGGCTCCTTACCAAAACGCATGGAAGGAACTAATGCGCACCATCAGCATACACGGGCCCTTTGCCCATCCTGTTCTTCTGATCCCATCACACAAGATTTCATGTCTCTCTCCGTAAAGCATCTTTTGTATGGTACAAATCCCTTCGAACAATTGCGAGAATGTGGTTTTATACACTGAGAATCACTTTCTGAATTCTTCTCCCTATTTTCCAACCCAGCAACTGAATTAGCACAAGACTTTCCATTCAGATTTCGCTTCTCTTTGAAGTTTTCATCCCCACAAAAACTTACAGGTGAGTGGAGGTGCATTTGGTTAGATAACGTTAGACTAAAAGAGGGTAAAGCCTGGTACTGAGTAATTGACTCCAGAGGAGAATCAGCAGTGGCTTCCACAAAGGTTCTCTCTCCATCACAATCCATGAAATGAACAACCGGTCTCTCAGCTGGCAACCAATTCATATTTTTATTAACTGCTCCAGTTCCAAGAGATAAATGTGTGTCTAATTGCTTTGACTGAAAAGTCTGAATAAGATTTATATTATCGGTATCAAGATTCTCTTCATGAGTCTGGGATGTTGGGAATTTGTTGTTCTTCACACCTGGGGATGATTTCTGGGCATCTGTTACCAAAACTGTCTTTCCAAAAAGCTTAATGTGCATATACGATGCTGCAGCAGCTGCATCTCCTAGTGATGACGAAGGGATCTTGGAACACGAATCCAATTTCTGGATCATTATACGAAAATTACAGATTTTAGAGTTCCAGCTATACAAATTGTTGGCAAAAATACCCAAAACTTCAATACTAAAAGGAAATTACCGTGGATGATATTTTCTCCTGTTCTGGAGATAAACTGGACGTCACATACTCATTCTCTTTGTCAATTGATAGGAAGCTACTAGAATGCATGTCGCTAGTACAAGAAGGTGAAGAGCATTCATTACGCTGCTCAGAAACAGCAGATAAAACTGAAGTAGGAGATTGAGTTTCCTTTCCTGAAGCCAACAGATTTGGGGATACAATTCTTTCTGCTTGTATGGCTCTACCTTTTAATGAAACACTTGATTTACGAGGATAAGGATGGACAGGCTTCCTCTTTGGTCGAGGAGGCGGTATATCAATTGGTTTAATTGAGCTCTCAGAGCAAGACTCCTTAACCACCTGAAGCCAGGAAATTTGAGTGTAAAACATAAATGAGTCAAATGGACACAACCGTAAATTGCCCTCCAATTTAAAGCATAAAACCTTGGAGAAAAACTTTTGAGCATGGCTTCGAATTTGAACTGCAGTTTTTGTACCTACATGTTCTGCATGAAAACAGAGTAACGTCATCTGATTGAACCAAATACTAGAAAGAAGCTTGGAAGAATCGATCAGAATATTTTAAGGTCACCTTCTATTTGACGCCAGCCACGACCATATAACTTTAATGCCTCAAGAAACCTTTGATGCTCTTCATCTGTCCATTTTTCTCTTTGCTTTGTAATTGTGTAAGGTTTTCTAGCCTGTTAGAGATACTAATTTCATATAATTACCATGAACCAAGCTAAACTGATAGCCTAGTAAAAGAAACTGATAGTTACCTTGGGCGTGCTACCATTGTTAAATGAACCTAACCGGTTTACTTGAACAACAGTTTCAGAGTCTGCAATGGTACTGAAACTGCAGGTAGTAGAGTTAGCAGTTTCACTCATTTTCTCTTCACCGTGCTTCTGTACCAATTCAACATTATCATAGTCAGCATAACAAAAGTTGGGGCAGCCAAAAGAGAAAACAGGATCCAACCAAGCACATAACAAATTATCACATTAGAACTGAAACACTAAAACTAGAGTTTCCGTTTCTTTATTCAGCCCATACATGAAATGATAATGGATCCAACTACAGACGAATTTCTGTTATTACTATTAAACAAGGCCGAGCCTCTTGACTCAGTGACACCAATGCTCCTATCCGACTCGGAGTAGATATCAATATAAGTTACTTTAGATGAAAGCAGAAAATCAAATTCATATTTCAGCTGTTCAGATTCTTCATTCACCTCAAATTTAATGGTAAATTCAGGCAAACAGACATGAAACAAAAACGTATCAATTGAAACTAAAGTACCTGTGCAGACTGAGAGCAAATAGTAGAGTAGGCCCGGGTTGAAATCTCTGATTCTTCAGTGAAAGAATTAAATAAACTCTGACAAAAAAAATTCAACAATTGACTATATGAATTAAGTTCTTTCCGTCTTAATCTTTCTCTTTAATATCTACGAAAAATGCCTGCACAAATATCACTGTGATTCAGATCAATTAGGAACTCACCAGCCAAAGTACTTGGAAACTGAAACAGAACACGAATCAGGAGAGAAATGACAGAGAACATGCTATTAGATTCCAAAAGAAAATCATTCTCCGCAAAATACCATTCACAAGAAAAATAAAAACGCAGAAACGGTGAACAATTTTCTTTCTCCCAGGTCAAAAAAAAAAAAGGACGAAAGTATCGGGAAGAGAAGAATCAAGGTGCAGTTGAAGAAAGGAAAGTTTGGATCAAGTAGCGAAGGAGGGGGTGTTTGGAGAGCGAGAAAAGCAGCGTATAAAAGCAGAGGATACCCACCAGTCTCTACGTAAGATGTCATTTTCTTTTTCTTTTTTTGTTTTTAATTTTCTTTATTTTTTTCAAAGGAAAATTCCAGAAGGCATTGGAATCTTGTGGCTGAGAACGCAGGGGACCCTGGACACGCGGCGGCGTCGTTTTCGCTCCACTCCATTTTTTAATGGATAAAAGAAAATAAATTCCTGATATCAATTGGATATATGAAGATTTTAATTTTCCACGAAACTAAATCGTAACTGGTCCATTTCCATAAAAAAAAAAAAATTTAATTTTTTAATTTTTATTTATTTTCTGGTTTATTTTTATTGATTTTAAAAATATTTATAATTAATGTAATTTTTCTTATTTTTTTATTAGTATTTTCATGAAATAATCTCTCAAGCTTTAGAGTAAATTTTCATGCCACTTGTCAGGTGTAATATTTCTTCTTCTCCATCTTTTAAGATTTTTTTTAAAAAAATATCTCTTTATCTATTTGTGTAAAAATATCATTAAACAAATTTTAATAAAAATTATTTTATCATAAAAAATAAATAAAATGTAATTTTAAGATAAATTGTAGTTTTGTAATTATTAATTATATTATAAAATAAATATTAAATCATAAAAGTACAAATTTTAAATTGTTATAATAAATAGGTAATATTATTTTTCAAAATAATTATACTCGGTGATTTAAATTATTTCAAAACGTTTTGAAACTCACAATTCTATTCCATTCAATAATAAAATAATTTGAATTTTATAAGTTAATCACAATCTATCGTGAGTTATAAATAAATTTTAAAAATTAATAATAAATCGTATAATTCCATCAATTTTCTGAATTTACTTGAACATAATTATAAATAATTGTGATCAAATAATTATAAAATTTAATATTTACATAATTTGCTTTTAAAACAAGTACTTCTTCAATTGTCTATGAAATTCACATAATCTTTTAAAAATATTTTAATTTTCAGCATTAAACTTTAAAAATTATATACAAATATAATAATTTTATTTGTGTAACACCCAACATTATTTTTTTTATTTTTATAAATATAATTGTTTATTTATTTAATTTATTTTAATTTAATGAAAAAATGGGTAAAAATATAACTGCCCCGGAATTTAAATGAAGATGTATGTATTAAAAATTTTAAATGCGGAAGCGTAATAAAAATTTTGATTAACATCCCTTACACAATAACCAAAAACGTACTCAAAACATGAAAGAATAAGCTAATTAAAAGAGATACTCGAAATAAAAACTATAAATAGAACTATAAAGTCTTTAGGCGTCTAACTCACCGTCTTCCTACGGAACGGGTTCGGGAACCACGTCTTCCTAATCTGAAATGGTTAAGTAAGGAATGAGCTACACTATCCCAGTAAAGACATCACATTATCTCACTGCCACAAAAGTAAAGGTCGGTAGAAAACAAAAACAACCAATGGAGAATATTTTATAACAAACTCATTTATTAATGATAAAAACATTTACTGTCCACTTACCACAGTGAGATTCGTGAAAATATCATATGGAAACAATAACATTATAACCATCATAAAATCATATACACTTTGTAACATAACACATGTTATACTTTTGCACATCAATAATCAGACAACAAATTCCTCTTTTACCAGCCTACTAGTATCTATGGGGATCCATAGGGGGTCCCCGCACATGTAAACCATTAACATTAATAACATGATTCCAGGGCCATTCCCATACCCCGTCCAGTATGGGCGTCAAAACCATAAACCTCAATACCCCGTCCGATATGATGGTGAAACGGGTCGTCCCCATACCTCGTCCGGTATGGGCGCCAAAACACATAAGTTCTCCATACTCCGTCCGGTATGAGAGACCACGTTCCCGGTAGGGTTCCCTACGGACCCGGTCCGTCCACTATCTCCCAAGATATCTAGTCAGGTTGTCCACATTATCCATTTATTAATTCACATAACCTTTTTACCATTTTCCTTGGTCTCAATCATTCAATCATACACAAACGTGTAAACCAGTAATTGACACCAAATAAGACAACACAGTATCGGGTTCACCATAATACAAACCATAATAAAAGAAACCATGATTCGTGCATACGAGACCATAAAATAAATACATCAAATATCATACTGCATTTAATACTGAAAAATAGATCAAAGAACAACTGATTAACAATGTATCAGATTCGAGCTCCATTGGCAACCTCAATCAATTATACATATCTATAAAGTCACAAAATACCGTTTAATTATTTATTAAGCTTTAATGTCGTGATAGGAGGTAGGGTGAGAGATCCTTACTTAACCATTTCAGATCATGAAGACGTGGTTCCCGAGCCTGTTCCGCAGGAAGACGGCAAGTTAGACGCCTAAAGACTTTATAGTTCTATTTATAGTTTTTATTTTGAGTATCTCTTTTAATTAGCTTATTCTTTTATTTTTTGAGTACGTTTTTTGTTATTGTGTAAGGGATATTAATCAAATTTTTTTTTATGCTTCTGCATTTAATATTTTTAATACATACATCTTCATTTAAATTCCAGAGCCGTTACAAAAAAAAATTTAAGGATTAAATTGAAAATAATTTTAAGAAAAATGGATGAAAACTTGGATTATGAGGATATTTTTGAAAGAAAAATAAAAAACTGGAGGTCAAAATACAATTTAAAAAAATTACGCCACGTTAGATGCCCGGTAAATAGTCCCGACCAATCAGGACGCGCCAGGTGGCAGAGGCGCTGACGCGGGAGGCCACGCGGGGGGAGCCACGTGGGCGATCCGCATGCGCGTGATTGAACGACTAAGGTTCATTCTCGCGCGCACGGATGGCCCAGATTGAAATCACGCATGGATGGCCCAAATTGAATCACTCACGGACTACCCAGATTGAATTGCGATGAACGGTCCAGATTCACTCCCTATTTAATCGCGATCGGAAGGTTCAGATCAAAAGCGATGGACGACCCAGATCAAAAGCGGATGAGTATAAATAACCCCATCTGCACCCAAATCCTAACTCTAGCCGCCAGAACCCTTCGCTGGAGAAGATAACCCAGCCGCCGGGGAGTCGACCGCTGCCACCCACCGTCACACCGGAACCTTTTTCGACTGCCAAAAAAGGTAAAAATTTCTCCTCTTGCACGAAATTCAATTTTGAACCCACCCATGGCCAAATCAAAGTGAAAGAACTGGCCAATTGGCCGAAAAACGCTGGCAAAGCCCGGCGGCGCCGGCGTGGGGTATTTCAAAAAATGCCTCTGATGAGGCCCTTTCCGATTCCCGTTCGATGTGATTTTTCCACCGTTGTGATCACCGTTTCCTTCTCTACAGGTTGACCAAAGCAAAACACCCAACCGCAACGTGAGCTGGAGGAGTCGCCGCACCAAAGAGCCCCGCTGCTAGTGAGTTTCGGTTTTCTATATTTTTTTGGCCAACCGAGGGTCCTAAGTGTGTTTTCTCACAAGAACTAATGCAAATTTGGCTGAATTCAGCCGAAAACAACCAACCCAAGGCGGATCGTCACCGCAAGCGGCGACGCCGTCACCGGAGCACGGTGGAGTCGTCGTGCCGGATTTTTGAAATTGGCATGTAATTATGTTTGATTTGGTAACAAAGACTAAGGAAAAACAAGAAATGGGTGTGGTCTAATAAACAGATAAGATGACAGTCTCACTATATATTCTACGAGATGGTGGACGGACTGGATTTATAGGGAACCCCATCGTGAACGTTGTCTCATACCGGACGGGGTATGGAGACTTGGTAATTTGGCGCTCATACCGGATGGGGTATGGGGGCGACCCACTTCACCCTCATACCGGACGAGGTATTGAGATTTAATGTCTTGGCGCTCATATCGGACGGGGTATGAAGTCAGTTATGTAATTAAGACTGTTAAGAGAAAAGATTCACGTGTAGCAGGAACATCCCTATGGATCCCCATGGATACTAGTAGGTTGGTGAAATGAGAAACAATTACAATTTAGTTTATTGTTAATAAATGTGAATTTATGATATGTTCTATGCTGCTGATCGTGTATGAAATTATGATCTGTATGATATTATTGCTTCTATAATTTGTTTTCATAAATTCCCCAATGGTAAGTAAAATGGTAAATGGTTTTATTTTAAATAAATGTATTAGTTTAAATTTAATGCTCCATTGGTTATTTTTTATTTTCTATCAACTTTTACTTCTGTACTAGTGATATAGTGTGATGTCCTTATTGGGTTAGTGTAGCTCACCCTTTATTTAACTATTTCAGATCAAGAGGACCTGGTTCCCGAGCCCGATCCGCAAGAAGATTGCGAGCAGATGCTAGATACTTTATATTTTCCTTTAATTTTCTCATTTCTCGTGTTTTTTTCATATGATTCATTCCGTGATATTTGTTTAGTACTTTTAAGTTATTGTGTAAGGGATGTAAACCTTAACTTTTTATTTCGCTTCCGCACTTAAATTATTATATATTTCCTTTTGGATTTCCGGGGTCGTTACAATTTGAGAATTGATAAACATCGGTAAGAACCCAATGCCCAGAAAACTTAAAGGATTTCTCTGTAAGGTTGTCCACATAAAGTGAGTTAAGATCTAAGATCAAGTTGATAGACATAGTCGATGGATAACATATGAATATTCATACGCACACTGTTCTTTGTTAGTCTTGATGAACGGAAGAGGTTACGTTAGTTGAAAGATGATTATGGATTCAAGAACGTAAGGTGTTTCTGAATTTTAGTCTTATTACTTATTTTATCTCAAAAAATATATTAATTATCAATAAAATAATTCGTTTAAAAAAATTATAATAAAAGGAATCCTAAAAATGGTAATAATTAATTACATCTATAAATGGGTTTTAGCAAATTAGTACAAAAATGAAAATTCTAAATTAGGGGGTAAAATTTTTTTCTTTTTTGTAATCAGATTCAAAAAGTGTTACAATTATCAAAATATTTTTCATACCCTTTATAATATATAGTTAATATAATATTATAGATTTGGTTGGTTGTTTATTTATGTTTTTAGTATACCAAATAAATAAGCTAAGTAAAAGGTGTACGTGGAGGTGGGATAGCCAGATCACATGTATATACTTGAAAAAGAAAAAGCCCACATGGCATTTGATATTTTATGAAACGATTTGTGTGAGCCATCATTTTGATTCGCCCAGATCAGGATTGATTCTATGGCCAATCATTTTTTGAGGCCAATAAATTATTTATAAATATATATTTATATTTATATATATATTGCCTAAAATCAATCTAACCAATATTCACATGTCTTGCCTGCCCACTTCAAGTTCTTCCTATGTAATTTCACAATTTGCTGCCTAATTTTCTGTTGGGTTCGGTGCAATTGGCATACGACAACTAGTTTGGATTTTTTTTTTTTGTCAAAAAAGTGTAAAAATAATAGATATTGACCCTTAAGACATAAGTGAAAATTTAAAATTTTAATATATGCAAGTTATAAATAATAAATATGATTATTACATAAAATAAATCGACACTCGGGTCATCTCTGTGAGTAGATTCTACATAATATCGTAATATTTCAGTCTCACGTAAAAAAATATATATATAATTATTAAGTTTTATATAAAAATTTAAGTTATAAATTACTAATAATTTGGGTTAATATGTTTTAAATTTTAAAAATATACTATTTATGTTATGATTTATTAGTTATTATTTAGAATATTTTATGTATAATTTAATGGAAGAAAAATTTTCATAGTTTCGTTATTTAATCAAATATGATTCTATTGGTGATATATATTTTTTTATCATAGTGAAAAAAAATTATTTTTAATCTTATTCATAGATATAGACACACAGTCGAACTTTGTTAAATTTTGTATTTTTTTTTTATTTTGCACTACTTATTATGATTGTGGATGGTTTTGGAAATTAATTTTCTTTCTAATTTGAATTTATTTTTTTGAAAACGACCAAAAGATAGTATGATATTTTAATCCTGTATCGAAAATGAAATGTTTGTGACTTATAAAAGTTTTCTCGTTCTTTTATACTCAACTCATATTTTTTTGCTCGAGTCTCTCACAATATTTGCGATAAATTTTTTTATTTGGAATTTATTAATCATTTATTAAGGTTTTAAAAATAGTTTTAGGTAGAGTCAATTAATTCAACGGTCTCCCAATAGCAACTCTAAGATATTTTGCACATGTATTAATCACATAGTTGACAATATTTTGGACATGTACTAATCACATTGTTGACAGATAGAGAATTAGCAATAAATGTAATTAAATCATTGTTTGATTTTTTTTTATGAGAAAGATATTTCCAAAAGAAGAAAATATAAATATGGTATGAAGTGTTTGTAGGTGATTTATGTAAAATTAATCCATCAACATCTTTCATTTTTTGGAATTATTCAATTAAGTTATTGGTAATTTAATATTTAATTTATTTTTTAGATTAGTTATCACTAAATATCGTTATTTAGATCTCTCAGATAAAGTATAAGTATAATTAATTATAAGTTATGTCAAGAACAATACTTATTTAATACTTTATTACTTGCACAATTAACACATTTTATTGTATTCGCCATTTTTTTTCATTTAAAGTAGTAATTTAAAATTAAATTGATATTCAATTAGAGAAACAAAGTAAGATAAGATAAATTTTAATAATTCTTTTGAGTAAATTTATACATTAATTAATTAGATACTACAAAAATATCAAACAACATAATATAATTTTTAAATAAATATATATATTAGAGCATATGCTGACCCGAACTCGCATATTAACCATTCAGTTAAATAGTTATTTATAAATTTTAATAATTTAAGATTATATTTATGTTTCACTGATGAATAACTCAAGTCATTTACTGCACAAACTTTTATACCACGAAACAAATACTTTTCGAATTTCGATGTATAATTACATTGATTTGTTATAATATTTATACACTTTATGCACTCAGAATTAAAGTCAAGTGTGCTATTGAAGTCACATATTAACTTAAATACATATAAATCTTTAATTTATAACTCAACATTACATCTTTAACCAAATCATATGAGTTATTGGGAAAGACATTTTTCATTAGTTTAGAAAGTTACAATAAACAAAAATATAGTATTATCTAAAAGTTGTGTGCGTATTAATATATTAATAAACTAAACTCTAAAATTCATTGAATCATATATTATGTCAGTTACTACCAACTTATAATGCACTAAAAAAGTAGTGAAATGAACATTATGTGACAATTAGATTTATTTAATTAAGATAGTCACAATATATTAAAAATTTCAATTATAAAAAAAATTGATCTCCTTTATTTTCTTTTTTTTTTCTTCTTTTATGATTAACCTTCATAAACCTCACTATTATATGCGATCTATGTGGAGGACTGAGGTTTATTATCTATGGTTAATGCAATGATTGTAACACCCCGAGTCTATAATTTAGGCTCAGAATGATAAAATTTATTCTAAATAATAAATATGAAAATTTTTAATTTTTATTTTCTTTTAGAATTTTTGAGTTATATGTATTTTGGACGCGTGTGGAACAATTTTTAAAAATATAGGACCAAATTGTAAGTAAGGGGATCATATATTTAAAAGAAAAGTTGAAAAACATGGGTCAAATCATAAAAAGAGAAAATGTAGCCACGTAGGATGTCCACGTCAGCAGTATGACAAACATCATGCACTATGTGACAAACACACCAGCACGGTTCCATGCAGAAAGTCGCCCGGGCAATCCGTGTGACAGGTCGATTGAATGGCTCAGGGCCACTCCCGCACGCGTGAACAGTCAAGATTGATTTCCTTAATAGGCTTGATTGAATGACAAACATGTCTCCAATCGGATGGTTCAAATACGTTCCTCCATTAGGCGTAATCGAACGGTCTTTGTTGCTCCACGTGTCCCTGCACGAACAACCCAGATTGAAGGCAAAGAGGTATTTAAACCTCTCTACTTGGGCTCCCTAACTCTAGTCGCCAAGACCACCAGAGAAGAAGAAGAGTGGCCAAAAAGCAAACTAGCCACTGGAGGAAAGCCGACATCACCGTGCCAGAACATTAAAACGCTATGGTGAACTTGAAATTCTTTTCCGTTTATTCCATTTCTCAGTCGTAGGCCATCTAACATGCTTTTCAGTGCATGGTAGTTGAAGAAAATTCACGACTGCGAGGAAAAAGCAACGAAGCTCGGTGGAGCCATCGCACCAGAGAGCCAGAACCACCGGTAAGCTTCAGTTTTCTTTATTTTTTCACTAATAGGCGCTGCCTAACCACGAATTGAGCAGGTTTTCACCCAAAATTGGTCGAAACTAGCATGAACGAGAGAAAGAGCCATCGTAGAAGGCAGAACCGACAGCGGAGCATGGAGGCGCCGCCGTGTCGGAACCTTAAACCGGCCACCTGTGAGATTTTTTGCCCTTTTTGGCCATTTTTTGCATATTTTCATGTTATTTGACAAAATTTTTGATTTTAACAGAAAAAGTTCAAGAAATTAAAGAAATAGGAACCACCATCAAATATAATGAAAAATGCGGTGTTTCGAACACCGACTTAGGGTAAGAATCCCTCACAATTTCTCTTTTTACAGTTAAATTAAAGTCAAATTAATAATAAACGGAGAATTATAAATAGTTAGCGATCCCATGATTAATTAAATATAGGTTGTCGATGGAGCTAGTAACCTGTTAGTTTATAATTATTCCTAATTTATCTGTATTGTCTATTTCCTTAATTGTTTACCGTTACTTCATTTCTATCTTAGTGTACTTTAATTTATTTTTATTTTTCTTATCTATTCAGTTTACTTAAATCATTGTTATTTTTATTCTGTTATATTAGTTTACAACAAATGCCTTAATTATGTTTCTTGAAACGATGAGTTATAATTTATATCACTGCATTAACTGAATGTTCATTTTTTTATAATTGCGAAATATGAGTTATGCACGTATTTAGTGACTAGATAGTAATAGAAACTTGTATGTATAAGCAATATTGTTAAATTAAAGGGCTTATCGGGTGTCATGAAAAAGGTATACGGACCTGATACATGAGACAAACCCTACTGTGGATGATACCCTCAGTCGAACGAGACTAAAAAGTTTCATACCGGAAGGAGTTGAGAATCAGTTTTATTATGCTTATTACCAAACGAGGTATAGAGGTAGTGGTATGTTTGATGCTTATTACCAGACGGGGTATGGGGATGACCGTTTGATTAATTGAATGAATGTTTGGTCCACGTGTAGTGGAGACCCCTATAGACCACCAACGACATCAATATATAGGTAAAAAAAGTAAAGATTAATTATTGTTGGTCTTTTAGATTGTATAATGCGAATTACTATTCTGATCCTTATCTTTATAAATGACATTTGAGAATTTGTAAGTGAATGATGAATAAATGTTTTCAGTTAAATAAATTTATTTAAGAAAAAAAATAAGTTTCATTAGTTATTTTACGATTTCTACAAACCTTTAATTTTTCATATCAATAGTAAAACATTGATATTCTTACTAAACTAGAGTAGCTTGTTCTTTTATTATTAATCATTTTAGATCAGGACAACTAAAATTTGGATCCTGAACAATAAGAAAACTAGCTAGAAGGTTGTCTCTCATTTATCTAGTCACGCACCAAATGTTGATTACATATGTTTCTGAATTACACTTTTTCATTTATGTTCTTTAAGGACATTCTCATAACCTTATTTGGCATTTTTATCAAATTATGCAAGGAATGTAACCGTAAATCCTAAACTGTTTCTATAAATTAATAAATTTTAATATTATTTTATTTCTCTATTTCTGTCCTTTTAAAATTAGTATCAAAGTCACGTTCTTCGGAACTTGGTGCTGCCATAGGGTCACCCGGTTCCTCCCCAACATAATCTAATTCCCCTTCAACAGGACCCAATTCCACACATGATAGACCCGGACTACATGGAGATGTATAAGAGACTCAATCCATCCACTTTTATATGGACATCCACTTTTGAAGAAGCTAAATACTAGTTAGCAGAGATAGAGAAGGCCTTCACAACCCTTAGAGTAGTCCCCAAACAGAAGGTTGTTCTTACCACTTACATGCTCTAGGTGAGGCAGTGTGTTGGCGGCAACTGAAGCAGGCTACTCTACCCACTATAGTCACCTGGGAATAGTTTCTGACAGCCTTCAATGTTGAATACCTTACAGAACACCTTCGACATATGAAGGAGATGTAGTTTGTATACCTGATCCATAAAAAATTGTTAGTATCAGAATATGCTCGAAAATTCCTAAAGTTAGGCCAGTACTCTCCTAAGAGTATGACAGATAAAGATAAGAAGGCAAGAAGGTTTGACTAGGGTCTCTGTCATGAGATCAGACATATCGGAATGGGTTAGGAATTGATTTTGTTACGTTCATTACCGGACGAGATATAAAGACCACCATGTTTGACGCCCATTATTGTAAGGGCTATGAGGACGGTCGTTTGATAATTATATGAATGTTTGGTCCGCATGTAGTGGAGACCCCTATGGACCCCCAACGACATCGGTAAGTAGGTAAAAATGGTAAATATTAATTACTGTTGGTTTTTTAGAATGCAAAATGCAAATTACTATTCTGATCATTATCTTCATAAATGGCATTTGGGAATTTATAGGTGAGTGAGAAATAAATATTTTTAGTTAAATGAATTTACTTAAGAAAAAAAAAAATGTGTTCCATTCGTTATTTTACAATTTTTATAAACCTTTGATTTTCTATATTAGTGGTAAGGTGTTGATATTCTTACTAAGGTAGTGTAGCTCACTTTTTTATTATTAATCATTTCATATTATGACGACCAAAACTCGGATCCTAAACAGTAAAAAAACTAGATAGAACGTTACCTCCAGTTTCTCTAGTTGTGCAACGGAGGTTGATTACATAGATTTTCTGAATTACATTTTTTCATTTATGTTCTTTAAGGGCATTTTCGTAACCTTATTGAGCGTTTCAATCAAACTGGATAAGGAATGTAACCCTAAATCCTAAACTAATTCTGTAAATTAATAAATTTTAATATTATTTTATTTTCTTATTTTTGAGCTTTTACAATGATAGTCACAAAATCTATTATTAAAAATTAGGATTCATCTCGTCCTTTAACAATCCATCTAAACGTAACTCATCCATTATTAATTTATCGTCGTAGATAATAATATGTTCATATTATATTCTTTCTTATCTTTTTTTTTTTTCTAATTTGAAGTATTTTTTTTTTATAAAACATTCATGTGGAGAATAACTCCTAACACTAAGCAATTCTTAGTCTCATATATCAAAATAGAAATATTCTAGATGCATGTTGATAAAATTTTATTTAATTGGTAATGTAATTTCTCATATATTATCATATGTAGACATTTATTATTTATTTTATTTTATATTCTAAACTTATAGTAGTTATCTAACTTATAGTAGTTATAAGATTTTCAAAAAATATAGCTTACTTTATTAATTAAATTTGATGAAAATAATCTCATTCTAAGTAGGAAAAAAAAAAAAGGGTATCTCTTATGTAAACATAGCATATCTAATTATATGTAATATAATAATCCTTTGATTGAATGTATAAGTTACCAAGTACTCCAACTTGTCTTTTTTTTTTTATATATAAAAAATATAACTTGGATATTTGAATTGCTCCTCTCTTATCATATGATAATTTTGTTAAAAGTTAATCTATACAAAATTATATTTTATATCTATTCCTAATTAGTTTATTATTTTCTAAATATAATCAATTTATATTAAATTTAAGTTTTGGATGGTCTTATTGCCCATTGTATTGATACATTAAGCCGACGACCAAAACCAGCGTTGACCTCAGCGCCAAAACGCGTTGCGTTGACTCACCAACCTTCCGTAGTCAACGAGCTATGTCTCTTATCATCTTCTTCCTCATAATCTCTGTCACCTTGCTTCTCATCTTCATTCATCTTCCTCGTCAGTTTGTATATTCCTCAGAGAGAATGATATGGGGCAGTTGAGCCATGACCCGTACATCAATCATTTCAGCCATCCTCACCCTCTAGAGCTAGCCCTATCAACAACCGCTCAGCCATGTTCAGCCTGCAAACTCCAAACCCAGCAGTTCACATGGCTCTATACTTGCAAGCTCTGCAACTTCATTCTCCATACTTCCTGCGCCAACATGCCCCAACTCATCAACCATCCCGCTCACCAACCTGACCACCCACTTACCCTCCTCCCTGTCCCCACCTATCCCGGCGCATTATTCAACTGCGACGCTTGCGGTCGCCGTGGCCACGGCTTTAATTATCACTGCGCTCTCTGCGACTTCGATCTTCACATGCTCTGCGCTTCGAAGCCTCTCGTTTTCTTCCATTCTTCTCACCCTCATCAACTCCAACTTACCTTTCACCCTCCTTATAATACTCATGGCTTCTCTTGCGATATTTGCCGTAAGATCGGCACAAACCACTGGCTATATCGATGCGCTCCCTGCGGCTTCGACGCTCATCTCGACTGTGCCACCGCCACAAATATAACCCCAGCTCGGACACAGGTGACCCAGGTTTTAAACATGAAACCTCTAACTTCGATATCATATTAAATAATTTAAACTGATAGCAAAGAGTATAATTAATTATTTATATTCTAACGGAGTCAACGCTCGACGTGCAGAGGCCTGGAGGGATGATTTATTACGGCCATAGCCAGAGTACGGGAAGCATAAACTCAACTCAGCAGATGGGTGTTGCTAATGGACCTGGAAATGATTTGGCGAACGTTGCGGTTCAAGGATTTGTAGAAGGAGCAGCTCAGCAGGTTGGTCAGAGTTTTGTGCAGAATCTAATGGGTGATGGAAATGGCGGGGGAAACGTCGGGGATAATAACTGTAATGGTGATGCTTCTGGTACTGTACCGTCTGTGTCTGTGATCAGCGTCGGGTCTTCGATTTTAAGCGGCGTGTTTGGTGACTCGGAAAACCAAAATTAGGAGGCTGTTTGGGGAGAGAGAAAATGTAAAGGGGGTTTTATGACGTCCAGAGAAGATGTTGTTGAATAAATTATTTATTAACTACATTGTTTTTCTTCATCTGAATTACTTGCAATGTTTTGGTAATTTAAAAGTGCATAAAAAATGTAATTGTCAAAGTGAATTAGTCAGATTAAGAAAAATTAAAGATATAATGCACCTCAAATTTGAAATATTATTTTTAGAAACTTATATATAATGCTTTTTATATATTTTTCGGAGAACATATAATTGTTTACCTAAGAAATTCTTATATAATGCTGAGATATAAATCAAAATTTGCACTAATTTTACCTAGATTTTAACAGAAGATCGAACAACTAAAGAACGAAAGATGATTTTCACATAAACATCGAAGTTAATTTTAATTTAAAATTGTTATATAATATATCATGAATATCTTCATTATTAGTTGGAGAAAAACTTTTACTCCCCACTCACAGTATAAATATTAGCAAAATATAATTTTATTTCTTTTAATTGATAAATTAAGTTATTAAATTGAGAAATAAGTTGAATTAGAAGATTTGAAATGATCGCCAAAATGGGCCAACCCGAACCCATTTATTTTTCTTACGAGCCTGGACCCCGGTTCGGGTTGGGCTTAAGTTCTCCTTGGGTGGCTTTCCGGCCCAAAATCCGGTTCGTGGTATTACCTTTTGCCGAACCAAGTGGACCGGACTTTCCTTGGTTTGACATATCTACATGGAATCGTTTCATTATTTTTTGGGCACAATAATATAAATCTTATCATTATAAAAAAAAAAAAAGTTATTTTCTCAAAAAATTTATTTACATGTTATACCAAAAGCTTATTATGATATATAAATGTTACTATTTTAATAGAATTAAATACATAAAATGAAAGGAATATTATATTTATTCTATATTATTTTAGACTACGACTAATGTTTACATTATAATTAGTAAAATTTTTATTTTTAACTTATTTGTAATAATTTAATTCTAATTATATATTATCAAATCATATTAAAATGATAATCTTATTTAGTGGATTAATTTATTATAAATAATTTAAAAATTTTATTGTGCTATTTTTTTTATATAAACGATATAAAATTAAAAATATTTTAAATGAAAATCTAAAAGATATATTTTTAAATATTTTAGTAAGATCATATCAACACCTATTATAACTTAATTTTTATTGAAAAAATTACAAAATGAATGATGTGTGGGTAGAGAAATAAGTAATCAAGAGTTTATATAATACATAATTAAAGAAATTATAATTAACTAAAAATTATTTTTATTTAAATTAAATATATAATTATTATAAACATATCACTTTAATTATATTTTTATATTTACAAATTAAAATAGATAATTATATCTATTATTAATTTTATTAAAAAGTTAAATAGATATAACTATTATATATATATATTTGTAATAAAATAAAAATTAAATTGAAATTTTATATTTAAAAACTTAAAAAGATAATTATTTATGAATATCAAAACTTTAATAATTTTATATTTAAATAATTATTATATATTATTATTTTAATTTTATTTTTATATTTAAATTTATCTTAAAATTTTAAGAAATAAATAATTAACATGTGATGTTTTAGATATATAGATATGGTTATGATTTTGGTTTTGTAAATGTAGAGTAATTAATTATTTTTCAATAAATTGTTTCTTTAATGGGTACTAAATTTTATTAGGAGAAACATCTTTAAATGGAAAACATTTTTAATTAAATCTTAAAAGTTGAAGGAAAAACAAAAAAAAAAAAAAGGATTTTAATTTTTAAACAAGGAAATAATTTGATGGGAAAATCTTACAAAAAGCCAATTGTAGAGAATTACGCCCTCCCAAAAAGGTATCAACTTTGACTTTCCACCTTCCCTCCTTGTAGATAGATTGTATAAAGTAGAAAGGCCAGAGACAGAGAAAGCAAAAAGGTTAGTTTTGTCATTTATAGGATACATGCAAATTTGCCAAACGCCGGAGACAAGAAAGAAACTCCGGCGAACAGGCGTGCCGGTGCCGGCGAGAAACTCGTCGTAACCGAAGTTTCTGTTTTCTCTGTTGTGTACACCTGGCTGTGAGTTGTTATGGTGTAGAAAAATTAGAGAAGGAAGGTCTTAATTTAGAGAGAGAAGAAACAAAGGGTTCGCCCTCCAATATGGTGAGTCTGAAACAGAGAGAATTTAAAAGGCCCATCTCTCTCTCTCTCTCTCTCTCTCTCTCTCTCTCTCATAGCGTCAAATGCTTTAAAACCCATCAGTTACATACTTTTCTTTCACGTACGATTAGACAGATAGAGAGAGAAAGTGTGTGTGTTCATACTCAATCAATGCACAGTATTTGTTAGTAGTAGCCGATCGAGTAGTAGTGGCTTTAGTGGAGAGGGTGGGGAGGGTGGCCGCTCCTCTCTCTCTTCTCTCTCTCTCTCTCTCTCTCTTTCATACTGACTTAATTACTGCCTGATTTTTCAATATCATTTGGTGCCTGAACTCACTCGCCAAAATCATGCGAATATCTTTGAATTTTCGGCCGTTTCTCTTCCAATGAAACATGCTTATTTGTCATTCAAAGCCAATGCCTTTTTTCTCACAACCCACTTTCAGAAATCTTTTTTTCTTCTTCTTCCAGTAGAGTTACTCATTTTTTCTGGGTCTTCATCCTTGCATACGGTTCTCGTCTTCTTTCTCTTTTTTTCTTTTCGTTTTAGGTTACTTTCTGTCTTGTTTGTGGTACCAGTAGCGACGGTAATGGAAGCAGAGAGACGAATGCACTCATTTTAGGTACTCTAAGAAGATTATATCATTTCATGGAGTACGGAAGTGGAGGAGGGAGTGGGTCAGGCGGAGACCATGACGCTTCAGACCCCCAGAGGAGGAAGAAACGATACCATCGTCACACCGCTCACCAGATTCAGAAACTTGAATCGTAAGTCTTCTTATTCTTATTACAATTCAGGAACTTACTTTTTTTTTTTTTTTGTCTTTTATACGCTTGTTTTATGGGAGAGTTTTGTTTTGCCTTTTGGCTTCTGATGACGATTGATATTTGATTGGTTTGGCTTCTTTTCTTTCATTCTTATATTTTTAATACAAAAATTTAATGTTGTTCGTGCGATTTCTGCTGTCGCTTTGTTTGGATTATTATTTTGAATGAAGAACGTTCAAGGACTGTCCACACCCAGATGAAAAGCAGAGATTACAGTTGAGTAGAGAGTTGGGTTTAGCACCTCGGCAAATCAAGTTCTGGTTCCAAAACAGGAGAACCCAGATGAAGGTTCTTTCCTATGTCTTCTGTCTGGTTCTGATTAATATTATTTTTCTCTTTGTTTTGTGTTGAGTCATCGTAGTATATTGCGCTTTGTTGTAATGATCGACCTTAACAAAACAAGGATTCTTCTTCTTGATAATGTTAAAAAATGATGATTCTCTCTCAGGCCCAACACGAAAGAGCCGATAACTGTGCTCTCCGGGCTGAGAACGACAAGATCCGATGCGAGAATATAGCAATCAGAGAGGCACTAAAGAATGTCATATGCCCGTCTTGTGGCGGGCCTCCTGTCACTGAAGATTCCTATTTCGACGAACATAAACTGCGAATGGAGAATGCCCAGTTGAGAGAAGAGGTAATTGACAAGTTTATACAATTTAATATCATACTTTTGTATAATGGGTAGTATTGTTTGATGAAGTTTATGTGATTTGCAGCTTGATAGAGTGTCTTCCATTGCTGCAAAATACATAGGGAGACCCATAACTCAACTCCCACCAGTACAGCCTCTTCACATGTCCTCACTGGATTTGTCCATTGCCACTCTTAATAGCCAAGGGTTTAACGGTCCTTCCCTTGATCTTGATCTGCTTCCATGCAGCTCTTCGACTGATCAGCCAAACTTACCGTTCCAGCATTTGGTTATTTCCGACATGGACAAGTCTTTAATGGCTGATATTGCAGCCAATGCCATGGAGGAATTACTTAGGCTTCTGCAAACTAATGAACCCTTGTGGGTTAAGTCGAGTCATGATGGCAGAGATGTTTTAGATCTCGAAAGTTACCACAGGATGTTTCCAAGAGCTAATGCTCACTTGAAGAACCCTAATGTTCGAATTGAAGCATCAAGAGATTCCGGTGTTGTTATCATGAATGCTTTGGCACTAGTTGACATGTTTATGGACTGTGTATGTGTCTTCTTTAACACCCTTTTGTTTATGATGCAAATGGGAAAAAGGGTTCCTTTAAAAATCTTTAAGTTTTGCAGAACAAATGGGTAGAGCTTTTCCCCACCATGGTTTCCATGGCAAAAACAATGGAAGTGCTTTCATCTGGGATGATGGGTTCTCGAGCTGGTTCATTGCAGTTGGTAATATAATCATCCACCACTTTTTCTTTTGTTTCTTCTTTGGTTTTGGTTTCTGCATTGGGGAATTTTATTTATCATTAAAAGAAAGGACACCATTGCAGATGTATGAAGAGTTGCAGGTGCTTTCACCCCTGGTGGCCACCAGGGAGTTCTGTATTCTGAGATATTGTCGGCAAGTAGAACAGGGTTCGTGGGCTATAGTAAATGTGTCTTACGATTTTGCCCAATTTGTTTCTCAGTGTCCATCTCGTAGGCTTCCTTCTGGGTGCTTGATTCAAGACATGCCTAATGGTTACTGCAAGGTTTCCTTCTCTACTGCACCACTTTAGTTTCTCTTATATGTGTGTGTATGTGCGTGTATAATACTATCTTAGTTCCCAAGTAACGGTTTCATTTGAAATAGGTTACATGGGTAGAACATGTGGAAATTGAAGACAAAACAGCCGTGCATAGGCTTTATAGAGAGCTGATTCATAGTGGGTTAGCATTTGGAGCAGAAAGATGGATGGCCATTATTCAGAGAATGTGTGAGAGGTTTGCTTGTCTAATGGTATCAGGCACGTCTACTCGTGATCTTGGGGGAGGTAATTTTGATTCTTCAATGAATTATTAATATGATTTTCCCAATCCAATATTGAAATGACTTACTTCACGCTTAATTTGACAGTAATTCCATCGCCCGATGGCAAGAGAAGCATGATGAAACTAGCACAGAGGATGGTTAACAACTTCTGCACCAGCATTAGCACATCCAGTAGCCATCGCTGGACAACACTCTCGGGATTCAATGAAGTTGGAGTGCGAGTCAGCGCACACAAGAGTAGTGATCCTGGCCAACCCAGTGGTGTCGTTTTTAGTGCAGCTACTACATTTTGGCTTCCAGTTTCTCCCCAAAATGTTTTCAGTTTCTTCAAGGATGAAAGAACTCGACCTCAAGTAAGCACCACAGAACAAGTTTTGGACTTAACTCTGCCTGACAGTTTTTATTAATTAACAGGGTTAACTCTGTTGTAGTGGGATGTTCTCTCGAACGGTAATGCAGTGCAAGAGGTTGCCCACATTGCGAATGGATCACATCCTGGAAACTGCATATCCGTGCTTCGAGTAAGACTTTCTGATACAGATCATCATTTCAATACCTTCTACAAACCATTAATTGAACTAAACTAGTGTAAAAAATTGATTAATCCAGGCGTTCAACACCAGCCAAAACAATATGCTGATACTTCAAGAGAGTTGCATAGACTCTTCAGGCTCACTTGTGGTCTATTGCCCTGTTGATTTACACGCCATAAACATAGCAATGAGCGGGGAGGATCCCTCATACATCCCTCTACTGCCATCAGGGTTTACAATTTCGTCAGACGGGCAGAGCCAGCAGGGCGATGGAGCATCATCAAGTAGCTCAAACGTGCTGGGTAACAGTTCGAGTGGATCGTTAATAACAGTAGCATTTCAGATACTGGTAAGCAGCTTGCCATCTGCAAAACTTAACATGGAGTCTGTAGAAACTGTTAATAACCTTATCGGAACGACTGTCCAGCAAATTAAAAGTGCCTTGAATTGTCCTGCTTCATGATCATCATCATCATTCATCAGACTCAGACAACTGTTTTTCTTTGGTAAGTCTAGTGAGTATAAATATGGAGATCAGAAGGATTCAGAATGGATTTTTGTGGTGGGTAATGAATGTGGGTAGTTGGGAAGTATGAATGCTGGGCTTCAGGCCTCATCAAGCTGCTCTGCTTATTTACTCCATTGCTGCTTCATCTTCTGCCAAACTTCATTTACGATCAACACCAAACTCGATCAAATTTTTCTTCTTTTTTTTTTTTTTTTTAAATTTTCTTCACAATTTACCATTTTGAAGAGTGTCAGTATTAAAGAGAGGGAGTCAAGAACGCACCATACGCTCTGCCAACCTACAAAATTTGTGTATGGTTCGGGTATTGACTTCTCTGTTAATGCTCTTTCTTTTGGGCAAAAATTAATTCCTTTCAACTCCCAATTGTCTTATTAATTTAATGTTTATTGCCTTGTTTTGTGTGGTCTGGTGGTTGACTTCATACTTATTTATCTTCAGATTTATTGCATATTATTAATTTTCAAGCATACTAATAATTACAATCTTAAAAGTTTGATCACGACATGGGGCTTCTTGATAAAATAATTCCAATTTTTTTTTTATTTTATATAAATTTTCATAATTATTGGTTATATATAATTGGGAGTAATCTTATTATTGATTTCTTATATTTAATTTTTTCAACGATGAATTTATGAACCAGCAATTCAATCAATTAACTATTAGTTCAACTGGTATACCAGTCTAATATTTCATAAATAATAATCAAATATTAAAAATTGTAATTTATAATAATTTATATATTTATTAAATAATCTACTCAATAGTACAAAATATAACTTTATAGTTTGAGTTCGAAAGATGATAGCAAATGTGCTTTTCCGTGTTATAGCGATTGATTGAAAGACTTGAAAGCGAACTTTGTAATAGAAAAAATAATTTCTAACCGATATCCAATTCAAACAATTAGTTTAATTGTTTGTTATATTTATTCGATGCGATAATTGTTTTATTAAAATTAATTAAGAGTTAAAATAAGACTTCAAAATTGATTTAAAAAAAAAAAATTAAAAAATACAATAGAACTTTTGACTGTTTTATCTAATATTATAAGACTTGACAAGTTCATACTTAAAAGAAAAAGATAGGATTGTAAATTTATTTTTATTTTCCCAAGTAAAGAAATATCTGGCTTCTGTAATAAAAAGATTATTTTACTTGCCTTTTGTTAATCATATGCAATTTTGTATTATCCATCAATTACAATAAAATTGTAACGGTCCCGAAAATTAAAAGGAAACGTATATATAAAAATTTTAAGTGCGAAAGTAAAATAAAATATTATGATTAATATCATTTACACAATAACCAAAACATACTAAACGTATGAAATAATAAACTAACTAAAGTAAATATTAGAAATGAGTACTATAAGAAAAACTATAAAATCTTTAAGCATCTACTCGCCGTCTTCCTGCGGAACGGGCTCGAGAACCAAGTCCTCATGATCTGAAATGGTTAAGTAAGGAATGAGCTACATTAACCCAATAAAGATGTCACACTATCTCACAGTCACAGAACTAAAAGTTGGTAGAAAACAAAAATGACTAATGAAGCATAATTTATAACAAATTCATTTATCAATAATAAAACCCCTTTACTGTCCACTTATCTCGGTGAAATTCATGAAAATAATTTATGAAAACAATAACATTATAATATTATGAAATCATACGCACTCTGTAACATAACATATATCATACTTTTAATATTTCAACTATCAGGTAACAAATTTCCTCTTTTACCAGCCTACCAGTATCCATGGGGATCCATAGGGGTCCCCGCTACACCTGAACCATTCACCTTAATAACTTAACTCCAGGGTCGTTTTCATACCCCGTCCGGTATGGGTACCAAAATCATAAACCTCAATACCCCGTACGGTATGAGAGTGAAGCGGGCCGTCCCCATACCCCGTTTGGTATGAGTGCCAAAACATTCAAAGTCTCCATACCCCGTCCGGTATGAGAGACAATATTCCCGGTAGGGTTCCCTATGGACTCAGTCCGTCCACCATATCCTAGGATATCTAGTGAGGCTGTCGACTTATCCATTTATCAATTCACATACATTTTCTATTCTTTTCTTAGTTTTCTGTTTCTCACATAATCATGAATATTTAAACCAGTAACGAGCATCCAACAAAGCAGGCATATCATCGGATTCTCAAAATCAAGCCATAATGAAGTAAATAGTGATTCATGCATTCAAAATCATAGAATAAATAAATCAGATACCATAATGCATTTAAAACTGTAAAATAACTAAAACAGCAACTGACCAAAAATATATCAGATCCGGGCTCCATTAACAACCTTAATTAATTATACATATCTATTAATTCATAAAATACTGTTTTATCATTTATTAAGTTTTAATGCCGTGATAAGAAATAGGGTGAGTGATCCTTACTTGATTCGAAGTCTAAAATCGATTTTTCACTGTACCTACGGGCAGTCCCTAGATTCCCTGAATTTTTTTTCGGGAACTGAAACACACTTCTGATACCTACACATGTCCCCAAAAAACTCCAAATCAGACCCAGGGCCTCCTTGGCCAATTTCGGAACTCCGGCACGGCGGCGATCGGCCTCGGGTTGGCTATTTTCGGTCGTTTTTGGCTGAATTCAGCCAAACTAGCACTAGTTCCTGCGAAGAAACACACGTAGGGCCCTCGGTGGGCTAAAAAAATACAGAAAACTGAGACTTACCGGCGGCGGAGCTCTCGAGTGCGGCAGCTCTTCCGGTGCAAGTCGCGATTTGGCGTTTTGCTCCGGTCAACCTGTAGAGAAAAGGTCGGTGGTCACAGTGGTGTAAAAATTACATCGAATGGGAATCGAGAAGGGCCGCATCGGAGGCAAAAATTGAGAAAATCTGCGGCGGCTTTTTTCGGCCAATTAGCCAGTGGTTTGGCTCCGATTTGGCCACAGGTGGGTTCAACATCGAAATTCGAGCAAAGGGGAGAAATTTTACCTCGTTTCACGGCCGAAAAGTGCTCCGGTGTGGCGGCGGTCGGTTCCCCTAGCGGCTGGGTTGTCTTCTCCGGCGAGGGCTCTGGCGGCTAGGGTTTGGGGTTGGGTGTGGATGAGACTATTTATAATTTTTCCTTTTAATCTGAGTCGTCCATCATGATTTAATCTGGACCGTTCGATCACAATTAAATTGGGAATGGATCTGGGTCGTTGGTGCATGCGGGAACGGATCTCAGCCGTCCGATCGCGCGCACGCGGATCGCCCATGTGGCTCCGTTCTGCGTGGTCTCCCGCGTCAGCGTCTCTGCCACGCGGCATGTCCTGGTTAGCCGGGACTGCTGACAAGGCTGCTGACGGAGCTGCTGACGTGGCACAATTTTTTTAAATTACGTTTTGACCCCCCAGTTTTCTATTTTCTTTTCAAAAACACCCACAGAATTCGAATTTTCACCCATTTTTTCCAAAATTATTTTCAATTAAATCCTAAAAATAATTTTACCCATTTTTATCATTATTATTATTTTTATTTCTATTTAATTAAATTAAACTAAATTTAAAACCATATAATTATTACATAATAAATCAATTATAATAATTAAAATAAAATAAAATAAAATAATTCCAATAATAATAATAATAGAATTAGGGTGTTACAACTCTCTCCCCTTTAAAGAAATTTAGTCCCCCAAATTTGCCTCTTACTCCTGGTCGAACAAATGGGGATAATGAGCTCTAAAGTCTGATTCTAACTCCCAGGTAGCCTCCATTGGCGTGTGGTTCTGCCACACGACCTTTACAAATGATATTTTTCGGTTACGGAGTATTTTCCTCTTTTGGTCCGTGATACCGACTGGTACTTCCTCATAAGACAAGTCATCTTGGAGTAGAAGCAGTTCATGAGCCAAGACATGAGAGGGGTTCGGGTTGTACTTACGTAACATGGACACACGGAACACATTGTGGACCTTGGAAAGCTGTGGAGGTAGTACTAGTCTGTAGGCGGCAGTACCAATCCTGTCTAAGACTTCAAATGGTCAAATAAATTGGGGGTTCAGTTTTCCCCTCATGCCAAACTTACTAATTCCCTTGAAAGGAGTGACCTTAAGGAACACCCGGTCACCTTTCTCAAACGCTAAATCTCTCCTCCGGGTATCCGCATAACTCTTTTGCCTGCTCTGAGTCGTCTGAATGTTCTTTTTGATTTTAACTATTTTAAACGTGGTCTCCTCCACCAACTCCGGGCCGAAAAATTTTCTATCGCCCACTTCTTCCCAACAAATCGGCGATCAGCATGGGCACCCATATAACGCCTTATACGGAGCCATGCCAATGCTCGCTTGGTAGCTGTTGTTGTAGGCAAATTCTACAGGGGTAGATGGTCGTCCAATGGCCCCCAAAGTCAAGGATACAAGCTCGGAGCATATCATCAAGTGTACGGATTGTCCTTTCTGATTGTCCATCAGTCTGAGGATGGAAGGCAGTACTGAGAGACAGCTTTGTTCCCATGGCCTGCTGAAAGCTACTCTAAAACCGAGAAGTGAACCTGAGGTCCCTACCGGATACCACTGTCACTGGAACTCTATGCAATTTGATTATTTTTCGGATATACATTCTTGCCAACTTGTCCAAGGGATCGGTCATCCTGGTAGCTAGGAAGTGGGAAGACTTGGTAAGCAGGTCAACAATTACTCGGATAGCGTTATGTCCTGAACATGCCTTGGGTAATCCCGTTACGAAGTCCATGGTGATATGTTCCCACTTTCACTCCGGGATCGGTAAAGGCTGAAGTAACCCGCCTGGGTATTGATGCTCTGCCTTGACCTGCTGACATACCAAGCATTTAGATACAAAGTCAGCTACGTCCCTCTTTATCCCATTCCACCAAAATTGGGGTCGCATGCTTTGGTACATTTTGGTGCTTTCGGGATGCATGACAAACTTCGCGTTATGGGACTCTATCATGATGTCTCTCTTTAACTCACTGTCATCTGGGACACACACCCTGTCCTGGAACTGGAGTAACTCATCGGCAGAGACTCAGAATTCTGAGCTCACTCCCTGTTCTGCATCAATCTTGCGAGCTACTAGGGCAGGGTCGACTGACTGAGCTTCTATTATTCTCTATATTATCTCGGGCTGGACTATCAGACGGCCCAAACATGCAATTCTCTTCAGGTTCTGAAGTCGAACCTGTTGTGTGGCCCCAATTTACCTGCGTTCTGAAACCATCAAATGGGCTAAGATACTTGCACTTTTCCTGCTGAGAGCATCTACCACCACGTTACCCTTACTCGGATGGTACAAGATATCATAATCATTGTCTTTAAGGAGTTCCATCCACCTTCTCTGACGTATGTTGAGATCATTTTGAGTGAATATGTATTTTAAACTCTTATTATCGGCATAGATCTGAAAGGTCTCTCTGCATAAATAATGGCGCCAGGTTTTCAAGGCGTGTATGATTGTGACAAGTTTCAAGTCATGGGTGGGATAATTCTTCTCATGATTCTTTAACTGTCTGGACCCATAGGCTATGGCCTTCCTATGCTGCATTAGGACACAACCCAGGCCTAGATAGGAGGCATCACTATAAACTGTATATCCTCCCGATCCACTCGGTAAAGCCAGTACGGGTGCAGTGGTCTGCCGCTCCTTTAATTCTGAAAAACTTCTCTCACAGTCCTCACTCTACTTAAACTTGATATTCTTCTTTGTGAGTCGGGTTAGGGGAGCTGCTAGACTAGAGAATCATTCGACGAACCTGTGGTAATAACCTGCCATTCCCAGGAAGCTACGGATTTTCTTAACTGATGTCAACTTCTCTTAGCCAAGTACCGCTTCAACCTTTTTGGGATTCACTAATACTCATTCCTTCGATATGATGTGTCATAGGAAGGCGGTCTGCTCAAGGCAGAATCCACACTTACTCAACTTTGTATATAGTTTTTTTTTTCTGAGGACCTGCAAAACTTAGGCTAGATGATGAACATGTTCTTCTCTACTTTTTGAGTAGACCAAGATGTCATCGATGAACATGATAACAAATTGATCCAAGAATTCTCTGAAGACCCTGTTCATCAGATCCATAAAGATAGTCAGGGCGTTTGTTAGCCCAAATGGCATGACCAGGAACTCATAGTGTCCGTACCTGGTTCAAAAAGCCGTTTTGGGGATGTCTTCTGTTCTTATTTTCACCTGATGGTAGCCTGATTGCAGGTCTATTTTAGAGAATACCTGCGCACCCTGCAGCTGATCGAAGAGGTCATCAATTCTAGGAAAGGGATATTTGTTCTTGATCGTGACCTTGTTCAATCCTCTGTAATCAATACACAGTCTCAACGTTCCATTTCCCTTTCTGGCAAAAGTGACTCTGACACCCCAAGTAGACACACTGTGTCTAATAAAACCACTGTCTTGCAATTCAGTGATCTGTTTCCTCAGCTCTTCCATCTCAACGCGGCTCATGCAGTAAGGAGCAACTGAAATGGGCTGGGTACCTGGTTGTAGATCTATAGTGAACTCAACTTCTCTGTCCATTGGCAGTCTAGATAGTTCGTCCAAAAACACATCTGAAAAGTCTCATACTATTGAAATCTCTTAGATACAAATTTCCTTCTTGGGCTTGCCTAGTTAGAGAAAATAGCAAGGTTAAAGTA